>NC_137980.1:18635953-19235953 GCF_963924665.1 Micromys minutus
TACATTGTAATGTAACATTTACATTGTAAATAATCTTTGCTTCAGTTTCTTTTTTAAAGTATCAGAAAAGAATTTTTCCCTCCACTATCAGTTATAGGTCAAGGGCTCCAATACAAATCAGGAAGACGGCATTAATAAAAGACAAACGGACTGGGAGACCTAGCGGGGTTTGAACGTGCAGAGCAGATGTCGCTTTCCCTCCCGGCCAGAAAGCCCGAAACCAATGCTCCAAGAGCTCTGAGAACACACTTGGACAGAGTGTGACAGAGTATAGCACGCCCTGGGCCCTAACTTAGGTGTCAGGTACTAAAAGACCAAAACCAATCCAGTTCCCATGGCACAGGCGAGCGCATTCAAGGCCTGACGGTGTTCCTTCACTAGGTGAGGATGGAGAAGGGGGGCTTCCATAAGGGTTCCTGTCCTCTTATTTTAAAGGGGACTTTACTTGACGATATGCTGTAAGATTCCAGGAAAGACATTCTCCACAAACAACCGCCCAGCATATCCACATGAGAGCAGCTCATGGGATGTTCCATGTTAGCATGTTGTGGTTCATGTCTTACACATGCCAGTTTGTTTAACCTGTAAGACAATCTTCCAGCCAGGCCCTCTCATCAACTTGTGTGATAGCCAAGGAAACGGAACCACTGTGAGTTTACAGTATCCGTCCCCCACAACACCCCACATGTGAGCACAATTGGAGCTTTGTTCTCAAGCATCTGCCCTTAGCCCCCTAACACCGAATCAGCGGAACGGAAATTCAGAGTGTCCTTATCTCCGAGTAGTGGACCGTTTTCTTTTTCCTTTCTGTATACCGGACATTTTAATCATGCACTGCTTTGCAAATCAGAGAAAATAAAAAAATAAAAATAAATGAATAAATAAACTGCTTTTAAAATCCTGCCCCCTAAAACTTAAAACCTACACTGATCTGAGCAGACAATTGTCTTGAAGGGCCCCCGGAGCAGAAATAACATGACTGGATTAGATCAGAATTCTACTAAGATGACTCACGCGTCATCCTGAGTCTTTGTGAACAGCCAACAAATCATTTGCCCCCCTGAAATGTCACAGGAGGCTGGATAAGGTGAGACAGTCTGAAATCGAGGATGTGCCTCTCTCCAGTAACGACCCCATTAGAAGAGGTTGGTATGAACAGAGGCAAACTTTCTCATGAAGCTCTCCACTGAAAACCGTAAGACAAAAGACAGCTGTGTTCGTGTACAGTAGCAAACGGACAACTGGCACTTGAAATAAACAAAAAACAAAACAAAACAAAAACCACCATGAGCAATTTAATTCACAAGATATCAAATTAGCATGCGCAATGCACCTTAAAAATTAACTGAAGTGTTAAAAATATGACTGAACCAATGTCAACAGCCTTGGTACACTCTAGATTTTTAGCACAAGTCCTTAACACAAATAATAAATTTTTGATGAGCATAAATTCTGATGAAAACACAAATTAATAACAAAGACAAGGCTGCCAACAGAGACCTCTTGTTCTGGGCTGGCCCTGTGATCACTAACCTACTGTGTTCTGAGACCTACTCGGTGCTGACTCATCTTCTTTTCTTTCCTGTTAATAAACAGCCCAATCAGCCCCTCATTCTCGTTTTGAACTAAGAGGGCTGCTGACAGGTTCTAGGGACAATCTTCTAGGCTATGGGTGAGGTGTCCAAGGGGGGATGTGCTGATCCTTTCAGGTCCTCCTTTGGGAACGAAGGATCACCACATTTAATACTGGCTCTGCTCCTCCTTCAGAGCTTCCGGTGGGAAACTGTTGCCTTGCAAGAACCATAGTCCCTCTTCTAGGCCGACTACCTTTTTAATATGGGATTGGGGTCGACTTCACAAGCTTGGTCTTCTCTTAACAGAACATGAGCATGGGCACATGGAGGGATGCTCAGTAAGATTGGAGTCTTACCCCAACCTCTCCCCCTGTAAATCCCTTCCCCCTTTTCCCTTCCACACATTTGTGTGACCAGGAGAGAGCATCCCCGGCTGGATGTCCACTTCCTAGCACGAGTTCGGTCGGAGGTAAAGAAAAGCACAGATCTGCGTTACTAAGTACTTGAAAAGAAGCAATTTAAGGAGAAAAAAGAGATTTATTTGGGCTCATAATTGAAAGAAATATAGTTCACTGAGGGGAGGGAGTGGAGTTAGGAATATAGGGATGTAAGTTGGCTGGTCTTCAGTGAACAGAGAGAGGTGAATGCCAATGGTCAGCTTATCTGTCACTCCCCCTCCCCAAATTTATTCAGCCCGACTCCCCCTCCCCAAATTTATTCAGCCCGACTCCCCCTCCCCAAATTTATTCAGCCCGAAACCACAGCCCCCCCCCCCCCCGTGGGATGGCACTGTCTCCATTCAGGGTGAGAGGTCTTCCTCTCAATGGGAACTCTCTGAAAATGCCCCCTCTGACACATGCCTTGCGGTATGTCTCTCCTAGGTGATTCTAAATCCAGTAGGGCTGACAATAAAGATTAGTCACCGAACCTCGGGTGGACATTTGGCCCTCTGCCATGTTGACTTTACCGGGCCTGGTTCTTAAAGCCTAGGTAGGAGGGCCATGTGCCATCTTTCTCACACAGAATGAGGAAGTGACTCAAAGAACAAAGGGGACCCTTCTGGAATCCCAGCAGGGGACACATCTGAATTTGGGTAAGGCTTTGGGAACCTGCAAATGGCAGGGTGGCGGCTGCCTAGCCCAGTTTGCTCTAATCCCCGGAGCTGTCCAGTCCCTGGTACTGTGATTGTACGGCGTTAATTAAATCACTCTCATTAATTCAGCCTGAGAATAATTAGCAATGAATGAAGATAGATTAGGTTTGAAGGCAGCTAATACATTTAACCCCACACTGCTGATTTTGCAGCCTAGCAAACTAATATCGTTAAGGAGGATAACAAGGCCAAAGCCTTGGGCACGGCTTCTTAGCAGCACTCAAAACAGTATTGGTTTAGTGTCAGTTTCCCAGCAGTCAGCAGGACCAGCCTAACTCACATCCTGGATCAAACTCAGGCTGTTATACAAAGCGAAGGAGTGGCCTCCTCTTCTGAGCTCCTCCCTCTAGGTATCCAGCGGCCCCGGCTGTGTAGTCGGGGCATTCACAATCTTTCGGACACTTTCCTTCCTGTGCATGCACACACCTCACCTTTGCTTCCTGTGAGCAAGGTGATAAGAATGACTCTTACCATTGGCCCAGAGGAGCCATAAAAATGACATACTTTGAGTTTCTATGATCATAAACCCACCAACTTGCAAATGACCCTTGGCCTTGAGAAAGGCATTAGGAACCGCTCATAAGCCTAAAGAATTCTCACGCTCTGCCTCAAGTCCACACTGTAGTCTGAGGGTCATTGGAAACGCACACTTTTCTAAAATGTAAATTCAGTTCCTGAGTCCTTCAGCACTTTCTGGCTTTGTATAAGCCACATAAACAAATTCCATCACCCGAAACTCTTATCTCCCAGCAGCAGAGGAAGGAAGTACATGGTCACTGAATTCATTTCAGGAGTTTGCAGGCTGCAGTTTTGTTTTCTTGATTGGGGGGAAGTGGTAACATTAGGTAGAAAAGATACAGCAGCGGATAACAGTTGGACATAGCATCCTCTAGCCCTGCCTACACAGAGAAGTTTGCTTCATTGTGGAAGCTGCAACTTCCAGGTGGTAGATGAAATAGAAACGATTATCTGTCTGTCCTTTGCCATGTGGCTTCTCCTGGCAAAACCCCCAGCCTTATGTTCATATACTGCTTCTAGGCAGCAGCAGCGGTTTGAGGTGGCTTTGGGAGAAAGGAAGACATATTTTGTCAAAAGAGAAGATGTGGTAACTTTTAATGGAACACTGCGCCACCGGAACACATTAACTGTTAGTTCCCTAAACCAGGGTTTCACCCAAACACAGACAGATGAAAGGGCCAGAAAGTGGATGGACAGCAGCCGGCCCTGCTGCCTCTCCTGCCTGACCACGGGACAGAAAAACGCGTTTTAAAAAACATGGACACCCATTATCTCTGGTGAGAACTCCAATTCCCATCCGTTTGCTTTCTATTGGTTGTATCTTTCTCTCCTTGGGAACTAAATTCTGCCTGGCTGGCTTTTTGCTGTCCGTCCCCCCCCCCACACACACACACAAACACTCCCACCCCCATCCCCCCACCCCCCACCCCGGCACCTGGTTCTTACTTTGAATCCGTCGGACTTTTCTGGCTTTGTAAAGCAAAACGTAGCCAAGACGCTATCAAAAATTAAAATAGGAAACAGATTTGAAAAGGCTGCAGTGAGGCCGATGAGTTAGTGCTGAGAAAGGACTTAAGAGGGCACTGTCTTTCTTTGCGATGAGCAAAATGTATCAGGCTGAAAAAATAGCAGAGGAAGCCAGAAGGGGAGCTGGGATAAAGAACCCACAGTACTGGTTTCAGCAGTCTGTGGTCTCAGGAAGCGCCATGTGGAGCCTTCTGAGCCGGTTTAAACCATTGTTACGCCTGGTGTTTTAAGAAAAGGAAGACGGGGGCGAAGCCTTGGGGAAATGGAGAGGACCGGGTAAAGTCGATCTCCCCGACCTATGGAGGGGGTGCAGAGGTCCAGCCACGCAATTCACGTCGCCCAAGACTTCTCTTCCCTCGCCTGTACAATAAAGGTTTTGGGCCAATCATGTATACAATTCGTCCCCACATTCCTCAAATGAGAAAGAAGAGCCAACTCCAAGTGGCGTTTTAGCTCTCAGCCAAAAAGCCCTGGTACAAAGAGTCAAAAATGAGAGTCATAAACAGTTGTGGCTACATGAATTTATTTATTTCTTTTTTCCGAATAGGGTTCCTTCTTTTGCTAGGCTCTCGAGGCCTTAGGTGTGTGTGACAGAGAGGGGGAGTAGGGGGTGGGGCGCTATTTTTTGGACTGGACTTCAAACTCCACCAACAAAACCAAGGAAGGACCAAGTCTCAAAGGTGACAGAGACTTCTTTCCTACCAGGAGGAGGCAGCGTGGCTGCTCCTTAGAGGAATTTGCTTTGAATCTAGCGGCCCTGGCGATTGGTTGCGAAACACGTGGGCCCGCAGGAGCGAGCCGGGGTTGCTGCGGCTCCAGCTCAGAGTCCTGCCGCGGGTTCCCCACCAACTTGGGGCGAAGAAAGACAGACACCCGGCAAGAACCTGGAGCAGGAGTTTGGCCTCTTGCCAGCAAGTAACCCAATGTCCACTCGCGCAACCTGCTGTGTCCCCAAGGTCCAACCCCGAGCTTCTTCCCTTGCTCCAGCGGGAACTGGGCTCTGCCGGCCGCTGGGGGATCTGACCCAGTGAGTGCCTGTGCACGCCGGTGACACGGTCCCCCGGCGTGGCTTTGGCTATTCTACTGAGCATTCCGAGGATCTCGGCACCCTTGGGTGCAGGAAAGCTCCCAGGGCTGCTTTCCCCTGCGGTGGGAGCCCCAGCCCCCGACCCAGCCTTGAATAGGGTTGACCCGGAGAAGAGAAGACCCTTGGAGCCCCTCAAACTTATTTTCCTCGTGGTCCCCGGGGGCTGCAGCAGCCCATAGCTGAGCGAAGGCGGCCGCTTTGTCTCCGTTCACTCCCCGCCCCACTCCCCTGGTTCCTCTCCGGCTAACTCCCCCCCACCACCCCCGTTCCCCGACACCCCCTCCTCCCCCCCAAGCTCCTCCCGCTCCTGCCCGCACTGTGGACGCGCTTCCTCCCTCCTCCCCCTAGTGAGTTTGCATACGCGCCCCCTCCCGGGCGCAACTTATAGCCCGGCGCTCGGTGGCCCGGCGCAGTCTGCTCCCGCAGCCTCTGAGCCGGCGGCGCGACCGAGGCGCTGCAGAGACCCCGAGCCGACGCCAGGCGGCCGCCAGCGCTCACGCCGCAGCCCCGCTCCCTCCCCCTGCGTGCAGCCCGCCTTTCTCCGCGGCGCGGCCGCCGCAGGCTCACTCTCCCCTGGCTAGGCGAGCGCCGGCAGACGCTTGGCCCGGCCGGGGCGCCAGGTCCGTAGTTGCTGATCCGGAGACCGAGGTCAGCTGCTTGCCGGAGCCGACCCGAGAGGCCACTACCCGGGAGGCTATCGCCTCTCTTCCCGGCGCTCTTTTCTCCCCGGCGATCGCCACCGCTTCCCGGAACAGAGACGCCCTTCTTCGGTTCCCTGCGGGTGATCGAGGCAAGAACCCCAGCCGGTTGTGTGCGGAGGCCAGTCGCCACTACTGTAAGTTTGCCCTGCAACCCCAAACCTGTTGCGGGCGCTCGGGTTTCGGGGGGCTGGGTGGGGTGGGGGGGGTCTGCCGCAGGGTGTGCTTGTGAACACCAAGCCGGCGCCGGGCCACCCTGGCTGTGGCTTAAGCCCAGGAGGTGCTCTCGAGGCAGAACTGTGGCCGGAGTTGGGCAGCCCTAGGAGAGCGACCTGCCTGCCTCCCCTCTGCGGTGTACCGCCCGGGCAAGTCTCGGTGAGTGCAAGGAGCCAGGTTGGGGGATAATTTCATCCAGGCTCCCAGAAGCCTCCAGGCAGCCCAGCGCGTGGGATCGGTTCCCTGGGGTGGCTCGTAGCCGGTTCTGAGCGACGGTGGGGGCCATGCGCAGACCTCCTCATGCGGGTAGCCAAATGAATGAAAACTGGTACCTGAAAAACGAGTTTTTTCTCCTGCAAGCTTTTGCCTTTTAGAATGACATTATTAATTTCAAAGGCTAGGAATTGGTGGGCGGGGTGGAGATGAGAAGGTGAACTTGGACTTGTAATTTGTCGTCGCCCTCGTTGGCATGTCCGGCGTGTTAAATAGCGTTGCAAGTGTGTGGCGAAGAGCTATTTTTGTAAACATCTTTATAGTGTGGTTCCATTGTTGTCAATAATGTGAGTGCTTGAAAACATCTGCCTAGTTTCCTTTCTCGTGGGATTGAGATCAGGCTTAAGACTGGGAGAGAGACGGACGTGCTCCCAGTGTTGGAGGCAGACATCCTGCGTGTAAGCAGCAGTAAGTGAGCCCAAGTTACTTAACTAGATGCCCTTTTGATGTTCACAGTAATAGCAGTCTTTCCTCTGCCTTCTTTGTACACATAAGTTAAGTATATGTGTGCGTTTGAGGGGGGGGTATTTCCTTAGCATGCAGACTTATGTCTCTGAGGGTTTTAAAAAAAATGTTGGGAAGAATGATTCATTTTATGTTGAAGGTATGTTTAGAAACTGTATAAATTACGTCTGTGGATATTTTGGTGTTTGCGTGATTCTAAACCAGAAAGCAAGTTGCCTCCCTTGGGTCTTCAAGTGCACCTTTTGTTTTAGTCAGACAGTGGTTTCGAGACAGAGATTGTGACCTGACCGACATATCCCTTTCCATCCAAGGTGACAGGGTAGACTCTGCCTTCTGGTTTTCTGGGGGGAGACTTAGAAAACACAGCAGCATAAACACAGGCTGCAGAGTTGCCCATCCCGTAGTCTTCTGGACAAACTGTTTGCTTAAGCATACACCTGGTTGTGAACATTGTTTTATACCACCCGACTCTCCGGCCCTGTGGGATTCCACCTCAGCCTGCTAGCACTCAGACGCTTGTGTTCCTTTCTTGGCTCGTAGCCCGAGAGGAGGCAGCTTTCATAGACTAGACAATCAATTTAGAGGTTTAGGCTTAAAGTCTTCCTCAAAATAACTCAGACTGAACACATTCATTTAAATGGCATCCACAGTGGTAAAGTAAGCAGGTTGCAAGTTCATAGGAGTCTGAACACTAATAAAGCTTAGAGTATTCAGAGGATGCTTCTAATAGGTCATTCTTCAGAACTTTCCACCGTGGGTTAAGCTGGACTTTGTTTGAGGTAGGGATAGTGTCTGAGGGTAGGGGTGATGCTTGGGTCCTCCTCATCTTCCTACCTACCCATTGGAAATTTCTGGGTGCTTTGCACTGGCTTGTAACACTGAAGCTTTGTAACTTTGATACTTACTTGGTCCTTTTTGGCCTTGTTTACCCATCATGAAAAGTAACGTTCCAAAACCAGAGGCAAACAAGTTACCTCACCTAAAAGATATGGGCGAGTGTCACGTCAGACACCTACCTTTGTTACTTTTTTTCTGTGTCAACTTTCACATCTGCTGGGGAGAAGGGGGGGCAGATTACAGTTATAGCTCATGAATCTGGTAAGTCATTTATATTTATTAATAATTCCTGGAGTATAAATAAAAAGTCTGAATGAGGGAGGGAAGAGCTGTGGGTTTCAGCTGTGCTATAAGTTCTGGCTGTTTGCATCAGAAAAGATACAGTAGCTAACTACAGAGTCTGTGCTCCTGACATAAACAGCCTCCTGGATCCTGAGAGGGGCAGGTTTTTAAGGCTTTATCGTCCTTTAGAGACCTAGAAGAGTGTTGTCAGAAGGGGGGCGGGGTTAATTCCATTTTTCAAGATAGACAGTGGACATTGTCCATGTTATTGGCCCCTAGGTTTTTTGATTTTTAACAGCACATACTCAAAGATAGCATTAGACTCCACTGATGCTAATTTTGGTACTGAGAAAAGCACTATAGTTGGCCAATAAATTCTACAGTGACCCTCTATGAACAATGGCTGTTAAAAACACACATAGCACATGAATCTCTCTCTCTCTCTCTCTCTTTCTCTCACACACACACCCACACACACACCCTATGTGCTTTTAAATTTATGTAAAGCAGTGTTTGTAGTTTGAACTCCCAATATGCAGGTGCAGCATCTGCAGGTACATAACAGTCCTGGTGATGGAGTGTTTAATCAAAGAGGTGGGTGGGAGCATCCTTTGTTCTTGTGGTTTTCCAAGAACTGGTATAGAGCAGGAAGAACAGAAAAGAAAAAAAAAAAAAAAAAAAAAAAAAAAAAAAAGCACGAAGCTGCCTGCTCAAAATATTCTTCCTTTTATGTGCCAAAGTCTCATTTTGGAAGCTGTCCAGGTTCAGAAAGATGGGAGGTAATTGTGGCCAGAATCTATTCTGTGCTTTCACTGCACCCTGCTGATCAATGCACGGAAATGTTTACATTCTAGTGCATTTAGAGTTCTGTAGTGGTAGAGCTGTCTAGTTAGGAACTGTCTTTTTTACCTTGGAGTAAAAGCTTGACTTTAGGAGTTGGGTAGTTATTTGTGTGCAGAGTTTGGATTTGACCAAAGGAATTCTTAATAGAATTTCTAATTAGTAGGTGTTTGTTTTACACATGGTTTTATGTTGCATAGGGCTTTAAAGCCAGTGGCCTCCTGACGTTCCTGGCATTATGGGAGCGGGAAGCTTGGCATTAAGTGGCCTGCAGTGAATCAGCTGGCCTGGCCCTGGGAACTGAGAGACTGAGACCTGCCTCCCTCAGCTTCTGCTGACTTACAGTCTCAAGAACTTCTGTATCCGGAAAGTTGGATATAAATAAATATAAATCCAGGCTCAAAGCTTCCCCCGTCTCCTAGAGCCTCACTTATAAATGCTTCAGATAGCTCAACAACATTATAAGGAGGGTCTCTCCTTCCAGGTTTTTCTCTCCAGCTTTGTTCTGGAGTAGCCAGAGCCATACCCTCCCCTTCTCTTCCTCCTCTTTCTCTTCCTCATCCTCCTCCTCCACTGTTTCCTCCTCCTCCTCCTCCCCCCTCCTCCTTCCCCTTCTCTCCCTCCTCCTCCCCTTCTCTCCTTCTTCCTCCCCTCCCTCTTCCTTCTCCTTTCCCTCCCTCTTCCTTTCTCCTCCCCCCTCTTCCTCTTCCTCCCCTTCCTCCTTCTCCTCCTTTCCCTCCTCTTCCTCCTCCTCCCCCTCCTCCTTTCCCTCCTCTTCCTCCTCCCCCTCCTCCTCCTCACAACAGGAGGCAGCAGGACTTAACCACAACAAGGCTCTGCTTTCTTTGTCTGAGTATTGCCTTTGTGCTACAGCTGGGAACGTCAATGGGTTTGTTTTGTTTTCTTTTAGGAGTTGAAACAAAATGTCAGTCAGTGTGCATGAGAACCGCAAGTCCAGGGCCAGCAGTGGTTCCATCAACATCTACCTGTTTCATAAGTCTTCCTACGCCGACAGTGTTCTCACTCACCTGAACCTTCTGCGGCAGCAGCGGCTCTTCACAGATGTCCTTCTCCATGCGGGAAACAGGACCTTCCCTTGCCACCGGGCAGTGCTGGCTGCGTGCAGCCGCTACTTTGAAGCCATGTTCAGTGGTGGCTTGAAAGAAAGCCAGGACAGTGAAGTGAACTTCGACAATTCCATCCACCCGGAGGTCTTAGAGCTGCTTCTAGATTATGCATACTCCTCCCGGGTCATCATCAATGAAGAAAATGCCGAGTCGCTCCTGGAGGCTGGTGACATGCTGGAGTTTCAGGACATCAGAGACGCGTGTGCAGAATTTCTGGAGAAGAACCTACATCCCACCAACTGCCTGGGGATGCTGCTGCTGTCTGATGCCCACCAGTGCACCAAGCTGTACGAACTCTCCTGGAGAATGTGTCTCAGCAACTTCCAAACCATTCGGAAGAACGAAGATTTCCTCCAGTTGCCCCAGGACATGGTTGTGCAGCTCCTGTCCAGCGAAGAACTGGAGACGGAAGACGAAAGGCTGGTGTATGAGTCTGCAATGAACTGGATTAGCTATGACTTGAAGAAACGCTACTGTTACCTCCCGCAGCTGTTGCAGACAGTGAGGCTGGCCCTCCTTCCTGCCATCTATCTCATGGAGAACGTGGCGATGGAAGAACTCATCACCAAACAGAGAAAGAGTAAGGAGATTGTGGAAGAGGCCATCCGGTGCAAACTAAAAATCTTGCAGAATGATGGTGTGGTCACCAGTCTCTGTGCTCGTCCTCGGAAAACTGGCCATGCCCTGTTTCTCCTGGGAGGGCAGACTTTCATGTGTGACAAACTGTACTTGGTAGACCAGAAGGCTAAAGAAATCATTCCCAAGGCTGACATTCCCAGCCCGAGGAAAGAGTTCAGCGCATGTGCAATTGGCTGCAAAGTCTATATTACTGGGGGCCGGGGATCAGAGAACGGTGTCTCAAAAGATGTCTGGGTTTATGATACCCTGCATGAGGAATGGTCTAAGGCTGCCCCCATGCTGGTGGCCAGGTTTGGCCATGGATCTGCTGAACTGAAGCACTGCTTATATGTGGTCGGTGGGCACACAGCTGCAACTGGCTGCCTCCCAGCCTCCCCCTCAGTCTCTCTAAAGCAAGTAGAACAATATGACCCCACAACCAACAAATGGACCATGGTAGCCCCACTGCGAGAAGGCGTCAGCAACGCTGCTGTAGTGAGTGCCAAACTCAAGCTGTTTGCTTTCGGGGGTACCAGTGTAAGCCACGACAAGCTCCCCAAGGTTCAGTGTTACGATCAGTGTGAGAACAGATGGACAGTGCCAGCCACCTGTCCCCAGCCCTGGCGTTACACAGCAGCAGCTGTGCTGGGAAACCAGATTTTCATTATGGGTGGAGATACAGAGTTCTCTGCCTGCTCTGCTTACAAATTCAACAGTGAAACTTACCAGTGGACCAAGGTGGGAGATGTGACAGCCAAACGCATGAGCTGCCATGCCGTGGCCTCCGGGAACAAGCTGTATGTGGTTGGAGGATACTTTGGCATTCAGCGCTGCAAGACTTTGGACTGTTACGATCCGACTTTAGATGTGTGGAACAGCATCACCACAGTTCCCTACTCTCTCATCCCTACTGCGTTCGTCAGCACCTGGAAACACCTGCCTTCCTAAAGCAGGGTACCTTAACAAGAGCACGCATGAGGTAAGAAACCATAGCTGGAGGGGCGGCAGGAAGTTTCGGCCTGCTAGCTTGAGTTCAGAGGATGTACTGCTTATTGTCTTATCTGAAGTCACACATGTAAAAAGGAGGCTTTGCACTTCTACAGTGTAACTGCTTGGATTGGCCACCACTAAAACCCCTCTTTAACAGAAACCAGTAAGTAGTTCTCAGCTATCACTGAACTTCAAAATCTCCCAAAGAGATTTTCAGAAACTGCCCCTTCTCGAGACATTATTTTATTGGGTTTGGGGTGGAGTGTGTGCTATTAGTACTTTGAAGAAAGTTTTCCAGTGATACAAGTATCCAGCCAGGTTGGGAACCCCAGACTCCCATTAGTGGCTCCAGTCAGTGGTTGTAAAATGCTCTCTGTGTTCCTAGAGCAGGACCACATGGTTCTGTCAAGCATCCTTTTGATGCTCAGAACAAACCCCTGGGATGCTATTACTAATCTCCCTATGCAGATGAACAACCGTGACCCCTATGGAACATAACTTGTAAATTCCCCAGTAGACCTCAACAAGTGGTCAAGGTTAGTGAGGAATGCCTCAACCCCCCCCCAACAGGGATAAATCTGAACTTCATCTTAGTATCCGGTCCAGAGATACTGTGTTGCTATTCCAATTTCATGTTCAGATCTTTCTTTCTTTCTTAAGATTTATTTATTATATGCAAGTACACTGTAGCTGTTTTTTAAACACACCAGAAGAGGGCATTAGATCTCATTACAGATAGTTGTGAGTCACCACATGGTTGCTGGGAATTGAACTCAGGACCTCTGGAAGAGCAGTCAGTGCTCTTAACCACTGAGCCATCTCTCCAGCCCCAGACCTTTCTGTACTAACAGAGTTATGAAAGCACTACTAACATTCCCTAGTTTATTGATACCAAAGTTGTATAGTCACTTATTTAAATCGTCTTCCCTCAAAATACAGCCATTCCTTTAGAGCATACATTGATTCTGGAGGGTAATCTAGGAAGTTCTCGTGGAAGGAGGTGTCTTGTGTAGATGTGTTCATCCCTGACTTCATCCTTTTAAGAGTTAATCAGTCAGCCTGACCCTATTGTCTGGACCAACAAAGTTTGTGCCCTGTGTCATCTATCTGAGAACATAATGGTTGTCTTCTGCACATAAGAATATATTATTCTCTTGGATCTAATAATTAATCATCAGCCTGCACAGTTAGGTGTCGCATGTGGCTGCTTAGCTCCTCCTGTGAAGCATCCTCAGGCCCTTAGGTTCCTGTTGCTGTGGTAAACACCATGACCAAAAGCAGTATGGGGGAGGGATGGGCCCATTTCCTCTATCACAGCCCATCAGTGAGGAAGGTCAGGGGACTACTCACTACTGGCTTGCTCTCTTGGCTTGCTCAGACTGCTTTCTTACACATCTCAAGACCACTGCCCAGGGATAGCCCCACTTACGGTGTCCTGGTCCTTCCCACATCGATCATTAATCAAGAAGCTGTCCAAAGGAGCGTGTACAGGTGAAGACGGCTGAGGTTCCCTCCTCTCAAATGACTCTAGCTTTTGTCAAGTTGACAAAACAACAACAAAACCTCTGGTTTAACAGAGGGTCTAGAGGCACCCCCAGTCACTGCTAACAGTAAGAGAAGAAAATAATGTCACTGGAGGATCCAGAGTACAGACTCATTCATTACGAGAGAACTTGGTTCCACTTCCCTTAGGGTGGCACACCTTTAAAGGGGCCTTTGAAAGGAATAATGGGGGTACCCCGAAGTGGTTGTAAGCTAACCAGAGGGGTTCCATCTTTTTTACCTTTGTTTCCCCATGTTCGGTAAGTTCCTCACTTACAAGCACCAAGATTGGTTCGCTTTCACATTGTGCCATGATTGTTTTCAACCCTTTGGCTGTCTCCCCCAGCCTGCCCCGGCCAGTGGGGCCATGTTCCCCGGGCATGGGATTTCTCCAGAGGAGCAGCAACAGTCAGAAAGCTCTTCTGGGGAGCAATGTACTGACGGCAGCCCACACCAAACTGGTTTGTGCAGCCTGGCTGGCATCTTGGTAATCCAGAATAAACAAATGTTCTCTAAGTGGTTATTTCATTGGAGATATGGTGCATGACTCAACTCTCAAGCAGGTCTAAAGAACATCTCAGGTGAAAAGCGCTAATTAACAGACTCAAAATTAAGAGTTAGTCCAGAACCGACTGCTCAGTGGAGCTGGAAAAATTGCCAGGGATATCCGTGGCAGTAGGTTAGAAATGGCTACCGGGAGAATGGGAAGAAAGGACAGGAAGGCAAGACAAGCAGAGTTTCGAGTGCTCTGTGGTCCTTGTTTCAGATCTTTCTGAACGTAAGACAGCTCTTTTGTTGAGAGTGATTGCAACCACGCTGTCCAGAAGACTGTCCCAATTCAGGCAGGGTGGGTGGTGAGAACACCTAGTCCCATCTAGCCCAGAGCCAGCTCTTCCTGCAGTGAGACCTTTCTGATCCGGCTGGAGTTCACTCTGTGTGTCCTGGGGACATTCCGTTCCTTTGATTATCAGCTGTTTGTGATTTCTGTTCTTCAGTCTTGGTTCCCTTTTCCAGCCCAGAGTGAAAGCGTTAAGGTATTTGAACCTAATCACTTCCTTCCGGTCCCTGGGAAACAGAACAAACATGTAAAACAGCATTCTTCACCCTTGGTATCCCCGGCAGTGTTGAGCACATAAAAATTGATCTGGACAGGGCCAGCTTGCTGCTTTTAAAGGGTGACAGGAGCCCCTGATCAAAGCCCGCTTTTTTTTTTTTTCAGTTTCCGACAGAGAGAACAATGATTTCAATTTCTAAAGTTTACTGTACGCAAGATGCTGCTAAAAACACTTAGATCTGGGTGGAATGACATTCTGATATGTCCCTTGGGTGTCAGCACGCCTCTTCAGCTTGAGTCCTCTGATTCCCAAATGCTGGTGCAATCTGAATGCATCCAAGGTTAGCAGACCCCTTCCCGGGACAGAAACTTCACCCACCCTGCAGATCTGAACTGACCCCCGCCGCTCCGTCAGTGGGTCAGAAGACAGAAGGGAAACTGATTTTCTAGTAATTTTGTGCTGTCTTAAGGCCTCCGCCTGACAGGATGTGGACTTCTTTCTGTTTGCTTTGTGTCTTCTTTTAGAAATTTCCCTCTTTCTTTCTGAGTATGCCACGGCTTGAGACAAGACACATTTATCACAAGACACATTCTTTTGGCCTATTGTGGATATACAGGTTACAGGGAGGTGGGGCTAAGGGATGACACCGAAGGCTAAGGAATGTCTTGTAGGTTTGAATCACTGCTAGACAACAGCCAAGAGAAACAACTAGGAACTGACTCACACTTCTGAACACACACAAGCCAAAGAGAAGAATTTGCAATTAATGAGTGGTTCTGCACAAACTCCCCGCAAGTCCCTCCTTGGGGCTGTCTCGGCCGTGAGCATTTTAAACTGTGTCTGCCTCCTATCTCTGAAAACTTGGATTCTTTATTGGTCGGTGGGCTTAGGGAGTGCCCCCTTTTCTTGACACCCCCTCCCCAGTGATTATGTCACAGTAGCTGTCTTTTCAAACATTACAAACAGAACATGGCAGCTTGTAATAGCACCAGCATGTGTAGGCTGGAATTGGAACACTCTGTGTGTAAGGGAAGAACGGAAGGGCTTTGGACACCGTTGTTTTATGGGCTGACCAACGTCATGCTATCAACCTGCTGTGTGTGAGCATTTTTCTTTGGACTGAGATTGGCTTCCGACCTTCAGGAGTGAGTGGTATTGCCCGACTCTGCCCTGAGTCTAAACTTTTCGAAATTGTGTGCTTATTAGCAAATGTCTTAAACCATATTGAATCACAAATCTCCCATACCTTACTGTATGTTTCTTTTCTCTTTTTGTCTTCTGTTTAGCTCACTCTGACACACGGCGAGATGAGATGATGTTTCTGCTCTGGAGAAGGCAAGTTTAATGAAGAGAAAGAAAACCAGGAGCAGTTGCTACTAAACTCCTGGAATACCATCGGCTGCACCTTGCAAATACTCAAGTGGACATGAAGGAAGGGGCGGGGGAGGGGTGGGATTTTTTTTTTTCAATATAAGTAGCACACGGTTTAAATATGAATGACTGAACTTGTGATCTAGTCCTTGTCTGGTAATTGTGGATTAATGTCAGCGTTAATCAGCCCCTCAAAGGGAGAGAAAAGCTGGGCTTTTCCCTTGCTGTACCTCATTCAGCTTTTGATTTCCACGGCCCCACCATTTATGTGCAAGATTTGAAATGGTTGTCAGCTTCCTCTGAAGACTGAGCTTGAAGCCTCTATGCCAGCTGCTGTTGGAGATGCAAAGCCAAGCAAGGGTCAGGAGGGAAGCTGGAGAATGGGCGCTCCAGGACTCTCCGCTCCTCTTGAAGGGTTGTGGTCCCCCAGGAACGCCTCGAAACAATGGGGCCATTGTTGGTAGCTGTTTGTTTGGTAGATGCTCTTTGCTATTTATAAGTGACTTTAAACCTTCTCCTGGCTGTTAAGAAATGTGTTCTAGATTTAGCTATTTATTGTTTGCGGCCTGCATGCTGAAACAGTGCTACGTTGTCTCCACGTGTACGGGCCTGTGTGGACGCTCGTATGTTTTGCACATTTTGTAGCTGTTGGGGTGCTCTGCCACGCGCACGCGCGCGCGCGCACACACACACACACACACACACACACACACACACATACACACACAAAGAAAAACGTCGGGGCTATAATTTGGAGGATAAGTAGAGGGTGGGTGGGGGAAGGGTGCATTTTCGAAGTGTCGGGACAGAGCCAGATTCTAAGACAGAAACTGAAATTATATCCCAGAGGCAGAGAAACCATGAAGTCACCGTTCCTAGATCACCCTTTACTGAGGTCCCGTGGTCACGCTGATGACAGGACTCACAAGAGCAGGGTATCGGTCTGCCCTCCTTTCTCCTGTCCCTCCGATTTACCTAACTTCGGTCTTGGCTGCTGACACTTGGAAGGGACCAAATTACTTGATAGTATTCCCCCCTCCCCCGTTTGTGTACTGTCCTGAAACCTTGGAGAGGTTCCAGAATAGTTCTGTATATAGGGCACAGGTGAAGACATTGTCCGAATCTAATTTATTTATCTATTTATTTACCCTGGGTGAGTAACCACATTAGTGGGGGGGGGGAGACTAAAATGTGTTGAGTGTAAACAAAAAGTCACTGGCCTACTAGAAATTCTCCCAGGAAAACATCCGTTTTGATACAATGTAAACATTAGTGTTTACCCTTAGATACATGTTGAAAGAGGTCTTTGGTACACGGAAGTGACATCTTTGGTCACACCGTGCCAAAGTTAAGAGGTGGCCTGTGGAGGTCTTCCGGTCCTGTTGGGATCATTTGTGAATACTTTCTTTGCTCCTCTTAAGTGCTTGTTCACTAAACATGTGCAGTAGTAGGTATTAGTGCTAGACCACAGTGAGCACTTCCCCAGGGATCTGGGGAAGACCAGAGCTCGCAACTCTGCCTGCTTTGATCCATATTTCTCACAGTGCTGTATTAAAAAAAAAAAAAATAGGATTTAAGACAGATAACCACCTTTACATTGTGAGTATTTGCCTCGTCTGATGACAGATAATTCCTTAACATTTCTCTTCCCCTTAGTACTTTAGGCTAATTATACACGTCTGTCTGTGCCATGAGTAAGTGGACTGTAGTCGGACCAAAAGAAAACAAATGAGCCATTGGACCATTTGGGCAGTCGGTTTCTGGTCCTTAGATGTATCCTAAGCAGGGTAAGTGTCTGATTGTACCCTGGTGGCATGATGTCTTGTGGCTGTCTCAGCTCCATAGTTTACAACGCAAATCTGTCTCAAGATCTTCACGTCACTGCTGCTGAGAGCAGGGTGAATTCTTTGCAGCTGTTTCAAAGTTGTGGCCTGGCCTTGAATCCCCTATTAATTACTGTGTGAGCCAGAGGGGGCTGCCCCGAAAGGGTGGGCCCCCAGCCGGCAGGGGAACTTTCTAGACTCCCTCTCGTTCAATTGATCTAGGCATTTGGGCTTGCTACTTGACCATTCTCACCCTGTGAAATGTCCCACACTTTGAAGCAAATACAATTCACAGCACAGTACACACAAAAACCCTGGCATAAGACAGGGGAGGTTCTTCTTATTTTGTGAGCCGGTTGCCCTGGAAACGGATAACAAAGGGCAGCCTTCCACTTCTGGTATAATGGGGGAGCCTCTTTTCTCAGGCTTGACACCTGTCTGAATAAGAGTGATTAGAGCGGCATAATCTCCCTCTCCGGCTATTGAATATGTGGTTCACATACCAAACCCTGTAGAAGTTAGAAGATGGTCGTGTCTCTATGTCCTTGTTTGCTTCTACAGTTTTGACGTTTTGTAAAACTTATTTTTTTTTTCACGATGTGAAACTGAAGGTCAATAAATTATTAGAGATTTTCTCTTCATTGTATGTGTGAGCTTTTATTTGATAGCAATGAAATTTTAAGCATTGGCAGTCCCTTTTCTTATTGAATCAAAATGAAGGTTATTTCAAATGTTTTCTGAATGTTTCATTTAACCATTTAGCACCTATTTTATGAGAGAAGTTTTGCATATAAAAAAATTGGTTCTCTTTCTCCTCTCCCTCCCCCCCTTCCCTCTTCCTTCTCCCCTTCCTCCTCTCATTCTCTAGCCCTAGCTGGCTTATAAACTCTCAAATATAGACAAGGCTGACCTTGAACTCTGCTCCTCCTGTCTCTGCCCATGACTTCTGGCATCATGAGGGTAGAATCTCTTTAAGCAAAGAAGCGTGTGTCATTTCTGTGTCACTTGTAACCTGAAGTGCTCTGTGTATTTCTTAGGGTTGCACTTTGTTAGAGAGCTATCAGAGGGGGTGGAGCCTCATCCTTCCTATCCAATGAGACCCAAGTTTGAAGAGTATGTCAGTCCGCTGTAAGGGGACAGAACGCAGTGTGATCTGCAGGCACACTTGGCTGCTTCTAAGTTGACAGCTGGCCATGTGTAGAACTGGATGAAGCCTCCTGCTCTCTCTTCACAATGACTCGTGTCACACCGATGTCCCTTTATCACTTGGGCCTGGCCCCTGATTGTTTCTGTGTGCAGAGCAATGTTAGGCAGTTTTCCCTGGCCAGAAACTAAATGCTACCTAATAGGGACTTTAGGAATCCGTCCCGTGAGCAGGCACAATGCAGTTGCAACTGCTGGACCTTGACCAAGGTGCCAGCAGAGGCTTCAAGTTGACAGAAGGCTCAGTTGGTTCCATGCTGGGTGAGGCTGGGTAGAGCCAAGCTTTTGGGAACAAATGTCCGAGTCTTCAGATTCCAAAGGCAGTGTGTATGACCCATGGAAACCCAGTGCTTCACACAAGTATGACAGCAGATGACAGGGAAGAGGGGAAGTTGGCACAAGTTTCAGAAGTGAAACTTGGGAGAGTGGGGAATAATTGCTAATAGAGATTGCTTTAGACAGAACTTTTAAAATTGTGTATGTGTGAGTGTGTGGGTCTGTGCGCCAGACTGCAATTCGCACCAGTGTGCGCATGTGCTGGGAAGCCAGAGGACAACCTCTGTGTTGGTTATTCAAAGGTGGCACCCACTTTGCTTTTTCAGATGGTCTCTGACTGGCCTGGGGCTGGCTCACTAGGCTGGATTGGCTGTCTAGTGAGCTTCAGGGATCTGCCTGTTGCTGCCTCCCCGGTTCTGGGATTACAACCATGTGCTATTGTACCTGGTTTTCAAAGTGGCTTCTGGGAATGGAACTCAGGCCCCTAGGCTTCTGTGACAAACACTTTACCAGCAGAGCCATATCCCCAACCCTGGACAAATTTGTGTGTGTGTGTGTGTGTGTGTGTGTGTGTGTGTGTGTGTGTATGTTTGTGTACCTCAACTGGGACACATGGGCATGTGAAGGTGTTTCTCATTATTAATCTCTCGCCTTCAGACAACAGAATCGGCTCGAACACACAAGTTTCACCGACTTCTGTCTGCATGGGAGCAATCTGTCCACAGTGGTAAAAGCAGTGGTGCCTGGTACACCACCAGGATGGGCTGTCAGGAGTCTGGTGGGATTCTCTAGACTTTGTTCTCCCGGGCTTGGTCCTTAGTTCTCGAGGTCACAGCATGGCAGCTACACCTAACAGAAGCCTCTTTGCTTTCTGGGGAGATCAGAGTGGGTAAAAGATACATGCCTGAGGAAGCGTTCTTTTTTTCTCAGGATGCTAACAGTTTGCCTGATAGACTCATATGGACCATTTTTAATGGGGTTGGGTGGAGTTGCCTCTCAGGGAATAAGCAGAGACACTGTAAACCACAGTTCTGTTGACGTGTGTGGGTGCCACAATGATTTAGATACACAGGGAAACCTTTCTCAGTGTCTCTCAGCCTCGGTTCCTCCATCCTAATATAGGCTCCACTAACAGGTGCAAACAGCAAAGCTGAACAGTGCAATGCATCGAAGGAAAGTGCTATTGCCTAGCACATAGTAGGTTCTCGGCAATGTGAAACTGTATAACAGGGTTGAGAGAAATACGCGTTTGCCCTGGCTGGTGGGTGTGAAGGCTCTGCGCTCCACGGCTCTGATTCATTCTCCTGGCTATCCCCAGAGCAGCCTCTGCCCCGCCCCAGCCCGGTAGAACAGGGAACCAGTTTAAAGAGATATAACTTGTCCAAAGGTCTAGGGTCACTGGATTTTCAGGCAAGCTCTCTGGACTGTCCCATAGGCTCAGGGTTGTGGAGGAAGGTGACTAAGGGGCAGAGACTAGTGGAAGCTCAAGGCTGGTGTGATCTGTTGTATCCAGCCTTGGGGAGAGGATTGAAGAGGCCAGCAGCTCTTGAGACTGCCTGGAATGAGGATGAAGAAGCAAGTACCGAGTGCCTTTGCCATGTCTCAAAAGAATCCTGACAATGGATGCCTAAAGATAATGTTACAGAGAGAGGAGAGAGAGGGAGAGAGAAAATGGGACCCTCCCAGAAGGCTGATAAAGCCTTAAGATTCAAACTGAGTTACCAACCAGAAAGGTAGCCTGTTTCTAAGCTGTCTTGGAAGACGTCAGATCACATTGCCTAACAACTGGTTCAGAAAGCCAGATACCTGCCTAAAGAGTGGCTTCAACCGGGGCTGGAGTGATAGCTTAGTAACGTTTGCTGTGCAAGCAGGGGACTCAAGAAGAGGGGTGTGGGGGGCTGGAGGCTGAGGATCCCTGGGGCTTGCTGGTCATCAGCCTAGCAGATTTGGCAAACACCAGGCTAGTTAGAGATGTATCTCAAAAAACAAGGATGAACGCTCATGAGGAATTACACCCATGATTATTCTCTCTCTCTCTCTCTCTCTCTCTCTCTCTCTCTCTCTCTCTCTCTCTCTCTCTTTCTCTCTCTCTCTCTCTCTCTCTCTCTCTCACACACACACACACACACCCCACACAGAGCGAGCCTCAGATGACCAGTTCTTGATTAATAACTGACAGGTTCCAAAGTTTTCATCCCTCAAAAAAAAAAATTCCTCTATGTTCCAACCAATCACCACCACAGGATGCTGGCTGGCATCTAGTGGGCCCACCTGCTGTCTTCCAAAGCTGAGTGGCTCCATTCAAGCCCAGGCTTCTCCCTCCTCCCCTACAATGAATTCTTCCCACTTGGCATCCTTTGAGTTTCTGCCCATGGCAGTGGTCTGTCCCCTGACAGCTCTGACTGAGCTCCAGTTGGTTGAGGCTGCTTTTCTCCTCTCCTTTTTCCTATAGACAAGTGCTTGTTCATTAAAATGAGTAAATATCTCAATAGACGGGTTCCCACAAAAGAAGTGAGGATGGAATTGTGGGTTCTGGACAAGCTAGGGAGTTCATAAGGTTGCTGCTGTTGCCCCGAATGTCTGTGTGTATTAAGTGCACATAATTCCTACAGCGTGAGGAAACTGGGTTTTGAGTTAATAGAAGAGGAGGACATCTGGCCCGGCACAGGGAGAGCAGTTGCTTTCTATGGGAGTGTTTTTGAATAAAGTGCAAACACAAATAAGTTTTACAGCCACATTCACGGTGCACATGAACGTATGAATAAATGCAAGAACTTAACAGCTAATTCCTGGTCTTGCCTGTTGCAAATCTTAAGTGCTGCTTTGCCTGTCTGACACGTCCTCAGACTTAGCCATCTGTCCCACACTTGAATTTAATCAGAGACAAATGAATTTCAAAGCTCTAGCCATTTGTCAGACATTGGGAAACTCTAGGTTCAAGACCTAACTTTTAGAGGAGGGAAGAATCATACACTGTGACAAGACTGAATCAAAAGCAACTTTGCTAAGTAAATGATAAATCTACCATAAATCTACCATAAATCTACCATAGCCATGTCTAGGTCCGCTTGCAGCCAGGCTTGCTTTGTGAGTCTGGAGAAACCAAAGGAGACAAAGTTTCTGTCTAGCTCTTTAGTCTGGTTTCCTTGGCAACCATAACCTTTATCTGGGCAAAGATGGGTGGCTGCCTTTGGGGAGGGGCAGTTGGGATTTCAGCAAGTCTTTTACCAGTCCTTTGCTGTGTTATCAGATCACTTGTTTTACCCCTAAGTTAATTTACAAGCTTAACTTGAGGGAGTGTTGGGAGGTGGGCTGGCTGAAACCTGCCCCTCCCCCACCCGGGAGCTGGGCCAATATTGTGACCACAAAGGTGAGACCAGGCTCTTAGTAGACATGACCAAGCAAGTGCCAAGAACACAATCTACTCCCTCTGAGACTGCCCCGGACGCATGGTAAGCTTTCAATCCCCTGTCCAATAGCCACTCACAGATACGCTGGAGAAGGGAGCCATTTTGAGAGAACCTAGGAATCTTGAAATACTTAATTTATTTGAAGAATAGTGACAGAGCAGAAGAGAGCTTTGGGGCACATGTCTGTGGGTGGCAGTCCTCTTGAGAGCTCTTGGTGTCTCCAGAGAGCTCATCTAATCAAGAGACAAAGGAGAATCACCCAGCACCCTTGTTCAAAATGGAAATTAGCTATGCTGTGGATGAGGTCTACCGGTCAATCTGCAGACAATATCTTCTGATTATAATATCTTAATAAATGGGTTTGCAGAAATGAAGTGTCTATGAATCAGGCTGCTCTGAAGGTTAAAAGGAAAGAGCAGGTTGAGGTGTCAATACAGACCTAGAGAAGCATAGGAGTGCAGACTTGCAGGTGAGGAAGAGGATGAGAAAGACAAAGTTGTACTTGATCTGCTGTGGCTAGGGAGGAGAAGGTCGCTGGGGAAGTTCACTGTCTGAATGATACATGCTGGTGGATGGATACATGGTCCAAACCTATAGAATGTAGACCCCCAAGAGCTATACCTGGTATGCCCTGAGGACAGTGGGTGTTAGGGATGTGCCTGGGTCGTTACAAATGTAGATTGTAACAAATGTATCACTGTGGGACCATAGAGGGGAGTAAGGTGGAAATTGGCTGTTAGCTAGCTCTTTACTTTCCCTTCATGTTACTGCAAACCTAACTATTCTGAAGAGAAAGGTGTTAAGTGTCCCAAATAGATAGGTAAATAGATAGACGGGCAGAGAGATAAACGGCTCAAGGCAAAATAGTATAAAAATATAGAACTAAAAGGAATCTTGTAGAGAGCTGACATAAATTATTTGATTCATTAAAATGACATGTGTATCTATTACCTTGTGTGTGCTGTTAGCATTCCCTCTAGGCTCTGCCCATCAGTTACCTAGCAACAGCCAGGTAGGCGCCCAGGGACTGCTTAGCCTCTACTCTCTTTCTTTGGCCTTTCTTCCCCCTCCAACTCCCTGCCCAGTGTTCCCAGCCAGTGTCTTCTCTCTTACTCCTCTCTTTTTCAGTTCCTCTCTGTCTCCTTTCTTTCCCACACCCCCTTCTCACTCCCTTCCCATGCCCCCAAATAAACTTCATTTTATACTAGACCTGTCGTCGTCCTATGGATGGTACCTTGGGGGAGGGAGACGTCTCAGCATGAGCCTGCTAAGGCGCCCCTCCCACCCGCTTCATGCTACTGCATTACAAAACATCATACATACCACATCTTGAAAGAGAAAAACTTTCCCTGTGACTTTATGAAACACATAGTTGGTCTTCCTCCTAAGTGCCTGGAATCAGACGTGTGAAATGAGGCTCTTTTGCATGCTAGTGGACCTCTTGGGAGTCGGAAGCCCCTGTGTAGTTTCAAGAATAGAGTCCAGTCCCAGGAAGACCAAGGCAGGACGTGAGGGCTCTGCCCTTCCCCTTGATATCTGGCGAGAGACCGTGTCGTAGGTGAGGTTGAGTAGCAATGGTCAACATGCCATCAATCACACCTATTAAAAAAAAAAGCTTTATAAAAATCCAAAACACTGGGTTCAGAAGGGCTTTGGGACCTCAAATCAGGTTAGCACCATGAGAAGCTGAGGTGTAGGTGAGGGGTATGGTGTTTGCCTAGCGTGTGCAAAACTCTGGGTTTAACACTGGAGAAAAAGAAGGCAAAGGGCAGCAAGTCCAGCCAGCAGGAAGAGCATCACAGAGCGCACTACATACAGCTCAGTGTCAGAGCCCACTTGCAACTTGGATTAGTGGCAGTGACATCACCCGTGTGCGAGCATCTGCATATCAGCACGAGTGTGATTAGTTTGAGCATCTGCAAACCAGCACGAGTGTGATCTAGTGTGAGCATCTGCATACCATCACTAATGTGATCTAGTTCGAGCATCTGCAAACCAGCACGAGTGTGATCTAGAACCGTCCTGGGTTGCCCTCCACCCACTGTATCTAGAGCTCAACACTTAGTTATTTGCAATACACTTTGGTGTTCCTCTTTGGGTCTTTTTTTTGGGGGGGGGGTGAAAAGCAACTGTCATAAATGACAACCATGCTTATGTGTCTAGAGATCTGTTTCTTCCTTTGGTGGGTTGGTAGGAGAACATAGCCCAAAACAACCAAGGACTCTGCTGTTGCCAAATGGGAAGACAAGAGGCTCTTTCCAGGACCTCTGCTCGAGTTGACTATAGCTGCTATTGGAAGCAGAACAGCTAATTCTCTTGGACCTCGCTAGCCAGGGCTGCTCCAACATTCAGTGAAGAGGCCCCTTTCCAGCCTTGGGCTCCATGCTGACTGTTTGTTTATCAACTTGACATCTCTGGGAAGAGGGGACTACAGTTGAAGAAATTGCCCTATTAGGTTGGTCCTATCAGCAGGTCTGTAAGGCATTTTCTAATGCGGGAGGGCTCAATCCTTTGTGGCTGGTACCATACCATCCCTGGGATGGTGGCCTTGGGTTGTGTAAAGCAGCAGGCTAAGCAAGCCTGGGAGGGTGAGCCAGCAAGCAGCAGAGATAGCAGTCCTTCCCGGACCCTGCTCAGTACTTGCCTCCAGGTTCCTGCCCTCAGTTACTGCAGGGAAGTCTCTTCCCAGTGGGCTAGGACTGTACTCTGTGATTAAACCCTTTCCTCCCTAAGTGCTTTGGTTATGGTCTTTCATCACAGGAATGGAAAATTACCTAAGACAGGCTCTGCAGGGGAGACAGGAGATGGGGTGGCTTTACTAAGACACAGTGACAGGTCGCAGGTACCTGGGCCCTTTGGATCCAGCAAACTGAAGGGGAAGGGTGTGGCCAAGTTGAACTCAAGGTATGGGGGCCTGCTCAGCACTGACAGCTTCTCTAGCCTTGCTGAGCCAAGTCCAGAGGCAGAGTTGGTCTGAAGTTCCTGGGTGACCACTGTTAGCTAGCTGCCGTTCAGTGAGTGTCTCCAGCCTCAGAGGACCTTCCTCTGCTGAGAGTCAGGGCTCTTCTGCAGATACTTGCAGTTGCTAGCTCAGGGTGGGAGTGGAAGGTAGCAGCCTGGGGTGGGGCAGGAAGCTGGCTGGAATTGCACCTGGTGCACCAGGACCAGGCATCGGGCCTCTGCATTACTCTCCCAACACTGGAACGAAACGCCTGGCAGAAGTGAACTAAGACAGAAGGTTTACGGTTTGGTTCACACACAGATGTGTACAGCTCAGTAGACAACCGCAAACGTACTTAAAACATAAGATTAAAAAAATTTTTTTTCTTATTCCGTAACTCGAATACAAGTCTTTGTGAATGACAACAACCTTTTGAAATGTCTGGCAGGAGGTACAGCCCATCACAGTGGAGAAGGCAAGCAGACTGTATCACCCCGGGTTAGCAGAGCAGAGGGCCTAGTAGTAACTCTCAAGCTCCACCCCCAGCAACATTTGCCTATCAACCAGGTCCCACCTTTGGTTACCGCAGCCTTCCCAAACAGTGCCATTAGCTGGGAACCAAATTCTCAAAATGAAGCTGCCTCTGCCTCCCAAGTGCTGGGTGATGTGGGTGCACCCCCCGCGCCTGCCTGTGTCTTCACTTAACCATCTTCCTACGCTGTCTGTCTGTGTCTTGCCAGCTGTTTCATGTTGGGCGGTAACTCTGAGGGGCTGCATGAAATCACAACACCTTATGCCCTCAGTTTGGGGCCTTGAAATTTCTTATGTGGGCGGGGTGTGTGTAAGTTATGTAAGAAAGAGTTGTAGAGGGGACTGGACCCTCCACGACCCAGTGTGAGTGTTTCCCTTCTTCAGGAATTCTTTGCTTTCTTTTTTTATATTTGTGTGTATATGTGTGTGGTGTGGGAGTGAGTGTGGGGGGGGGCTAAAGGTTATTTCTCTCTCTCTCTCTCTCTCTCTCTCTGTGTGTGTGTGTGAGCATGTGTGTGGTTGTGGGGGTTGCTAAAGGTTATTTTTTTTGTCTCTCTGTGTGTGAGCATGTGTGTGGTTGTGAGGGAGAACTAAAGGTTATTTATTTGTCTGTGTGTGAGCATGTGTGTGGTTGTGGGGGAGAACTAAAGGTTATTTATTTGTCTGTGTGTGTGTGTGTGTATATGTGTGTGTGTGAGCATGTGTGTGGTTGTGGGGGAGGGCTAAAGGTTATTTATTTGTGTGTGTGTGTGTGTGTGAGCATGTGTGTGGTTGTGGAGGTTGCTAAAGGTTATTTATTTGTCTCTCTGTGTGTGTGTGTGTGTGTGTGAGCATGTGTGTGGTTGTGGGGGTTGCTAAAGGTTATTTATTTGTCTGTGTGTGTGTGTGTGTGTGTGTGAGAGAGAGAGAGAGAGAGAGAGAGAGAGCATGTGTGTGGTTGTGGGGGAGAACTAAAGGTTATTTATTTGTCTGTGTGTGTGTGTATGTGTGTGTGTGTGTGTGTGAGCATGTGTGTGGTTGTGGGGAAGGGCTAAAGGTTATTTTTTGTCTGTGTGTGGGGGGTGCATGTGTGCTCGTGTGTGCATGTGGAACGTGAGTGTGTGTACACATGTCAGTGAGTATGTAGAGGTCGAAAGCCAACCTCGGGCATCAGTCTTTTCCTTCTACCTCGTTTGAAACTCAGCTTTTGTTCACTATTGCCCTGGACGAGACACCTGACCCGATGACCTTGGGCTCCTCCTTTCTCCACCGTCTGTCTCGAGGAAGGCGTACAAGGTCACAGATGGGCACTATCACATCTGGCCTTATGTCGGTTCTGGGAAATCGGAAACTCACACCCACACACTTGTATAGCAAGTGCCTTACCCACCGAGCCATCCCTGCGGGCTTTGGGTGGCTAAACGTTTTTAAAAAGAAACTTCTAGCATTTGGTGCTGCCCGCTTGAGCAGAGTGATTTGATTGCTCTGTTCACAACCAAGGTGCAATTCAGGCAGGATTTTCAGAGCACCCCAGCCTCTAACAGCTCATAAAAACCCGGCAGTAATTTTAGAATGCATAACGTCTGCTTATTTCATTTTGTTACAAGTCACCTGGGCAAGGGCTCTTCCTAACTCTGTCCCATAAATGAGCTAATATCCAATTAGAACACGGTGAAAAGCAGTAGCAGTCATTCCTGTGACAACCCACGACAAAGCTTAGGAGGTAGTGCCCCTCCTCCACGTTAACAGGATCAAACCAATATATAGGTTTGTGGTCAGGCTGGGCTATTTGCTAGGAATGTCTCGTCAGCTCTCACAGGGTAATCGCTGAGATGGAACTGGTCTTTGTTACTCTGAGAGAACACTCTTTTTGTCTGGGGGTTTCCAGTAAGAGGATTTGCTAGTCACTAACTGTGCTTTAAGCGGACTGGATCACAGTGATGCCTTCTACCTACTATGCATGTTTACGATTTTCCCAAGAAGGCCTTTAAGGGTTGTTATGAATACACTGGATTTCTGCCCCTTTTCCCTTCCCTTTTATTTTATTTTATAAGACAGTGTGGTTTGAGCTTGTTTGAAACTGGCGATCCCTCTGCCTCAGCATCCTGAGTCTTAGGATTACAGGTGTAGCCCAGCACATGGTTTCCCTCCTCTCCTTTAAGATGGCGATTGTGTTTCCCATGAAAAGCACGCTGATTGAAAAGCATTTTGCAAAATGCCTTTGCACGGATCTTCCTGGAGGCTACAGAGGCTTCCGTGAGTCCTTCTCATTTTCTCATCTACTTGAACCCCTGCTGAGAGCCTTCTTTGTAGTCAGCTCTCCCTCCCTCCCCCATCTCTCTCTCTCCTTCTGTGTGTGTGTGTGTGTGTGTGTGTGTGTGTGTGTGTGCACGCGAGCGTGCGCATGTGCTCACCCTCCAGTGTTGTTCCTCAGGGGCTATCCACTTTAATTTTTGTGATATCTTTCACTCCCCTGAAAGCTGACACGTAGGCCAGGCTGTCTGGTCATGAGCGTTAGGGAGCCTTTTGCAAGGCAAGCAATTGGCCAATCAAGTCACCTCACCAGCTCCACTTTCCTCTTTCTTATATATAGTTCCTAATTTGGGAGGCAGAAAGATCAGAAGCTCAAAGCCAGTCTGGGCTACACTAAACCAAGGTGAACGAAACCAAACCCTATTTCAAAAGATGCCTAAATGACGATGTTCAGGGGTCCCACTCTGGTTCCATGGGGTAGAACTGGAGAGTGACCTCTGGTCCCACAGCCTCTGGTGCCTGACCCCTCACCCCGTGGTGCCTGTTTTGTCTGGGGGCATGAACTGACTGAGAACAGTGAATCAGGCCTGGCCTGGTCTGAGGAGGAATCCTGCCCTAGGATGAGTTCTGTTTGGTTCTCTGAGTTGGCTTTTGCCAAACCTCTGTTTATTCCAAACACAAAGCTCTCTGCACGTGGTAAATCCGGCAGGTGTCAGGTTTGTCGCTGACCTTGAATCCTGACTCTTAATCCTGGTGCTTAAATTTTCTGTGATGGCAAAGTTCTCGAAAACGCCGAGATGCTGTCTGCAGCCTTGAGGTGACTGTCTATAGTTCACACACACGGCTCAGTTGAGGAGAAGAAACCACATTACCCATAAAAGCAGACAAGAGTTTAGGCCATCCCCTTTTCCTCACCAACCTAATGTAATCTGAGACTTATTAAATGGCCTTTATCTGTCCCTCCTATTGAAATGTGAGAAAGAGTTGAAGGTAAAAATGACCAATCTGTTGGGCTTTGCTCAGACGATCTCTTCCCCAGGAACTACAGAGAACCACAGGCAGCCCATACTTTGGTGCAAATTTGTCCCCAGAATTTAACTGACGGAAGAGTGACAGATGACGAGAAGAAAGTTATTTGAGCCCCCGAAAAAGTTGACTGGGTCCTTTTCATGTTTCAGCCTGATAAATATAGTTCAACTTTCTTCTTCTTCTTCTTCTTTTTTTTAAACCAAAATTAAACTTAGAAACTTGGGCTGTTCCCTTTATAATGAGGTGCATAAAGCTACACTGATTTAAATAGTAAACGGCCCTCACTCAGCCTGCTATATCACTTGACAGCTGAAGTTCCAAATAGGAATATTTCCCAAGAAACTTGAGGGTTTTTTTTTTTTTTTTTTTTTTTTTTTGTGGAGAGGTTTTGCCTTTGCATATCACCTAGGGCCCGAAGGTTCACAAAAATGAACTAAAAGACCAAATAGAAGGCCATCTTTTTCTTCTTCTCTTTATTCTTCTTCTCTTCTTCTTTTCTTCTTTCCTTCTCCTCCTTTCCTTCTTTCCCTTTCCCTTTTTCTCTTCCTCCTCTTCTTCCCCCTCCTCCTCTTCTTCCTCCTTTTTAAAAGATCTAGTTTCTTTAGTTTTGTCTGTGCAGTTGTCTGAGCATGCGCATACATGTGCATGCAGGTGTGCACACCTGTGCATTTGAGGAAGCCAGAAAAAAACATTTCTCTGAGCTGGAGTCATAGGCATCTGTGGAACGCTGGGCTGGTTAGCGAACACTGAGAAAGGAACTCTGACCTTCAGGGCTGCTAAGCACTCCTAACTGCGGAGCCATCTCTCCAGTCCATAGCAGGTAATTTTTTCTTAAGCCACTGAGACTTTTAAAAATAAGAATCACCTGTAATCCTATAAATCAAGAGGCCACAGCAGGAGGATAGTAACTTCCAAGCCGGCATGGACTACACATCAAGACCCTGGTGTTTGTTTGTTTTTAAAGATTTATCTATTTATTATATGTAAATACACTGTAACTGTTTTCAGACACACCGGGAGAGGGCATCAGATCCCATTACAGATGGTTGTGTGGCACCATGTGGTTGCTGGGAATTGAACTCAGGACCTCTGGAAGAGCAAGCAGTCCGTGCTCTTAACCACTGAGCCATCTCTCCATCCAAGATCCTGTTTTGAGCAAAGGCAAATTCTTTGCTAAACCTTTATGTTTAATCATGCTTGGAAGTCTGTATGCTCCTGAGAAGTGCTCTTTCAACTGATTGGAGAGATCGGTTCATTCGTTGCTACAGGAAACACTGTCTGTCTTACATTGGCAAAGGCCTTGATTCGGTCTAACAGAACTGGACCTGTGTTACAGGAAAGTCTCAACATGGAGAGTTCTCATGTGCAGTGTCTGCGGGAACCATCTGAGGACTTTGACAACTGTTGATGCCACTTTCACTCTCCTGAAGGTTTCTTCAGTCACCATTTAATCCTGACTTACAGCGGCATACACTTTTTAGGTTGGTAAAAGGGCTTTACTGAGTAGGACAGGCAGGTGCCCCCAGTACCAGGAAGAGGAGGAAGGAGATGGGATTTCTCTTCTAGACCTACCTCTGGCAGTGACTGCCACTGTCCTGAGTTTCTGGCCGGACAGGTCACATTTGTGCACATGAATGTGTGCATGGTTAGCGGTGCTGAAGGATGCCTCAGTTATGTAGAACTTAGAGTCTTCTCTCAGACAACTGCGGGCGGAGGTTCGTTTTTCGTTGTTCTTTGTGGGTTAAGTTTGTTTGTAAGTCTGCCTGTCCGCCTCTTATTTGAGGGGAGGAGGTTTCTTTGTTATCACTGACAACATCATCTAGCACGGGGCTGTGTGCTAGTTAGCCTTCTGCTGATTGTAACGTGTACCCGAGATATCCAACTTAAAAGGAGCCATTACGGGTTAAAATTTCAGATGTTTAGTTCATGGCTATTTGGCTTTAAGAGAGGGCTTTACTATACAGCGTGGGCTGGCTTCGAATTTACAGTCCCTTTGCCTCCATATGCCAAACGCTTGGATGACTAGGTTGTGCCATTTGACATGGCTTCAGTGACCTGGGACCTGTGATGACACATGACACATGGTGCACTGTTGGGGGAGCTTGTGGATTCTTCAGGGGGTAGAGCCCAGCTGGAAGAAGTGAGTTATTGGGAGGACTATAAAAAGTTAAACTTCTAATCTGAAATCTCTGCTTCTTGACTTCTGGTGTCTGGTTACCAGGAACCTCAAGCTGCCATTCCCTCTCCTCCTAGCGTCCTGACCAGCATGGCTTCCAACCATCACCTTTCCAAACATCTTGCCTTCCCACCACTCTGGACTGTTTCCTCTCAAACCACGAGGTAAGAGGAATCCTTCTTCTTTCAGTTGCTCATTTCGGGTATTTTGCCTTAATGATACTGGACTGAACCTCTGAACCTGTAAGCCAGTCCCAATTAAATGCTGTCCTTTATAAGAGTTGCCTCGGTTATGGTGTCTCTTCGTAGCAAAGGAAACCCTAACTAAGACAGCAAGGTTTTGCCATTCCTCTGAACTTGACCAGGGAAAGGCCTTGACATTCCCATGCATCTGAGGTAACAGGGTCCTTGACAGGACCAGGCTTGTATCAGTAATACACATTAACTCAGGGCTTTGCCCACTCCACACCAAGTTGGATTGTAACTTGTAAGCCAAATAAAGCCTTTCTTTCCCAAGTTTTTTTTCTATTGCTTTTTTTCCCCTCTTTTTTACAGTAAAAGAAAATGAACCAGCACTGACATGATGAATATGGAGTTGAAGAGATGGCTGGTCTTCAGAGGACCTGGGTTCAATGATCAGAACCCACATGGTGGCTCACAGTGCTCTGTATGAAAACAAATCTCAGTGGCTCTGATTTCTTCTTGGTCTGTCTGTTGTCACATATGTGGTGTACGGACATACATGCAGGCAAAATAGTTGCGCATTTAAAAATAAATAAATACATAAACACGTTTTTTAAAAGAATTTATGATCATACTTCTGGCGACCACTTTTAGGAATAGTGTACGAGGCTGGGGCTGTAGCTCAATGGTGAAGCAGTTGCCTAGCACACATAAAATATTGTGGAAAAACAGGTTCTGGGTTAAGTCTGATACTTAAAAATTATCTGAAACTCAGGATGCCACTTTCCAAAGAAAAAAGTGTTAAATAGATAAGAATTCCTATAATTGCCCCTAATGTTTTGTGGCGAGTTCATTGACAAAGCCGTACTTGCTTTGATTCTGAGCATGAGTTTGATTATGGGCAGAGCAAGGAGAACCAGTTATGCCGTGTGTATTCATTTGCGGCTTGTCTCTTTAAATACTAAGATGTTGAATCCTTCCTCTGTGACTGCTGTTCACATTCTTTCTTTTTCTTCTGAAGGAAGAGTAAACATGCATCGAAATATTAGGAAGAACACGTGCACCCCAGTTTGGGCTTTCTTTCGTGTGCTCACCAGATACACACAAGTAGAGGCAGCCTCCCCCCTTCTTTGCTAATAACAAATCTCTTGTCTTCCTCACTCCAAGATGCCCGGTGCACACTGGAGTTATTTCTAACTGGCTTCTTCAGTTTCTTAGTCCAGACCAAGGGACTCCACCCATGTTTGTTTAGAGCCACCAGTTATAAATACTCAGTGGTTTGGCTGTGAACAGGACTGCTCACACAATCTTTGGGGAGTCGATTTTATAGAAATGGAGTCTGTTGGCCAATTGCTCAGCCTTCTGAGTCATGCTTCTTGATGTCACTGCATCAAGTAGGACACATGACTAGTTTATACACTTGGTTCTGATGAGTTTCTCATAGCAGTTGACATAGTAAGGTAGCCATTAGACTGCCGTTGCAGTCGGTGTCAGAGCAGGTTTGTGACCAGACAGTTTTCAGCTGCACATGGGAGAGAAGGTGACCCATTTTTCTCAGTGAGAAAATAGCATGCCCAGCATTTCCTCAGGTTGTCTGAGGCACCACACACAGCCTCCTTGTCTTTAAAAGCAACATGAAGATTTTCACAAAAACTTTCTTTGAACTACAAAGACAGGACGAGCAAGTAAATGGAATATTTATTCTTGAATCTGTTCTTAGCCGTGGTCTCCGTGGCTGCGGGAGAGACTGCAGACATTGCTTACTGATGGTTGGAAAACTGAGTCATGAGATTATTCCCTTCCCGATCCCAGCCTTGCTTTAGGAAGTCCTTGTGTCTAGGACTTCCTCTTACATCGAGGAGACACTAATCCATGAGAATGAGGCAAATGACATTGCTGCTGAAGTGGGGACACCTGCCTGTGCTTACTGTCCTGATTTTTAATGCTGTAAACCTATGCCATTGAGAACAGAGTGTGCTCAATCCCAGCGACATTTTATAATGTGTCTGTACTTCAGAAGCGTTATAGCTTTGGCCCTCATCACCCTCCTGGGAGGAACTACAAGGGAGAACTATCATCCCTGTAGAGCAGACATTAAGGAAGACTGTGATACTTTGACAATCTGGAGGGGGCTGAGGAGCGTTAAGGAGCTGGGCTTAAATTCAGACGCACAGCTGTGTTGAATGTCCCATGGTTTAAGGGTTTGGTGATCTTATAGTACACTCAAGCATTACACAAACAGGTTGGATGGAGACACAGAGTCAGGTGAGTAAACCTCACCCCAACTTTATTGAGTATAAAAAGCACTTTGATGGTATGAAGGGAAACGGAAGTGTTTTCAAAGGGTTTAGAAGTGTTGGGTTAGAGCAGCCTGGTCAGAAAGCTGGAACATTACTCATTGGATGCTGTGGCTTGAGTATAAAATATCCTTTATAGGCTTGTGTAGTTGAACGCTTGATGCCCAGCTTGATACCTGATCAGTCGGGCTGATTGGGAAAGCTGTGGAACATTCAGGAGGTAGAGTCTTGCTGGGGAAAGTGAGTCACCCAGGGACTGGCCTTGAGGTGTGAAATCTGTGGCAAGTAGTTTTTACAAGTTAACTTAATACAGCCCAGGGTCACCGGATAAGATAGTGTGAACTGAGACACTGCCTCTGTCAGATTGGCTAGTCCTCGTGTCTGGGGGGGGATTGTCTGGATTGTCCCTTGACATAGAATCAGCTTGTTGTGGCTGGAACCATTCCCTAGACTGGGCCCTGAAACGATGTAGTCATTTGTTCCCTCACAAGCTCAACTATTTGAACACTTGGCGCCATTTGTTGGCATTCCTGGTGGAGGTCGTGAACCGGTTTGATCCTGCCGGGGGCAGGTAAGGAGACTTTCTAGTCTGCCCTATTTCCAGTTCACCCTTCCGTCTCTGTTGGCGGTTGAAGATGTAATCTCTCTGCTCCCTGCTTCTGCCACCGTGTTTTCTCACGGCAGTAGGAAGCGTGTAAGAGAGAAGAGAGACAGCTTAGCACAGCAACAAGCAGGTGTGCAGCAGAGCTGCGTTCCTTTCTCTCTGCTCTTGGCCAGCTGCTTGAGTTTCTGCCCTGACTTCCCTGGCTATGGCAGGGCACTGTAAGCTGAGTGAGTTTCCTCCCCTACGTAAGTTACCTGTGATTCCCTCCCCTGAGTGACCTGTCATCACCGCGCCCTTCTCTTCAACGAGAAAAATGAACCCAGAACGATGGCCCTTTCTACTTCTTGTCTTCTCATTGCTTCCTGATGACAAGGCAATGTGTCCCATGCCGTTAGCACCATGGCTTCCCCTTTATGGTGTATCCCTTCTTAAACTGAAAGCCAAAGCAAGCCCTTCCTCCCTCTAATCAGCTCGTGTCACGTGCGGCCTTTCTTTTGGATGCTCTTCAATGGTTCCTTGGCTCTCTCATGTAGTTCCCCTGAGCATACACACATGCAGAAACACACATGCCCGTTCAGATGTGTGCTCACACACTCTTCAGCAGCACTCTGGCTCTGTGGATCCTTTCCAGTTCAAGGGAAATTGTTATCTATGATATTATAAATAAAACTCCACATTATCTAAAAATTTCAAAGGCCCAAAATGGCAGTAATCAACCCAGCTTATTATCTTCCTTGGCATTTAATAGTTCTCCAAGAGAGTTAGAGATCCATCCGGACCTTCTGCTGTGATGCCCAGGTTTTGCAGAGATGTATTACTCTCTGGGCACATGCACTGGGCTTCTGCTGGCTGTATCCCACTAGGCAATTACTTCCCTCGAGATGCACTGCACATGGGTGGATAATTTGGGGAGAAAACTGCTGTTGTGCTCTGAAGCAGTGCAGGACCACATATTTTATGCAAGTTCTTGCAAAAAACAGTTACATAAGGTGTTATTTTGAGTCTTGGCTGATGTCAGCATCTAGCAGAAACATGTTCTTACACTAAAAGAGAGGCTCTTAGGATAAAGGAACCCTAAAGTATTTAGCTCAGAGGTTCTCACTCTTTGGGGGTCACAGATGGATGTCTTGCATTTCAGGTATTTACATTATAATTCATAAGAGTAGCAAAATTAGTTAGGAAGTAGCATCAGAAACAATTTGTGGTTGGCGGGCATTAGCACATGAAGAACTGTGCTACAGGGTTGCAACACTAGGAAGGTTGAGAACCGCTGGTTTATCTGGTCCTGTGGTTCTCCATGCCCCATAAAAGCTGGCTCTTTTGTTATTGCTGCAGAGCTTTTGTATTTTCTCCCTTTATTTCTCTAAATTCAAATTGTTATGCAAATTACTTACAAGTCTAAATAAATAAGCACCAGTGTCACAACCATTTTATCTGTGTCACACAGTAGGATCTTCTGAGCCAGAAACCCGAGATGGTGTTAGGGGATGTGCTTTCAGGACCAAGACCTGCCGAAGGGAAAAGGACTCAGGACCAGGCTGGAGAGAGCGGGCTATGCTACCATGTTATCCTGCAGGTGACTCTGCTGATCCTATGATTGACCCAGAGGTCTAGAGATGGGTGATCTTGTAGAGTCTCGTCTAATTGGAGCTTTATGATCCTCCAGCGAGCCCGTCAGTGTATGACGGCTACTCCTAGAGCGGAGATGGGGGGCAAGACCTTGGACAAACATCTCTCTTGAGACAGGAGCCATTTGGGAGGAGAAAGTGGTTCACACTGTGGCTGTCTGAGGTGCATATTCCTCAGCATCTGGGGAAAGTAGGGATCTGTGTGATATAGGCATGACTGATAGAAAACTGAGAGAGAAAGGAAAGGCAAAAGGAGGAGAGATTTTCACTAAAAGCACATGTGTTGTGAGTTTTTGACATGACTAAGCTGTGGAGTCCTGTGACGCAACTATTTATAATGAATTCACTTGGGCTTACAAGAAGCAAGAGCCCTCCACTGAATGCTGCCAACATTATATTTGACATTTTGAACAAGGGCTAGGTAAATACATTGCTGACAGTGCATGACAGGGACCGCTCTTTCTGTGCAGACGCAGTTGCCAGAGGCTCCTCAGCAGCCATGGTGGTGATTCTTGACAAACTGACTAAGGACAAGCATGTGGTCCAGTCTTACTAAAATCGCAGAGAGAAGCATCTACATTCAGCATTTACAAACAAGTGCACCGTGTCTCGACATCTACAGTCGTGGAGAGGTACTTTGTGCTTGCGTGGCAAGTGGGGGGTGAGACACTAAACCCAGATCCATACACCCTCTTTTCCGTATGCATGATTACCTAGGCTGAGTATGAGGAAGTTCTGATACGGGGACCGAATTTTACTGGGTGTTTACAGTTTCTGGTTCTGCCTGTTAGTTTCTAATAGTGCCTCACAACCTGAGCAGCATTCAAAATAACTCCCACAGATCTCTTTCTTTGCCAGGGACCAATTCCCTCCCCTCTGAGATCTGAGCTCAACAACCCTCCTCTTCTACTTAAATCATCTTTGTAACAAAATTATTTTTGCCAGAAGTTTCTGAAGTATGGTAACTTCTAGAAGGTCATGGTTTCAACAGAGTGTTGAGACCACAAGGAGCCCATGAGGCTACATGGTTAGGAATGAAGTACTGTTTGGGACCCACAGTCTTGATCATAAGCCTGGTTGGTTTTCCCATAAAGCCAGGGGATGTAGCTCTCCAGTGTTTGGCCTCCTTTAGTCCACAACGGGCTCTCCTGATGACTAAGTAGCTTTAGTTGGATTGTTTGCTGCCTGCTTTCTGCTTCTTGCTGCACCAAAGCTTATTCAACTCCTGTATTCTGAGCAATTAGCATTTAGAAGAGCTGATGCTAAAAGGCTGGGCCTGTTTGTCTACACAGCTGAATACCACACTTCAGGAGAAATCGAAGACGTCAGGGAGAAAGGAGCCTGAGACATGCTTAAACATAAGCAGGAGAAGGGAGCCACGTGGGGGCACAGGGTCTGTGTCTTCCTTCATTTCCCCTGAGCAAAGGGAATGTAACCACAAGCACAGAACTGTGAGGAGCTTCAAGTCCAAGGGACTGGAGTAAGGGAAGGAGAGAGATGGATTGCTAAACAGATTTGAAATATAAGAAAGAAATGACATGATTTGAAACTTAGCCAAAAAACAAAACAAAATAACACAAACCCTCACTCTTCTAATACAAATGACTTCACCTAGAATATTTTATGCTAATTCATAGCTTACAGTTTGATCTCGGAGCTTTCTGGTGGAGGCAGACTGTCTACGGGAGGTCGGGAATGGCTGCTCCAGACCTGGAGTAATTTGAATTCCCGAGAGTCAATGGGAAGGAGATGGGAGAGCTTTGTTTGCACACCTGAATCTCAGACAGACCTCTTAGTTTCTGTGCAGGCGGGTTTCCATTTCCTCTCATCTCTCAGCGTATGGTCAACATTTTATTTTGTTTTGCTGTGGTCCCTCTTTATAGATTGTTATGAACGGCCTGCATAGCTTTTTATGTTTTTGCTGATGATCTTTTCTAATGCCCATGGTTTCTTCTGGTGATTAGAGCAAGAGGTTATTGATCCTTCGAAGACAATAGTTTGCTGTTCCTGAGAAGCCCAAGAGCAGTTTTTTTTTTTTTTTTTTTTTTTTTCCTTGCAAACGAATAATCAATCCCACTGCTGGGTCTACTTTCAAGGACAAGCAAGCACCTTAGGCCTTTATAAACTCGAGTATCGACAAGGGCACATTGTAGTCAGAAAGGGACACACTGTAATAATGTCCTCATTTGTAATATTACTTTTGCATATGCTTTTGCAGATTTTTTCTATCCATGTTTCCACGTGGTGCCTAGAGGTGTGTAAACAGGGTCAAATTGAAAACAAAACAAACACCCCCACTCACACACACAACCCTTATACCAGTTTCAAAACTAAAACCAGTTTTATTTTCTTGTTATTCAATTTTCCCCATGTCTCTGAAAAAAATGAAACTAAATCAAAGCATTTGATCTATGGGCAAGGTCTTGAAGTGGATTTCTGTGATTCATCTTGGGGGATCAGGGCTTTCATTTTGGGGTGCAAGTCATTCTTTCAGGGACAGAGATAAGCAGGTGAGCCTGGTCTTGTTCATACCGTCAGATGCTCTCTGAGCTCGGTCGGCTGCAGATCCAACCGCGGGGTTGAAATATTTAGGAAAAATGTCTTTGCCGGTGCTCTGCAGGTATAGACTTCTTCCTTGCCATTATTCCCCCCAAAACACATTACAGCAGCTACTAACCCAGCATGTCATAGGCTTTCTGTTATACCTGTAAAGTGATGAAAGCATCAACAGAAAAGGGAGCCGAGTATGGAGGCCAATGGCAGAATCTCCTCACCCCAGGAACTTGAGGAAAAGGAGGAGAGCACAGAAGGAAGGTTGATCTGTCATACACACAAACCTTTAGCAAGTGGATAATACAAATTTATCTTATAGAATCTACCTACAAGCAGTATCTAATAGAAATTGTTTTGAAATTAAAGTGAACTATGTTGTACCTCAATTAAGATTATCTTAAATGAAATTTATATTATTGGTGGCAGGATCACAGATCAGAATTGATATAGGATATGTGATTCTGTATGTAAAAATATAAGACAAAATTTTAAAAATATATATACATATATCTATCTATATGTGTGTATATATATATATATATATATATATATATATATTTTTTTTTTTTTTTTTTTTTTGAGGCAGGGTCTTGCTATGCGGTCTGGGTTGACCTAGAGCTTACTATGTAGATCAGACTGGCCTTGAACTGACAAAGATCTATTTGCCTCTGCCTCCTGCGTGCTGGAATTACAGCAGAGAGAATTTTAAAAGTATAAAAGATGGCCAACTAAGAATGGAAAAGGACATGCACATCAAAATGGAAATAAAAATAATGCATACAGGAAAACGCTCAGCGTCACGAAATGTAAATTAGGACAAGATACCGTCTTTCTCTCTCCTTTTTGCCTAACAAATTAGGAAGGGCTGAGAACACGAAATACCATGCCCCGACAAGGGTGTGACTCCACAGGGCTTTTGTCAAGGGAGTATGAGTAGATGTCTGTTGTAAAACAGACAGGCCTGAAAGCCTTGGAAATTTCTAGAAGGGTTATAATTTAACCCAGTTGCGCAGCTTTTAGGATCCCTCCTGTAGAACTCATCTCAGCAACTGAAGACACTTCTGAGTGAAAGGGAGGATACTGGGTGCATTCAACATCCCACTAAACCTCGAGGTGGACAGTGGTCCATGCCGGAGCGCTGTGCCCTGGTTCACTTACACACATCTTTTGGGAGAGAATGTGCCGACAGAGGGTTAAGTGGAGGGAAATTGGTATTCGGAATTGTATGCAGAATAAGTCACTTATATTATGAAGAAAATAGGCTGGGTGTGGTGGCACACATCTTTAATCCCAACCCTTGGGAGGCAGGGTCTTTTTGAGTTCAAGGCCAGCCATATTATGTAGTGAGACACCATCAAAAACAATAAGAAAGTAAAGCAAAGAAAGGGGGGAGGAAAAGCAAGAAATAAAGTCTGAAAAGTAATAGGTAAACTATAATTTTATTCTTCTATTGTTTTAAAATTTATTTTAAAAACAAAACCTACTTTCAAAATCGTGCTATAATGTGTATCTTGATTGTCCCCTAAAGGTCCATGTGGGATGGCACTGGTCCCCAGAATGACATACTAAGGCCTGAAAGGACTTTTGAGAGGTAGGAACTAGGGAAGGAGTCAGGGCTCTGGGGTCGTGTTGATTTTCTTTCCCATTGCTGCAATCAGACAAAAGGGACAAGGGGTTCATTTTGACTCCTGCGTTCAGAAGTTTAGGTGTATCATAGCAGGAAGGTAGGACAGAGATGTCAGTCTGGCTTAGAAGGGGACACTTTGAACCTAAAGCAAAGTAGGGTCTACTCTTGAAGGAGAGAGTGAGACCTTTGATTTTGTGTCCTCTTCATGAAGTGGATGGTTTTACTCCGCCTTGAGAGATTTCAAACCCCTGCCAGACACTGACGGTGAGGGTCTGCTTGACTTGGACTGGAAACTCTGACACCATGAATCAGAACAAACCCTTTCTTTTTATATGTCCATTACCCTGGGTATCAGAGTGATAGACAGCAGACAGACACAAATTATAAAACTTGAAGCTATGGTTAATAACACATCAGGACACAGACTATAGGGTGAATGAGTGAACAACGGGAACCCGCTCTAGGGAAAGATGAAAAAAAAAAATACCATTAGGGAAATGGGTGAATTTTCCAGAACTTTTAGATGTGGACATAATTTAAGCTGAGTCATTACAGTGAAGCCTGTGGTATATAAGTGAGACTGACCTGGTTACATTGGTCATGTAGGGTTGTTGTTTTCTTTTCAATTGCCTGAAAGACTTCTGGTCATCACGGATCCCTGAGTCACTTTTCAGTCCCTTTTGGCCACCCCTGCATCCCTTTAGCTTTACTTGGGAAACCAGATGCTTAGGTCCCTCCCAGACTGGAGGTTAGGGACTCCAAATCCTAATTCTTAGGAACCCACCGTTGCCTGGCTACAGGGATCAGTGTCATAGGAAGTCATTGCAGCTGAGATTAGCAAGCTGAGCTTCAAGAGTTGGCGAGAGAAGGGTATTACAAGACAACTGGGAAACGTTTGGCCCTGCTCCTCTCTCCTACCCATATTCCGGGTTTTGGAGGTAGCATCAATTTCTCCTAGATGCTGTCCTTGACTTTCATTCAACCTATCACCCTGTCCACGACCACAACTTGTAAGTGAGTACTTATTCCCACCCACAATTCCATTTTGTCCTGTTAGCCTTTAAACCCCATGAGAGCGGAGGGCTTATCTAGCTTATTTTCACCATTTCGCCAGTACCAAGACCAGAAAGAGGTCGGGTGTGCGCTGGGTGCCGAATAAATATTTGTTTAATGGATGAATTTTCCGGTGTGATCTGAAGGAGAGAAAGAACTCTTGGCACAGAACCAAATACTGGTAGCTCTGGGAATAAACTACTGAACACCTCATTATTTTTTCCTTTAATTTTTCATTCCAGTCTCACATGCATGCACGTACACACATATGCAGGTACACACGCAAATCCTGCAGGTACAGGTGCATGTTCTTTGATTTCTTAAGCACTAAGTTCAAGGAGATTGTACTTGGCCTGAGTGAAGAAAACACACTTCACTTTAGGCAGACATTTGAAACCCCCAACTAAGCACCTTTTAAAGCCCCTTAGAAAACCAAATGCATGCAAATGGTGCTTTCCAGTAAACACAGGTTAGAGCAAGCTAAGAAATGCCGGCTAGGCTGGTTGGCATTCGGGAGGCGCTTTCTCCCTCCCCAAGATTTCCTGAGGTTTCCAATCAATGCTCCCACTTAGCATATCTGTCATTCTGTAATCCCCACTTCCTTACCTTTTGTAAACTCAAAATTCTTGGAATTCAACTTAGAGGCACAAAGCACCTTGTAATTCTTTGCACTTAATGGCTATTGAGCACGTGGCTAAGAGCAGACCCTCAATTGCATAGAGATCTTAATCTTTCAAATGAGGATGCACCTGCACTCTGAGGAAGCAAAGGGAACTTACAGGACAATTAGCTCACGGCCTAGTTGGGACTTCCGGTCCTTGAGAGGAAGTCCTTAGCCTGCTTAGTCTTAAGGCACCATCTATCCATCTGTCTGTCTGTCTGTCTGTCTGTCTCCCTCTATCTATCTATCTATCTATCTATCTATCTATCTATCTATCTATCTATCTACCTACCTACCTATCTACCTATCTATTTATCCAACTATCTATTGGGAACCTTTCGTGAAAATAACTGTACACTGTTTGAATGAAGAAATGAGAGAGGATCTTCTCAGGAGCTGAGGTAGTCTTTCTTCAGTAGTGAGCCTTTAGCAGCAGAGGGATAAAGCATTGGTCTTCCAAATATAACAAGGAGGACAAATGAAAATTTAAAAGAGATTTAAGATGAAAAAAAAACATATAAGAGATTAAAAAAAAAGAAAATGCCTACCTTTATGAAACTTTGCAGGAATAGAATTTTGAGGTGCTCTGTCTCCCCAAATAAGAGCTTATGCCCGGTTTGCAGAGGAACACACACAGCGTTCCTTCTCCATGTCTGGTGTCCACAGCCTCATAACAGATCTGCCCTGGTGCTGTTTATGGCTTCGTGCAAAACCCCTGGAAGACTCCTGCAGGTCATGTCTCTAAACCTGTGTTTAATGGGGAGGTGTGAAGAAAAGAGAGGAGAGAGAGCTGAAGGAAGCACCCCTCAACACATATTCCTGCACCCCATCCCCATGCACTACAGAATAGTCCTGAGTGAGTTTTCCTAAACTTATTTAAAACATGATGAGAATTTTGTTTTGTAACTCAGTTGCAAAGTTCTCAAGCCTGAACTTTGTAGAATAGCTGTGTTGTGCTACAATGTTAAAAGGCTGGACCTATCAGCAGGGCCATCGATTGTTAGACCAGGGACAGAAAGAAAAGCTATTCACTAAGAGTGAATCTCTCCTTTTCTTTAGCAGCAGAGGAACCCGTGGTGGGGTATGCAGGAGTGAGGTGCTTCTGTTCTTACGGAATCCAGCTTTGGCAGAGTTTGATCTACAGAAAAGAGTAAGTGACTGTGTGTAGGACGCAGTCAGGAAAGATGGGTGTCCAGTGTCCTCAGGGATCCGGAGATCCACACACAGAGAGTTAGGAGGCTCAGCGAGTGCACAGACACTGGCGAGTGAGGGCTTTGAGAAAGTATGTAGCATGTTCTTTTCCAGAGATGTAAATATAAAAGAAGGAGTTGAAATTAGTGGGTTTTCGCCTTCACAGTCATATTAAGAGCCCATAAAGCAGATCGGAAAAGTGGTTCAGTGGGGTAAAAGTGTTTTTGTGCTTGTTAATGCCAGAGCCCAACATGTCGAAGGTGAGGACTCCCAAAGGTTGTCATGGTGCACATGTGTGCCACAGCATGCATGCGCCCACACTTACCACACACACACACACACACACACACACACACACACACACATTCACACACGCATGCTCTCAATAATTTTAAACCGGGCAAACGAGGAAATGTCTTTAAAAAGTTATAAACCATCGTTTATTCACAATGATAAAAGAACCAGGATGCTGTCACACAGGGCTGTATTCAGAGTGGTACTCATGGTGAGACTTGGTACCACAGGGCTCAGTACAAGATGAAACTCTCCGGCTGTGCTTCTTTGGGTCTTACCAGGGGCAAAGTCAGCCCACAAAAGCAAGGCAAAGGAGTAATCTCAGGGCAGTCTTCTCAAAACAAAACAATCCAGCAGTGGTTTTGCCTTGTTGTTTATTTTATGCTTACAGGTGTTTTGTCAGCATGTGTATACATATTTTCACCATGTGTATGCCTGGGGCTCTTGGAGCACAGAAGAGGGCATTGGATCCCCTAGGACAGGAGTTGCAGAGGTCGTGAGCCACCATGGGGGTACTCAGAGTGAGCCCAGGTCATCTGGAAAAGCAGCCATTGCACTTAACCACTGAATCGTCTTTTGGGTCCTGGGTGTTTGGAGACGGGAGAGGACACCAGTGAAGACAATTCACGGCCCTTCTGTGTTTCCCTGATGGTGACACGTTCCTTTGTATTAGTGTGTGCCTCGTGACTTTTTTTCATCGATGATGGGAACAGAGACAGAAAACGGCGAGGTGAAGCTGGCCTTAGATTGGATATGATGGAGGCCACATGGCACCTCCAGGAGCAAAATCCTTTAATCGGGACAACTGCAGGGCTGCAGTCTCTGCACTGGGGTAGAGACTGTGCCCTCGGGCCCAGGAGGCTTGGAGGGATTTATAGGACTTTTAAAGGAGACTTTACCAATGGAAGATAGCATCTGCCCATTTGTTCCTAACAGAACCTAACAGTCCACAGGTGTTATCTGTTGGGCTTCTGTAAACCCCGCCCCTGGCAACAGCCCAGTATACTCCGCCCCAGTTACCTGACACTATAAAAGGGGCTGCTTGTCCCCTCCTCTCTCTCCTGTCCGCTTGCTCTTCCACCCTTGCCCCTCCCCTCCCACGTGGTCATGGCCATGGGCCGGCCTCTACTTCTCCACCTCTCTTCTCTCTCTCTGCCTCTACTACCCTCTTAACTCCCCCATACCCTCTTGCAAGAATAAACTGTTTTTAGGGTTGCAGACTTTCATCTTTGTAGCTGTTCCCCAAGACAGGAATGTATGCCAAAAATGTGAAATCCCTGCTTTATACTCACAGACACAAGCTTAATACCTCATCTCTAGTATGTTAGCACATCAGTGGTGGAACCAGAGGGAAAAATAAAACATGAGTCTCAATGTGTGGTCCCAGGCACTGATGAGATGACTTGAAGAACATCAGATTTGACGTGGACAGCAGCACTGAGGGTTCCCATAGCCCCCAAGAGGGTGAAGACAAGGACCAGGGAGAACCTGGCACCCAGGGTTTTCATCTGCAGACCTCAGGCCTTATAGAAGTCTTATGTAGAGAAACTGGAAGTCAAGGTAAGCGGAGTTGGAGGAGTCTGTCCAGGGTTAGAGCTTAGCAAGGAGCTAGAGATGGCTCAAAAGATAGCACTGGGTAGCAGCTGAGGAAGAGGTCGTAATAAACCACTGTAAGTTCAAGGGCCAGAAGGGATTTAGACCCAAGACTTTGGGGACAAAGGATAGAAAAAATTAGCAAAACACAAAACATTTTCTCTCTCTCTCTCTCTCTCTCTCTCTCTCTCTCTCTCTCTCTCTGTCTCTCTGTCTCTCTCTCTCTCTCGCCAATAAATTAATTTAATAAGAGCAATATTAGAGAGTAAAAGTAGGCAGTGTTGGTGTATGAGCGTGTGTGTGTGTGTGTGTGTGTGTGGTATACACATTCCGTTGTTTGCATGTGTAGAGGCCAATCGTTGTGTGTGTGTGTGTGTGTGTGTGTGTCTTCCTCTGTTCTTTTTCTACCTTATTTTTCAAGGTATTTCTCACTGAATCTGACGCTCACTATTTCCACTAGAGTAGCTAGCCAGCAAGCTCCAGGGACCTGTCTGTCTTTGCCTATTCAGAAACGGGGTTACAGGCACAGCACCACCCCAGCTTTTATGTAGGTGCTGAAAGTCAGAGTTACACAGTGGGCACTTGACCCCCTGGGCCATCTCCCATCTTATACTGTTTGGTTTTAAAAATAGCAGGAAAGAAAATAGTAGTGAAAATGTAGTGGGAAAATGTAGCTATCATCATCAGACAGAGAGCTTAGCATGTAGAAAATACAGGAGTTAAATATCAAGGTATTAAAAAGTTGCAACCTGTTGCAGTAAATAATAAAAATCGATGGCTTAACCTTTTACCGACCCCCACGGTCTCATTCCGTGAACGCTGCTCTAGTGTGGAGCTGAGCACACAGACTCTGCCACTTGGTCCTTAAGCCACACTTTCCACAAGATTCTCTTTCCAGGTGGCTCACTCCGCTTGCCCTTTTGCTTCTGTCCCGGGTGGATACAACCGCCCCATGTTTCTTTCCTCCACTGCCCGACACAAACATGACTCCAAAGTCCGGTAGCTTTTCATGTAGGTTTATATATTAAATTCTCAATCTACAAACCCTCTACACAATAAGATTATATCCAATGGACAAAGATACAAATTGCCCTTTATATGAAATAAAAGACCCTTAAAATATTCATATCTACCTATCGCCAATTAAGTCCACCTGAATTCAGATCCCCCTTCTTGAGCTCCATCTTGATTTCTCCCCCTCTCTGCCTCTTGTCTCTACTTCCGCTCCTTGACCTTTCCTTGCCCATTTCTCTCCTGTCCAATCATGTATCGACTTAACAGAACTCTACAACAAATGAGCTAGAAGGAGCTCCTAAACTGAATGGACATTTAAGCCAAGCTGTTAGTGCAGGACAGTGAACACGTCTGAGTCCTGGAACGGTCAGCAGTTTTCTATGATGTTGTCGTACAGGTTGTGGTTACCGACAAATACCATTAGCATGTTTCTCTGTCAAGCCTCTGCATCAAAAACACAAACCCAGGTCTTGAATTCATTCATTCCGCATTTCACTCAGACATGTAGCAAGCATTTACTGAGGGCCCACCTCACGTCAGTCTTTACACAGGCCAGGGAAAACAAGAAGTTAAGACATACACTGTACCCTTAAGAAAGTCCAGGTCAAGAAAAGAGACAGTGGCTTCCTAACTGTGTAACTGCAAACTAATGCCATATGAGCTCTGACAAAGGAAGCTTCTAGACTATGACCCTGCATTTTGCAAAGGGAATTCTAGTTCATTTCTAAACAGTGTGTACCAGGAAAAGACATTTTCCAAATCCGGTCCTCTTGGGGCAATGGAAGGCCGTGTCAGAATCACTCATCCTTTCAGAGAGGAGGCAAGGCAGAGACAGGAAGATTGGAGAGGCTGAAGGGTATCTGTGCTGGAGAAACTCATTTCTCTAGCATTCAGCAGCGCTCCATGCTGAATAGCAATGTTTTTAAGGTACCCCAGAGTTCTTCTTGGTCTACAGCAGGTCTTGCCACATGGTTCTCCTGTTTTGCACAATGACGTGTCTCATTGTCAGACACAAAGGCAAAATACACAATGGAAGATGGAGAGGTTCAGTCTGTCAATAAGTTATCTTGGTAGTCTGGCATCAAATACATTTTAATTTTAGAATCAAAACATCTCTTTCCCCCCACAGAACTGACTAGATTTGAAGCATTTAGGGGTACTGTATGCACAACCAAGTACACTTTTAGAATGTTTAGGAAGGGCAAAAATCGACAACGTAGACAGCTCAGTTAGGAAAGGGCTTTCAGGTACCCGAGTTTGACCCTCAGACTCCATGTTTTCAAAAGCCAGGTGTGGCGGCACACATTGAAGTCCTAGTAGGTCCCAGTGGCTCACTGGCCAGCCAGCCTGCTTGGTGAGTGAGACCTTGACTCAAAATATAACATGGATAGAGCCTGAGGAATGACCCTGGTCTTCACATGCATGTGTAGCTGCATATACATATACATGCACACACATACACACACACACTGACACACTCATACACATGCACACATTCACTTATACATACATACACTCACTCATTGGAACACACACTCACAATCATATACACTCACATACACATTCACACACACATTCACACTCGCACACAGCAAGAGCAAAGGTAACACCTGTAAGTGTTCTATATAGATTAGAAAGCTCTACCACTGATGTACACACAGTGCATAAGACTCCAGAGTATGAATTCATGATATACCATGAAGTTCTTTATCACAGGATTTGCCTCAATGTCCAGTTCATGCTTCTTGACAGGTGACTCCTGACTATGCCATGAAGACAGTAAGGCTCAGATTTGGTGATCTTGGTAGTCCGTGAACAGCAGCTGTGCGCCTTTAAACAAAATGAAGTTGAGAACAGAAACAAGTTACAAACACTTCTGTAAGAAAGTATCTCATCTGCACAGATACATATTCTGTTTTGTTCTGTTGGGCTTTGTTGTTTGTTTTATTTTGTTTTGTTTGAGACAGATTTTTTTCTACAGAGTCCTAGCTGTCCTGGAACTCACTTTATACACCAGGGTGGCTTTGAACTCACAGAGCTCAACTCAAAATGCAGAGTGCTGGGATTAAAGGCATCCTGTACCAACGCCCAGCTACAGATGGCTATTCTAAAGAAACTGCAGAGACATTTTATGGGTCTTGTGACATCTTCTTACCCAAATGTTTCTCTTCTGTGTGTATTCGGGTGCTCAGAGTGGATTTATACTGACACTCTAGAACCTTTTCCTCGGAAGACATTTTGGTCAGCAATTGTGTCCAAATTGCTGGAGAGCTTACCTGACCAGGCTAGACTTGAAGCTCATATTTATGAGATTTGTTTTTATTTTTCACTTTATGGGGATGATGGTGATAAGATGATTGGGAGGAGAAATAAAACAATTTCAAATTATTCCTTGGTGGTGCCTTTTATGATCAGAATTTTTGAATAGTATAGCTCCTTCTCTTGAGAGTCTCAGTATTCATTAGCACATTAAAGGACCTCTCTCATTGTTGAAGGTCAAGTTCAACCCCAGAAGCCATCTCCCTTCCTCTTCATTTTTTTTTCACTGATAGATTCCTACAGATGTCCCAAGCAAACTGCATCCTCCTTTAAGGGTCTCATACATCCCAGACTAGCTTCAAACTCGATGTAGCTAAGGTGGCCTTAAACTCCTGACTGCCCTCCCACCACATCTCGAATGACGGGACTACAAGCATGTACTCACATGCTTGGTTTATGTGAATGTTAGACACAGCTTTAAAGTTTACTCCTTTGTTAGTAGTTAGAAAATACCAAACATTGTAACTTGAGATAAAACAAGAACCTGCTATAACTGAAATACTCTATTAAACAGCTGTTTTTTGTTTTTTTAAATAAAAATAGAATTTCAACCGAGAGTGTTAACTCTACAACATTGGTGGCTGCATTTCAATGCTAACTTCCACATCACAGTAATAGGGCAGATGGGAAGGGGTGTGCGTAAGGACCATTGAGAACAGGCTGTGGCTTTCTGTTTTGAAGTGTAGTTTCTGTTATCTCGCACTTTGATGGCATATTTAAATTTTTACTTACCGATCCTTGTTGCTGTGGGCGGACATGATGGTAGAAGGTTTGAGTGTGTTATGGCCCTTGTGTAAAGTTCAGGAGCGGGCTTTGTGGAGTTTGTACTCTTCCATCTTTACATGGGCTCTAAGGGTCCAACGCAGGTCGCTAAGCTTGCCTGGCAAAATGCCTTTCTTCACCAAGACATCTTGCCGATCCATTAGAAAATTTTGGGGAAATAGATATATAGAAGTCGAGGATCTGGTAGTTGATTATCATGAAGAAGTGGCCAACTTAGTGTGAGTCTTCTCTGGCACGGATGTCCATGCAGATGCCCTGGGGGAGCTGTTAGCAATTCCTCTAGGCTCCGCCTAACGGTTACCTAGCAACAGCTTGTGTCTCCGCCCTCTAGGTAAGAGCTGGGAACCAGGCTTACAGGAAGACCAGTGGTTACCGTTCCCTCTCTCTCCCTCCCCCTTCAAACCTCCCCCTCCTTCCTTCTCTGTCTCCCTCCCCTTCTTCCTTCTCTTTCTTCCTCTTCCCCACAAGTCTTCAACCGGCCTGTTTCCCTCCTTCCTCTGTCCTCATTCCTCTCTCTGTCCTTCTCTGTCCCCTCTCCTTTCTCTGCCTCTATCCCTTTTCCAGGTCCTCTTTCTATCCCTCCAATAAACCATTTTTATCTTAGGTCTATAGCGTGTTTGATTCCTCATGAGGAACACCTTGGCAGGGCCTCCTGAGGTTCTCCTTTCTGCTGTATTACCTTGTTTTATCACTTGGGCTATCTGGTCACAGCCCAGCCTTGGCAGACCAGGGCAGGCTTTCTTCTCCTCCTCTAGATTTCCCTCTTGCCAAGCCCTGGGCTCTGGCTGCTGGACAGACTCATTCCTAAAGGCAGGCACTGATTTTTCCTGCTGTGTGTCTTGTTCACTGTCTGGAATTACTGTTCTCCAGACGTCTGCTTCTCCTCTCCAGCCAAAACCAGCTGGGCTCACTCTCAAGGGGAAGACAGAGTTGGGATGGATGGTGTGTGCATTCTCCCTCAGATCCTGTCCTACAGTATTACATTTGTCCTTGGCTGTTTTGTCCGGTGTGTCTTCTGTGTGTGTGTATTGAGGGGGGGAGGGCTTTGTAGTATCACTAGCTACTTGTTCTCTTAAGTTCTAGTCCTGAGCAAGGAGTGCTCTGATATAGTCCCGTGTCCCCTTCCAGCACCTAGTAAGGGGTGCTGACCTGTCAATTGGCTCATTATACTACCTTAATAAAGTAAAAACAAACCAAAACAAAAACCATTGGATAGGAGAGATACATGCTGAAGTTTGTGTGTGTGTGTGTGTGTGTGTGTGTGTGTGTGTGTGTGTGTGTAGATGTGCCCCATCTGTCTCTCCATCTGTCCATCTGTCTGTTTGCCTGCCCAAACGAGTTTGACTTTGTCTTCAGTCACAGCTTGGGAAGCCATAGGAACCAGACATCTGTGCCCTTAACTTCAAGGGCAGTGGCGTGTGGGTGACTTGCAAGCTGGCTTGTGCTCGTGGAACAGCTGTGAATGTGCAGAACTACCCTTTTGTTCAAAGAAAAGAAAAAGTCGGCACGTTTAAGGAGGTAAAGAGAGGCCTCGATTCCTCCTACAGGAATTTCAAAACTTCTATTCGGTGGTGTTTTTGTGTCTGGTCCTGACTCTTTTCTTTTTCAAGTTTCTTTCAAAGGATGATTAAAACATCTTTAATTAACTATGAAAACCCAAATGTTCTAACATAGAGGACTAGATTTACAAAATCCTTTTAGTTACTGGAACCAGATCCCCCCCCCCATCTGTAAATACCAGTTTACTCCTTAACCAAATTTCGCTTTAATTAAACTGGATGTTGGGGGTCTTAATCGATAGAAAACGCCTCAATTTGCATTAGCCCTTGTTTTAATGGAGCTGGCTTCACAGTGAAGATCAGAGGCTTGAATAATTTATTGTTGAAACTGGAAAATCGGGCAAAATGGGATTTGCTTTCCATATAGGAACTCATGAAAATTACACACACCTTGCCACGTCTGATTTATTCAGTGTTGTAGTAGCAGGATTACTAGGAAGTTTTTCAGTGATGTGAGACTCTCTCCTTCCCTCCCTGCCCCCTCCCTCTCCCCATTAGTGCATTGAAACTAGCAACCAGATTTATAGTTCTAAAGACAAGGAAAAAAAAAAACGGAGCCTACTCTCCTCTGTTCACTTTCTTGTTTAATATTCAATATGGTGTGCAGTTTGTTGAGAAAGTAAGGGCCATGTTTTGCCATCTCCCTTACGGATTTCAGTCAACACACGGAGATGTTTGAAATGATCTGCTAAGCCCGTTTCCCTGCCTTGAGCCATCTGGTTCAAATTCTGTCTACCTGCTTGGAGTGCAGCCGTTTTTTGTCTGCCTGTACATACAAGGAAGTCACAACTCATTAACAGTTTAGGGGAAATCTCTGTGGAAATGTACAACTTTACTATTGTGGTAGGTCTTCCCTTGGGAGCAAATTGGATCGGACTTTTCGGTAAACCAAAGATACTCTAGGCATATTGGGAGACCTGAAAAAGATAGAATTGAACGAACCTAAAAGTTCTTATGTTAAACGGGAGCAAAGTTGTTGTGTGCCGTAATCTGACTGGTGGCAGAGTTCAGAGTTAAGTGTCCAAGTGACGTAATGAGCAGCACTCCAGTTCTGCGATGGGGCTCTTACCCTCACTCCTGGAAGGTTGCTTATCCCCAAACTAATTCTCTAGCCAACCATTAATCTTTGACTAAACCAATAGATCTACAGTATTAGCTACCATTTGACCATTGCTTGTGACCAAACATCTGACAGGAAGCAACTTAAGGGGGGAAGGGTTTGTCTGGTCTCTCAGTTTGAGGGATACAGCTCATCTTAGGAAGGTAGGCATGTGCAGAAGTGTGAGGTAGCAGGAGTCTGAGATGATTGGTCACATTGTATCTGCTCAAGAACCAAAGAGAGGCTGATGCTGATGGAATGGATCTCAAGAGCTTTGGAGAACCCACACTGAGATTCCCAGGTTCCTGTGTCTTGGAACAATATTGACATAGGGACACATGCATAGTAACAGAAATAGAAGCAGGTTTTATCTCAGTCTCCTACATGAGACAAAATCCAGATGGACACCAACCATGTCGTCTACTGATTCTTCTTGATGTCTCCATGTTGGGGGCTAGAAAGCCTCTGTTTTAATCTCCTGATTACAATCATGCCTGTATAATACGGTTTTAGCCAGCATTAAGTCAAAGCTCACTAATGGTTTCTGGAAAATACTTCTCTCCTAGTAAATCGGAAGAGGTATTGTCAGACCCAATTCCTTCTTGACTCGAGGAGAAAGATTTTGTGTAGATGTGATGTCCTATGACTGTCAGGGCAAAGCTATAAAATCTCCAGACACCAGGCCCTGACCTCAAGTCAGTGCTGTCTTGCTCTAGATTTCTCCTTTGTTATTTTAACCACGGTCCTGGATAGCGGTGGCAGAGAGCAGTGTTGACAATCACCTGCCAATTCTCAGGTCCTTAATCCACAGGTCCAACCAACCACGGATCTGAAATAGGCAGAAAATAAGAGACTATGGTATATATCCCATATGCACAGCTCTTCTTCTTGTGACTCTTCCCCATACAGAACAACAGAATAATTACTGACATAGCACTTAGAGTCCACCAGGCATTGCAAGTTTTCTGGAGGTGAAAACGCTCCAGATGTAAGTAGGTTACATGCAATGTGTGGATAACACAGGTTATGGTCAATGGCCATGCCATTCTACACAATGGACCTGAACAGCTGCAGCTCTTGGATCCAGTCCCTCATGGACACCATTGGAATGATGTACTCATGCAGGCGTTGAGAGAAACCTGGGACCTCAGAGCTTGTAAACTCAGCTTCTGTAACCATAGTATCTGGGTTCTCCATGGGTTATATTATCCATGAGGATCCGGAAGATGCTGATGGGTCTAAGCACAAGCCGGTTGATGTGGTAGTCACGGAGGGAACAAGCCCAAGATTTGAGAAGAACAAAAGGTTCTTTAGGGCTTCCACGAGGGAAGTGGTACACCAGGAATGTTCTATTTCAATGAGCCCATGCTCTAACAGCAAAGGAAAAGTCGGCTTTTCCTTTTTAGAGGATGTGACACAGCTCTCACAGTCTTATTGTTACATGACCTGCTGCCTCTCTCCCTGCTTCTTGAGTTTCAGTGAAACGGTTGATTTTCTTATTCATTACTGTTGTTGTGGCTAACCAATGATGCTGACTCATGTCCCACTAGCTCCTCCCACCTCTCCATTTTTTCCCTGAGAACTCAGCCTCAGCACCAGAGGTCTCACTGCATACAGTACAGGTGCCATATAAGCTCAAGAAGGCATACGCAAACTTAAGAGTGTCTGACATTTCAGCCTTGCAAAGAGAATCTCTGGCCACAAAGAAATGAAGAGTGCATCCCTAAGAACGGATGCTGATGTTCTATTTCCTGATGCAAAACAAAGTTGAGCTGCCACAACATCTTTACTTTTCCTGAGCACTGGATTTTGTTTGGGGGGGGGGCAGAGAAGGGGGAGAAATCAGGGAAGGAGGAAGGGAGGGAGACACACACACACCACACACACACACACACACACACACACACACACACACACACCCCACACACCCGAGAGAGAGAGAGAGAGAGAGAGAGAGAGAGAGAGAGAGAGAGAGAGAGAGAGAGAGAGACAACTTTCCATTGACCTAATACACAGAACAGAATAGAAAACGAGGCCACAAAAAACTGACTGCTCATTTTGGAGTTTCCCCTAGAGGTGTCTTGCTCAAGGACAAAGAGCCTCTTCTAAGAGGAGTTTCCCCTTTGCCCTGGAAACAATCCAGAGGCAGAGCCGAGACTAGCAGGTCAAAGGTCCTATCTACAAGGCTGCCTTGGGGGTTTTGGACTTTTGGCAGAAAGCAGCTGATTTCCTCCTCTTTGGTGGGAAGTCCTCCAGCAGTGAGCAGGTTGGGGGAGGGAGAGGATAGCCTCTCCACCACTCAAATTCAGCATTTAAACTGGAAAGGACTGCAGAGGGCTAAGAGTCTGTGTCTGGCCTTGTGGGAAGGGACAGTGAGCTGCCTCCCTTTACAAATATCAAGTTGGCCCTGACAGGGGTGTGCCCAGTGGGTGCTGGAGACTCCTGGGGAAGAAGGCAAGAGCCTAGTAGTGAACTGGCCAGAAAAGTTTGGGCAACGGGTATCTTGGTGTTTTCTAAGGCCTTAAACAAGGTCTTTTCTTAGAGTGATATTTTTGGTGGTGTTGTTGTTGGGTTGTTTTTTTATTATTTATTTATCTATCTATTTATTTATTTATATTTTTGAGACAGAGTTTCTCTGTGTAGGTTTGTCCTGGAACTTTGTAGTTCAGACTGGCCTCACAACAATCTGCCAGCCTCTACCTCGGAAAGTTCTGGGATGAAAGGCATTTGCCTGCCACTAGATAACAGCACCCCACACCCTGTAATGATTCTTGAAGATGGGGAATTGCATTCAGCACTTGCTTGATAAAAACAGAAAACAAACAAACATCCTTCTCTCCTCTCCTGCTTGCCTTTTTATTGGAGATCAAATGCTCACTAAGTTCAGGAAACTACAGTGAGAGGTCTATTGTTGGACTGGCCTTCCTTGAACCAAACAGTTACAGGAATGGGCCACTGAGACCTTATGCGTCCCTCACAGAGCTCTCCATCGTAGAGGCAACCATTCTCAGCTTTTACTTAGGAACGGACCCTTCAGATACTGAACTTGAAGCCTGTGACTTTACCCAGGAAGAGCACGGAGGCTGCACACACTGTTTGGTGGCTATGTGCTAGCAATGCACAGTTCCTTTCTAAAGGGTTCATGCCTCAGCGATCGTGGCCATGTCTCCACGTGCTCTGGAAATGATTGGTGAGCTGCACCTGCATTTCCCAGAGCCTCATGAATGACCCCACTTCATTTCATGTAAAAAACTTCTTGCTTCTTCCTTTTTTTTCTTTGGTCTTGCAACAAGACCTGGGAGGATTCCATTGTTGGGAGAGAAATAAATTTAAAAATGACTTCCTTTTTTTTTTTTTTAAAGAAGAAATTACTCCCTCTCCCTCCCCTTCCAATTTTCTCAGCTGGGGTAATCCCTGATGAAAACTTGTATTCTTTTTCATATCCTAACACACCCGCCTTTTCCGCTGACAGTTTGCCAGCTTTATTTCTGGGCTCCAAGTCAGAGTGTACAGCTACTCCAGGATGTCCCAAGGGGCCAGAGACTCATCAATACTGCTGAGATTACACATCCAAAATGTGGTGCCCTAGCACACTGACTATTTTGATCTGAAAGGGCTCTCAAGCAAGAGCCTTTAAAAAACTGTTATTGTTACTGCTTGGCTTCTCCATTTGCTCTTCTTCCTCCCAAGGCAAGACATACAAACTAAAATTTCCTTCTGCAAGACAAGTCATGGAAATTTGCCCTCCCTCCCTGTAATAACCACAGACCCTGGAATAAGTTCTAACCTCCTCCCACCATCCAATGACAGCTTTCAGTGAATTAAAGTCTCTGACCCATCTTGTAGGACACCAGTGTCTCTCTCTAGAGGGGTTCTCTACATCCTCAGGCAGGGACACTGCCATACAGGGAGGCCAAGAAGAATATGGAGGGAGGCTTGTTACCATTGGGACCTTTTGTCCCATGACTGTCCATTCTCCATGGAATCTACACACAAAACAGAAACTTCTTCCTGGGTGTCTGGGTCTTTGTTTTCAAAAGCCCCCATGTCATTGATTAAATTCCTCATGCCTCTTTTTTGTTAGCCTGTCCTCTGTGATCAGACTGGTGGCTGTGGCCCTGAGGAGAGATGAGGAGTGCTGTGTCCCAGCTCCCTCCTTGCTATGTGATTTTGAACCTTGCCTTCCCCTTCCTACCTCTGCCGTCCTGGTGGCTGCTAACACTGAGCTGGCTAGCTCAGGCCAGCCCTGCCAGTCAGCTTCATCTTTCTCCCTCAGGCTGACTTTCCCCACTGAATTGTCTGGGCCATTTCAGAGCCTGGGGAAATATCTGTGTTCTCTGCTGTCTCTGACTGACCAGCCCTGGCCTATGTGAGCACAGATTCCCACCAACTCCCTTACAAATTCCCTTCCTTCTCTGAGCCCTGCTCAGGATCAGCCTCTCTCCACTGGATACCAGAGAAGCCTTTAGAAACATTAGGTCAGGCAGCTTCCTAACTTAAACACCTTCCTGTAAGCTCCTTTGCTGCTGCTACTGCTGCAGGGAGACAACTCACATCCCTTCTTTAGCTTATCAGCCTTTAGCTCCTGACTTTTCCTTTCTTGGGTCATGTTCTGGGGTCACACTGACTTCTGGAAAGTTCATCAGACTCCCATGTTATTTCCCATGGGCCTGCATTCCACTTTTCATTTGTTTCTTTTCAAATAACTGCTTCCCTTCTTTGCCTAATGAACTTGGAGGGGCGGGTCCCTCTCTCTATCTTACAAAGAGTCACTGAAGCAAAGGACAGAAGCCTGAGTAAAGGAGGGAGGAGATATGAACTCATGAGCATGCATGAAGATGTCCCAGAAAGGGGACACAGCAATCGGATGTGACACAGACTTGCCCCACAGGGGCAGGAAGAGGAGCAGTGAAGTTTATGCTAATCAGCTCTTAGTCTGACACAATCTAGTGACACCCATCTGGGAAGAGGCACTCTCAACTGAAGGCTGGTCTCCATTGGACTGTGTTTTCTGGCTTGTTGACTGATGTAGAAAGGCCTTGCCTACTGTAGGTGGTCCCGTTTTTTAGGCAGGTGGGCTTAGGCTGTGTAACAAGGGTAGTTGAACACCAGTCTGTGCATAGACGAGCCAGAAGGCAGCTTTAACTTCCTTCATTTCTTCTTTCGTCCCTGCCCGGATGTCGGCCTGTGGGGTAGAAGTATAAAAATGGAATAAACTCTCTTTCCCGGGTCATTTTTGGCTACAGTGTTTATCACAACAATAGAAATCAAACTAGGCCAGGGGTAGTGGATGATTTTCAAGTTGAATGCTGAACGGACATAAAGAACAGATGGATTTGTAAAGGATTCAGGAAGCTGAGGAGCAGACAGTGGCTTCCAACAATGACTGTCTAGATGTAGAGACGGTCTTCACTTTGCCTTTTGAGTTCAATTTTTCCTGCATGTTAGATCTTGGGAGTGGATAAAAGGCAACCTTGCCCTTTTCCTGGGTCTGGTAAAGTAATTTCAGGGGGTGGAAACCCCTTGCTGAGCTTGGGGATCAGGGAGAGACAAGGGGAGGTTAGTGAGGCCTCCCAGCTGCCTTTAATAAAATGCTCAGCGTGTCCCAGGGCTGTATTTGGGTGTTTCATTTCTTAAGATCCAACAGATGCTTGTTGCAAGTCTGAAACTCATATCATGATCTATTTGCTTGATTTCCGTCCCTCTCTCCCACCCACCCCTGATTCTATCTTTTGAGACAGTATCTCTCTATGTAGTTCTGGTTGGCCTTGAACGTGAGGTTCTTCCTCCTTAGCTTCCTGAGCTCAGGAATTCCAAGGGCCCGCTTGTCACAGCTTCCCTTGGGCCCCTCCTCTAAGCCCCTGAAGCACAAATGGCCAGTTAGGAGCACCTCTGCGCACCTATTGTCCCTGCATCACAGCCTGTGTCTTGAATGAGTACATGTATCACAGAGGAAGCATGGTGAGCTCACGGCGGTGAAAACACACACCCGATCTCCTTCTTCTAAAGTTTCTGGAACCTTCAAAAACAGTGGAGACTGTGTTCAAGCACATGGACCCAAAGGGAGATGCTCTACAGTGTATCTCATCTACAGTGCATATTATAATATATATTTCCTAGGCCCAGGAAATATGTGCGACGCCATTCCCCGATGGAAAGTAAACTTGGAGCCAGAAGAGTATGTCAGTGTAGGTTCCTCAGCTGTAGCAGAACACACCAGTGGGGCTGTTTATAGTGGGAGAGACAGAGCAAGTAAGGACCAGGGCGTGTGGAAAACCTCTACCACTCATTCCATTTGTGACCTTAAGACTGCCCCCCAAAATAGTCTATTAAAACAATAGGGGCTGGGGAGGATGGAGAGATGCTTCATTGGCTACGAACACCGGCTGCTTTTCCAAAGGATCCAGGTTCAATTCCCACATGGCAGCACATAGCTGTAACTCTAGCTCCGGGAGTTCTGACAGCCTGTGGATTGCTGATGGGTGAGGTCGGGTGAAATCTAATTGGTCAGATAAGGCTAGGGCCTGTGATTGGGCAGTGGAAAAAGAAGGTGGGGCTGGAAGTTTTAGAGAGAGGGAAACAGGGAAAGAGACAGGGAGATGGAGGAAGAAGTTGAACCTGATCCACGTGACTTCAAAGAGTCACAGGTAGCTATGATATCGTAGGACAATAAAGTAATGCCGGGTGCATTTGCCCCATCTAGACCTGCAGCTTGTGTTTATAGTAATTGGGTTTGGAGTTCTCTGTGTGGGCATTTTGGGGGTTGAGAATTCACTCTTATAAATCTGACCGATAAATTATAAGCCCCTGGAGATTTCTTTATACGGGGTTTGGGATTTAGAGCCAGTCTTGGTGGACTATCCACAGGTGACAGCTGACAGAAAGCGAGCTGTTCGGTGACAAGCGAACCTCGGGAAATTAGGCGGACCACCCGCTGCTTGAGGGTAGCCATGGGGCGGCGAGACCACCATTGCCTGTCATGTAGCTGGTGATAGAGTGGATTGTTTTTAATAATTACACGCTACAACACCCCCACACAGATATACATGCAGGGAAAACACCAAATGCACATAAAATAAAAATAAATATAATAATTAAAAATAAAATAATCAGGGTTGCAGAGATGGCTCAGCAGATAAGAGTACTAGATATTCTTGTTGAGGACCTGAGTTTGGTTCCTGGTACCCACACCAGGATGCTTGCAGCTGTCTGTAACTCTAGCTGTAAGAGCTTTAACGGTTTCTTCTGACTTCTGAGGGCATCAGTATGCACGATCAGACAACACACACACACACACACACACACACACACACAAACTCTTATACACATACACACACAGATAAACACAAATACACACATATACTCACACATCCCAATAAATATAAAGATAAAATGTAAAATACAAACCCTTGCATAGGAGATGAAAAGTGGATGGTTGTTTATGTGGAGGTTGTTTCTCCCTCTATTCCTTTTTAGCTGGGCCAAATTTCCTTTCCTCTACCATCACCAACATCCTCCCTTCACTGATTGCAGGCTCTTGCCCTGTGAAGAAACACCAGACCGTCTCACCTGGAAGGATCGTCCCATACTCTCTTCTGCTCACTTAGTTGTCTCCTGCAACCTGTTCCTTTCCCAGAAACCTCACTCAGGGTTACTTCTGCCAAGGACAACTCTGACCTTCTAAGTTGTCCCGTTCCGGGTCTCTTCCTTCCTTCCTCTAATTTGTCTCTTCTCCCAGATAGTACATTGTATTCTTTTTGTTTGTTTTAGAGAAGGGTGTTACCATGTAACCCTGCCTGGCCTTGAAACTCGCCCTATAACCAGGCTGGCCTTGAAGTCAGAGATCCACTTGCCTCTGCCTTCAGAGTGCTGGGATTAAGGGCGTGCACCTCACCCAGCACGGCATCTTTCTTTGAAGCACTTCTAGTAAGGTAGGAACATCTCAGCATCTTTGTGCTGCTGGTAAGGTCTCCTCACAGCTCTTTCCTTGTTCCACCTAAATATCAACATCAAAATCCAGCTTCTAAAAGCCAGCACAACCTTTTCTCCTTCCACAGACTCAGACACTACCTCTAGATCTCAGATCTCTGACATGGTTGTTACTCCAGGGGAGAAGGCACTTTGTAGGAGTGAAGATCCCATGTGTAGACTTAGCATAGTGCTTGCTTTCAACTGCACACGGACTTCATAAAACTCTCCTCCAATGGAATCGGTATCTTCACCACCCTTCTCATGAATGGACACATTTCTCTAGGAGGTTGGGGCATCAGGAGAGGTGGTTTAGTAATCCTGGGTATTTTCCTTAAAAAAAAAAAAAAGAATTTTTATTTCATTTATATGAATGTTTGCTTGCATACCCTGGTGTCCACAGGGGCCAGAAGATGGTAACAGAGCCTCTAGAATAAGAGTTATAGGTGGATATGAGCCATCATGTGGGTGCTGGGAATCAAACCCAGGTCCTCTGGAAAAACAGTCCGTACTCTTAATTGTGGAGCCACTTCTCCATCCCCACCCCAAATTTTATGTCACATTTCCCATGCTTTATATTTTTCTCACTCCCAGTGAATTCTGTAACATTCAGTACTACTCACAAATTAAGTGTAGCTACACAAAGCAACACACACAAAAAAAAATTGTGTGGTGGCAATAAGGCTGTGCTTGGGTTTTGTACAGGAGGAAGAACCAGCCTTGTCCTTGTCATGGAGATCTGGGGCTGGAGCTAGCCTGGGTAGAGACAGCCTCCTCCTACTGTAGCTTTGATGTGGTAGCCACAGTATGACTGCTCTGCCAGTGTTTGTGTTGGGTTGAGGTTAAAGTTCAATGTGCAGCTATCAGTGGTCACACATTGATATTTATCAGTGGGGAGGATCAGATGTCAGAGGTGAGGAATGTTAGGCAGGTGGCGAGACTGTCCTGGTGTGCTTTGTCTCCTAAGCACTTCTTAACTCTGTTTCTTCACGATTGGTTCTTTTGGCCAGATGTCCACAGGCACCATGAGTAATCCTCTCAGGAAGTGTGCTGGCACACATGTCCTCAGCTGTCTCGTCCTAGCGATGGAAGGGAGTTTGGACTAGATGACCTATATAGTCCTTTCTGACCTGGGTACTTTGTGAGGCCATGGCAGAAGTCTGAATTCCGGCGTCGGCGGCAGCATTGATGCTGGCCGGTTCAGCTGGGTGGAGTTAATCAGTAAACGGTTGCTAAGACAATATTTGAGCGGTGAAGACAAGTGAGTAAGGTGGAGGTGGAGCAGAAGGAAGTGCTCTTTGAGAACAGCGGTTAGAAGGCGCATGAAGGAAGCTTGATGGTTCTCCACCAATCTCCCATGGTGCTTCACCTTCCACACACCCCCTCCCCCTGGAGTACTTCAGGTTCACATACCAAACATGTTCTGGACTTAGACCGCAACAGGCCTCTGACTACACGGTTTCACTTGCGGTTTTTTTAACACAATGTGTGTTTGTTTTATAGCTACCAAGGGGATTTTAATCTACCACTTAGATTAGAGACCTTTGTCTTACCCATTCTGGGGAAATGTTCCACAGGAATTAGTTTCACACTAGTGTGTTGAGTGTGCGCTTCCTAAGAATGCAATTGATCAGTAGCCTGAGAGTAAAACTCTGAATTACTCACATGAGCCTTCCCTGTGGGCAGAGGGCAGCTGAGGCTCCCGTATCTCAGTTAAAGACCCCGAGAAAGAGGTGGACTAGATCCAATTTGTCAGTGGCGTTTCTCCAAAATCTTGGGCCCGCAAAACCATTGCTATTTGATCTTAGGTCTTCTGCTTTTGGTTTTCAAGAAGAACTAATCAAGTACAAAAGACAGATTGACAGACCTTCCTTGATGTACATGAGGAAGAGGTGGACACCGTCTGGAATTTTTCCTTGCACACTGAGTGGTTTGTCTCCAGTCCTGATTTCCACTCTGATTCAGACCCCGCAGATATACTGGTGTTCCATATAAAGGCAGGCATGGTAGGCACTTAGTTTCCCAAATTTTCACTCAAGTTTTCTGTTGGGTAGTTTTTTTAGAGAGAATGAGCCTGTTGCTTTAAATCCCTTCATGTTAGCCACACACCAATACTAAAATCTATTAATTTATCACATTTTTGTCAGATAGGCTTCATGGGGATCATCTATACAAGAACACACAAATGGATCCCAAAAGACAGAGGAGGGCAGAGCAGGCCATTTGGCTTGGGACCTTATACTCAAGGGTAGGGCTCTAAAGTTGGTCTTTAGCTGGAAACTTGCTATATCCATACACTGACACACTTGCACACATAACATACATACAATGACACACTTGCACATCTAACACACATACACTCATACAATACATGCACACATATACTGACACACTTGCACACACACCACATATACACTGACAGACATGCTCACACAAAACACATATACACATACAACACATACACACATACATTGACACACTTGCACACATAACACACATACAATGCATACACACTCACAAAACAGCACACACATACACCACATATACACACTCACACACCCACCCACACTCTCATGCAGCGTGTAAGGTGAACTAAACTAGTTGTACAGACAGTAGTTCTAAGGAAATAATTTGCGGTCCTCAGAAGGTCAGATGTTAAAGAATTCTTACATCGGTAGCCATCAAAGTGTCTAGAATCTTTAAGAATCAGAGCTCAGAGTGGGAAAGCCTGGGCAAGCATTTCTCCTTTGTAGAATCTGTTTGAATAGATTCTGGCTAGTTTTACTTCTGTTTTTCAAAAGTTGGGAGATCTGGCAAACATATAGAATGTTCCTATAAGAAAATAAAAATCCTGTTTTCCTGGGTTTACTACATGTGGGTTCATCCCCTACCTGTGGATTTGGAGAGAAAAAGATTTTTAGGAAATAGTTGTCTTTTTGCTTTCATTTATGATAATGATGGTGGTGGTGGTGGCAGCGGCGGTGGTGATAATGACAGAGACAATCTGAGGGTATAATGCATGCTAAATAAACTCTCTATCCCTGAGCTGTACCCAGCCCAGAGTGTTGTGTTTTTACAAATAGTAATAGATCAAGGTTACTATTCACTTAGGCACTGTGTTAATTACTTAACATACATCTAACCAATCGCTGTTACAGGTCTGTAAGGAGGACTCTTTTGGGAGATTGTGGAACCTCCAGGAGATACAGTCTAGACCAGGAAGTGAGTCACCGAGAACGGTCCCAGAGGTATGCTATTTCTTGCTGCTTCCTGGTTGGTTATGATGTAAATTGCTCTCAGCCTACGTCTACACAGCAATGATGATCTGCCCAAGTACAAGGCATAAGCAACCAAGGAAATAATAGAATTCCTCTTCTTTAGAAGTTATTTATGTCAAATGTTTTGTCATAGCAGTGAAAGAATTAGGAGTTTAGTAGCTCCACAGAAACACACCATGAAACAGGGGTCACGAGTAACCCGACTTACAGATGGAGGACTAAGGTGACAAACTTTCTTAAGGTTGAAGACATGGGATGTGCCTTGTAGGTTTATGTTAAGGCAACACATGATTGGACAATGCAAAGGTAGGCAAGGAAAGAGGCTGGAGGACCATAAGGATTGAAGAAGGCGGAGATTCCTGGAGGAACAAAGATGGAGACAGATGTGTGTTTCTCTGAGTGCATCTCTTTATAAATAAGGCTGTTATGAATCTTTATAAGGGATGGAATTGTACAAAGTCATTTGACTTATCTAGGTTGGCAAATTACATCATATCTACTGGATCATAATAGTTTGGTGTGTTCTTTGATGTGACTACTTAGTTGAGTTCAAAGGGTGTAGTGTCGGAACGCATAAAGCCCACCAAGGAGTTGGGATGTGGTGTCTAAGGCTTGGCAACAACACGCCAAAAGGAAGTAAGTGAAAACAACATGCTGGGGCAGTCGTATCCACCTGGGACAGAAACAGCAGGGATGGTAGAGTGAACCATGCTTGAGTTCTTAGAGGCAGTATTGAGCGCCAAGATAGAGATCCCTGCAATGCCAGATGGCCCCGTGTGGGAGCACTAGTGCGGGATAAAAGGTTAAGCTGCCTTTTTAATATTTTCTGAAACAGTGCCTCTCTCAGCAAAGCTGAGATCATCATCTTACAAGCGCCTTGCACAGCTATCTCTATAAGCAACCCTAGCTCATCCCCTGTCACTGTTAACTGAGTCCTTTCTGTGCTCCCTCCAAACGTCACGTGTCCTCCACGGGTTTTGCCTCAGTCCATGAGTCTGTCCCAGCTGACATCACTCTGCCAATCAGCCCACGTCCTTGGAGGTGACAAGAAGCTGCTGAATACCACCAGAAGTTTTGTGGTGCATTTCTCTGTATGGAGTCCGGATGAAAGCAGCTTGACTGTGCAATGTAAGGCGGACCAATACACGCATGGTGTTAGTTAGCAATGAATCTCTCATAATGTGTCCTTTCACATACTGCCTTTAGCAGAACAATCTTTCTCCTGCATCTGCTTCAGTGAAACATTCCTTCACCCGTGTCCACTTCAATGAAACACTCCATATATATCTATATCTATGTCTATGTCTATGTCTATATCTATCTATCTATCTATCTATATCTATCTATCTATCTATCTATCTATCTATCTATCTATCTATCTATCTATCTATCTATCTATCTATATTGCCTTAGCAAAACACCATTCAACACAACTGACTTTCTAAAGAACCCTTAAGTTTCCACTTCACCCTCCCATATCTGTGCACTACAGTTCACCTCCTCCAGCCACACAAACTAATGGACTCCAGACTCCAGTGCATATAAATCCCAAACACAGAGAAAGCTAGAGTGGTTGGTCAGGTAAGCAAATTTCTTCTTAATCTATCTAATAAACTTTGAGGCCTGAACAAATCTGGACTCCCCTTGAAGCCTACCTCCCCACAACTAAGTAAACACAGCTTCTGATGTTGATTTTGCCCTCCAGGCTGAGGGCTGTCCCAAAGCTTGCCCAGTCCTATGCCTAAAGGGGTTGTCCCAATGGCACAGAACATGTTTATTTGGGATTCCAAGGCCTAAGGTTGGTTCCTGGCCAGGATATTTTCTTAGGGTTGGAAATACCCTTCCTCGTCTCCCTCACTTTCTTTGGCACCCACATCTCTGCCCTAACCCTGCATTGCTCTCAGACTGCTCTGTGGCCCTGACACATCATGGGAGTCTGGCCCAGCCTCCCCGTTTGCCATTGTCCCCCAGTTTCTGAGGCTAGTCCAGTGGAACCGGACATCAATGGACAGCAAAATGACCAAGCCAGTTTCTTATACAGCACAATTTCCCAAAAGTCAAAGAGATTGCCTTACTTGAAGTAATTTTTAACAAGGCTTTGAGTTTGAGAAAAATTGTCTCTCCTGGTAGTTGGATTGAACCCTGTGCATGTGTGTGGCAAGTTTTCTATCATTAGTTACAACTCCAACTATAAAGCCCATTTTTGACTCTGGAATTTTAAACATATTTTATTTGGAGATAGGGCTGCCTAATGTCACCAAAGCAACATCCCATCCTCTTTGCCTTGACTCCCAGGTAGATGGGATTGTAGGTGAGTGCCACCCACACTTGTCTAGTTTAAGTTTTGAGACATCTGATTTTCTAGCACAAGTCAGTCAGGGACGGCAGTATTACCATCTTCCTTTTACAGTAACCTTGGAGGCTGCAGCCTTGCTAAAGTTCAGAACCAGTTGGGTGGAAATGGAAACTCAGATTTCTGTCTTCATCCATATGAACTGCCCCTGCTTCCCAAGGCTCAGGGTGACATTGTGTATGTGGTGTGGGCTGTAAGAGCCAGAGAATAGGGAGGAAGTCCTGTGAGATGCTTTTTTCTGACCTGACACACACACAGCCTTTGCACTCATGAGCTCACATCAGCTGCAATTATTTGCACAAGGCCCGCACAAGATCAGTCCGATGGCCCAAGTCGGCATCCCAACATTCAACACTCACTGGAATTTAGCAGGTCAGAATTCCAAAACAGGCGCGACATGAAGGCTGGAAGAACATGTGGGGGAAGATAGGGTCAAGATACATTGTTTATATGTATGAAGTTGTCAAGTAACAAACACAAAATAACGTATTTTTAAAAAATCCCTATTTCCTGTCACCAAATCCTGTGTGTGTCCTGTAACAGAGTCACGTTTAAGCGTGTTATTGTAAAGTTCTCTTTCTTAGTCATTTCTTAAAGCTCTCCAGATCCCATTGATGTGACTACAGTCCACAGTGCTGCACTCAGATAGCAGGTGGCAAGACAGCCTTAGGTTGGCCACACCGTCTGCCCTGCCCTGCGACTCCCTGATGATCTTTACTGGGGGAAGTGGAGGGTGGACTCATCCCTGACTTACAGCTCTCACAGAGACTAAAGCCGGAGCCTCAGTGATGGAAATGAATTATGTGATTGCATTATACCAGTCGCTCAAAGGCAACTAATTACAGTCATCTCCGTCCTTTGTAATCTTCTTAACCTCGTGGTATTTCCTGACTCTCACATACTTGGCATGATTATAACTATCAGCTGGGATGGTGACTAATTCCTTCAAGCAATTCCCTGTCTGCATGTTGTCCTCGTTTGTGACGGGGAGCTATCTCTTTGTAAAGCTTACCCCAAAGACCAATTATTATTATTACTTTTATAGATGTAGCTTCATGCAGTACTGGGACATGGTTAATGCCCTATAAATGGTGGTTATGACAATTAAAAATTTAGGTCTGCCCAAACACCTGCTGAGCAGGTAAGTTTTGAAGTACTGTAGTTACATCATAACTTGGGAAATCTGTGAAAGGTTTTCAAAAGTGGCCACATCTGAAACTCACAAAGGCATCCAGCAGATGAACCACTTAGCCCTTAGTGACTGTTTGTATTTGCCTTTATTATTGCTATCATCATCATCACCATCATCATCATCATCATCATCATCATCATCATCATCACCACCACCATCATCACAAAGACAGACTACCACCCTAAATTTATATTCACTCCATAAGCAGCCATCCCTTGCTTAATGTGCTATACTCAATGGGGTGCAAGAGCTTTTCATAGGTTCTCAGGCATCATCTTGTATTGATCCAGCCCTTCCTGGAGGACACCCCGAGCTGGCGCCTGTTTATTCCTGCCCTACTTAAATACAGAGATCAAAGAGCTGTCAATACAGGCCTGACCCAGCTCATAGGTCCTGTTCTGCCAGAACCATAGGACTGAAAGTTAAATATCAAATTCCTAGGAGCAGGTGAGGCATAGAGTGAGCCTTGGGTACCCACTGAGTTGCAGCCTTCCTTACTCTCACGGTGAACATCCAGTTTCTGAGGTTAACTCTGCTCCTGTCATCTTAAAGCTACTTGGAGACTTCTGTGGCTCAGCTCTCTGGATAGTTTGAGCCCAGAAGGCGACTTGGAATCTGCATTTAAACATTATTTGTGAGTATGTGTACATTTGTACTTGAATGTGCATGTGATGTGTGAGCGTGGGTGCCCGCATGCCACAGGGGTTTTGGGTTTCGAACTCTGGTCGTCAGTCTTGCGTGACAGGGACTTTCGCCCTGTGAGCCATCTTGCTGGCCCTCGATGGCTGGATTTTACAGACAAGGGATGAGTGCAAGGAAATCAAGCTTGATCAGTCTTAACATTGTCACCAGATGCTGGGATCATAAACAAAGCTGGCGCCACATCGTCTCCGCAAATGAACAAACCTTTGCCAGTCTAAATCCCAAGCAATTGGTGTCTAACAAATTATAACAAGCGTTAAGTGTAAACCTCAAGCCAGCGTAGTTAAAAACAATTTTGGACTCTTTCCTAAGTGAGTATATATATATTTTTTAATCGCTGTCCTTTCATGAATTTAATCCTAATGGCTCGTCTCTCGGTCATCTCATCACAGGCAGACTCAGGAGCATGTGTGTAAGTGTCTGCAACCATTCAAACTCATTCAGGACACACGTTAGTGTTTCTGTTCTTATAAAGCATAGATTACATCGGTTAAGTAGTTAGTTCAAGGTAAAAGCCAACATAACAATTATAAACATGAACAATCACTTGGGGCTTTTATTTGTGGCTAAATTTTTCAACAGTGAGACTGAACAATAGCTGTGTGTTCATTCCTATAAGAGGTCAACAATACATAGGCACTTCTTAAAAACTAGCTTTTTAAAATATATATTTTGCTTTTGTGGTATTGGACCATCAAACTATTCTCCCAGTCCTATATATTCTTACTTTACATTCACAGGTAAGATCACATGCTTACAGTTTAATGAATGAAAAATTTCACCGTCTGTCTGTTTTTGGTTATGATTTATTAGGTTTATTTCATGATTATTACTAAAACCAATTTTGTCCTATGGAGAGGACGGTGCTAATTTACTTAAGGTGTACACTCTGGATGACATACTGAGCTGAGCTTTCCCCAGTGCTTGAACACTCTGATCTAAACCCCAGGACAAGAACCTTCTCTAGTATAGGGGAAAGGTCTTTTTAACATAGCTAGGCTCATGGTCAACACACTGATGTCAGCTAGTTTCCTGTCACTATAACAAAACATGCAAAATAACTAGGTTATAAAGATAAAAGATTGATTTTGGCTAAAAGTTTTGGAGCTTCTAGTCTGTGATTGTATTGGTCTTGTGGTAAGGTCGGGAGGTGGGGAGAGCATGCAAGAAAGCAAAATTGTCCACCTCGTGGGTAAGAGGAAAGTTTAAGAAAAAAGAGGGAAAGGCTCAGGGGTGTAAGAGTACATGCCTAGCAAGCTGAAGATTTTTTTATATGGTCCCCATTCTCAAATGGTCTACTACCTACAAAGAGCTTTACCTTGGGGACCGAGGAAGTAGCCACAGGGCTTTGGAAGACATTTCACATCCAAACTAAAACACCTCTGCAGAAGAAGACAAATAAAAGGAAAAACAATGTACACACACCCTCATTGGAAGTTGCACAAAAGACTTCAAAGAATGAGGAACAAAGTGACAGGGAGTCATGTATCCTCATGATGCCCGATGAAGAGGTAGACAGCTGAGTAGGCCTGTGATTGGGTGGGAAGCATAGAATGTCAATGGGGATTAGAGCGGTCTGCTTGTCCAGATTCTCCACTGCATCTTCTGATACAAAGATGTCTTCTGGAAACAGGACTTCTGAATGAAGTTCTCTCAACCTACTTTGAGGAAGAAGAGGGAGAGATTAAGTGTGATGGTTTGCATCTAGGGTGTGGCCTTGTTGGAGGAAGTGTGTCACTCTTGGGGGTGGGCTTGCAGACCTTCCTCCTACCTGCCTGAAGATGCTCAGTCTGTTTCTGGCTTCCTTTGGATGAAGATGTAGAACTCTCAGCTCCTCCTGCACCATGCCTGCCTGGATGCTGCCATGCTCCCACGTTGATACTAACTGGACTGAACCTCAGAACCTGTAAGCCAGCCCCAGTTAAATGTTGTCTTTTATAAGACTTGCATTGGTCATGGTGTCTGTTCACAGCAATAAAACCCTACCTAAGACAGCAAGTGAGGATGCTCTTTATGCTCTTTATGCCGTGGTCTCTCATGCGGGCGCTGAGTCTCAATCCTCATCACTACCATGTGCATTTGTTACTTCTTGGAATCTTCACCTAGTTCTTTTCTTTGATACCAGCCTGTCTCATTCTAAAACCACCAGAGGGGTTGGATTAATATGTATCCACAGGTTGGTCTTTAATTCCTGATGTTTCTCCCTCAGCATCCCCAGTGCGGAGTTACATGTGTGTACTACAGGAAGCTAAATGTCTCTACTAGAGTTTAACGCTTTTTTTTTTTTTAGTATAGAATAGAGTTTATTCAGGGCATGAAGAGGGGAGTTAAAAGGGTAGTAGGTGGGGGGAGAAAGAGAGAGAGAGGAAGAAGGAGGAGGAGGAGTGGAGAAGTAGAGGCCAGCCCTGAGCACATGGAGAGAGAGGGGGAAGGAAATGGGGACAAGAGGGACAAAGGGGTAAGAGCAAGAGGGTAAGAGAAGAGAGCAAGAGAGAGTTTAACCTTTAAAAGTGTGTTTCTGAGTGTTGTGTGTGTGTGTGTGTGTGTGTGTGTGTTTGTGTGCACATGTGCTTGCAAGCATGTGGACGTCATCCTGAGATGTTTTTGCTAGAATCCAGTCACCTTGTTTTCTGAGACAACCTCCTTATGCTTATCTATTTAATTATTTGTTTGATTACTTATTGCTGTGTGCTTTTTTATGTGTATAGGTGTTTGGTTTGCATGGAACTGGAATTCCTTTTTTAAAAAAAAACTATCAATTGTTTTATTTTCAACTGGAAAACTAGACAATCCTCCAGCGCAACAAGGTATTAATTAATTCTCTTCCACATCATCACCAGCTCCAGCACCACCCTGGCCTTTCTTGGCGTTCTTCCTCTTCCCTTGGCCTGGACGGCCACCACCATAAGGAGAACGGAGGGAGAACTTGATGTGCTTCTGTGAGCCCAGACGAACGATGAGGGATGGGAAGTTCACCACCTGCTTTCAGACCCTGATGCGACGTTGGCAGATGGGCACACAGGCATGGTGAATAGATTTGGTGAGACGCAGCTTAAAGACCTGGGTCTCTCCAAGAAATTCTCACTGTTCAGGCCCAGGAAGTAATCCAGCTTCATCCTACCCTCGTCCAGCACCCCTGTGCTAACAAGCCACCTCAGCAGAGCATTGCCTTCAGACGCCGCGGATCCTTCTCATCCAGCGTCAGCAGCTCCCGGGCAGCCTTACGGATCTTCGCCAGGGTAAATGTGTCCCTCCACACCTCATGCTTGTTCCGGAGTCCATATACTCCAACCAACTTTAGCTCCTGGTCAAGACGCGATTTCTCGAAGGGTCTCTGTGGGGTCACATAGGTTTGGCGACAAACCCAGCTTCTGGCGACCGGCATGTTGACTTCGCCAGGCCCGCAGCGCCTTCTTACTCAGGCCCGTAACAAAGAACGGAACTGGAATTCCTATAACCTCTGGATCTGGTTGTGAGCCACCATGTCGGTGGTAACCAAATTCATGTCTCCTGCAAGAGCAGCCAGTGCTCTTAACCACTGACCCATCTCTCCAGTCCTCACCGTAAGTTTTTATAAAAAACCCATGATGGTTTCAGTGAGAATGTCCCTCACAAGCTCTGGCATTTGATTACTTGATCTCCAGGCAGCGGTGCTGTGTGTGAAGGCTTAGGAGGTGTGACCTTGCTGGCTGCAGTGTGTCCCTGGTTCCAGCTTCGAGGTTTCAAAGGCCTGTGTAATTCCCCGGTGTACCCCTTGCTCCTCGCTTGTGGTTTTAGACATGGTCTTTTGGCTGTAGTCACCCTGCCTGTCACTGTCATACTTCTCTAAGCTGGTGATGGATTCAAAGCCCTCTGGAACTGCAAGCTTAAGTAGATTTTCCCTTCTGTAAGATGCCTTAGTTATGGTGTTTTATCTAAGGAATAGAGAAGCAATGGCCCAGTATCTCACTGGAACCTGAGGCTTACACTGATTAGTCTAGGTTGGCTGGGAGCCCAAGGTCCACTTGTCTCTGCTTTCCCAGGGCCTGAATCACAAAGGCAGACCACAAGCCTGGCTTTTTACAGGAACAGTCTCCGGTTGTCATGCTGGTAGGGTAAATACTTAACCCACAGAGCGACCTCGGCATACCTCGGCTGGAATTTTTTGGATACTGGAAGGAACGACTGTCTTTTCCTGTTTGGGATGGAACGAAGCCCCCATGTATCATTTGGATCCTCAAAGGTTGATTGAATGCTTCTGTTGGTGCAGTAATAGTTCCAAAGCCTGTCTGGTGGACCTTGTTCTTTCATTAAGACTCTCTAGTCGACCATGATAAACTTCTTTTCAGTACAACAGGTTTCAAGGATTGCCTAGTTAAGACTGGCCCAGTCTTGTGGCAGTTTAAAAGAAACTTTTAGCCAACAGAAACATGTAGCTGATATCAAGCAATGTTTGTGTAGACAGGGCGTCAACACATAACACAGGCTGGCCTTGAACTCACGAACCTCCTGCCTTAGCCTTCTGAGTGCTGGGATTACAGGTTCCTGATAGCAAACCTGGCTTCAATGCTTTCTTTTCTTTAGCCCAGGCTGGCCTGGAAGTCACTATGCAGCCTACTCACGCTGGCTTCAAATTTTTGGCAATTCTCCTGCCTCAGTCTCCAGAGTGCTGATAACACAGATAGAAGCCACAACACCTGGTGCTCATTTTAACCTAACGTCCAGACAAACAACCTGAACAGAGAAGGAAGTGCATCTTAAATGTATGTTTGAAATCCTGTTCTCCCATTTGCCATGTTCTTAGAGTATCCGCTGCAGGAAGGAGCTGTCTCCCTCAACTGCTCCACTACATTGCCCTCTCAAATCCTAGCCAATAGACAATTTCAAGCCCTAACAGGCCCCCATGACCCCATCCACAGCAGGTACTCCAGTTCTTTCCACTCCTTGTTTTCTGAACCTTCTGGTGTGAGTCATACAGGGCTAGAGACTGGAGTTGAATGAGCTAAGACCCCTTTAGAATTTTTTTTTTTTTTTAAAGAGATGTGTCTGGTTCTGTTGCTAGACTGGCCTCCAACAGTGACCCTCTTGTTTCATTCTCCCACACAGCTCATGCTGCAGCTGGGTGTCAAGCTGTCTACGTACAAACCGATTCTTTGTGCGCCTATAAGAAAAAGAGATGGCATGCACGTATACTGGCGACTTTGTCTCATAACACGGGAGGAGAAGAAGCATCTGTGAATGTGTTGGACCTTCATGACCTCTGGATTTTTAAGTTGACCTGTCTACTTTGTCCCCTCCAGTGGCTCTAGTGTACCTGGGAAGAACCATAAATCTGGACATGAAGAACTGAATTGAAACCATCAAAAAGCAAAGGCTGGACCCTAGCAGACCGAGATGCCTGAAGGAGTCCCAGGATTCATATCTACCTGAGCCTAGACTCATTCCCATCTAGTGGTTCTCTGGGGCCAGCTCAACTATTGGTGGTCACCTGTCCTTGACCAGTGGCCCCTTTGTTCCATTCTGAAGGGCTGGCTGCTGATTTGTGTCTACCGTCCTTTTTGCACTGAGCACAAACTCAGGTATTGCACTGTGACTGGGGGGGGGGGGCGGAAAGAAATTTGGGAGGGAAAAGGACATTTTAAAATTACAAGGGATTACTCTTGGCTATTGCTTTTTTTTTTTTTTTTTTTTTTTTTTGCCTCAGGGGGACTAGAAAAACAAGTTCAACCAGTGTCTAACCCCAAACGGTATGTGACTCTGTGTGTTCCTGTGCAGGTTGGGTGTAATGAACTGCCAAGAACAGACTATATTTGCAGGTGGCAGGCTCCGGGGGTGGGGGTGGGGGGGACTCCTGATTATCCCAAGTTGGCTTCCTAACACGCCTCAGAAATATGTGACTGCCCTTCCGACAGGCTAATCTTCCCCGAAGGGTGTCCAGCGTTGAACCTGGAGACAGTTAGGTTAATTTTAGTGACTGTTGGCTTTCAGATCAGTAAACTTCCCTCCCCCTCCCCCCCAACCTCTCTTCTCCAATTTCATGGTCCAGTTTCCTAGTTCACTTCCTCTTGCCTGTCAACTCTGTCAAACACAGGCTCAGATGACTGACGTTCGGTCTTCATCAAAGCCAAGGAGGGTTTTATGTTCACTGTGTCCCCCCCCCCCCCCCCCACCAGTGGAACAGCTAGACACACAGTGCTTTCTTATTTGGAGACCAGGAAGGAAATGAACTGTGGGAGGAGGGCTTCAAAGGTCCCAGGTTAGGTGTCATTAAAGGAACATAAATTTAGGATATAAAATCCAAGACGAATGGATACAAATTGTATGACCTTTCTGACAGTGAGAATGCTTAGCAACTTGCTTCAATAAAACTCCAATAAAATGCAGAGTAGATTTTCTAGCCATTTCCCACTCTTATTTTCTCTGGAATCAATGACCTGTAAGCTTACTCATGACCTCTGGGGTGGAGGGACCCAAGGGCAGCAGGGGACTGGCTCTCCTCCCTAGAAGCTCTCCTGGGCCAATAAGCTTTTATTTCTGACCTTTTTTTCACTGGCTCTAGTGGGCCATGAAAACCTAAATGGGGTGGCTTTCAGACGCCTGGGAAGCTGCGGGCCTCCTGAATCAAATTCTCTAGGGGAGTTTCACTCCCAGATCTTCAGGTCATTGATCCTGAAATAACAGCTTCGAGTCATCTGTGGGAGTCAAATCTCTTGAGGAGAGGCAGCTGACTGGGTTGCAGGGTGATGTCACTAGACTACTACTGCTTTCTCCCAAGACAGGAAGCTCACACTTCCAGCGTCTGGGAGACCCGAAAAAGCATCACCAATAGACTCGCAAATGACAATTTTAATGGGAAAGTCTGAAAGACTAATCAATCAAATAAGTTACTAATTACCCAGAGGCTTCTCTCTCTCTCTCTCTCTCTCTCTCTCTGTGTGTGTGTGTGTGTGTGTGTGTGTGTGTGTCGTGTGCATATGGAGGAGTCTAAGTTAGGGTTTCATTGCTGTGAAGGAACATCATGACCATGGCAACTCTAATAAAGGAGCACATTTAATTGGGGTTGGCCTTACAGGTTCAGAGGTTCAGCCCATTATCATCCTGGTGGAAAGTATGGCAGAGTGAAGGCAGCCATGGTGCTGGAGGAGCTGAGAGATTTTTTGCATCTTGATTTGCAGGCAGCAGACCGAGAACTATTTTTAACAGGCAGCCAGGACCACCCCCCACAGTGACACACTTCCTCCAACAAGGCCACACCTACTTGACGAAGCCCACACCTCCTAATAGTGCCATTCCCTGTGGGCCAAGCATTCAAACACATGAGGCTATGGAGACCAAACCTGTTCAAACTGCCACAGGAGGTCAGAGGTCAACCTTGAGTCTCATTCCTCAGGAACATCCATCTTGTTTTCTGAGAGAGTCATTCATTGGCCTGGAGGTCCCCAGGTAGGCCAAGCTGGCTCTGTGTCTCCAGTACTAGGGTCAAAATCATGCACCGATACCCTTGGCTTTTTATGTGGCTTCTGAGTTGGGACTCAGGTCTTCCCACTTGGGTGGCAAACCCTTTATCGATTGAGCACTCTTACTAAGACTGTGGTCCTAGGATCTTATTAGCAATGCTTAGGTTTTAAAACCAGGGAGCAGAACAGTGCCTGTTCCCTAATGTGCGTCTGACTCCCACATGTTTCCATCTGACATGCTCTGCCTCACAACACGCCATGACAGTCAGAAATACCAGAATGCAGAGTAAGGCTGATTGCAAACCCATGAGCGCTCAGCCCACATGGCGACGATTGGTCTGTCGCCTCTAAGTGACTGTGAAGGCTCACATTAAGCAGGGAGTGGCTCCTATAAGATTTATCTAAATAAGAAAAATTAAGTACTCTTTTCTAATTAGGAAACTGGTATTTTACTTAAGCAATTCCCAGTGCCTAGCTTGGAAGTCCGCCAACACCCGGAGCCTAGCCTCGACTCTGACAGCATTTAGCCATACAGACTTAAACTTGGTCTTGCTACCTCTCATTGCTGCATTCGTGTGACGGCAAAGCTGTCATTTGCCAGCTGATCCCGCAGGGTGATTGTAACAACCACATAGGAGGTTAAGATGTTTAGAAGCAATGGCAGCAATAAACCCTTTGCATTTCTAGGGCTGAGGAATGCTTTTCAGACAAGGGTCTTCCTTGGTGGCCAAGGCTGGCCTCAAACCCAGACAATCTTTCTGCCTCAACCTCTGAGTGCTGGGTCTGTCTCACCATGGTTGGCTCTATTCCAACTTTTCTGTCTGCTGCCTAGGTGTGCGATGGGTCCTCAAAGCTCTGCTCTTTGGGGTAGTGGAAAGGGAACGATGAGGTCACAATGATTCCATGCGTGTCTGTTGAGTGTCAGCGAGAACTTGCTACAAAGTGCCTTCTTGCCATCTTATTTATCAAGAAGAGTTCTCTCAGCCAAGGTGTCAATTCACAGCCTGGATGGTTAGAAAATAAACTGATTATTACAATCTTCCTAATCTCACAGTGATCTCTGTGCTTCTTCCTTTTTAAAAGATTTATTTATTATATGTAAGTACCCTGTAGCTGTCTTCAGACACACCAGAAGAGGGCATCGGATCCCATTACAGATGGTTGTGAGCCACCATGTGGTTGCTGGGATTTGAACTCAGGGCCTCTGGAAGAGCAGTCAGTGCTCTTAACCACTGAACCATCTCTCTAGGATCTCTGTGCTTCTCAAAGCTTGGCTCACCATTCCATTGTGCTTCATTTCGGGATATTGAATATAAAGTCATGAGCTTATGAGGATCTTATGGGAGTCATTCTCTTTCCCTGTTGTTCTCGCTACCCTGCTGTGAGAGGTTACATAGGAGAACTAGAAAATTAGCTGTTAAAGAGATTGGTGCTTGGGATGGATAATGATCTGGGTTGATTCACTTTGCCTGCCTGGTAGGTAGGTTCATATTTAGTAATAGTTCATGACCTTCAAACAAGTGATGTGTTATTATTAATTCAACCAGACAGGTACGCCTGATTTCAATAAAATATGCAGTCTGCCGACTCACTGAAATTTCTGCCTTCCAGCCCCACCAAAGTACAATAGTCTCTTCATTACTGAAATGAGAGTAAATGTTAAGATAATTCTATTGCTATCAATGACCTTGTTGCTAAATACATTACTCTTATCTAATTAGGAAGTTACATTTCAGGAGACTTTTTAGTCATTCCTTAAAAAAACAAACAAACAAAACAAAACAAAAACAAAAAACCAAAAACCCACATTTAAATAGGCCACAATACAGGCTGCATTCTCCTTTAAAAATACTCAAATAGTACAGAAAAAACTGCTTCTGCAAACCCACCCTAGTCCCCCATTTTCTACTTTTGTGTCTGTGCATACATAGGTCTTTATATATGTAAGGAAAAGTACATATTCTTGTCTGGGATACATGGGCATCTACTTTAACAGAGGCCTGGTTTTATTTGCTTCCCCCTTTTAGTTTAATTTCGTTCCCCTTGAAGCTATTTTGGGGGATTCTCCCAAATCATTTTATAAGAATCTATGTAGTATTTTAAACTACTAGGTAGTATTCTAAAATGTAGGCATGTAGTACTTTAACCAGATGGTCACATACATTCTAAATTTGCAAGCAGAAGTTCTGGGCAGAAATGTATGAAGATTTCTATGTCTTAGATGTAAATTTATTGTTCTGACTGGTAAACAAGAGCATAAAAGTGTACATTTTATGAGGTGCAATGCGATGGATAATTTTATTTTATGGGGCCAAGGGGAAGGTAGTAATAAGTTACATGTTGGCCAAGGTGTATCTCTTTTGTTTGTGATAAAGAGAGATTCTGGTTTCTGTTCTCATAACGGTTTCCTCCTGAGGCTCTTTCAAGACTGTATTTATAGTCATCTGATGCTGAAGAATATGTCATTACTCAAAATAATCCTATCCCAGGAGAACGTGGGAGAGAGTGTTGGACACTGCACAGTAAACACAGCAAATAACACACAAATTCCCAGATGAAGAGTTTCTTCCTGTGACATGACCTTGGACCCTATGAAGACTTCATTCTACCTGTTTGGAGTTCAGAGGCTGATGGAAGTTCACCTCAGAGGATAGTTGACTGTGGCTCTATACTGTGGGTTTGATACCCAAGTCTCCTGGCACCAGCCTTGTGGGCAGGTGTCATAGGTTCCCCTCCAAAAACAGAGGGTACACCCTTTCTCTCCTTTCTATATGACTGAATTATTTTGCCGTAGATGAGACTTTTGATCTCATAGGGAATTGGTGGGATTGGCCTTCTCAAATGGAGGAATCATTGCATAAGAGAGAAATTCAAAGGAAGCCAGAAGGTATCTAAGATGGAACCAGCAAAGCCAAGGCAGACGCACTCGACAAACGCAACAATGGCATTTGCTCAAATGCCTTGAACCCATTCGGTGGGTCAGGCTCTGCGTAAGGCAAAACAATTTATACTCACAGAAGCTATTTAGCCAGATCCAGGTCAGACAGTTGGCCTGTGGTGGGCGTAGCTTGCCTCTACAGCATGGCCTCTTTTCCTCTTTCTCATATATCCTCGGCTGGCTTTGAATTCACTTTGTAGCTAAAAATGACCTTGAGCTTCTTTCTGACTTTTCTGCCTCTACCTCCTAGGTGCTGAGATTCTAGGCATATACCACCATGGTCCCCACCGGAAACGCGGAGACAGGAAGACCGCCCTGGACTCTAGCCAGCCTGGGATACACTGTTCTGTCAGGCAGGGCTGTACAACAGGAAGATCTAAACCAAACAAAGCACCAGAGGCTGGAGAGGTGGCTCTGCAGTTGAGATTCTGTACTGCTCTCACGGAGAACAGTTTGGTTTCCAGCCCCCACAACTGCCTTTGCTCTAGCGAAGCCCTCTGGCCTCTGAGGACAATGTAGACAAACTCACAAACTCACATTCAGGCATACATATGTACACATACCTAAACAAAAAAAAACCCAAAACATTACAAACAGAAACTCCAAACAAATGCCAAACAGCAACAATGGCAAAAGCCCAAATAAGGAAAAGGCAGATGAATGTATGTAATATTAGTGACATGCACTGATTTCTGGGATCAAAGAGACAGATATCTGTGTCAGTCTGGAAGAGCAGAAAATACTTGTGGAATTTGAAAACCTTTCATCATGGAAAATTTCAAACACACATGCATACATACACATGCACATACACACAAATGAATACACACAGGCACACACACACACACATATGAATACACTTTAACCTTTCATTACCCACTCAATATCAGCGCAAGGAGACAGTGCTCTGAATATTCTCTACCAGTTTCTCTCAAGTGGATTATCTTGCTGGACATACCAGATATAATTTTTTATCTGTAAGTAGGTCAGTCAGTGTGAATCTGTGCAAAAGGTATGGCTTCTCTCTCTCTCTGTCTCTCTGTGTGTCTGTGTCTCTGTGTGACTCTCTCAGTCTCTTTGTGTGTCTGTCTCTGTGTCTCTCTCTGTCACATCTACACTAACACTGCAACACTGAAAACTCCCACCTTTTGTTCCTCAATGCTGTTAATGCATCATTCACTTCTTGGACTGACTAGTTGGGGAACTTTCGGGCTGGGGGGGTAGGAGGGGCAGCACAGCAGGTCATTGGATACCCTGTTCACCCTGCTTCTGTTTGGTGTCCATGGGTATAATTAGGCCATGACCTTTGCAAACCCTCACATAGCAACTAATGAAAATGCAAAGCCAAAGGGAGGGGAAAATTCCAGACTTCCTGGCTTAGGGGAATCTCCTCGGACATGCTCCGTACCCGTTCTTACCCTGGGTGGGCTAAGACTGCACAACCCCATGCTATCGGCCAGCCTGCATTGCCTGCTTACAGCAGCTGTGGGCACCATTTGTTGTGTTCAAAGATCTTTTCTTATTCCGGGGCCCGCCACTTGGGTGGGATCCACGGCATTCTGGGAAAATTTCAGATTGGGTAGTAATTATGGAGTGGTGTTAGTCACAGAGGTTTGGGGGAGGATGCTAAGGCTTAGAATGAAGGGGGGGACAGCAAGGACAAGGAGGCCTTTGTCCCCCTCTTGAAGCACTTTAGCACAGTGTTCAGGGGAGATGGCCGAGATAGACCCCCGAGACAAGAGCTTCTTCACATTTTTTTTTAAACCTTTCAGACAGAAGCTTCTCAGTCTTATGCTTGGGGTCACATGAAATACTGAACTAAATTGGTTAGTCAAAACCTTTTAACCATTGGTTTAGGTTCATTTGTATTTTCTCCAAATTTGGGCCTCACCACTAATAACTGTCAGTAATAATTGTGACAGGAAGTGACCTAGCATTCAGTTTCAGAGGTTTAATCCATCGTCAGCAGAGCAGGAAGCATGGAGGCCTGCAGGCAGACATAGAGCTACAGAAGCAGCTACGGAGAGTTCTGCATCCAGATCCTCAGGCATCAGGAAGAGAGAACCGCTGGGCTTGGCTCGAAGCCCACCCCCACAGTGGCACACTTTCTCCAGTGAAGCCACACTCACCCAGCAAGGCCACATCTAATAGCACCAGAACCTGGTGACCAAGCATTCAAATCGATGAGCCTATGGGGACCATTGTTATGAGATCCGCCACAGACTGTCAGTGTCTCTACAGGTGAAACCTTGTGTCTTCTTAAGTGTCAATGGCTTTGAAGTACATCTCAGGTTTAATTAGGGGTTCATCATCTCTCCCCAATCCTCTGAGTGAATAAACATTCCTACTGCAGTGGTTCTGCCCTGGTGCCATCGGGTGGAAGGTGCCGAAGAGTTACCTTCCCTTTCTCATGCTAGGCTAGAACGTTTCTCAATGGCACCGACCTAATCTGCCGCCTTCTGGGGCTGTCTGGCAGGGTGGGACTCCCCTGCTCACTTCTTCCACTTTAGATAAGCTCTTGTGTAGACAACAGTAGCCTTAGCCCACTATGTAGCTAAGGATAAATTTGAACTCCTGGTCCCTTTGTTTGTTTTCTTCTAAAGAAGGCATTTCATTGGGCTTATGGTTCCAGAGGATTAGCATCCATGATGAGCAAAGGCGTGGCAGTGGGAGGAGCCGAGAGCTCATCTTGAACTGTAAGCAGGAGGCAGAGCGCACACTGGGAATGACATGGGTCTTTTAAAACCCCAAGTTCACTCTGAGTGGTGACAACACTCCTTCTTTATCATGGGGACACCACCTAATCCTTCTGAAATTTCCACCAGCTGGGGACCAAGTATTCAAACCCATGAGTCTATGGGAGCCTATGGGAGCTGGTCTTGTAACTACCACAGGGCACATTGTTCTGTAGGGTGAAGCCCGTCTGCTGGTGTGAATCCAGGTGGTGATTCTTGTTTTCTTTACTTTTAAGTCGTAGCGAGGGGACCCACCTGTGCCAGGATCCTGAAATGTTTTCTGTTGATCTTGTTTTGGTTTCCCTATGATTTTGCTTAGGTTTCCTTGACTGTTTGAAGTCCCTTCAGCATCTTTTGTAATTCTGGTTCAGTGGTCATAGGTCCCTTTGATTTATCCTTATCCTGGGATATCTTTTATTTTCTTCCAGTGTGAAGGAGAACCTTGCCGGGCACAACAATCTTGGTTGGAAACTATTTTTCTTTAGGACCCAGAATATATCATTCCGTTTTCTCCTGGTATTTAGATTTTCTTCTAATTGGTCTGCTGTTAGTCTAATGCAATGGTTCTCAGCCTGTGGGTCACAACCCCGATGGGGTCACATGTCACATACCCTGTAGATCAGATATTGACATTGCAATTTATAATGGTTGGAAGATTACAGTTATGACACAGCAACAAAATAATGTTATGGTCAGGGTCACAACAACACCAGGAACTGTATTCAAGGCTTCCTTAGTGACCTCCTCTTGATAGTGTGTCTTGGAAGGCATCAGTCCTGGGTTTGATTTACAGCACAGAATCTGTGTCTTGTCACTATTTCCGAGGCTCATCTTCTACCGTGTTATCTCCGTACATGACTTGAAACCAGAGCTAAAGGTATTCAGTGAGCTGCTTGCACTCCTGATCTCTTACCTCTGCTTCCTGGTGCTGGGTTACCGGTGACAGAAGGTAGAGCTGTGGTTGGCAGGGGGAGAGGGGGAGAGAGGAGTGGGAGTTGATGTTTAATAGTTACAGGGTTTCAGTTGGTAAGGGTGAGAAAGTTCTGGAGGCAAGTGGTACCCTCATTGAAGTCTACATCTAAAAATAGAGAAAATGAAAAATTTTATTGGCACTTTGAACCACAGTAAATACAAGACCAAAAGATATAAAGCATCCTAGGACGGAAAACCTGACAAAAAGCATCCTGATAGAGGGTTTATTCTGGTTCACATTCAGACAGTTTAATGCTTGTGTGAGGGGGTCATATTGAGACTCTTGGCCATTTTCTGCTGGGTATCAGGGCGGGGCTAAAGGGAAGCTCAGGAGAAGATACTCAATGAGAAGGGCTTCATGTTCATTACAGGGTCGAATGTGACATCGGAGACGCCAGTGGTCCAAGAAGCTCCATGGATAGAACATATAATCACCTTCCTGTCCGGCATCATCCCCTTAACACAGAAGCATGACTTTACATGTCATCTCACCCTTGTCAGGATGCTCAGTGGAGGTCCTTCTCTCCAGCTGTGCAGCACTACAGAGGTGGGGCATTGAACTGACCCTGACCTGGGTCAGAATCCAGTCTCCTGGAACCTTTGTCACTTAACTCTTGGAGTCCCAGTTTATTGTCCTTACCTTTTCGTACCACGAGAAGCCAGTCCTAGTTAAGAATTTAGAATCTGTGAATGAATTACATATGTGTCTGTGACTTTAAAAGCAACCTCCTTCCCTACTAGACTAGAAGGTTCTATGAAGACAACAGCTCTGCTTCTGTTCTTCTAGAGCACCATGCCTAGCCATGGAGCCTGGCAAACCATACGAATGATGCTTTCTTATAAAAACCTATTGGGTAATAAGAGCCATCTTTTTAGGAGTTGCTTCTAGATGTGTGTGTGTGTGTGTGTGTGTGTGTGTGTGTGTGTGTGTGTGTATACAAATATCCAGAAGTCAGAAGCCGTAGCTTGCCCTATTGGTGTAGGTTTTATTTCTAGGCTCCATGCTGCCTTATAGGCTGCCACTGTGTGAATTACGTGAGACAGAGTCTCATGTACTTTTAGGTTTACAGCATCAGAGGGAAGAGAGCCCTGGGGCTTGTTGGTTTATTTTCCAAGGTGAATCCACCCATCCATTATCATTTTAGCTAGTCCCCAGATCTTGAAACCGATGCTTCCTTTGTAATGATTTCATTTTCCTTGGGGGCCTGTCTCTAAAGTGTTTTATTTTTAATTTTGGTTTTAAGAATAATGTTGGAATTTATACAGGAACAACTAATATGGAATTAATCATAGGTATTAAGAAAAAGGAGGAAGTACTTAAAGTATACACCCAAGTGTGGATATGGACAGAGAGAGAGAGAGAGAGAGAGAGAGAGAGAGAAAGAGAGAGAGAGAGAGATGCATTAATGTGTCTTAACAATAAGAATTTATGTGATTCTGGTGACTTCCAAGGCTATATTGTTCAGAGGGTTTAAAAGATTAAGTAAAAATGCTGCAGTTTATTTATTTTTATTTAAAGAATTTTTCTTTAGTAGATGAGATCACAGGTGGTTTATAGTGCATTTTATGGGTTAATGGCTCCAAAGGAAAAAAAGGCATAAGTCAAAAAAATAAATCAAAGGAGCCCTTCTAATACATGTCACAAGGAAGTTAAGATGTGTGTTTTAACTGTAAACAGACTTTATAATTTATGAAATCATCTTCTTTCTCAAGTCGTAGGGGTGTGGGGCTCCTCTCCTTTCCCATGCTCCCTTCATCTTCCTTCCCTATCTATCTTTTCTCATTGTGCCTCTGAGACTCAGTCACCTCATTTAAAGATAAAGGCTGAAATCCTATTTCCTGGGGCTTACTTATTCTGAATAGGGATGCAACCCCCTACTTGTCAAACTGTGCAGAAACTTTCTGAAGCATAGAGTGTCTAAAAGTTGTGTCATTAAGGTCTAAGAACCCTCGGTATGATAACAGTCACACCAAGGGGTTCTCTGTGTACTTAGAAATTATAGACAGACTACATTAAACTACCGCCAATTTTGTTATCTCGGGCATTTCTCTCATTAGGCTGTTGTCTTTAGTTACTTTTCTACTGCCGTGAAGGGACAGAATGGCTAAAGTAACTCATAGGAGAGTTTATTGGGGCATATAGTTTCAGAGGGTTAAAATGCGTGACCATTGTTGGAGAACATGGTAGCAAGCAGGCAGGCATGGCACTGGAGCAGTATCTGAGAGCTTAGAGGCAGATAGAGACACTGGTAATATCATGGGCAAAGCCCACGGCCACTGACACAACTCTTCCAACTAGGCCACACCCCCAATGCTCCCCAAACAGTTCCATCAACTGGAGCCCAAGCATTCAATCATATGAGTGTATAGGACCATTCTCATCCAAATCATCATAGCTATACGACAGGAATTACCTTTTTAAAAACTGCATGGCTATTTCTTTTCACTATAGAAGAATGGGAACTTTTTCCAGTTTTCCCCTCCTCCACCTTGAACTTTCATCTAATGAATTCCTGAGACAGCCTGAAGACCAAGGTGTTTTGCTAAAATCATGAATTTTGGATTCAGTCAGGTCCCCATTAAAATCTGGGCTGGCCACTTAACTGTATAATGTTACACTCCAGGGTCTTTGTCTGTAAAGTGGAGATACTTATTTTTATAAAACATAACACAGTGATCTACTTCAGAGGGTTCTCATTGTTACCATTTCACCTAGGCTCTACCCAAGAGTTACCTAGCAACAGCCAGGTAGGAGCCTGGCTTGCTATAAAAGGACTGTTTGGTTTCTTTCTCTGTCTCTTACCCCTTTCACTTTTTCTGTTCTCTCTCTCCTCCTCCCTTTCTCTCCTTTCACCTCTTCTCCCCACATGTTCCTGACTGTTCTCTTCCCTTTTTACTCCTCTCTCTCTTTCTGTTCCTTTTTTTAAAAATCATTTTTTATTGGATATTCTCTGTATTTAAATTCAAATGTTATCCTTTCCCCCCGCCCCATCTCATCCCCTCCTTCCCCTCCCTTTGCTTCCATGAAGATGTTCCTACTCCCAAGTATCCCCTCCCACCTCAGCGCCTTAGCATTCTCCTACACTGGAAAAATGAGCCTTCACTGGACCATTCCTCTCCTCCTTCTCTGTTCTTATTCTCTCTTTCCCTCCCCCCTCTCTTCTCTCCTTCATTTTCCTTCTCTCTCCTTGCCTCATGTCCTCCCCTCTCTTCCCTCCTTTCTGGTACTCTTCTCTCTCCTCCCTCCCCCTCCCTTCCCAATCTTCTCTCCTTTGTGAGGTTAGAAAGATTAAGTCAGGTTTCTTAGAGCTCAAGGGACCTGGACATCTACCTGACTGCCAAGTTCATTAGGATTAGAGCCAATGCATCTAAACCGTGGACAACTTCGATTACTTTGTAGTTGTTTATCTGTGGCTGCCATCTTTGGCTAAGCTGAAACCCACAGCTGAGTGAAGTCTTTGACTTCTACTGCTATTTCAGTCATAGGGTTGAGCCAAGAACAAGTGAATAGGTGCCCAAAATAGAGACTTTGCAGTGGGTGATGTCTACACCTGAGCTTAGACGTGAGGATTTTAGTTGTCGCCCTCATGGTGACTGGCTGTTGAATCTAGGACACATCTTATAAATCTCTCGGCTTGAGTACAGCTTTGGTGAGTTTTTCGCCCTCCTGCCATTGTTGTGGGAGTGGAATGATCATCGTGAAAGAGCATTGTCCATAAGAAAGGATCCTGGCAAGGAAAGGGCAGGTGGTAGCCATACATCCTGGCCACCTCTGGAAGCCATACAAGGCCACCAGCTGGCTTATGTTCAAGGCCATAACTCGCTTCCTAGGACAGAGCGTAGAGCAAAGAAAATGCTCAGCAAGGATTTGCTGAGTGAGCACATGCTTGGGTATCTGTAGAGTTTCTTCTCTAGCCTGGTCTCCATAGCAGCTCCACTAACACCCTTCAGCCTCTCTAGCCTCTACTTCTGTCTCCTGTGCACAGTGCCTCAGAGAACACAGGAAACACAGTTAGTCACCACCGTTATCCCTCTTTAACCTTCTCTTTAGTGTCTGTAAAATACCTTTAAGCCCAGGCCTCCTGGCTTCTGCCCCAATACTGAAGTAATTTCCAAACTCTGCTGTGAATCACTGGCTGGAAATCCGGAGGACCTCTTAAAAACTGTATTCTTCTTCATGTGTTTGCCATAGAAGGCCTCCTGGTCAGCTCTGCTCCCCTGAAGTTTCATCCTTTGGTAGCTTAATTCTGATCGCCCCAGGTTGCCTCATGTTCTTCCAACCACATATGGCCAAACACCCTCACAGACTTCCTTTCTTCCTCTGTTTATCCGTACCAGTGGGTCAAAGCCCCACTTCTCCTAAGTTAGTCCTTACGGGGGGGGGGGGGTCGACCTTCTGCAACACATCTGTCATGTTTTGGGTACCAGCAACCAGATTGCTGTCTGTGTTCTTAGTACGTGGGCTCTTTCTATATCTTTAGCCTGTGTGGCTCTCCCACGCTGGAGGCTCCAGGCACAGGTCCTTTCCCCATCCCCCTCTCTGGAAGTCTGATCCACTTTTGCATAGAACCCGACTGCCTTTCTCACAATTAGTTACAAGGAGTAGTTTTCAACCTCTGGGTTGAGAGCCCAAAAGACCATCAGAAAACAAATATTTACTTTATGATTCAGAACAGTAGCAAGATTACAGTTATGAAATAGGAACAAAGATAATTTTGTGGTTGGGGTCACTACAATTAGGGAGGTTGAGAACGGTTGAGTTACACCATGAGTTTATCTGATCCTCTCCCCTCTTTTTTTTTTTTTTTTTTTTTTTGGAAAATCCATCTTCTACCCTTCCTGTGTCCTTTCTGCTGCCTCCCTTTAGTTACACTGCCATGCTTGCTTGATCTCTTCTCCATCACGTTCCTCACGAGGCCCATGCTTCCCACCCCCCACCCCATTTCTGTTCTAATGAGTGTAACCATTTTCAAGTTAGTGAATACAGCATCCTGAAGTCCCCCAGAAAAGCTCGGGGGTTTTGTCTACATTTGGAGCAGGGCTGTCTGGTTAATGTTGAGGTTTTTGCTTTTATCTGTAGCTCACAAGACTTGTCTTTGTACTGATTCATGGTCAGAGGGTGGGGTCTTCCCCCCTTTTTTTGCTCGGGTTCTAATTCCCCTTTGACTCATTGTGCCATGATCTGCATGAAGCCTCTCTGGCTCAGCTGGTTCACTAGAGTTTTCTTTCTCCTTCGAAACACTTTAGCATGTACCATTTGCTAGTTCTGAACGTTACATTATATTGGATACATTGATACAGAAAATATTTACTAAGCTCCTTCCTAGGGAGGAGAAAATAGAGTAGAATAAGGAATGGAATGAGAATTACATTCTATACTCTCTGTGTGTGTGCATGTGTGTGCATATGTGTGTGCATGTGTGTGTGTGTGCTACACAAATTGCTGTGTGGTGTGAGCAGAAAGCAATCACATCTCAGCAATGCAGAGGATAGCTAGTGACAAATGCCCCAATGAAAACTCAGTGGTAGCAAGCTCCTGCCCTGGCCAGGCTAGCCTGGGGCTGCCAAAAGAAAGACCCGCAAGCATCCGGCTCCCATGAGCGATCTGTGATGGAGAGATGGGAAAGATGGACTACATAATGAAGAGTTGGGAGAGAAAGTGAAGCCGAGGAGTTTGTACACTGAAGAGAACGGTGGAATTAAATATTGACTTCGGTGAGGAACAGGCAGACATGACAACCTCTACAACCACTTGAGGCCATGTTGATGTCTGGCCCAGGCTGCCACCAAAGGCCACATCTCAGTCCATGGCTGTACCACAGCAGAGGTCTGTGCTGATATCCGTGGCTTAAGTTACCAACTAATGCCATTTGGATGTCTCTATTACTGCCTGAGACCATGTCTGGAGGCCATACTGATGCCAGGGGCCAAACTTATCTGAGTGGTCCAGGCTGCTACTGAAGGCCACATCTGGGTCTTTGCCCCTGCTGCAGATGGGGTCTGTGTGGATGTCCAAGGCCTGTGTTATCATCAAAGATATTCCTGGGCTGGGCTGGCACCTGGGGCCAAGCGTTGTGTTGAGCTTGTCCCACCCCTTTCCAGATGCCACACCCCTCACCTGGGTAGCACTGGAGAGCTGGCTCTGGTGGTGTGGGCTCAGGATAGCTGGCCCTGCTCCGTGTCTGTTGTGGCACGGGCGAGGGGGAGATCCTTGCCACTTGTGGCAGGTGGAAGAGCTGACTCCCAGGTCATGAGAACAGGAGAGCTGTCCCTGCTCCTCATCAGATGCAGCTTTCAGTAGAGCTGGCCCTGGTGGCATGGGGTGGGTGAGTCACCATCTCCAGGACAGAACAGAAGAGCTGTCCTTGCTCCCTTCCAGCTGTGACATTGCTGGGGCAGCACTGGAGAGCTTATCTTGGTGATGTGGATGCCAAAGAGCTGGTGGGCTGACAAATTCAGCTACTAACCAGGCCCAGATACAGGGCTTTGATTGGCCCACTGTGACATCTGCCCCATCAGTGAACTTCTGGAGCACGTGAAGGGGCCAGTCTTGCAGATTCCACACTCTAGGATCTCCACGACACAGGGCAACCACAGGACATTTGAGAAGAGTGCCACTGAGGATCCAGTATTGATGTTATAGTAGAATCCAAAGGCCTTGAACCAGACCAATGGCTCATCGTAATGAACACTTGCAAGTAAAGAAGAGTGGACAAAAGAGTATATGGTGTGACACTGTGTGACATATTGTGACATGCTATGCAATGTGTCTTGTTTATTTTGTTGTTTTTTTATCTGTTACTTTTGATTTTTCTTTTGCAGGGGAAGCTGCAAGGGCAGCAGGAAGATAAGAAGGAACAGGGAAAGGAGTGGGACTGGAGTGCTGGTGCTGGAGAGATCTTCAGCACTTAGGGGCACTTGTTCTTGTGGGGACATGGGTTCCCCTTGCACCTACAGGCGGCTCACAATCATTTATAATTCCAGTTCCAGGGGATCTGACACTCTCACAGGAGGAGCATGTGTTGCACATACATACACACAAGCAAAGCACACACAAAATAAAGATGAAAAACTCAACGGCAATGGATCCGAGAGAGGTTGATGGGCGGTTTTGAATTGGCAGCTTACTAACGGGTTTTCTTAAGAGGTGACATTTAAACTGAGATCTGTCATAAGAAATGTCAACCATGAGAAGCTCTTGGGTAAACATTTTTTTTTTTTTTTTTTTTTTTTAGGTGATGAGAAAGCAAAGCAGGTTGGCTTGTTGGAGGTGCTGCGAGGAAGGATTAGGAGAGGAGATAAATGAGCGCGTCAAATGCTTGAGGAAATGGAGGAACCACTGTAGACATATTCAAGTTTACAGTGTCTGTGAGATTCCCATGTGGGCATGGTCGGAAGTATCTGCACTTATATATTTTGTTCTGCACATTTCTTGCTCTCCAGACTGGCAAAGAAAGAACAGGTCAGGGGTCACAACTTCAGGGGCCATAACTGATAAGTCTTGTATCTCTCACAGTGCTAGAACAAAGCCACGTGTACATACTGAGATAAAGAAATATATTTGATTGGCAGGAGATCTAAGGGCAGAGAAACCAAGAGACAGAAAGCAAGAGTTTCCTAATTAGCTGCAATGATTTGTTAAGCTCCTTCATTAGGCTCTGGTATCACTTGGCCCATGTTGGAGAAGGGACCTGAGAAATGACAAGGGACCAGAGTCCATAGTGAAGGGATTCTTTTCGCCTCTCTGATCCTCTTCCACCTCTTACACAGTTAGATAATGGCCTTTCCTATACAGAGTTGTGCTGCGTTTGCCTGCCGGCTCCTTGCCTCTCCTGGGTACCTCTGCCAGCTCTCTGGGGTGCTTTCGTGACACTCATCACTGACCTGATTCTGTATCTGAACTCTCTCATCATCAAGCACCTTTAACCAGTTCTACCTAACGCCCCGCTCTGTGTCAGGGAGATAAACCAGTCCTGGTCTCAACCCTTTTGAGCATCCCGAATTTCTCCTGTGTATTATGACGTTTTGCAGAAAATACCATGTCATAGTCATCATCATCTCCAGAGAGGGGCGGGTAGGTGTCTGTAGCATCTTGGAATACAGATGCTAAGGGGAACAGATGCAGGACTCCTTGATTCCTGCCCTGGTGGCAATGGGCCAATGTTTGGGAGGCAGACGGAAACAGGGCTGGAATATTGACTGTCATGTTCTAGTTCCCTGAGTACTGGGATTAAAGGTGTGCACACCTTTTTTTAAAAATGTTATTAATTGACTCAGTGATTATGAGGTGTGTGTGTAGATGCATGTGTAAACACATCCATGGGGGTCAGAGAAAAAGTTACAAGAGTAAATTCTTTACTATGTTATTCTGGGGATATAACTCAGATCATCTATCTGCAGAGTAAATGCCTTTACCTGCTGAGCCATCTCTCTGGCCCAGGGAAGGTTTTCTAAAACTCTCTCATGGATCATTGACTCAAAGGTGGACAATTTCCAGAGAATCCAACGAGAGCTTTATGACACTAATCCTACAATTATTTCTTCTTCATCTATTTCTTTCAACACAGGTGCCAGAGACCTTGGGGTACGGGTGCCAAGAGGAGATAAGTGGACCAGAGGAGGACAAGAACCTGCCTTCTGTCTTCACCGAGAGCTAGAGAATAGAGAAACCCTAGAAAGCTGATGATGAGTCTCCAGATCGTGAAATAATGGATATCCTTGTTCATAGAACCATAGAGGCAGGAAGGATGCCTAAAATGTGTGTGGCATCCCTGGGAGAAGGCTGGGTTCAGTTCTAAGTCCATAGGCATCAGTAAGCTTAGTATCTCTAGCTACAGGAAGAAGGAGAGAAGGAAGGGGAGGAGGAAGAGAAGGGAGAGGATGAAGGGGATGAGGAAGAAGGGGAGGAAGAGGAAGAAGGGAAGGAGGAAGAAAGGAGGTGAAGGAGGAAGAGGAGGCTGTTGGTTTGATGGAGGGTGGTGCTTTTATCACTCAGGAAAATCTGAACCCCTGCACTTTTCTGTCTTATCAGGGTGCCCTCTTCATTAGAGCATCAACTGGAGAGCTATCTAGTCATGCTTGCAACTTGGGTGGAAAAAAACCCTGGCCATATGACTTGGATTGTTGGGGAATAGCTCTAAAACAATGCTACTCTTTGGCAAAATCATTCTACTTATGTTCAGAGTAGGCATTTAGAATGTATAAGTGGGACTGGAGGTGCTGTTCAGTTGGGATGGTGCTTGTCTAGCTTACATGAAGCCTTGATGAGATTCCCAGGACTATATTATATTCCAGGCATGGGCGTTTGTGGCTATTATCTTAGGGTTGTATTGCTGTGAGGAGATACCGTGACCAAGGGAGTTTTGTAAAATCAAATGTTTAATTGTGGCTCACAGTTCCAGAGGTTTAGTCCATTATCATCATGGCAGGAAGCATGGCAGCACACAGGTAGACATGGTGCTGGGTGAGCTAAGAGTTCTACATCTAGATCCAAAGGCATCCATGAAAAGACTAATTCTCATACTTGGTAGGGCTTGAACATATAAGACTTTAAAGCCCCACCTCCACAGTGACATACTTCCTTTAACATGGCCACACCTTCTAATAGAGCCACTACGAATGGGCACTCCCACCACATTCCACTCCCTGGCCTCCATAGGTTTTTTTAAGCACACAAGTCTATGGGGGCCATACCTAGTCATACCAATGTCCCCATGGTTTGTAACAGTCTCAACAGTGTTCAAAGTCCAAAGTCTCTTCTGAGATTCATAAAAATCACTCAACTGTAGTTTCCTATAAAATCAAAATAATAAAGCGGTTTGAATACTTCCAACATCACAGGATATACATTATCACTTCAAAAAAATAAAGAAAGGAGCACAGTTAGGAAATACTGGACCAAAGCAAGACAGAAAACAAGCTGGTCAAGCTCCAAACTCTGTGTCTCCATGCCTGATGTCAAAGCACTCTTCAGCTCTCCCACCCCTTTCAGCTTTGGTGACTACAACACACTTCTTTCTCTTGGGGTAGGGTTCCACTCCCTGTGAGCAGCCTTCCTTGGCAGGTGTCCCACAGCTCTGAAATCTCTAACATCTTGGACAGACATGAAACTGGGGGAACTGAGTTCTATATCTTGATCTGAAGGCAGCCCGAAAGACACTGGGTGAAGCTTGAGCATATATATGAGACCTCCGAGCCCTGCCTCCACAGTGACACATTTCCTGTAACAAGGCCACACCGCTAAAATTGTCACAACCCATGGGCCAGGCATATTCAAACCACCAGAGCTGTAATAATAGCATTTGTGAGGTGGAAACAGGAGGATCAAATGTTTGACGTCATCCTTAGCTACATGGTGAGTTCCAGGCCAACCTGGAGACTTAAGATTCTGTCTTCAAGAGAAGTTGTTGGCACATCACAGAACAGAATATGAAGACCAATGAACTGGCCACCTGGCCTTTTCAAGTTTCATTCCTCTATCTCCTCACAGTCTGTTTTCCGTTAGGGTTATCGAGCACATTAACATTAAAGAACACTCCAAGTGCTGGAAGAAGCAACTAGTGGGTGATGGAGAGAGATATGACCCACAGGTGTGCTTTGTCTTGATTAATCAGGATAGCCATGCAACACCAGCTTTCTCTTTATTCCAGGAAACCACTAGTCCCAAGAGACCTTTTAGAAGCCCCAGAGAATGGTATGAGATCACCCTTTGGGCAGGCTCTTCTCAATCTCTCAATGGCTGCTGCTGCTGCTCCTACCCCAGAGTTTCCTTTCATCTATCTATTTGCCCCCCCTTCCCACAAGAACTCATTACGAACACAAAAGAAGTTTAGCAAGCAAAACTAATTTTGCACAAAGACCAGAACTTGGTTGCAGAAAGGAAACATTTACATGTCAGGTACGTTCCGGAAATTTCCAAGTGGTCTCCGAAGGTCTCCAGAGTGGTGCTTTCATTATTGCTAAAAAAAAGAAAAGGGCCAGGACAAATGCTGCATTGAAGTTTGAATTTGGTGCATCTCTTCCTCTAAGTTACAATTAGGCCAGCCTTCAGATACCACCCCCACTTACTGTTTCTAGTGATTCTTCCCGGTCCTGAACGTCTATGAAATAAATTCTCCTGCCGGCCTGGAGCTCAGCTATAGAGAAGACCAAGACAGGAGGTGACTTGAACCTAGGAGTTAGAGACCTCATTGCAGTACAGTAAAATAATACAAAATAAAATGAAAAACAAAGAGAAAAGTCTTAGAAAACGTTTGTCTTTCCCCGTTATGTGGGATGAGATGGTGGCTCTCAAGTGTCCCAGAGTTGAGCGTGAAGTGACAGACACCATGTATATCTAGGCCTGACCGAATTCTCCATCCAGCCTTGCCTCCAATTGAAAATATTTAGACCTGTGGTTGGAAAATACAAAAGTATTTTGACTCGGGGAGAAGATGAAGTCTGCCTTGGGGAATGAGCAGGTGGCTCATCTCTGCCTTCATTTGCGCTATCCAGTTTGCTTTTGTGGAGAGCAGATCCCAGGCGGCCCTCCAAACCTCAGAATATGGATTATCTGCTTAAAATTAGGAAAATGACCAAGCTGTCTGTGTCAGGCCTACATCCAGTTTCCCATCGCTGGGATCGGTGACCTGTTTGGCAAGCTGGAGAGACCGACGGGCCACTGGTGATGGCTCCAGTAAGCCTTCAGTCACCTTACACCGATGACCATATGCAAGGTGACTCTGAGCTGGGTGTCAGGAACCCAGGTTTGCACAACAGACTCTGATCTGTTCTGTTCCAGCAAGAATATTTCCCCTTCCAAAGCAGAAGTGATGGTTAATAAATTCTGATGCTAGCTCCTCCCACACACATCCATTCATCCTTTGGCTGGAGATCAAACTGAATCAGCCACGGAGCCAAGGGGCACAGGTTCAAAGCTCGACTGTGAGAACTAAACTTTAATTAGGAGTTTTGATTCCTTCTCATAAGATATGTGGGATTCCAAGCTTTATCAACCCTTGGGACAATCTAATGGATTGAAAAAAAATGTTTTTTTGCTAACAGGAAACAGAATGAGACTGATTAAAAAAAACAAAACAAAACAAACCATCGGGGTCTGCTGTGAATTAGAATGACGCCATGGTACGTTTCCCACGGGCAGCTAAACAGTTTCAGATATAAATTACAGTCAGTGCCTTTTTCCCCTCTTGCCCCAAACAGGAGCGTGTGTTTCCTGCTGATTAACAAAAAAAAAAAAAAAAAAAAAAAAAAAAAAAAAAAGCCACTGTATTTCTCAGTCTCCCCGAGCCTGAGCCCGAGCCAGCCAACCCTGCTGTTTTCTGTGCATTTTAGACTAATGGGGGGCTGGTCTAAGACTGCCATTGCTTAGAGGCTTAGGCTAGCATCTTCAGGGGCTGTGGGGTGGCACAGGGGCTGTGCTGAGTTTAGGTAGACACGGAGGCCTCCAGGTTCTATCACACAGTGTTTTGTCTCTCCTCCTGTTCTCTTTCTCTCTGTGTCTCTGTCTCTCCCTCTCTCTCTCTCTGTTCCTTCTCTCCCCTGCCCTCCTTTCTGCTATGTATCCAAAAATGATTTTGAGCTTCTGCTCCTACTATTTTTTTTTCATTCTGAGTGCCGGGATTACAAATAGACACCACCGATTGTTTAGCGATGGGGATTGAACTCAGGGCTTTGTGAATGTTAGGCAAGCACACTGCCAACGAAGCTACATCTCCAGCCCCACTAATCTTCTTCTTTGTTACTGTCCTCTGGTTAAAGGGCTAACTCCAGAACCCCTGACTGCCCACCCTGGCCAGTCACCCCACTTGTATACAAGGAAGGGTCGGTCTTCCTTTAGATCCTGGCTTCTCCACCCACACTCCCTGGACCTAAGTATTCATGCTTATTTTCGAGTGGGATAAAAGTGCAGTCTTCTGTTGTCCATTTTCATCCTGTTTCTCCACCTCCTACAGGCAGGACATTGAGTGTCAGGGATGTCACTGTGAACCAGGTACATATAAACCCATGCCCTAAAGAAGCTCCGGGTCTGGCTTGGGAGACCAACGATAAAAATATGATGTATTCCATGAACGAGGTGGACTGCTGTCTGCAGCAAGGGAGGGGCGGGAAGGTCTGTCCTGAATGGAGCAGTCAGAGAAGATGCTAAGAAACATTTGTAGTCCTTGGATGTGTGATGAGGGTGTACTGCAGATAGGGAAGGGGGTTATAGCCTGTATCTATCCTGGAAAATTCCTTGAGGGCAGGGATGTGTTTAATTCGTCATCCTCAACACACTGCTTATTTCCACACCCGTAGAAACGGTTCCATGAGAATTTATCGAGTGATTAATGCTGAATACTTAAAATGATCTTTAAGGAGATGAGCCATTAGAAAGGTTGGGCCAATTTCTGCTTGTTTTATGGTTTTGGCTCAATGGCTGGTTATAGGAAGCCCATAATTATTACTATTAATAATAACAACAACAACAAAATGGCCAGGGTAGAATCTTTGCTTTATTCTTTTGATGAGGCCTTTGGCCCAGTGACAAGAATCTCACTGAAGGCTGGGAAACAAATGTCAAGTTGTTTGGCAGGAGTCACAGCAAGGGCCCCTGCGTCACTCTGCTGTGATGTAGGAACGTCTGAGCTTTTGGTTCTCAGTATAAGGCAGATGTCCCTGCTTCCAGTTCAGACAGGGACGCAAACCTTACTTCCTGTCTTCTGATTCTTGCTCTATAGGCGACAAGCCACAGTCCTATCAGGGGCAACTCTGCAGACAGGCAGGTTCCAGGGTCTGAGTCCATCAGCTAAATCTTGCCCATAAATACAATCCTTTGCTTCCAAACCAAAAGCCATTTGGACAAATGGTGGTAGAGGTGTCTGGTCTAAGGATCAGGAGTGGAATCCAGGGGCAGTGTGTCCCCTGCGTGGTGGGGTCTGGGGTAGCTCCATGCATTCTTATTCTGAAGCCAGGCTGGTCCACTTACAACCAAAATGGTCTTGCTCAGTGCCAGGGAACCTTGTGGAACCTGGACAGGAGATGTGATGTGGTTGTAGGACAGAAACGGCAGATGAGAAGGAAGATAATGAAAAGAATTAGTGTCAGTCATTTGTTGCTTGGCTCTCAGCCCTAGGTAAGCACTCAGCCAACACCCAGGGAAACTGGGCCACAGTTAACTAGGTTTTGGGCCAGAGGCAGTAGGAGCATTTATTAGCTAATGGAAACAATTTCATGCTGAGGAGGAAGAGTTCAGGAGTGACAGAGAAGCTTCCTCCTTAAGTCTTCTCTTCCTAAAGACACCGTGCAGCCTGGCTTGCCCTGGGTGTAACACCCTGTAATTACTGTCTGCCGAAGTGAGAGACGGACCCAGAGTACTTCTGGCTCTGTGCATTCTCCTTGCCCCAAACACAGGCTGGAAAGAGACAGGAAAGGAAAACCAACAACAAAACCCCAAGCTAAGCAAGAAGGTCCCTGGACCTTGGCCTGGCAATGTGGATAAAATGTCAGTAGTTGAACAAAAAGAAGAAGAAATACTATAGTTCATCGTGTTTGGGTTCAGTATCAACAAAGGCCCAATTAACACCCATTTTGGAGGCTGGTCATTTGGGTACCTGCAGACAGCTTTTTAAACAAGACAGCTTGGAGTCTGCAGAGCAGAGGTAACCCAAGTGCTGATAAAAGGAATGTCAGAACAAATAAAGACTCCTAGAGAAATGCAGCAAATGCAGTGAGCTCCAGCGCCTGGGCTGACAGCTCAGCTGCATTGTCTGCAGGAGGCACCCACGCTTGTGGGAAATCGTCAGCTTTTGAGCACTGGGTCCGGTTGCTCTCTGAGAGTTGTTTTGCTACATGTTCTTCTTGTCGTCTTCACAGGGTCCCGCATTTTCTCGGATTTGTAATTTGGGGCTGAGTCCAAGAGTTTTGTTTCTCAGCTTGGGAGTCAAAGTTTTCCTCTCCTCCGTGGTCTCAAATTGTTTTGACATCATGGGTGCAATCGTAAAAGGTCATTTTGCAATGGGAGGAACTCTACCTTGACTTGCCCTTTGCTGTTTTTGCTAAGTTCCTCACAAGTGCTGAGCCAGGGAGGTGAAAGCTGGTTACAGAGTGATAATTTGTTATAATACTTAGGTCTGTTGAGTGCAGCCTTGATACATCAAGGACCGCCCCAAACAAAAGCCCAACTCTGTGTCTCCCTGGCAGTATTCCCTGGCAGTGTCCCTCTGACCCTCCAAGAGGGATAAGGATAGTTCTTTTTTTCAATCAAGCATAATGATGAAATTAATTACACGTTCACACTCCATTACTTAACTCAGAAGGACAACAGGCCTTAGAGTCTAATGGGATTGATGCAGCCTTGCTTTGTACTTGAGGAAACTGAGCTAGGAAAGGAAAATAATCTCTAGTCTCCCCCAAGTCCAGCAGAACTAGCCCACAATGCTTTGTTTGCACTGTGAGTCTCATAGTCAACAAACATTTACTCATTAATGAGATCTGCCATTATTTCCAGAACTTTCCCAGAACCTGTGGCTCTAGGTCTGATGGTCAGATCCCCTAGGATTACCTGGCTCACTCTACCTTTGTTCTTCTTTCTTCCTGACCAGCATGGCAGACATCTGCAATTCATCCTTCATCAGAATTATAGGAAATACGGTCCCCTAACCTTTTTTAACCTTCAAAAGTAGCTACTCAAGATCTGATTTTTTAATAATATTCCCCAGAGAAATAATGTGTGCCCTGAGAATCACTCCAATTGGCCCAACTTCATGTTTCTGTTTTAGGCCAGGTGGGGGGGCCATATAATTAAATATTAATATGAAAAGAGTGTTATAAATAAATGGTATATCTCACAACTAAGAATTTGGGACATTTGAAGTTTCTCTTTCAAATCCTATACTTGCTCAACAAGAAAAAAAAATCAGATTTATGACTTTTTTCCTCTCGGCTTAAAATTCTTCTCAGTAACAAAGAAGAAATATTGGTAATCTTTTTCTTTTGGCTATGTAAGTAGTAACAAAGTTAGCTTTTTGCCTAAAAATTATGTTATACCATAAATGATAGTTTATCTGGGTATAGAAGTCCTGGTTGAAAGCTGTTTTACTTCAGTGTGATAAAAAGACCACTCTGTTGTCTTTTCATTCACTGAAGGTGCAAGGTACTTGTCTCCTTGGAAGGTTACCTGTCTTTTCCCATTTAGATCTCAGGGTTTCAGGTCACAGCCTGGCTTTATGCTGGTGGGTCTGGCTGCCTATCTAATACTCCAGACTTAGTCACTGAGCAGGTTGCATAGTTAACCCAATTCCTTGTCATAGTTTCGTTCCTGACTTTGGAGGTTCATTTTCATATGAGCCCCAATCTCTGTTACAGCTGCAGATCTTTGAAGGCAGGAATTCCTACCATATCCAGGTAAGAATAAAACTACATTCATGCAATAAGTCTACATTTGGGTGTGCTCTATTTAGGGCACCTTGATTCCCCATCTCTGGCTGCCTCCAGCATCTACTAAGCCTTATTAACTTGATGTGCTTTCTCTCTACTCAGCTTCTGATGCATAGATATTTGTTTCTCCTTTTTATATCATATGCATATGGCTCATTTAAGAAATATTATGTTTTAAATTTACTCTTAAAATATTTTTTTGTGATCCCAGTGTCCAGACTGCAGAGAAGGACATCAAAACATGAGCTAACAATGACACCATGATCTCCAGGCTCTAGTTTTGGGGATAAAAACAGCAATAGATCCCGGATGCTTTCTCGGAGACATCACCCATTACTGCTTCTGCTAAACGATTTCTCCCGAGTTTTCATTGCTACATGTTGTTCTCTTAAGATGGCTCCATGCCTAACAAAACCCACTCATTTTATTGATTAGTCCTCCCCTAAATGACGTCTTTAAGACTATCAAATGTTCCACTTAATAAGTGCTTTTATAATAAATTCGTAATTTCCTCTGAAGAAATGGATCTGAGCAGGAGCCAGGCCAACCTAGGAAAGAAGATGCTTAAAATAAGGGACTAGTTCTCAAGAGCGCACTAGGTGGCTGCAGAAATAGATTATGTTCCTATGTGGCTACAGATGAAATTGAAATTCATTGCAATGAGGTAAATAGTAGTCACGTCATGCAAGTCAAGACTTTCAGAGATTTATTTGTTCTGATTCTAGAAGAGCAGATATGACTGGGTGCTGAGTTACAGCAGGGGTAAGGTAGGCACAGGGGTGGCAATTTGGTTCTGCAGGGCAGTATGCAGATTAAATATGGTATAGAGACAGATGGATCAGGCAGAATACATCAGACATTGCCAGAGAAACATCCATTTCCATGATTGAAAATGGATCATACAGCAGTCCCCCAAATCATTTTTAGCCGGTGACTATTAAAAAAAAAAGAAAACCTTTCAGTCTTTCCTTTACATTTTCTACCAGATTCACCCATGGTAAGCTATTTCCTTTGTGGGTTCCCAAGTGGCCATTTAACACACAATTGTGGATGAGAAAAAATAAATAAATTTAGTTTCATGTGAACATTAATGAAGAGATGCAAACAAAGGGTCTAAACACTTCCTAGGGTAGTCAAAGACGGTTCATCAGAGGAGGTAACATCACAGCCAAGCTCACCTGGAAAAGTCAGGATACAGCAGGAAGGGCTGTAGGGATGGGTGAGTGTGTGTATGCGGTACAGTTCTTCAAGTAGGAAGAAAGACGTTGGTTAACAGCCTTAGCTTTCACGTGACCCTTTCTGACCTTCTTCCTAATGTGATGTTGACTTCTTTGGGGGACAATTCTCTTTGTACCTGCCAGCTCCTCCACTGTATAAATGGCAGGAAAGACTATCCATTGCTTTTCCTCCTAGTAGGGAGTTGAATGAGTCATGTTCGACCTGAAGTCGGTCTAATCATGCCCCAAGCTGGGGTTCACCATTGAAGTGTTTTCTCTGAACCGGAGAGTGGACAGCAGCTGTGGAGGAAGTTCACCACAGTGGGGACACACCTGCTATCACTGTCTTCCTTTACTTCCACTTGCTTCCCTCACACCCATGCTTCCTGTCTCTCTGTCTCAAATACTACATCCTTTCAGTGATTGCCATTTTGCATTGACTAAGCCACTACATTTAGTGGGAGACAAGAAGTTTGACTTGTCATGCCCATTGCCACACCAAGATTTCTTCCAGCGACTTCTGGAAATTTTCCCACGACAATGCTAAGAGTGGTTTTGAATTGGGATTGGACTTGGGCCCACACAAAAGGGTGGGGCTTTCTTGGTGACAGAAATAGGGCTGGGAAAGAAAACTGTAGAGGAGCTTCTTGTTGGAGCTTGATGAACAAATGGGTTGGTGCCAAGATGGTCTGAAGGCCCAGACTGAGTGTCCAGGCTTTCTCACCTGTGGTCCAGCTACCCTAACAATAGCACCTATGAATAGAAGGTTCAAGAATCCAGTAGTTGTTCAGTCTACAAGGCTGAATGTCTCAGTTGGTCTTTGGTGTATACTAGAATCCTAAAGAAGAAGGCACTAATACAGTAGTTCTTAACCTGTGGGTCACAACCCCTTTGACAAAATTTTATCTTGAAAATTATCTACATTATGCTTCACAACAGTAGCAGAATTACAGTTATGAAGTAGCAATGGAAATGACTTTATGATTGGAGGTCGCCACACATGATGAACTAGGCTGAAGGGTCGCAGCATCAGGAAGGCCGAGAACCACTGTGGACTGTGGTAATGCCAGTGAAGGAATGGACTTAACAGCAAGAGCTAGCAGGGAGGGAGGGAGTAAGGGAGGGAGAGAGGGAGAGTGAGGGAAGGGGAGGGAGAGGGAGAGAGGAAGAGGGAGGGAGAGGGGAAAAGGGAGAGGGAGGAAGGGAGAGAGAGAGAGAGATAGCCTCTTTCTTCCAGTTACTTTAATATAGCCTACCAGCTGAAGGTGTGGCCCAGATTAAAGGTGTGCTTTAGTGGCTCAAAGGATCTGGATTAAAGGTGTACCTTTCCACCTCACAAATCTAGATTGGTGTGGGTCTTCCCACTACAAACAATTTATTTAAGAAAAAAAAAATCCCTAACAGGTGTGCCCAGTCATTTGGGTTTTAGTTAACTTCAGATGAAGTCAAATTGACAACAAAGGATAGCTGTCACATCTCTGTGACCAAAATACCAAGAAATTGTTGTAGAGTTCTACCATGAGATGCTTTGATCCAAGGAGCTGGGCTTCTTCTTCTTCTTCTTCTTCTTCTTCTTCTTCTTCTTCTTCTTCTTCTTCTTCTTCTTCTTCTTCTTCTTCTTCTTCTTCTTCTTCTTCTTCTTCTTCTTCTTCTTCTTCTTCTTCTTCTTCTTCTTCTTCTTCTTCTTCTTCTTCTTCTTCTTCTTCTTCTTCTTCTTCTTCTTCTTGTTTATATGATTTGGCTTATATGTTGTCATGGTTTTAATGGTGTCTGATTTCTCTTATTGTCCCATACTGTGACAGTATTGGGATTCAGGTCTCAGAGGAGATAATCAAGTTAGGAGAGTAGAAGGTAAATGTGTCACTGTTGTTACTGTTCATTGGAAAAGAGTTTCTTCTTGTTTCTATTCTCTTGCTGCCTGTGCATGATCTCATCACATGAACCGTTACATGTCACAACCCAGTGAAAAAGCCCTCACAAGATGTGCCAGTTTAAAATTTCCAGACCCTAGAATGATGAGAAGTAAATGTCTGTTTTTTAAATAAAATTTTCAGTCTCAGAGATTTTGTTATAGTAACACAAATTGTACGAAGCCAAATATTTAGGAGGAGCTCAGAGTGGTTGTTGATAAGACAGGACAGATGGCAGAGGTGTGTTAAGTGGGACAACCTGCTCTACCAGGGGCACGTGTTTCCTTCAAATAAATTTCTCTTTGGGCTTTCCACCACATAAGAACATGCCAAATACATTGAAGACTGTCTTCTTGTCATTTGTATCATTCCCTGTAAAAATTTCTTACAGGCACGACCTCAATTTTATTTGATTCTAGCTTTCTAGGTTGAGCCTAGAGTCTGATAGCCAATGGAAATTCATTGTCTGTGAATTAAATGTGAATGGTTTCCCTAAATGCTTCTGTTCTTTACTTTCATTTTGTTTTGAGACAGGGTCTCATGTAGCCCGGGTTTGCCCTGAACTCTGTTTGTAGCTGAGGATTACCCTGAGCATTTGAACCTTGTGCCTGTGACTCCTGAGTGCTGGGATTACAGGTGTATACCATCACACCTGGTTAATGTGGTGCCAGGGACCAAAGCCGGGGCTTCCTACATGCTAGGCAAGCTTCCTACAAACTGAACTGCATCCCCAGAAGTTCATGCCTTGTTCATTCTTCCTTCTTGTTTCAGGAAGGCCATTGCCTATTGATTGGTAGGGAAGAGAGCCTACTAGAGTGGAGAGCTAATAAACCTATTCTCAGCTGCCTTTGGCCCAGAAACCCCTGTGAAATTCATTAGCATTAAGGATGTGTGTGATCACTGGTAAGCATACTTGCTATTAACATAAGCCCTTTTACTGGTAGAATAGAGTTCTGGATTTTCATCTTTTCTTCTCCTCTTTCTCTGTCTCTCTGTCTCTCTCTGTCTCTCTCTGTCTCTCGCTGTCTCTCTCTCTCTCTCTCTGTGTGTATTATGTGTGTGTGTGTGTGCATGTGTGTATCATATATATATAATATATATTACATATATGTATGTGTGTGTTTTGTATGTGTAGTGTATGTGTGTTTTGTGTCTGTGTTCTGTGATATGTGCATGTGTATTGTGTGTGTTCTCTGTGTGTATTAAGTATAGTGTATATGTGTATTGTGTGTGTTCTCCTTTTCTCACTCTCTAGCATTTCTGTCTACCTGTTTGCTGCTTCTCTTCCTAGACATCCAGTTAGCAAGTGCCTGAGCAAAGCCCCGATTTGGTTGTTAGTAATGTCTACTTCAGGGGTTATTAGGAGAGACGTGATGCTGTGCATTTATATGAGTAAATAGGCAGATGGTAAGTTCTGGACACGTATTTATCTTTCAAAGAGAGCGATGGCTTCCCGAGTCTAAAGTGAGGAAGGGATCTATCACACACACCCGAATTTGCTGTCTTTATCTTCGAGTCAGGAGAGTGTGCTTAGCTTTGATGTTCCTTTTGTGGTATGTACTTTATTTTCCTTTCTAATCTGTCTTGAAAACTTTTACAAAAGGCCAGTCTGCGGAGGAAGACAGAGGAGGTTTTGTGCACATTTATCTTTCAAAACAAAATTTGGACTAAGAGTCTGGCGCATTCTAGTGCAAGGATTTCTAATTCAGCAGTTTTCATACTCCCAAGGGGCTCTGGGACACTAAGGGAGAACTTTCCTAGGGGAGTGACCAGCTAACAAGCATGTGTTCAGCTTCAGGGAGTGGGAAGGCTCCAGAGATCCTGGGTCACAAACCCTTGCTTAGCAGAAAGGGAAAGCTACAAATGAGGGCGGGCCCTTGTAAGTTGGGGTCTTCATCCCTTCCAACCTGAACCAGTTCTTCTGTGAGTTCACGCTTCTTTTGCTGCTAGGGCCATTCCCTTCCATCAGTATCCTGAAGATGGAGAGCTCATATTTATTCAGTATTCATTAGCACATGATCTCACCTAACCCCGTCACAACCTAGAACTCAAGAAACCTTGTGAGGCTTCAGAGATTTGTCCTGCAGAGACGACTAATCCACATTCTGCGTTAGACTCTCCATAGTTTTTCATGTGCTGTTGTATTTACGGATGAACTTCCCTTAAACACCTCAGTTATACGAAATATGAAGTTGTCTTTTCTGTTGTTGTTTTTCTTTCCCAAGATGGGTGCAGTCATGGACCTCCGCATCCGTTACCATGGCTGTCATACATGGACCTCCGCATCCGTTACCATGGCTGTCATAGTCCCAGGAAGACCAGCTCCTGTCTGAACGTCTGTCAATCCTTTCCCATCCATCCTAAAAGTAAATACAGGGAGTCATTAGGTACAAAGTTGTGTGTGGTTTTTTTTTCATAGCTGTAAATTTGGCACCCGCTGTATACTAGGCTCTGCTCTATGGCCTCATCAGATCTGTCTGCTGTTCAATACCCAATGTTCGAATAACTGTTCTGCCAACGCTAAGATGGAGCCCGACTGGGTGCATTCACATCAAGACTCCCGAGAGGCAATGGTTCAAGAAGAGAAGGTTTCTGACTCTGCTGGTCCTCACTTCTCATTAAGGAACAGGGAAATGTGCACCCGAGGTGAGTCTTGGGCTTCCTGTCATTAATCCCAGACTGCAGCAGGAAAAGTCCTGTAGCACCTCAGCATGGAAGGCGAGCATGCCTGGCTATGCAGGACAGAGAACATGCATCGCCTAATGAGGGCCATCAACGGTGGCAGGGAAGAAATAGCATCCCTATGCTGTTGGTCATCACAGTGCATGCTATAAAATGCTTAAAAGTTAAAGGACATTAAGTGTGGCATTAAAAGCAAACCAATGTGCAGAAGTCTTCATTCTTTTTTTTTTTTTAAGATGCCTCCCACCCACCCTGTCCCTTTCCCTAAGCATTCTCCAACCTCGTAGGACATGGCTTACACAGGAGGGACAAGTCTGCCCAGGTGGCTCTGTTAAAACAATCAATTAAGAAGACAGGAGGAGAGGATGTGAGCTAAGCCTTTGTGAAGCACAGCTTCCTGAGCTGTTTTACCTTGACAAGTGAATACACATTTCCCAGGAGAGCAGGTATGGGGAATAAAACACGTCCTTTTGATTGTCAGTGGTCCACATCCACAAACATTACGTCCCTAGCAGAACACGGAGGTCCACAAGGCGGGAATGTCACCATTCATGTGCATGCTGCCTCCTGTCTTTTAGGTTGACATTTGTTTTTAAGGGGTGAGAACCAAGATGGCGCCAATTCTACTGTTAGCTTTTCTCGAATCCTGGGCTTAGGAGCCTCTGCAGCTCCTGCCGTGAAGATGAATGCTGGCGCTGTCTTCTGGTGCAGCCGTGCCCTTCCCACACCAGAAAACACCAAGGCTGGGCTTTGCAAAGGCTCGGAATATGGTGGTTTGCATATGCAGCTGTGTTTGTGTGTGTGTATGTGTGTGTGCGTGTGTGTGTGTGTGGTGATGGAAGAAGGCTTAGAATTTATGATCTTTTGTGTCTTGCTCATAAAGGGAGGGGTAACCTCATCAAACCACATTCTCTTTTCTTTGTCAGTGACAAGCTTTCTTATCAGAAATGAGTCTAACTCTGCAGGTTTCCTCTGATGGAGGAGCTGAGGCATGGCTGTGTGTGTTGCTGATGAGGGGCAAAGGCTCCAGGACTAGGAGAGGTTGATTCTGTTTCTAGATAATCTGAAAACACTGCTAGGGTCCAAATCAGAATTTCAAGTGAGCAGCAGGTTCTTATAGCTCTGCACTTTTTTTGTGTTTCAGGGTAAAAGTTGAAGGTCCTCCCTGTGGCCTTGGTGTTTGAGCAGTAAATTCAGTAGTTTTTTTTTTTTTTTTTTTAAAGAGACCTGGTACCCAACACCTACTTATAGATGGTCCATTTAAAGAAAGCCAGCAAAGAAACATTTTCCCCTATGGGCTTTCTGGACTTTCTTCTTAAAAATCTTATACTTAGCACCCTCTTCAAATGTTTAAGAAGAAATTCATGAACCACTAAATAACCTCAGAGGCTCAGAAGGGGACTTTGCCTTCCTAAGATAGTGGCATATGAGCGAAGTTTCCTGTTAGCCTTGTTCAGAGTGGGAAGGGCTCGTGCCTTTGGAGCAGTAGCCATGGAGGACAAGGTTTGCTCCTGTAGCCGCTTGTGGGGCAGTCCCCGGGCAACCTGAGAGTGGGTGGCGAATTTGGCATCAATGATTTGCTCTTCGAGATTAAAAACAGTGTAGTTGGTTTCTTTTGCCGAGGATGAACGCAGTAAGCGCTCTGAAGCGGGTGAGGTTAAGTAATGTCAGCGGGAGTGTTCCGTCGCCTACTAAACCTTCACTTACAGTCAGGTGCACCCGGCTAAGTGTCCCTGCCTGTGTCCCCGGACCGGCCTCCGTACAGTGGAGGTTATTAACACCTTCTTCATAGAGGTGCTCGGATGGAACGAAGATTCGGCTGTACAGCATGTGGGACATGGGAGGTGCTGCTAGCGCATCTCCTTCCTTGTTGCCCGCCCCCACCTCTTCCTCACGCCAGGCAATTCTTGTCAGCAGACCACAGTGGACGATGATCTGCCACCCTCAGATAGGCTTGTTAGCATCTCCTATGAGGGAGGTGGGAAATTTCTCTGGAAATGGAGTAACCTAAGGAATCCAAAGGAGCGCGCTCACAGGTAGTGCTCCTCTTTAGAAAGGAAGTAGACACCCGTTCGCAGTAAAGTGCCTGCTCCCAGCCTGCTTTTCCTCACATGTCAGGAACCTGACGATCTGAGTCTTCAAACATGTTCACTGTTTTTACCACACACCGGGCTAGCACTGGAGGAGGCGCTCTGAGTGCAGGTGCTTGGCTCAGGTCTGGAGATCTTTCTCACCAGCTCTGGGTATGGCTGGATAAGCCACCTCACCTGCCCAGTATGCACTGCCTTCCCCTCCAACAAGAGAGACAACTGCGCCTGCGTGGTGAGATAGCTCCTGACCAGCACAGAGTCTGAGGCTCCAGGGGTTGGTCCTTTCCTGCAGCAAAAGCCCTGCCTGGCCCGGGACTATGCTATTTACCCTCAACAATCTGCAGCGAGTGGAACTTTGGTCTTCTCTGTTCTCCGTACCTCGACATCTCAGGTTCTTCCTCTTATGGACAAACTAGAAGATATTGAGTGGCCAGACACAGCGGCCCTGGATGACTTTAGTCACAGAGGGCACAATGCCAGAGGGACTGAGGTGTTCTCCTGCAATGAGGTCTGCCTTCAGCCTGGAGCAGCCACCACAGCTGTGGAGAATGTTGCTGAGAGAAATGTATCAGTTACTGTCTAGTTCAGCATTAATGAATTGACTGAAATTGGGGACCAGACTAGAACAAAGAGACACATTCCTGAGCCCTGTGGCCCTGAGCTTTCTTGATTTGTTAAGACATCTCCCAACAAGTCTTCACTGGGGTGACAATTGCCTGCAGTTACTTCAGGAGAGTGTTCTTTGGGATTCCTGCCCGTGATGACTGGCCTCTTGCTTTCCCATGTTTCTGCCTTCCTGCACCGGTTCCTGGTCCTCACTGTCTGCTCCCAACATCTAACTCACAGTATGATGGCAAGCTTCCTAAAAGTCATCCTGGTTATGTTTGTTCTTACAAGCAAGAAACGATGAGATGAGACAAGATCAGGCTCACATAGCAAGGCAGGACCAAAACTCACATCTTTGACTCGCGGTTCAATACTGGGGACAAGGGCGACTCCGACAGCCATCTGCCCAGTGCTCAGCAAGCAGTGTGCTCTGGCTTCTTGACTCAGCTATTTCTTTTCATTTTTGTGTGAGGGAGGAATTTCAGCCACACTTCACAGATGGAAATTTGGAGAGGGTAACCAGTATGTCGATGAATTGCAGCCTTCTCTGGATTCGAAGCCATATCCCTTGATCTCCTGGCCTTTCCTCTGGACCTTAAACTACAAACGCCCAGCACTTCTGTTACTCCCATGAATGGCGAATGTAACTGCTGTGGATCTTTGCCTTTCCTGTGCTCCTATCAAACTATGACTGATCTACATCCGGTTCTTTCCTATCATCAGAAGCCACATTAATCAAATTATGTGGCTTACATGTGACTCGAGGGAAACTCTCTTCTCATCCCTCCAAAGGATTGAGTCCATGCATGTCTGCCCCCAGGAGACAGTTGTCAGTGTTTGGGGCTGTGTAATAGTCCCATGTGGTAATAGATGTTCTGGGACTAAGGATGCTGAATATCACTTAATAGCATGGTCCATTCTATGTCCTACTTAAACCTAACCACATTATCTATGTAGAACATGGTACTCATGTAAAATGAACCTGCCTTCGAAAAGACTTTGACAATGTTTGTCTTAAAAATTTTGGCCGTGATTTGACTCTTGAGAAAGGCTTTTGGGTGGAGAGTCCTGTTACTCTGAGACATGATGGCAAAGCTCACCCAGAAGTCCCACCCTGTGTAAATGTATTCTGCACAGTGTGACCCCTTTCTCTAAGCTCTGCTTTCTTTATTTGCAGAATGGGAATAATTGGTCACTACCTTATAGGAATCTTGCACTATTTTATTGAGCCCATGCATGTAGAGTGCCCACAAGGGTGTCTCACACAATTTACCCAATGTTAAGATTCATTCTAAGTACAATGTGATGCATTATTTAGAAGTAGTGAGAGCATTATAGAATGTTCCACTATAGAGCCCAAAGAGATAGCTCAGCTGGGAAAATGTTCGCCTTACAAGCACAAGGACCTGTGTTTGAATTTTGGAACCAGTGTAAAAAACCTGCCAGTGTGTGGCATGTGATTATAATCCCAACCCTGGAGAAGCAGAGAAAGACAGAGCCCTGGGCCTCACTGGCCAGCCAGCCAAGCCTAACGGATGAGATCCAGGCCAATAAGAGACGTTGTTTCTCTCACAATGTCCGTCTGTGATAGGGAAGATTAAACGAGAACCAGATACTCGAATGTAGACATTTTTCTAGGTGTGAGTCATGCCTCTGGGGTAGGATTATTTATCTGCCCAGAGCCTGTCTGTGAGGCCTGGAGTGACAGTAGCGTTCCTGGGAGGTCTACTTGTGTTTACCATTCTGTGGTCAGGGATCAGAAGTAGTCAGGATGCTCTGGAGCTATTCCATATTGCCTCCTTCAATCCTTGGTTGTTGTTGTTGTTGTTGTTATTATTATTGTTGTTGTTGTTATTGTCTTCATTATTAGTAGAGTGCTGGGATTGAACATAGCACCTCGTGCACACTAGGCGAGGGCTCTGCCACTCAGTTCCACCCCTAGGCCAGCTCCTTCCCTCTTTGAGAGTGCTAGGGTGGTCCTTAGAAATCCCTCAGCTGGACAGCTGCGCTGGGCAATGGATGGTTGTGCTTCAAAGAGCCTGGTCATTTTAAAAGAATGTGAGGAGTTCATCACTGGGGACAGAGATTAAACAGTGGGAAAGTAGGTAAGCGATGTGCCGCCCCACAAGGAAAGGCTATCTACAAGTTAACAATTCACTTGCTCCAGCAGAGAAGCTAATGACAGGGCTGCACCACACAGCTTTACTTAGAAGACTTCGTGGCAAGTGACAGAAATTAATTTATCATCACGGCACAACCAGACCCTCCCTACACATCAGGATTTTCTTTCCCCCTCTCTTAGACAATTGCTTGCCTTTCTTGGTTGCCACTACGATGTAACACATGCTGTGTAAAAATAGTCCCATGCTAAACATCACTGTGATGGTGTTTTATTCTGCCTATCAATCTACTGAAAGCCTGTGTGTACTCAATGCCAGAGGGTTGCAGTTTCTCAAGGCGCAGTTCTCAAAATTATAAGTTGCTAATTAAAGTTTTTTTTTTTCAGGATCCCACAATAAAAGACCCCAAAGTCTGCATTGGAGGTATTTCTGCTATACACTGAGAGTTGAAATTCGTCAGTCTACAGGCTACAAGCCTGGCTATGGAGGCTTCATTTCTGTCCAACTAGGGGGAGCTGTCTCTAGAAGTGGGGGGGGGGGGGGCTTAGGGAATAAAGGTGTGTGCAGCCCAAGATCCCCACCACGAGACATCTGGGGTAAGTATATAAAGTGGAAGGATCAGAATGGGCAGCAAGGGGCCTCTGTGGCAACCAGAGGAGCAAGAGAATATGATCCCAATGTTTATGAGGTGCCTCGTTGAGTTACTGATGTGCCCATACTTAGGGCTTAGTTCTAATGCTCCTTAGTATGTGGTCAGGCCAGGAGGGAAATCCAGGGATTTGCCTTTCCACAAATATTTATCAGTGGACATTTGGGGAACTAAAACAGACCTTAGAGTAGGTGTGATTTACACAGGTGCCTGTCTGCGTGGGGGTGGGGAGACTGGATATCTACTGAATACAGTGGGTAGTGACCTCTAGTTGGCTCCAGTTGCCCCTGGATGGGATGCTAACAATTTACTCTGGGGGGTGGGGAGAAGCCTCAACTATTGGACAGTATATATAGAGAGGGTGGGTGGAAAGAGCTGAATGCGTGAGGGTGGGAGGCAGCTCAGTAGTAGTTTTAATCCCTGACAATTCTTCTCTGCAGAGTTTTTTGTGGAGAATATTGTCCCAGCCTGGGGTCAAGAGGCTGAGCAGGAGCCTCAGCCTAGGCACTGGCCTGTGGCCCAGCATGAAGACCCTTGGTTTTTGTGACCAAAAAGGCCCAGAAAGCACTCAAGTTGAATTTATAGTGAAAGCACATGTGCATGCTGTAAGGAACATGGCCGTGATGGGGGTAAGGGTGGGCTAGGGTTTTTTTGGGGGAGTGATGGTTGAGGCGAGATGGACTAGAACAGGAAATGGATTCAATTTAAAGACTGGGTCCAGGTAACTGGATTGGAAGGAGCAGCATTCATTAGTTTAATGACCTTGAACTCTGAACTACTCTTCCCCAGCACCACCCACCACAAACCAACGAAGCAAACGACAACAGAGGGTGTACTTTCAGTGACTAGTGCAGAGATGGGAAAGTCAAGCCTTAGAGTGAGTGGGCAAGTGTTAGACTGAGCTTGAATTCTCTGGGGGAAGTCCTCTCTCTCTCTCACTCTCTCTCTCTCTCTCTCTCTCTCTCTCTCTCTCTGTCTGTCTGTCTCCCTCTCTCTTTTTAAAAATTGGATATTCTCTGTATTTACATTTCAGGTGTTGTCCCCTTTCTCCCAATCCCCTCCCCCTCCCCCTCCTATTGCCCCATGAAGGTGCTCCCTCTCCCAACCACCCTCTCCCACCTCAGGGCCTTTTCTCTAATCCCTGTTCCTCTATTTTTTTCCCATTATTTCCCCCTTCTAAGAAGGACTGAGGCATTCACCTTCTGGCCTTCCTTCTCTTTGAGCTTTCATAATTTCTGTGAATTGTTTCTTGGGTATTCGGAACTTTTTGGGCTAGTATCCACTTATCAGTGAGTATATACCATGAGTGTTCTTTTGTGACTGGGTTACCTCACTCAGAATGATAGCTTCAAGTTCCATCCATTTGCTTAGGAATTTCATGAAGTCATTGTTTTTAATAGCTGAGTAGTACTCCATTGTGTAAATGGATACACTTTCTGTATCCATTCCATCCTTATTTCCTAAATTTCCATAAGAGGGAGGGTCAAGAAGACAATGGTGAGAACCTGATAGGTTCATGGATTGGAAATTGCTTTATCCTGGACGAGGGGGCAGATTTCCTGGAGGTGTGGCTTGTGCTGCTGTGAGTGAACCTACTTTCTAGGGATAATGGTAAATGCTGTGCTCCTAAGATTTAAAAAAAAAAAAATCTGTCCTGCTAGTTTCCTGACCCTTACCTTGACATGTTAGCATAGGGCACACGGGGAGGTTTTATACAGGTTTTGTTGTTGTTGTTATTACTGTTGGTGCTAATTAAAGTTAGAAAGGCATATTCTTCAAAATGCATAGTAACTCTTGATCTACCCACTAGACAGGGAATAACTTTATCTTCTTAGTGGTCCTGGGTTCCCAGCAAGTGATGCTGAGTCTGTTGGGTGAAGAGGGGTCCAACTGGTGTGAGAGTAAAGAAGCTGAGGACTGTCAGCAAGACCCATTTGCAGGCAGCACCCAACAAAGGTGTTCTGACGCAGAGTGGGGCCCCAAGAGCTCCACAGCGGTAACATTCCTATGCCAAACTCTTAAACCTGGCAACAGTCCTGTTTGTGGTGCTGTGGAATGGTATCCCGTGGCAGGTACCAACGTACCACATCCTTTATTCTCAGCATAGAGAGGGGAAACCATGTTAGCACATACTAACCCAAGAAAGGGAGACACTTCAAAGCAGCCTCAAAGAAGGTTAAAAAGCGTCTAAGAGGTAGCTGGGGGTATTGCTCAGTAGAACATTTCCCTAACATACACCAGACTGTTTTCAATCAATAGTGCTGAGATTTAAGAAAAAAATCCTTTTGCCCTCTGGTATTTTCTCTGAATGTATTCAGTATATTTCTTTTTAATTAAATCTTTGTACTTGGGAGATGGATTAATTCTCACAAACCATCAACATCCAAATAGTTTTTTCTTCATTAAGTACTGGCCTAGAGGCCCGGAGATGCTCAGTGGTTAAGAGCATGTACTGCTCTTCCAGAGGACCTGGGTTCAATTCCTAGCACCCATTTTGAGTTGCTTATGATCTCCTGTAACTACAAGTCCAGGGACATTGATACCTCTGATCTTATATATGTAATCTAAATATTTAAAATATGGCCTTAAAATCAACTGAAACAAAGAGTTAAAATAGGTTTAAGAAATAGTCACCTCTTTCATCGTGAAAGATCCTGTGGCCATATACAAGCTCCAGCCAATTTAAACTGATGTTCCATTGCTACCTTTTTTTTTTTTTTTTTTTTTTTTTTTTTTTATAAATACTATTCCTATACTTTCCAGTGTTTATTAACTCATATTGAATTCAATATGGATTTCATAATTCTCGGTGAGAACCATATCTGAAACAAAGCTCTTTTTCTGTTTATTTATTTTGCATGCGTGAGGATTCCTGCTTGCTGTGATGCCCATGCGATACAGTCAGAGGAGAACTTCGTGAGAATGGCTTTTCTCTTTCTACCACGTGGGACCTGAGGATCCAATTTAGGTCATCAAGCTTGGGGCAAGTGCCTTAATCTGCTTAGCCATCTTGTTGGAGCCTATAATAATATTCATCACACACACATACACACAGGGTGATCAAAAAGATTGGCTTTGAACAAACAAAAATGCATTATGATTTTATCAGGATCAACCCTTTTGTTTGCACAAGTCTGATGAGATGATAACTCTTCCCAGTAGCAAATTCAGTAGGAAGGTTTAAAGACAAGTGTGTGCGACATTGGCTGGGACAACGGCGTTATTAGTAATGAACGTGAGAAGGGCACTGTTTGAATTGGTTTAGGTTTCATTCAAACAATATTCTGCATTTGGCGGACTTTTTAGTTGCTTAAGCATTTAAGTGGCTTAAAAAGATAACCCTTATCTACTTCGGGAACCATTTAAATATTTTCCTTGGCATTTGAAAATTTCGTGCAGTCTGTCCTTGCTCAAGTCACAGCCTCTTCTGCTTGGGCAGTTCAGTTAAGTCCAAGAGATAAAATGTAACAACATCTATCTATTCGTGTCATCAGGTTCAGAAGCTGAACTGTGGGGCCATTTGATGAAAGCTAAGCTTGGCTCTCACTAGAGGGAGAGTGGGTTTGGCAGATCTTGAGTGGGAAAGCCATGGAGGGGCTCTGATTTCTTGAAACATGCCTAGACATTCCTTTCTTCAATTTGCAATCTAGTTGCAATTTCAAAAATTCTCAGCATTTGCAAGTTCTTAAGCAGCTTTCCATCTCTGTCTCTTTTGAGAGTCTGATACATAGAATAAAGATGACCCTAAGATAGTAAACTATGGCACAGTGAAGTGAGGGCCTATTGGAATTCTGGGACAATTACTCCGGAGAGAATAAGTAATAGCAAGGTAGCAGTTTGTGTTTCAGTGAGAGAGGGAAGGTGAGAGAAGTCCAGCAGAATACAAAGAAATTCTTTCAGTTTTCTCTGGATTCTGTTAGAACACTGAGTGGGTTTATAATAAACATTTGGTCATTGTAAATAGAGCAGAAGAACATAGCCAAATGTATTGCCTAAAATGTTGGCTATGAATTTTATACAGACTGTGTGCTATTAAGTTGCTAATGCTCTTTATTCTGTAAATGATTTTTTAAATAATATGGATATGTGTGTATTTGCGTATGGCTTTGTGCATGTGGGTGTTGTGCCACAGGAGACTAGAAGAGGGTGCCTGATCCCCTGGAGTTGGAGTTACAGGCAGTTTTGAGCCTCAGGACTTAGGTGCTGGGAGCTGAGATGGAATCCTGAGAACAGTCTGCATTCTGTAATCTTATCCACCCAGTTACCTCTCCAGGCCTGTCAGATTCTTTCTTAGAGGTATTAATGGTTTAGGACTCATATGTTTCTGCAACCCATATGTTAGGATAGGATTTGCCATTGATTACTCTGTCCTGGAATTCTTAGAACTAGTTCTTGGAAGTTTTTTACATATACTATCAAGGAAAGTTTAGAAGCACAAGTTACCAGTAATAACTGTTGTATCTAAGGACATTTTTCCATTTTTCACACTACTGTTCAATTATTACCCATGCACCTCCATATTCTCATGTACTTATAATCATTCTATATATGGTTTTATTACCTACATCTACATCTCTACTAGTTTTCTGCTTTGTTTATACTTTTCAAAGAAAGACAGGACATATCAGTTTCATAAGGTATATTAAAGAATTTAGTATACATTTAAGAAAACTCTGCTCATGTGAATGTGTGCATGCACATTCTGGATTGTGCGTTTGGAAAGGCGAGGGCAGTTTGTTGGAAACAGTTGTTTCCTTCCATCCAGGATTTGAACTTAGAACATCAGACACATACATTATTGTGCACAATGTATTCAATCCTAGTAAAACCCACTGGATATGCTAGGCATTTGGATAACGAGGAAGAAGGCAGCCACTTCTGAGAGGCACAGATAAGAAATGCTAAGCGTAGGTGCTAAGTGAAGAACCTGACATGCCTATTAACATTCGAACCTAATAGATAATGGAAACAAACAGGGTTCTTACTTCTAGATTAGTGGTTTTTAACCTGTGGGTTGTAACACATTTGGGGGCTGACTGACCCTTTCACAGGGGTCACATATTAGATATCTTGAATATCATATAATTTACATTATAATTCATAACAGTAGCAAAATTACAGTTATTAAGTAGCAACAAAATAGGTTTATGGTTGGGGTTAGCACAACACGAGGAACTGTATTAAAGGGTCATATCCTTAGTAAGGTTGGGAACAGCTGCTTTAGATAAAGATGGAATGGAAAAATGAACACACGTACTTATCCTGTTGGGTTGAAAGTGCCTACTTATATGATGTGTTATGGTTGCTCTGTGAATCTACATGTGTTTCGTCCATAAAACCCACTTGGCAAGCTATAGCTACTAGGTTTCTTGTTCTGTGGTAGAGGAAGCATGCATCTTTGGCTCCAGAGATACCCTGTTGGTCCTTCTGCCTGTAATCTCAGCTCAGATCCTCAGTAACTGGCAGAGAAAGCTCATGGGTCAGAGAAGGCACAACAGGGCACAAGAACGGACCTTTCTCTCTGCTTTCAGACTGTCCCAAATGTGTTAGCCTAGCTTAAGATAGTTCCCCTTTGACCCCTTTGGGAATTTGAGAGAATTTAATTCACTATGCAATGTGAGCATCTTAATCTGGTTTGGGAATATTTCTGCCCAGGATCCTAGGATAACTTGTCTGTCTCTGGTCTTGGAGGTTACCATAGGACAAGATCTTGAAGGTTTTTTTTTTGTTGTTTTTTTTTTTTAACTTATCAGTTAAAGAAAAACTAAACAAAACAACCACCACCACAACAAAAGACCACTGTGTCTCCACTTCTGTGTAGGAGGGATTTATGTGAGCCAAAGACAGAAGCAGATTGAGCTACAAGATTGGGTCTTGAGTCAGCACATTGTCTACAGGTGCTTAAGTAAATATTTGCTGAATAAATGAATGTGGGCCAAGAGTTGGGGCTAGCAAAGGAGCTAGGCCACTCGAAGGGTGGAGAAAAAGGAAGTTATTGGGATTTAAAACTGTATTTACAGTGTGTAAGCTAAGAAAGTAACATGAGACTGTTCCTGGAACTCATCTGTAAGTCATTGGCCAAAGACCCCTGGCTCTGCAAACCAGAAAGAGCTGCCCAAGAGTTTGCTCTTTTGCAAGTGAGGAATGCCCAAGAGAAGGAGGAAGAGCCAGGAAAGTTGTGTGTCCTTAGAGTTATGTCTTAAAAAACACTAAATGACTCTATTAAAGAATTCCTGCCTACTTCACCCCACATTAAGCCGTGGAGCCAAGCCCAGGACTTTGCACGTGCAAGTAATGTGCTTTACCTCTGGGCGGCTACCCTATTCTAGTTTGTTGGTGTTAATACGGGGATTGAGACTCCAGACGTAAGAGACTTTTAAACATCCTAACTGGGTTTATGTACCGAGGCATTACTATAGTCCTAATTCAACTAGCGACAACTTGTCCTGGCTGATTACTTAATTATGTATGTTAGAAATTCTCCAATATCTTTCATTGGGTAAAATGGCTGATAGTTCACTGACGCCCCTTGGATATGAATATATTCTTGCACAAAGAAAGCATAAGGCTCAGGTTGAGCTCCCAACGCTGGTACCTTTGGAGAGGTGACCTCCTTGTCGAAGGTCCAACCCAGTCTACGGCCCCATTTGATATGAAAGTTTGTCACCCAGTCCAAACAGAGCACTAGCTGAAACTTCCTGCAAATGACTCGGTTGGACCGGTCACGAAAGGTGTTTGTCGGCATAAGAGAAGCAGGATTTCACTTCACTGCAAGAATGAGCTACAAAACCGTTCCAGGTCTGTTGCGGATAACTATTTCCTGACAGAATCCCCAGGAATCGGAGTATGGGAGAGGGTTCCCAAATCTCTCCAGAACCAGCAACCCTCATAACAGAGAACTGTAGGAAGATCCAGTCCTGCTTGGTCCCCAAGTAAAGTCAGCTGACAAGTCCTAGAAATAGCCAGCGATCCCTGGTTCCCTGCTACCCAGTGTGGGAAGCCCCTTACAAGGCAGCCAATGGCTCCAGGGCTAACTTTAAGCAACGCCCGTGGGCTGCATCGCTGACCAAGCTGTGTCCTAAGGAATACACTCCCGGGCTTTCTGTGCCAAATATTCCGGAATCTGGTAAAATACGCAGGTAGGGTCACGTCATTGTCGCTGAAGAAGGGCTTGTCCGAGGGACACACGGCCCTGAAAGGGGAAATACACTGTGTAGAGAGTGAACAGAAAAAGGAGCCTTCAGAGGCACTAACCAGAAAAACGGAGCCCTTTCTTGTCGGATCTCAGGGATTCTTGTGTCCCCAGCAAAGCCACAAATGGGGCCATAGATGCTGTACAAGATAGGGGCTACACCAGGAAGCCTGAGAATTGTTTTTTTTTTTTTTTTTTTTGTTCTTGCTTTAAGCCTTTTGTTGCTATCAACCTCCTTGGGGAGGTGTTCCTCAGAGGCAGCCAGCTGGGCATTTGCTGAAGTTATCAGTTTCTAGACATTCAATGGCTGGTATTGATAGAGACGTGTGGAGGGACATTTCCACCTGAGCCAGGCTGAGATTAAGACACAGCAACTGATAGAGGAACAGAGCAGAGGGAACACACCCAGCCGAGGGGAAAGAAGCAGCGTCTCTACTTGCCCCATTAACCACAAATTCCCTGGCCAAGCCGGGCCAAATGGCAGGAGGGAGGGTTCCCCAGATCACCATTAAGCAGCTGCAAATTGAACCATTAATCTCTGTGTTGCAGCTTAACAGCAAACCAGTTCTGTGGCTGATGAAAATGTCACAGACTCCATGCTGGGAAAGTTCTTCTGGTTCCCGGGTGGCCTTCCCTAGGGGAGCTCTAAGGATTGGTTTGGGAGATGCTAGGACCTCTGGCGGCACCCAACCATTTTATTATAATTAGAAAGGGGAATGAATGGGGCGCTCTTTGAAACACTCCCCTAGAATTTGCAAATGGTTTCAGCTTCACCAATTTGATGGCTTCTCTCTAAAGAACCAGATGAGGAAAAGGGACCCAGTAGCAGTAGAGTTGACTCTTTCTGTGATACTCTGGGGAAGGGACTGGAAGTCCTGCTGCAGGCCACGTGGGTTGTAATGGGCTGGTTCTACCCTGCTGCCTGAGGGTCAGGGTACTGGATATGGGGCTGTTAATTTTTGACACTTCCCAAGTTGGATCCCACCTCTTCAAAATTAAAAGAACATTACACAGAGTTCCAGGCTTGCTTCATACATGCTTCTGGGCATCTCCCGGAATTGAACACTTACCCATTTTCTGTGTACTACATGCTGTTCTAAGGGCTTCGTGTGTTAATTCAGTCAGTCTTTAACTCACAGACGCATTGGATTCTCACAGTTCAGTAACTTGCTCAAAGCTACCCTGTTTATGGAGGTCAAGTTAGAAGCTCTGGGTCCTCTCCTGAAGTTCGGAGTTTGCTGTTCCTCTGTGTCGTCCGCTCAGCTACTGCACCAGCTACAGTGGTGGGGAAGTAGAAAGAAGGTCTGGGGGCCTGGTGATATGAGTTTGAATCTCATCTGTCCTGCACATCAGCCATGTGAGCCTGAAAATGTCACTTGAATTTAAATCGGAGCTTCCCGTTGCAGTAAATATTTAAAAAATAATGGTTTATCTCTTTATCGGCCCCCACGGTCTCACTCTGAGGGTGCCACTGTAGTTTGGAGCTGGACACACAGACTCTGTCACTTGGTCCGCAAGCCGCCCTCTCCACCTGATTCTCTTCCCATGTAGTTCACTCCGCCTGCCCTGCTGCCTCTGTCCTGAGTGGAATTACTGCCCCGACATCTTCTTTCCTTCACCGTCTGTTACAAACATCACTTCAAAGCCTGGTAACTTTTCAAATGGGTTTATATAATAGATTCCCAATAAATGCTCTACACAATAAGATTACATCCAACAGACAAAGATACAAACTGCCCTTCCATATGAGAAAAAAGACCTATAGAATCCCTTAAAATATTTCTATCCACCTATTGCAAATTATGGCCACCAGGATCCAGGTCTGCTTTCTCTGGCTCCATCTTGATTTCTTCCCAATCTCTGTTCCTCTTCCATTTTCCCACTTTTCCCCCGCCTACCACTCCACTGTCCAATCGTGTATCAATTTAACATAAATCTACAACTTCCCCCCGAAGAAACAATGAGCTATCACTTACAGATGCACTTAACACGGGACTAAGCCTACAGCAGGCTGCCAATCAATCTTAGCTCTCTCCAGGCCTCTCCTGTATAAAATATAGCTACTCAGAATGAAGAAGTTGCCTATTTCAGCTGCAGGGCTCTGGAATTTCATGTTTGCTTAGGCCCCCCAGAGGAGGTACTGTGGTATATGTGGGCTTGATTAGTGAGTATGGAGAACGGAGCACTGTATACATCGAGCCATTAATAATGATGTGGCTCATATGTTTGAAATCCAAGGATATGTTCATACAAGGCCAGGGTATGTTTTTATAGCTCCACAAACCATTCATCCACCACAGCATGACTTTTTGAGGGCCAGTTTTAGAATTTTGATGTTTTCTCTTTTCTCCTTAAAGAGCGATTTACATTGCAGAGCAATTTCTGGCCTTGGCAAGCAAAAGAGTTGGTGCCTGGACATTTTTGTTTCTTTAACTGTTTATGAAGGATGGGGAATCTAGCTTGGAGAGATTTTTGGAGCCTATGAATTCTGTTAAAAAAAAAAGAGGAAGAACTCAGCTTCAACCACTTTTTGAACATAAAAGGAAAATAATTGGTTTAAAAATGTGTACATAAATTTACCTGTGGGGATTTCTGCTAAAATCTGGGAAAAAGGAATTGTGGGAAGGGAAGAAACTGGAGAATCCCATGAGGCTGTCTTGAGGGGTGCCTGGGCTCTGGTGGGAGAGCTGGTCCTGTTGGGAGTGTGGGCCTGGCATGGTGCATGCGTTTCCAGGAAGAGAACCCTCTCTGCTGTGTTTGACAGTTCAGTACACTGAAAATTCATTCACAACTAACTTCTATCTGAACCTGAAGACAGTGGGGAGAAAATAATGGCGTTATAGCTTTTGTTTCCCCAAAAGAATGTGTGTTCTCTTCAGCTCTGTTACAAAGAAACTGCCCTCCTGGATTGGACTAAGGATATTTTCAACATTTGCATCATCTGAGAAGCAGGAGCTGACAAATTATTTTTGTATTAGTTGAGGTTTTCTAGAGTAACAGACCATGAAGAATAAATCTCTATGACCTCTATCTACCTTTCTACCTACTTACCTGCCTGCCTGCCAGTCTGTCTGTCTGTCTGTCAGTCATCAGTCTGTCTGCCCACCTGCCTGCTTGCCTGCCTGGGTCCAGCTAGTCCAACAATGACTCTCTGCCAACAGAAAGTCCAAGAATAGAGCAATTGTTCAGTGCACGAGGCTGAATGTCTCACAGGTCTTGGGTATATGACAGAATCTTGAAGAGGTCGGCTCTAATGCCATGAAGAAGTGGACTTGCTATCAAGGGTTGGGGAATGCTGGCAAAGAAAGGGAGCGTTCCTCTTTCCTGTTCTTTATGTAGCATCCAGCAGAAGGTGTGGGCCAGATTAGAGGTATGTCTTCCTACCCCAAAGGATGTGGACGAGAGGTGTGTCTTCTCCCCACATGGATCTGGATTAGAAGTGCCTTTTCCCATTTCAAATGATTCAGTTAAGCAAAATATCCTCAGGGGCAGGTGTGTCCAGCTGATTTGGAGTTTTCCTTAATTCCAGATGTTGTCAAGTTGACAACTAAGAATAGCCATCACAATATTTTGTAAACAATAGTGACTAGCATTACAGTAATGTGACATTAATGTCTCAGTTTCTATATAAAAATAGAGACTATTTGGAAATTGCCTGTGGTTGTCACATAGAAGAGGCGGACATGGGGTTTAGCTCCGTTGACCACTCGAGCTTTTCTTTTATTTATTTCTTCACTCTCTTCCCTCCCCAGCCCTCCTGCCTGCAGTTTATCTAGACATCAAAGCAGTGACCAAACACTGGCCAGTAAGGCCAGCTACTGGGAGTTCAGACACACAGGATTTCGTTGTTGTAAGCAACCAGCATTCCAGGTGGTAGTCCGGGAATTCCCAACATCTGGAGGAGAAAGGACCCATGTTTTCATTTAAAAATGGTATACTTAGTTTTGGTCAGCAGACTTCACTTTGTTCATTTGTCGGCTACCTATCCATGCTAACTCCCTGCCTCCCTCCCTCCCTCCCTGCCCCCCTGCCTCCCTGCCCCCCTCCCTCCCTGCCTCCCTCCCTCCCTGTCCCCCTGTCCCTCTGCCCCACTGCCCCCCTGCTCCTCTGCCTCCCTGCCTCTCTCCCTCCCTCCCTCCCTGCCTCCCTGCCTCCCTGCCTCCCTGCCCCCTGCCTCCCTGCCTCCCTGCCTCTCTGCCCCCCTGCCTCCCTCCCTGTCCCCCTGTCCCTCTGCCCCCCTGCCCCCCTGCCCCCATGCCTTTCTCCCTCCCTCCCTCCCTGCCCCCCTGCCCCCTGCCCCTCTGCCTCCCTGCCCCCCTCCCTCTCTGCCTCCCTCCCTCCCTCCCTGCCCCCCTGCCCCCTTGCCTCCCTCCCTTCCTCCCTCCCTCCCTGCCCCCCTACCCCCCTGCCTCCCTGCCCCCCTGCCTCCCTACCCCCCTGTCCCCCTGCCCCCTGCCTCCCTACCCCCCTGCCTCCCTACCCCCCTGCCTCCCTGCCTCCCTGCCCCCCTGCCTCCCTCCCCCCTGCCCCCTGCCTCCCTGCCTCCCTGCCTCCCTGCCCCCCTGCCTCCCTCCCTGCCTCCCTCCCTCCCTCCCTGCCCCCTGTCCCCCTGCCTCCCTCCCTGCCCCCCAGATTCCCTGCCTCCCTCCCTCCCTGCCCCCCTGCCTCCCTGCCTCCCTGCCTCCCTGCCCCCTGCCTCACTGCCTCCCCCCATCCCCCTGCCCCCTGCCTCCCTGCCTCCCTGCCCCCTGCCTCCCTCCCCCTGCCCCCTGCCCCTCTGCCTCCCTGCCTTTCTTCCTCCCTGCCCCCCTGCCCCCCTGCCCCCTGCCCCTCTGCCTCCTTGTCCCCCTGCCCCCCTGTCCCTCTGCCTCCCTGCCTCCCTCTCTCCCTGCCTCTGGGCTCCGTATGTTCCTGTTTCCATCCAGTGATGTGCGTAGATATTTTACGTCTCGTACCCTCTGACTGACGTCTTGAAAACTGACCAACTTGGGAAAGGTGTGTGAACACACACAGACACACACACACACACACACACACACACACACTTTTCAGATTTGAGCAAGAGGTAAAATATTCTAGAATGCGGACTCCAAGAGCATTCGATATGTCGGGAGAAAACACTAAACACTGGAACAGAGAGAAAATGCCAGAAGTGACTGTCTTCCTTAGCAGGAGGGTTTGCATGGACACCTAGATCAGTGTGGTATGTGTGTATGGTATGTATATGTGTACCGTATGTGGTGTGGTGTGTGTGTGTGTATACGTGTGTGTGGTATGTATATGTGTGTGTATGTGGTGCGTGGGTGTTTGTGTGTGTTTGTGTGTGTGTGTGTGTGTGTGTGTGTGTGTGTGTATTGTGGGGGAGCAGGGGAGGGTGGATATGAGAGATCAGAGAACAATATCTTGAATGTAAAATGAGATAGTACTGGATTTGAGGGTTGATGAGGAGCAAGCTACAAGGATTAATGGTCGGTCTTCACGAAGTGTGGACACAGACATGAAACTAACCATCTTTGTTTCTTCTGACATTCCCTGGATTTCTTTAGTAAATTTCTTCTCATGAGTGCTTTCAACTGACACACAGATAAAATTGTTGCTCCAAAATAACTATTGTTCGTTCATCCTTCCATCCATCTATCCATCCATGAATTTTGGGGGATAAAGTCTCACCTTGAAGCTTTGGCTAGCCTGCAACTCACTGAGTCGACCAGAATGGCCTTGAACTCAGAGACCCAGCTGTCTCTCTCTGCCTTCCCAGTGCTGGACCTTTGAGTAAAACCTTAGTTCTAAATTAGATCTCACAGTGACTAGAGATTCACTCCTGATCAACATATGAATGAAGAGGAAACAGGCCGGTCCTACAGCTAACACAAGGCACAAATGAGCAACCGACCACTTTGACAGTAGCAAGGATCTGCATCACAAAAGAATATTTGGGACCCAGTTTCTGGAGTCTGGAGTTTGTGGCGTTGGTCAGAGGAGGTAAATGGACAAAATACAGCTTGCCTGCTTGGAGACTGTTAGACCAGAGGTGTTTCTTGTAAAATTTACACAAAGGTTACAGAGATAGCTCAGTCATTAAAGGCTAGGCTCACAACCAAAAATATAAAGCTGTGGACTGGAGCTGAGTAATTCTTCAACTTGAATTTTCATTCTAGGTTGATAATCACCACCACCACCAACCACCCCCACCACCACCACCACCATCACCACCATCATCATCACCACCACCAACACCACCACCACCATCACCACCATCATCATCACCACCACCAACACCACCACCACCATCACCATCATCATCACCACTACCAGCACCACCACCACCATCCCCACCATCATCACCACCACCACCACCACCATCAACACCACCACCAGCACCACCATCAACACCACTACCAGCACCACCACCACCATCCCCACCATCATCACCACCACCACCACCACCACCATCATCACCACCACCACCACCATCAACACCACCACCAGCACCACCACCATCATCATCATCATCACCACCACCACCACCATCATCACTACCACCCCCACCATCAACACCACCACCTGCACCACCATCACCACCACTACCGCCACCACTACCAGCACCACCACCACCATCCCCACCATCATCACCACTACTACCACCATCACCACCACCACCACCACCACCATCACCACCACCACCACCACCACCACCACCATCACCACCACCACCACCACCACCACCACCACCACCACCACCATCACCACCACCACCACTACCACTATCTCTAATGCACTAGAGAGATAATTCAGTTGTTAAGAACAGGTACTGCTCTCGCAAAGAACCTCAGTTTGGTTCCTAGTGCTCACCTTGAGCAACTCACAACTGCTTGTGAGTCCTGTTCCAGGGGATCGGGCACCCCCTTCTGAACTCCCGTGGGCAACTGCACTCATGTGTTCATGATTCTCTCATATACATACACACATAATCTTTTTAAAAAGTTCATATAAGCAATATAGTGGCAGATGACTGTAATTCTTGGGAATTGGGAAGTAAAGCAGCCTGAACTAGATAAGCCTTTATCTGACAAACGAAACCAAAAGAATAATGTATTCCGATTTTAAAGGCAAAATTTGACCCCTAAAAATTTGGGAAAAATGAAAAAGAATAAAAACATTATCCATTGTGGTTTCATGTTGCTCCTCCCAGCTCATGGGATGTGGGAATGCTGCAGGGCAGGCAAAACATGAAGACACTGGACTGTATTTACCTGTTGTTGGATGCTGGGCTTGAGGGAAGAGTCAGTATACCACTCAGTCGGCAGGAAGATACAGGCTAAGATGTGAGAGGTCAAAGCGGGGATTCCCTGACTCCTAGACACCCAGACACCCTTGGAAGTCACAAGGGAGCTGAGAACAGAATAGGCCTGCTGTACCAGGGGGAGGGTAACTCCGGCTTATCTCCTCAGCCATTATCCTTAGCTTAGGGGAGTGGAGAGGAGCCTTCTGCAGGAGACTTAGATAGTGCGGCTCTGTAGATGAAAATCTTTTTATGATTCCCATGATGGCTCTTAATGAGAGAGACAGTCCTTGGTTCCAAACTGTTTATTGATTGTTCGTCGTGGGAAATGGGTGCATACCATCTTCTCAGAGTGGACCAGAGATTAGACATCTTTTGTGGGAAGGAATGTCTGGGTAGGGCAGCATACAGAGCCTCTGGGTAACTCATTAGCATGGAGAACTCTGTTCTAATCTATGTGACCATAGGTCACGTGACAGGGGCCTGGTAAGAAGCAGGTGAATCTCCTACCATCTCCTTTGGGTTCAAGGATTTCCAACCTTACCAAGCTTCCTGGCATGGTCCACTGCCCCATCCAGTGGAGTTAATTGATGTCTTATTAATTCCTTTTTTAAGAAAGAGTTTTCTTTCGTGGATTTAACCAGAAAGAATGGTCTAGTACAACAGGCTCAGGAAACACATGATAATATCTCGGCAGAGGGTCTCCTGTGTGCCTTTAACATTGGACATCATCGTGTATACACAGCCAAGAGGATCGGTAGCTTCTGCGTTGCTGAGGGTTGAGGACAGCTAACGTGCACATGAGGGTGTAGAAGTGATCCAGGGGAAGTATGGGTCCCCGCTTCTGCTTCTTAGTCTTATTGGTAAAATTATTTAAGAATGTACTCAAATAGAAGATCAAAAACAATTTTATTAATTAAAAAAAAACACAAAATAAACCAACAAACAATCAAAAAACCCCAAAAAGCCAACACCTGTCCCCCCTGCCCCCCATACCTCTATTTTCCCCCACAGTCTAAGGAGGGCAAGCTGTAAATCTCAGCATCTGCAGAGGAAGAGAGAAGGAATTAAAGCCATACTATTGAAATTGACATGGTGTTTAGTTTAATGGGAACGATATATAGCACAGGGCCTCATGGAGTCTAATTCCAGTCCTCTCTTTTACTTAGCTTAAGGTGACTTTGCCTTCTTAGGGCTGGCCCTGAGGTCCAGTGATTGACACACCCAACTGGAATGTTGGGTCTCCACCCAGGCTAGGGTGTCTTTTCTCCTGACCAAAAGGAGTCTTTTTACTCTAAGGTAAGTGGTCCTCCTATGTACCCAAACTGTGCTTAAGAGAGGAATGTCCTCTGCGGTTCCTGGCTTAAAGCTCTCTCCACATTGGATTGTTACAGGGTTTGTGGCAACCACACTCCTCCCTTCTCTTCACTGAGGTGGAAGATAATGCTTGTGCATTAAGTTTGATTTAAGCCCCAGGATCCTTTTCCAGGAGGGAAATGATAACCCAAGTACTCAAATGAGGTTTTAACTGAATCACTAGAACCTTTTAGGCTTGTGGCCTTCCTGTGTTCGTCAAGCCTCCATCCCTCTTTTGTATTTTCCGGCAATGCCCAAGCTAATGGACCCTGTGGATAAAGATCTCACGGATTTATTTCCGTGCCCAGTATATTGGTGTTAGGGAAAAGAGGAATTTTTGTTTTTTTTTTAATTCTTTGGTATTTTATACATGCATACAATTCGTTTTGATCTTTTATATACCAAGATTTCCCCCTTTGTTTAGTTAAAAAAATAATTGAAGACTTTATTGTTAGTATGACTTGAAAGACAAGGGGGCCTGTAGTTAACTTGAGTTAAATTATAACTTGCAGCTTTTGAACAAAGACTCCTTTAACAGTTAAAAGAGGGAGGAAAACAAGTCAGTTCCTGAGGTCAGAGTGTGGAGACCTTTCTGTTCTGCCTGCATTTTTCAGAGTCTCTTGCGGTAGCCCAAGCTAGCTAGAGTTCACTTTACAACCTAGGTTGACCTGGAGGCAATCCTCCTGCCTCGGCCTCTTGAAAGTTGAGATTCCAGATGGGAGCCGCAATGCCTGGCTGCTTTTTTTTTTTTTTTTTTCTACCTGCTTTAACTTACGTTTATTCACTAGTCTTTAAATAAAACAGCTTTGCGAATGTGAATGCAAAATGACCATTGGCTTTTTTTTGCGTTGGTATTTTGAAATGTATTCATTATAATTTAATACAGACCACCTTATCATCCTGGGGTTTGGATGGTATCCCAAATACTTTTGTCATGAAGGTCTCCAGTGCTCCCATGATGGGCAGATAGAAAGGTCTCATCTAGACTGCTTTCCTGCTCTACTCTGTTTCCCTGGAACCTTCTGGAACTAGTCTGAGTATTGGCTGATCCTTCTGAGATTCCATGGGTCAGCAGTCTAAGCCTATGCACGCAGACAGAAAGATTGCAGCCGGCTGCCTCGGGCTGTAACTTCTGTTGATCATCTTAAGACTTCCACAAAGGAAGATCCAGGAGATCCAGGCTATCACTTCGGGATCTGAGTGGTTTTGAGCCCACTGGCTTCTTACGTGATGGATGATCGCTAAATTGCCACCAGACAGAAGCTGAACTTCCTGCAGAAGTATTTGGTTCTGTGGTGTGTAGGAGTCCTTTGGGCTAATGGCTTACAGTTCAGGAGATGTGAAATGCAGATTTTATACTATTCCATGTAGACAATGTGCAAGGCTCTTCGGGTTTGGTGAATAAAGCTTTCCCATCCCTACCTTCCACCCGGTGCAGAAAATGTAGGTCTCCTCTACGTTTTTTTTTTTTTTTTTTTTTTTTTTTTTTTTTTTTTTTTTTTTTTTTTTAGTACAGTGCTGGGGGTGGAACTCATCGATCTCTCACACAATCGATATTTTTCTCTGAAGTATTCCTCAGGAGAGCTGGTTTTCCTTGAAGGCAGTTCTCAAGCTGTGCTCCGTTTTCTAAGGAAAATTGCATGAGTTCATTTTATCTTCTAGATCCAGTCTTTTCAGAAGTCAGGAATTTAAATATTGAAAATTAGGCTAACAATTATGCATAAGGATGACAGCTGTCGATCTGTTAATTATATCTCTCTTAGAACAAGCCTGACCAGTTCCTTTTTAAAAGATAGCAATCTTGAAGAGAAGGTACTGCTTGAATGTGTGTGTGTGTGTGTATGTGTGTAGACGCAAGTATGAAAGTATGTTTCTGTGTGCCTGTGTATGCCTGTGTGGCTTTGTGTGTGTACATGTGTGAATGCATGTCTGTGTCTGTGCATGTGTACGAGTCTATGTCTGTGTGCCTCTGTGAGTGTGAGTGGGTGTGTCTGTCTGACTCTCATGCTGTGATTGACAGCACTTTCCTATGATGCTCCATTTTCATATGCTAACACTGGTCATCCCCATGGCCTCTCCATGCATCGTCTGGAGCATAGCTATTAAGTGCAGCCCCCTGGAACAATAGTGGGGGAGGGGCTCTTAAGGCTACAAATGGCTCAGGGTCGAGTCCTGGGTCAGGAAAAGCTGAAAGGTTAGTCTAGTGGTCAGCCCCTGGGCCCTGGGAAAAGTGGAACTCTAAAAGCTGCAGGAACTGAGAAGTTTGAATGTCTATAGTGACCCCGACAGCCCTCAGGGAAGAAGGGTCTCACAGGCGCTCAGAACCCCCTTTGATTTGCTGCCATTCAGCTCGATGTTTAGTAATAAACAGAGTTCAATGACCAGAGTCTAGACAAACAAATCAGGGTCCTGGCAAAGGCTGCCTTCTGATGATGATATGTTATGTCTTTGCAGAGCAGAAAGAAAGGAACCAGCTTTGATATTCTAATATGCTGCCTTTGTGAGCTAGCGGCAAATAAGAAAGTCTGAGACCCGGATTCAGCTAAACATAACCACTCTGGCTAAATTAGAAGGTCTTCCCTACTTTGTGGCTTGTGATTTTCCTGCTCTGTCTTCCTTCAGGCATTTAGGAAACTGCCATGAACTTGAGTGAAACGTGAGAGGTTTAAATATTAATATTTCTGAAACCCCCAGGGTAGACTCCACCACCTGCTTCCCCCAGAGCAGCTGTCAGGAAAAGTTCTCACTGGCGAGATACCGTTTTTCTCTTTAAAGAAAATATCTCATCAAAGTTGGATTTTAATTGAGCCAGGGTTCCTTCCTGGATACTTCATCTTCTCTGACTAGCCTTTTCTTTGTCTTCCGGACGTTAGGCATCTCAGAACTCTCTCACCTGTTTGCTCATCCCCTACCATCCATAAAGTAAGTAGCAATCATTGGCACACTTGGGGACATCTCATGTATGCACGGGTACCTGTGTGACCAGCATGTGTGTCAGCATGGTGCTCGAGTACGTGCCTCTATGTGTGTGTGTGTGTGTGTGTGTGTGTGTGTGTGTGTGTGTGTGATGAGTACTTGTGGCAAAGGATAAAACTCCATTTGTGTTGAGACTCTGAGGTCTCTGAGTGCCACACAAAATAATCCCTGGAGTGAAACAATACACGTTAAAGAAAAATACATCTCTTAATTACAGCCCAATAAGGTGTCTAGAACAAAGAGTGCTTAGCCAGTGAGCCTGGTGGCTTCCTTAAGGGCTGTTTTCAGTATCTACTTAGGATCCGTTTTCAGTGTCTGTTGAGGAACACTCTTCCTCAATTCTTCGAGTGCGTTTTCCTTCTTAGGCACCACACTGTTTACCTATTGTTAATGGTTCTTTATAAATATTTACCAAACGTTTCTAAACTGTCTGCTCGACACTCCGACAGCCTCCCCTTTGGTACTAAGCCTTTTAAGGTAGTCTCTCTGCTGCTCTCTGTGCAATTAGCCAGGAGCATTTTAATAACAGGGAATAATAATTGCTGTTTGCTGATGGCAGCGAGGAATTTCCCGTGTGCATTTATTTTTAGGAAGACTAGATTGCTTTGGAGCACGTGGGGACACTGATAAAGACTTTAATTACCATGTGAGAAGTTTTGGTGGATGGGGAACGAGCATTTGTGTGCGTGGAGGGGGTTTCATGTTTTATGGAAATCTGGGAAGAGAGTTTTCAGTTCACACAATTGTTGAAAGCAAAGCACTTCTGGGATATAAGTCTTTACAGATAGTCTTCAGTCTAGAGCAGCATTTATGTGGACGACAAAACGTGTGGAGTTCAACAAACTGCCAAGTTGATAAAAATTCAAAGCCTATGCTATTGCTATTTTTTCCCCCAGAAAAATGTTTTATCATGGATATAGATTAATTCTATAGATTTTTTTTCTGGAAGAAAAAAAACAGCATTACTCTGGTTTAATACAGCTGTATTTGCATGTATTTTTTCTAAAGGAATACCCAATGACCAGCTCTCTTTATATTAATTTAAATGTTAACTACAACATGAAAGAATTTGTACTTGATCCTCCTCCAGAGATGAGAATGTTTAGATTTTAAAATAACTTTTGTCTGAGTAAAATTAGGTTCAGGGGTCAAGAACAGTAGATGAGCTCAATTAACAGGAATATGCTAATGTGCCAGCCATGTTAACTGGCTGCTAATGGGACAGAGACATTAAATTCCTGCAAAGGTTCTCTATTTCAGCTCCATGAGATTCTAGGGGGCATAAACTGCAACGTATAAATAATTACTGTTACTATTATTGTGTTTTTGCTGGCTTCATAATTATGAAATAGAAACAGACCCTCAACCAGTCAGCCATCTTCCCTGCTCTGAGACCTCAGTCTCTTTGGTGGCTCAAAGTTCAGTCCCATTGCCTTAAGGACTATGATCTGGTTAATGATGGAGTCATTACAGAGTCCTACCCATCTCTTCTGGAGGTGACATCTAAACTCACACGTGGGAAGATGGTGGCAATGTTAGTCATTCGAGTTTGGCGATCTTCAGCCTGCTGGCCAGGGTTGATGCTTTCAGAGATGTCTTTAAGGCTGCTTGGCCTTGGTCCCACTGAATTCTGGTGCTGCATCCCTTTCTAGCTGGGACAGCTATAACAAAATGCAACCAACTAAGTGGCTTGTGCTAAATAAAGAAGGTTCTGGAGCCTGGGTTGCCCAGGATGAAAGGCACCATGGGGATGTGGTGTCTATTGAAAGTTTTCTTCTTGATTTTGTCTGCAGTGTCCTTGCATGGTAGGGAGGCTGTGAGGGTTTCTCTCCTGGGCTCCTGTGATAAGAACTCTTCCATCCTTGTGACGTAACCCCCAAAGACAGCTTCTCCTATCGCCACTATCTTGTAGGGAGGGAAGCACTTTCAGACTCTAGTAAGGCCTTCCCTAAACAGTCCCACCCACTCTGAAAACTCCTTGGTCCAGTCAGGAGAACCTGAGGATCTGTGGGCCTTTCACAACCTTGTGTGGGCAGTACTCTTCTCAGACTGGCTCCTTCTGTCTTATCCTGTGACAGAGTAGCCTCTTGGACATTACCATTGGGACGTCATACTCTGCTCTGGGTCTGAGCTAACGTGCTTAGGTGGAAAAAAGAGATATCAGTAGAGACATATTGCTCTTTACACTCGCCTAATTTCTTAACACCATTTCCTCTCAAAAAAGTTTTTTAAGCCCTCCCATCTCTACCCTACCCCTACCTCCATTACCCACCACTTATGATGGTTAACTTGAATATCAACTTGATTGAAGATCCTGATTGCATTTGGAACCAACAGAAACACAAGTTACTAGGTACTTCTGAGAAAAAAAAATTTTTTCTTAAAAAAAAGAATTATTTATTTTATGTATGTGAGTACACTGTAGCTGTCTTCAGACACACCAGAAGAGGGGCATCAGATCCTATTACAGACGGATGGTTGTGAGTCACCATATGGTTACTAGGAATTGAACTCAGAACCTGAGTAGGAACAGTCAGCGCTTTCAACCACTGGGCCATCTCTGCAGCTCCAGTGAGGAATGTTCTTGATCATATTATCTTGAGCAGAGAAGACTCACCTTAAGCATCAGCACCTTCTGGTTACAGCCCAGATCAAGATACAGACGATGAAAATTTGCTTTTGCCTCCCACCTTCAGTCTTGCTGGCAAGTTCCTCCATCCTGTTGTTTTGGTTCTTCACTGGTATCAGAACCAGCGTCTTTAGGATTCTAATGGAGACTGAAGACTAGCAGCTCTCCGGGAATCCTCTAGGACTCTGGTACCAGATTGGGACTGCTGACGCAGCCATTCTTATAGACTAAACAACTATCAGATTCTCGACCTCACAGTGTGACGCAAGCAGCGTCGCACTGTGCAGACCACATCCTTTAAGTCAGTCTAATAATTTCCCCTTTAAGAAGACAATATATATTTTCCGACAGAAACATAAAAAAATCAAACAAAACGAAATAACACCCCTCTTTATTGTTTTCAGATAGTTTTTTTGAAGTGGCTGGAACGAGTTGTGTGGCCCATAACCTCAGGGATTGGAACACTTTGGCCTCGAGTTGGTGGCACTCTTTTGGGAGGTTTAAGAGTCACCGTCTTTCTCGTCACCAGAAGCGGGGGCTCTAAGCGCATGTTGCCTTATCCTGTTTCTAGTTCAGGCCCTCCGCTCTCTGCTTTGTAATGGCAGTGAGGTGCCATTTTTGCTGGTTCCTATGCTGTCTTCCCGACCACGACAGTCTCTCATCCACCGTGCACTGTTAAGTCCAAATAAACTTCTCTTTCTATAAGTCGCCTTCATTGAGGTATTTATTACAGCAACAGAAAAGTAACCAACACTTTATCTTTTGATCCTGAGTCTTTCTGTGCTGCCAAAGTGCACGTGTCCTTGGATTCTCTGGACTTCAAGTCCTGAGATCAAATTCTCATGGACATACTTTGCCATGGTAAGTTTAGACAGTTTTATGTATAGACTCCTTCATGTCTTGGCTGTTGACATTTCCAGCCAGGCTTCTGGTCTACAGGAACCTGAATGAGATGAAAGCCCTGGTTTTTGCAGCCCCAGAGTCTAGGTTTAAGATCTTGACCTGTACCATGAGCTTCAAACAGTGTCACTTGGAAACATGGTTATTTTATAAGCTCTCACGGAGTTTTGCCCTCGCCTCAGCCGTAAGCCTCAGAGTTTAAAGCAAAAAGGCCCAGTGAAGAATGACAAAGACGGAAGATAAACATGGCACCAGGAACAGGAATTCACTGAGAACAAAAGCCAGTCAGCAGATGTCTCAGAAAGCCCATCTGCCGACCTCAGAACCAAGTAACCTGAAAAAAATACCTTATCTAGGACACAGCAGGTTTCAAAGTCACCCCAAGTAGGTGCCTAGTCCTTCTTAGCCAGCTCTTCTCTTTTTTTAGAAATTGTTCTGACTCCGACCAAAACGTATGACCTAATTTGCCCTCAAAACTATTTTCGAATCTGCTTTCTATGTCTCCACGGTAGTGCTTAGATTTGCCAAGTGTGAGATCTCACCCCAAATCGCTTTTCTTGAAAGTAATTCCCAACTTCGAGGAGCGGATGATGTAAGACACTTTTCAAAAGTCATTATACAAAATGTAAGGTGATGCGAGACAGGAACTGAGAGCTGTAAATCGGAGACACAGTGCCAGGGTCGGGAAGATGAAATTTTGTTGACTCAGACAAAACAACGATTACTAGATTGCTGCTGGGGTCAAATAACCTGTTATGGGGTCACATTTCAAGCCCCTGGATGCTGTTTTCCGCCGTGGAATAATTCTACTACAGAGAAAACTGAATAGCAAACAACTCTAGCCTGGATCTCGCTGGCCTGGCACACAGGAGGTATTTCTTCACTTTCTAGTGGCTTCTCATGGGCCTGGGAGATGTTCAGAGCTACTGAGACGTGGTCAGATAGGGGGCCACACCATCATTCTGTCCCTCAGAGAAGAACCTGGGAAGTTCATCAGCAAAGAAGGAGATGAGCCCAGAGATCTAGGGTGACTAACAAATTTCTTCCACTTATTTTGCTATTGAAGAGGAAACTTCGTTCAACTCACCAGCTGGTGCTAAGGTTTCTTCTCATCTCAAAGATTGGAAACGAGCCCTTCCCTTATTAGAGCAAACTCAGAGGCACAAAACCAGCTGAGGCCCAGGCCTATTGCCTTTGGTAGCTTTCTAACTGAGAAATAAAGTATTCGTGGTTTGAATTCAAATCTTACCTTGCCTCTGTGTATGTGCTTTAAGTAATTGTAGTTACGTAACAGTTAAAATTCAACAGTTAAAAGTAGTTTCGTAGTTTAGTAGTTAAGAAATATTATAGTTAAAAATAGTAATAGCAGAGGGCTGGAGAGATGGCTCAGTGGTTAAGAGCACTGACTACTCTTCCAGAGGTCCTGAGCTCAAATCCCAGCAACCACATGGTGGCTCACAACTATCTGTAATGGGTTCTGATGCCCTCTCTTGGTGTGTCTGAAGACAGCTACAGTGTACTTCTATATAATAAATTAATTAATTAAAAATAGTAATAGTTGGAAACAAATGCTTCTGTGTTCTTTTAAGTATGTCATCATCCCTGCTCCTTGTCATGTGTTTGTGGGCGATCCCTTCATTTGGAGTTGGAGTGAGAATATCTCATTGCAGTCCAATACTGTACCAATACTGTCACCATTTACTTATGAGCCTGTTCTACACACGGGGCTTTACCCAGATCAGCAGTTCTCAATTTGGGGGTCTGCACCTCCTTTTGGGGTAGGGGGTTAACAACTCACAGTGCTCACCTAAGTCACCATTTACTTATGAGCCTGTTTCACACATGGGGCTTTACCCAGATCAGCAGTTCTCAATTTGGGGGTCTGCACCTCCTTTTGGGGTAGGGGGTTAACAACTCACAGTGCTCACCTAAGTCACCATTTACTTATGAGCCTGTTTCACACATGGGGCTTTACCCAGATCAGCAGTTCTCAATTTGGGGGTCTGCACCTCCTTTTGGGGTAGGGGGTTAACAACTCACAGTGCTCACCTAAGGCTATTAGAAAACACAATTCCTAACAGTAGCAAAATTACAGTTCTTAAACAGCAACTAAAATAATTTAATGGTCGGGGTCACCACAACATGAGGAGCATTACTAAGGAGTCGCAGCATTAGGAAAGTTGAAAGCCCTTGGTCTGTATGGATCATGGTTTTTGCTATTTGCTACCATCCAAGCTTAAAAAACAATGGTCTGGGAGTTGTCAGTGAGGTTGACTGATGTGCTGGCAAGTTTAGGTTGTGATGAAGTCAAGGGGGTATGAAGATGGCACTGGAAAGTCTCAGAGGTAATGACTGGATTTGGGAGCCGTTTCAGAGAAGGGAAGGGCTCAGAGTGGGTAGCTTCAGTCAAAAATAAATCCTGGCTGGTGGGGTTCAGATAAACCATCTGATTTTCAACACTGAAGGAGCCACAGGAATCTCTTGGCTCTACTGGTAGATGGAATATTCAGCTTTCGTTTGTCTTGGCTCAGGATTATAAGGAGGAGTAAGCCAGAGCCTGTTTTCCAGGAGCTGTCAATCTGGTGTCTGGTTTGCAAGTGCATTGTCGAAGAGTTCTATGCAGGAAAGGTCTGCACCTGGGAAAAACCTCACAGTAGCAATGACACTCTAGGAGTCAGGAAACTAAGGCCCTGGAGTGCATTGATTTCCAGCAAGATAAAATCGCCCATTTGGGAGGAAGACACGGGATGACAAAGAGAAAGTAAAATAACAGGGCATCAAGATAGGGGAGAGGGAAGCCATCACTATACAATGTTGAGGAAAAGGTATAACAACAAGACACAGGATGCTCCAAAGTCGGGAGACACCACAATGCTCTAGGGCAGAGGAGTACTCCTTCCTGCACCAAAACTCCATAAACTCAGTGGCTTCAGGAAGCATCTGAAATTGGTCAGATTCTCTAGGTCCCCCCCCTTCAAGCCTATATATAAGTGGAAAGACACTTTCAGATAAACTAAGCTGCCTAGAACAGGCTTGCAGCAGCTGTCTTGGTTAGTTCTATTGTCAAAAGGACACAAGCTACAGTCTTCTGGGAAGAGGAAATCCAAGTGAGAAAATGTCTCCAAAAGACCTGAAGGTATATCTGTAATTTTCTTGATCAATGGATAGTGTGGGAGTGCCCAGCCTCCCTGGGCAGGTAATCTTGGGTTGTGTAAGAAAGCAGGCTGAGGAAGCCATGAGGAACAAACCAGGAACCAGTGTTTTTCAGTGGTCTCTGGCTTAGTTCCTGTCTCTAGGTTCTGGTCCTGAGTTCTTGTGACTTCCCTCCATGATGCACTAACTATAAGTTGTGAGGTGAAATCAACCCTCTTCTCTTCAAGTTGCTCCTGGTCGATGTTCTATGACTGCAATATAGACCTGACTCTATAGGGTGACTAAGAATAAAGGTAGAAATAAGCCCACTCACCTCAGTAGAGAGTTGAGACATTGTCTAGCTTCTGGATATAGCTGTACCTGAAGCTAGGTCTACCCTGAAATCTGCATCACTGAGTCTTGTTAGCAGGATCTCTCTCTGACCTCCCCTAGGCTCTCTAGTCTGGTAGGTTCTTTGGAAATAATTCAGATGAGCTGGGCAGTGGTGGTACTTGCCTTTAATCCCAGCACTCGGGGAGCAGAGGTAGGCAGAGTTCTGAGTTCGAGGCCAGCTTGGTATACTGGGTAACTTCTGAGACAGCCAGGGCTACACAGAGAAACCCTGTCCCAAAAAAAACATGATAAAGAAACAAATAAGAAACTTTAGGCAATATGCAAAGTTCATGGTGCAGAAGATAGTTGGAGTTGATTTACCAAGGATGGTACTCACAAGGTTAAGTGTGGTCAGTGACCAAAGAGCCCACTGCAGAGGAACAACCATTGCAAACAAACATTGCAAAGGAAACACACTCAAAACCTCAGAGTGGGCAATAACCAAAGAGACCACTGGACCAACCTACAGCTTAGAGTAGGCTTGATAGTATCTCTTTAAGTCTCTAGAAAAGATGACTTTCCTGAGGGACTGTTTTCTGTTCAGATGATTGAAAAACCCATGTGGATTAACTCTTAAGAGATGGGATAATGGTATAACTTTGTTCTTTACCAGATACTGTGGCTAGATACTAGTCTGGGATCTTATGGCAGTTTAGTTTCTAAGTAACCGAAAGTCCTACGTTTTGGCTCCTGGTTTTGCAAACGTCTGATATTGAGGAAGGGGTCTAGAGTGTCTTCCAAGTCTACTAATGACTGACTTAACAGTTTGAGTTGTAATATGTTAGCAGGGATTTTATTTTGTAGCTCTAGCTTGTGTGAAATCGATTGTTAGACCAGGGTGATCTTTTTTTTTTTTTTAAAGACTTATTTATTCAGTTTATTTATATGAGTGCACTGTCGCTGCCTTCAGACACACCAGAAGAGGGCATCAGATCCCATTACAGATGGTTGTGAGCCACCATGTGGTTGCTGGGAATTGAACTCAGAACCTCTGAAAGAGCAGTCAGTGCTCTTAACCGCTGAGCCATCTCTCCAGTCCAGACCAGGGTGATCTTGAACTTGGAATGATGTTCATTTCTCTGCCACTTGAGATCTGGGATTACAGACACGAAGCATCAGGCCGTGTGCTACCAGAGATGCTAAGCGGTACCAGTGATCTGCAATGGCTACTTTGGTAGTGGTTCTTCTGAGCCTTCTGCATGCTGAAAGCATAGTCTGGAGAGCTAACCAGACTCCTGGTGAGAGTCCACAGATGGGGGAAGGGCGACTACAAGATACTGCAGATGGAAAGGTAGGAGAGTCTGGAGGCTGCCCGGGTGAGCTGACTGAAGGATGGGGTTCACATCCCTGTTTCTCAGCTGTGCCGTAGCTGGGAAGGGGACTTGGGGTCTGTTGTGTTGGGGAGAGCAGAGGAGGATGCTAATTATCTAGAATTTTGGAAGATTGAAAAAAAGAAAAGGTCTGTAAGTGCCTTCTCAGCTTTCCCTTCTCGGTCTCTTTGATTTGAGGAACATTTTAGTAAGTAGCTGGGACAGCAGTAATTGCTTGAATGTGGTTTCTAAAGACTTTTCTGGCCACCACGGGTGGCCCTAAAGCAGTTTTCTGGCAAAAATGTGCCTAAGAGTAACTAGAAAAGGGTGTCGAAGCAGTGAAAAATACCCACACTGTGGCTTCCGGGCTTGGTCTTCCAAGCTGCATGATAGTGAGGATTCAGAGAAGGAATTAGCTTGGAGTTAGGCTGCCCTGCCCATAAATACTGTTCCCATAATTAGATGATGAGAAGAGAATTTTAAAAGCCCCTCAATTTAATTTCCTTCATTTAGGATATTCTTATTTAATTAGCCAGGACCTCCAAGGGCTCAGCAGGAGATACTGTCAAAAGTAAAGGGGACCAAAAAAGAAAGAGAAAAAGAAGATGGGAATGGAAAAATGACTGCATTGTCCTGTCATATTTATATCATACCCATAAACTTTGGGGTAAGTTGGAGCTCGTGACCGTCAGGACTGATCTTCAAGACACTTTTCTACTGGAGCTCGGGGTCAGCTACTGTGGTGCACCATGGCTGTGTCCGCCACTTCATACTGAGGATGCTTCAAGAGTGGGCAGAGAGACCCATGAAGTGGGCCGGTGCAGATGAAGCGAATGGGTGACAGAAACGTTCCTCTTCGCCCTGGGTTATTTTCTTGTACCCAAATATAACCGGACTTCCTGGATTCACAGTAGAGAATGCACATAGGTTCATAAACACACGCAGATCTGCAGAGATGGAGGTATGCTCCCCACCACGGCTGCGAAGATGAATAGAGGGAACCTGGGCAGTGACATCCGAGTGGTATAGTTGGAAGAGCCAGGCAGACAGACAGTTTCTTATGATGACCTCACTGGAAGTCATGAAAGGAAAAACTGCTCTAATTGATTCTCTCGGAAAGACCCGTGATGCTTTATTTGTTTAATATAACAGATGCTTTTAATTGATTTTGGTTGTCTTATCTCATTTCCTGAGTGATCCAACAGCTGAATATGAGCAAGCAGAACAGGATGTCACTCATGAGTAAAGCATTATTCATGTCGTTGGAGAGATAAGATTTCTAGAAGGAGAAGCTTAGAGCTTAGAACCATGGTTTTGCTTTACTTTGTTCTGTTTTTATCTCTTGGCTGCTCTTGAAGTACACAAGCATCTGTGTATGGATGTACATACATATGTGTGCATTTGGTGGGCTTATTTGTCTTGCTCGTGTATGTGTACATGTGTGTGCCTTAGCACGAATGTGGGGGACAGAGGATAGCTTGTGTGAGTTGGGTCTCTCCTTCTGCTATGTGGGTTCTGAGGATTGACTCCCAATGGTCAGCTTGGTGGCAAGCATCTTTACCCACTGAGCTGTCTCCCCACCCTCTGGTTTGATACTTTGGAGATAAAGAGTTATAACCCAAACTCTCTACCAGCTTTCCTTTCAGCAACTTAGTTCCTGCAGCTAAGCTCTCCACTGTTGCCAAGGTAACCATTGCCACTTTATTCTAACATAAGGTCTTACTAAGCAGCGCTGGAAGACCTGAGACTCCCTGTGCAGCCCAGGTTGGCCTTGAACTGTGTGTTAGTCTAGCCTTAGCCTCCCACGTGCCATGCATACAGTGGGTGCCACTATACTCAGCTGGTGGCCCAGGTTCTTGAGACCATAATCCTGATCAACGGAAGAAGAAAGCCATTGTTCCTTCAGCAGGGACTTGTTTAGAACTTACCGGAACAGCTCACCCTTTCTTTGGAACTGAATAATAAATTCCATTATATCAGCCTGTTTCATTCTATCATCTGAAGAGGAGGTTCCTGGAGGATTAATGGGGCCTGGCTTTTTTTTTTTAATACTGTGTTGGTTGTTTGAAAGTGAAGACAGTCCGTCTTTTCTCTTGAACTAGAGGAATGACTAGTGATTGTATCCCTACAGTTCTATCAGCTGCAGTGATGGATTGTAAGTGGGAGGGGTGGTGATAACACTCAATGCTCACTCCTGGCGTCACGTGGACTTCAGGCTCTAATCGCTGCTGTCTTAGCTTGGCCAGCGTGTGATGGCTGCCATGCCCGTGGTCTGCCTCACTCAGTCCTCTGTTGGGGCAGCCAGCCTTGGTTCCCAGTGGGTCTTCACAACATGTCTACTCTCATTTACATGGAGAATTTTGCACTCACTAGACTCCTGTATTTGAAGAGATGACCCTGCTCTCTCTGTGTGTGTGTATGTGTGTGTGTGTGTGTGTGTGTGTGTGTGTGTGTGTGTGTGTTATTCAAAGTGTTTGTTTATGTTTTTATCTCAGGATCATTAAAAAGTTACACCTAAAAAGAAAGTAGCAAGACTGAGTGTTTTGCTTTCCAACAGATGTTTTCCAGGCTGCAGACATGTTTCTCGTACATCTCACCACATCAGCTCATATTATTTGTTACTTTATCCTGTCGCCTGTCAATCTGGCTGCCACATCTGTGCTTTTGGGATAAACTTAAGGTACGCCTCCCCCCCCCATTTTCGCTATTTTAGAAGTTCCATATTTGCGTCAGATTTTTTATGTAACAGAAGTAAAATTACAACTCAGTGTAAACCACTGTCTAACCATGTTCGTACAGAGTCAGAGGAGAGGGAGAGAGTTGTGTGAGACAGAACATGGTATGTAAATGGACTAAAATCTCAATATATAAATCATAACTAAGAAACTTTTAGGGCAAAAAAGTAAGAGATGTTTTTATATGTATTTTATTATTTTATTTTATTGTCTCCATTTTAGTACCTTTTGCTCACTGCAAAAATGTTACTTCATTGACCAAAGCTTAGAGAACAAAATTTTAAGACCTTGAGACAGGAAGAGATTCCTTAAGGAAGTCACATAAGAAATGTAGAACAAAGGGAAATGTTTATACATATGACTATCAGAAGCCTGCAGATGCCAAGTGCTCCCCATCATCCAGGAAATAGAAACCCTAGACCAGCGATTCTCAACCTGTGGACTGTGACTCCTTTGAGGGTCAAACAACCCTTCCGCGGGAGTCAAATATCAGATACTCTGTATACCAAATATTTACATGACGATTCACAACGGTAGCAAAATTGCGGTTCTGAGTCACAAGTAGATAACGTTGCGGTTGATGGTCACTGCAGCATGAGGGGCTGTGTCAAAGTGATGGTGCTGCTCCTTTCTACCTACTTACCTCACCTCTAGACCATCCTTGTTTGCAGACAAAAGATTCTCTTTACCCTCTGTAAAGACAGAGCGGTAGAAATGCCCAACACTGGTTGATAAGAGCTGTTACATCTCCATTGATAGACTCTTACAGGGTTTAGAAAACTCATTTTACCTTTTGTTTTTAATTACGTGTATATGTGGGTTTGGTGTGTGGGTCCATGCATGCGAGTTCAGTGGTTAAGGACCAGAAGAGGCTGTCAGAACTCACTCCCCAGAGCTCTGGGGTAATAAGTAGTTGTTTGCTTATGTGGGTGCTGAGAACTGCACTTGGTCCTCCAGCATCCCTCCAGCTCCCGATTTTTGCAGTTTTAATTTTACAGCTTTTACTTCTGTGGGCCTGAAGATATGCCCCCATCCCTACTTTGTGCCTTTAATCATGTTCGAAAATGTCAAAGACAAATAAGTAATGTTTTCTATCTTGTAAAAATTACATGCAGGAGCTGGAGAGGTGGCTTGGTGGGTAAGAATACTGGGTGCTCTTCCAGAGCTCCAGGGTTTAATTTCCAGGAACTACTTGGCAGCTCACAAATACGTGTAACTCTCAGTTCTGGGGGCTCTGATGCCTTCTTCTGACTTTGTGGATACCGTATACCCACAGTGCACATACACACATGGAGGAAATGCACCCGTACACATGATATTTTGTGCATGAAAATGAATGATACGAAACACAAATACAAATGCTTCCACTCACAGTAATGTCTTATTGGAATATGACTCTACTCAATGAAAATATTGAACTAGGACTTCTATGCGGTTTTGGTGCATGCTGTAATTTAGGGAGTGTGGAGATTACATGGATGTATAATGTCACAGTCAGTGGCTTCTGATAGTTTTAATTTAGTGATTATCCATCCTGATGGACACTAAGATTACCCATGACACTTGAGAAATCAGAGCCCTAGCCCTACACTAAAGGCTCTACTAACTTGTTGGGTGGAAGATAACATATTTACATTGAAAAACAAACAAACAAAAACAAATAAACCTAGAAAATGTCACTGTCTCTGTACCCTTTAATGAAAGGGAAAATTGTTGTAGATTGTCCTGCAGCTGTTTGTATTTTGATGTTAATTCTACTTCCCCAAGAAGGGCTGCCTAGTCACATACTCAGGTGACTTCGTTAGAGCATTCTTCCCATTTTAATTAGTAAAATAAAATCAAGAGCGAGTGATTGGGCAGGGGAAGGGAAAATGGAGAGAGAGGGTTGGAGGAGAAGGGAGAGAGAAGGGGACAGAGAAAGGATCAAGATGGAGCTCAGGAAGGATGAGCTGGATCCAAGTGGACTTAATTGGCATTAGGTAGCTATGAATATTTTAAGGATTTTATAGGTCTTTTATCTCATATGGAAGGGCAGTTTGTATCTTTGTCTATTCGATGTAATTTTATTGTATAGAGGGTTTGTGGATTGAGAATTGAATATCTAAACCTGTATGAAAAGCTATCATACAGGTCCTTAGAGTCATGTTTGTGTTGGGAGGTGAGGTAAAGAAACACGCGGCGGTGGTAATTCCACCCGGGACGGAGGCAGTAGGGCAGGTGGAATGAACCGCCAGAGAAGGGAACCGTGCAGAGAGTACGGCTTGGGGACCGAGTGACAGAGTCCATGTGCCGGGCTCCATTCTAGAAGCGGCGTCCGCGGAGTGAGACTGCGGGGCTGATAAAGACATAAGCCATTCAATTTTTAATATTTACTGCAACAAAAGTAATGTATAGAAACCAAAGGCAAACAAGTATGACGCCAGCTACAGTTTTAGGGAGATTTGACTTCCGACTTTTTAGGAACAGTCTCTGTGTCCCAGTGATTGAAGAAAAACGGCTTGGGTTGGCCTCAGAGAATTTATGGGTTTTTACAATGCTTGGTTCTCTGGGTTTCAGCATTTTTCATCCTCTCTTGGTCTTGGTGTCTTCTAATGTAAAATCGTTCAGACTTGCTTCAGGAGGCTGCTCTAGGAGGGTGGAATGGGATACAACCTAATTTCATAAAACACTGTAGCAGAGATTTTGCTCCAAATATTATTTACTCTGAGCCAGGAAGAAAAACAATTGGGCCAAGACTGGCTTGTTGTGATGTTTTTGCATGAATTAACTGCTGTTTGCGGCCCTGGGTACTTAGGACCCATGTAGGTAGAAGTAACAAAAGGGTAAGAATCAAGTTTCCACTTATTTTCTACCCCCGCACACACAACATAATTTAAAATATTGAATAAACAGTAATATTTAATTTTATAAATTCAGATGTGTGCTGGTGTGTCTGAGTTCGGGTGTTCTTTTTTTTCTGATTTTATTGGATTTATTTTATTTACATTTCAAATGTTTTCCCCTTTCTCAGATTCCTCTCTCCCAGTAGAGTCTGGGTAGAGAGAGCTGTGGCACAGGGTCAGCACAGGGCACAGACAGAAACCCGAAAGATCCTGATCCAAACTAGTTTTTGATTCTTGTGTCCTGAGTTCTCCCCGCAGGTTCCTCTTGGACCAGGAATTTTAGCAGGGGCAGTGGTCTACCCTGTGCTCTCCCGGTGTTTCTTTTGGGGGACCAGCTCTCTCCCAGCAGGTCCAGGTGTTCTCAACATATTGTATGCAGAGGTCAGGGCATAAGTTTGGGGGCTCAGTTCTCACATTCCACCGTGGGATCTTGGCATTGAACTCAGATCACCAGGCTTAAGCAGCAAGTCCTTTTGAACTCTCTGGACCATTTCACTGGTCCTGACTTCAAATCATTTCGGACTTCACTCAGCTAAATTTGCAGAACAGCACCAACAAAATGATCGGTTTCCCGTAGCCAGTAGTCATAAACGGTAACATGAAATACGGGTAAAATCATGACCGTGCTAACATGGCCTTGATTTCCCGTTTGGGGTTTGGTAAATTGTATGCTTTACCTTGCATTAGAGTTAATTTCTATATGTATCATAACGTTTTCCTGTGTTTGCTGAAAAGATATGTAACAGTGCAGACTTTTTCCACTATGAGAAAAAAATGTTTTCCAGCTGCCTTGCATTTCTGGATATGGAATCAAGCGTAACCACTGGCACCAAATATTTAGCAGTCTGGACCCAGGCAGACGGCAGAGGGAGGTGTCTGAACTGCTCCCAGAGTGCCTCTGCCACAGGGCAGATACTAGAATGTGATATTTTTGTGCTCACAGTAATTGAGCTTGTGGGGTGTTCCAACATGGACAAATGCTCGCGGTCGATCCCTGTCTGGAATTGCCACGCCCCTCATACCTTACTGTGGATGGTTGGGGGCGGGGTGTCCTTTTCCAAGAGCAGCCAAGGCTTGCTTATCCGCTGTGTGGATAGCCCACTTCACAGCTCATCCATAGCAAACTTAACACCAAGCTGGATTTTCCCTTTGTGCAGCCACACCTCCACACTAGCGACAGTGCCAGCAAGCTAGCGTTTCGGGAATGCCCTAACACGTGGATGACTTTTTATTAAGTCAAGTCCTCATGCAAAAATGATGCTGGAAGTGACGTCCTCTGTCATCCAGATTAGAGAGCCAAGATCACACGTCAGTCCGCAGTGAGATGTCGTCCAGGCTGACCATAGCATTTGGGTCTTAGAAGCTTTCCTAGGCTGAGACGAAGCTGAAGTGATTTTTTTTTTCCAGGTTGGATTGGCAAGTGTTGAACCAGTATTAGAAAAGCTGACTACCATGTGATATTTGAAAGGACAAGAAATAGTTCTAATTCAGTTTGACATGTAATTTATAATTGTTATTCATTTTATTCCCATCCAAAAAAATCTGGCTGCCCTAACAAAGCTTTTACAACTCTCCCGTTGCCCCTGCCTCTCAATTTCACACCCTTTAAAAAATAATTTTAAAATTTATTTTAAAGACAATTACATTATTCGCTTAAATAGGCCACAGCTTCTACTACAAATATCAATACATTTCTTTTTCTAAATTGTTATTTGAACTTTTAAACCTAGCTTTAGTAAAATAATGGATATCTTTATATTAGTTTCACACATGTATATCAGTGCATTTTGCCAAGCTAGTAAATTTCAAGATGCAAGATAGAAAAAAATTGAACAAAGGTGGCTAAAGTATCTATAATACTGGGTGTTATTCTTATAGGGTAAATTACAAATGTAAATAAATACATATATTTTTACCTTTATCCATATTATAAATATATATATTTCAAAATATTTTGCCAAAGGAAAGCAGTTTCTGTGTACATGGCAGAAGACCCCTTTGTTGGTGTCTGTATTTAAATCTTATGACGTCATTCCCTGATGTGCTGTACATCTTTGTTTCCATAACAACAAGGCAGCAGTGGGAGGAGAGAGGGGTAGCCATTGGTTCTTAGAAAGTCCCACCTTCCCTCACACTGTGCAGATAGATTACTTCAGCATGAGATAAACAACGACGAATGTGACGCCGTTTGGAGGAAGCAGCTTATTTTGCTTTTGGAGTGTGACTATTTTCCTGACAGATTTTTTTTTTTTTTTTTTTTTATCATGTGCTGTCTTTCTTGCCTGCATTCTTCCCCCAAGACCAAAATAAAATCATTAAAAAAAAAAAGAAAAGTCCTGCCTGATGTTGCATGTGACTCAGTGACAGATGTAGGAGCTTGTGCTGCCGGAGATAGGTGCCGAATGCTTGCATAGGCTGAACTGAAAAACAAATTTGATGCTAGATCTAGTAAGTGATAGTTGTCAGGATGTGACTGAGAAATGAGATGTCTCTTTGGAATGAAAAGTATATATATGTGTATGTATGCATATATGTATATATATGTGTGTGTATACATATACATGTGTGTATATATATGTTTGTGTGTGCATGTGTATACATATATATTTTATATACACATGCAAATATATATTTTTGAGGGCTTCTGTTACTGTTTTGACTTATGTATTGTTAAAATATTATAACATACTTAGATACTTGGTACGTTTAATAGATGGTCTTAACTGAGAAATATGCTATCCTTTCTGAGACACTAGAAAAAAAGTTTTTTAAATATATAGTTCCTACCTTTATGTATTTTCAAAAGCAAGTTCTTTAAAAATTGTTATGATTTTGTTATGTGTACGGACATTTTGCCTACATATGCATCTGTGTACCATGCGTGTGCCTGGTGCCTGCAGTAGCCAGAATGTCAGGTTCTCTGGAAAACAGTCCCAGGTAGGTGTGAGACCCCGTGAAGTAGACCACAGAGAGACAGTTAAACACCACATGGATACAGAGTAGCTAATTCCTGTGAGGCCAGAATTTAGGGAGGGGGGAGCAGGAAACTCTACGTTTTGCCATGCACCCCTCCCCTAAGCTATGTTAGTAACACCCTTCCATGAGGATCTTCAGGTTGTCCTCCTCAGGTGTTACACCCTGACATGGAAATTCTATTCATAAAGTCCAGACTATCACTCCAGTGGCACTCCTGTTTCTGCTGTGTTTAATAAAGCTCAATGACCCACGGATCTCAAAGAGTTCTCCGGACTCCTCTGTAAGAGCAGCCCAGGTAAAAGTGCAAAGCCCCCAGATTCATTTCTGGGGGCAAAATATGACAACTTGAGTTTTCAATAGAGTCTTTTGTTAATACTGTTATTCCTGATGATCCCTGCCTTTTAGATCTATTTATTTATTTAAGACCCTGTCTTACTACGTAGTCCTTGCTGGCCTGAAATTTACTATGTAGACAGCTTCAGAGGTTCATTATCACCCTAACAGGAAGCACAGCAGCACATAGGCAGACATGGTGCTGGAGAAGGAGCTGAGAGTTCTACATCTTGATTAGAAGGCAGCCAGGAAAAGCTGACCTCACAGAGATTCACCTTTCTGCCTCTGATTTCCAAATGCTGGGCATTAAATGCGTGCTCCACCACCAGCCCATGCTCACTGCCTTTTGGGAAGCCTACCCTAGGGGTCAATGGAATGCTTGGTGGATATGAGTGCTTGCCATTAAGGCTGATGACCTGAGTTCTACCTCAAGAACTCATGGTAGAGAGAGAAAACTGACTCCTGCAGATGTTTTTTCACTTTCAGGCATCCATACACATGCACATATAAATAAACACACACATACACACACACACACATAAACACACACACACACACACACACACACACACACACACACACACACACACACACACACACTTAGAAGAAGCCTGGCCTTGAAGTAAAGTTGAGAGGGTTGCTGTCCCTGGTGCTGGGGAAGCCTTCAGGTCCCCACTTCACACAGGGAGTAATACCTGTTCCTTCTTTTATTTGTTTTTGTTTTTTTCTTAATGGAATCCCTCTGTAGTACCCAGCTATTCATGGTCCTCCTAGTCAGACCTCAATAGACATGGTAAATTATTTCTTTTAACCCTCACCCACCCACCCCCACCACCCACTCCATCCCACCATACCAAAGTCTTGCAGAAACATATGAGACTATTTGTGCAACATTGTTTCAGAATGGGTTTGTGTGTGCCAAGAATATGTAGTGTTTTGTGCTTTGTGCTCAAGAGCTATGTTGGATGGGATAGCCTTGGCTACATGACCTTGGGTCCTCCTAGAGTAGGAAGGGAAGCAAGAGTACAGTAGCCAAGCCTTTGTGTATAAACATTTCCATTTAGTGAGCTGAATGTTCACTGTGGCACAACCTCAGGGCTGCATGGTTATCTCTGATAGTTTAGTTTGACCCATACAAATCTTGGATGTTTTTTCTTGGGAATAAACTAAATTGTGCTTAAAGTGGCTGTTGTGGCTTTAATGAGAGCGCCTCTCATGGGCTTATATGTTTGTGCACTAGGTTCTTAGTTTGTGGAACTCTTTGGGAAGGATTAGGTAGTAGCCATGTTTGAAGTGGTTCATCATCTGGGGGGAGGGCTTTGAGGTTTCAAAAGACTTACGCTGTTCCCAGTGTAATCTCTGCTTCCTGTTCTAAGTTTGAGATGTGAGATCTCGTCTGTTCCCGCCACTGCACCATCTCTCCACCATCACAGACTCAAACCCTCTAAAATTGGAAACCAATTAAATACTTTATTACAGGATGCTTTTGAAACTGTGCTTTGTTGAAGCAGTAGAAAAGTTGCTGATACAATAATCCAGAAACTTTGGTGGATATTTGGAGGAGCATGCATGGAATTCTTAAAAAAAAAAAAAAAAAACCCAAAAAACTAGCAACAATCCTCAAGGGAATCATTTTGAGTTGGCCTAAAATAGTCTGGTTCCCACTTAGGAAACTGACGTGCTGGAGGTAATGTCAGGAATTAAAAGGACACATACTATATTTACTACTGTCAGGGAGTTCAGGTGAGGTCAGACTCCTAGGAAATGAATATTGCTAAGATCCATTGGTTGAGGATGTAGAGAAGTCATGAGAGTTTGAAATCCAGACAAGAGGTGGCAGTCATCTTTATGTTTCTTGAGGACAGGGCTGGCCCTGGATTAGTCCTGGTCTGGAGTGGCACTGAGGCCTCCTTGCTGAGCTGTGAACTTTGAAAACGTCAGACCTTTATCCTTTGAGTTCCTCATCATGTAGTGCTGGTACTGAAACTGTTCTGGAGAACACTGTGTCTCAGGGATGCTCAACAGCCCTTCACCTCCCTAGTGGCAGCTCTCGGCTGGACCAGGGCACACTTAGCAGACATTATACCAGTGTGGAATAGTGAGGGAAAGAAGAAATATTCCTGACAGAGGATCAGCCAGCCAGGCCTCTGTAAAAGACCTGGTTAGGATGGGGAAAGAGTCCTAGGAGGGTTCTGGGCTTTGGTAGATCGACAAAAGCAGATGGAAAATTCCAGAAGGAAAGATAAGCTCAACAGCAGGATACTATTAATCCTGTTATTGGCAAGTAATTGACTGTATTTTTTCCATTCAAAACTCCTCAGGATGTCCAGGTGGCTGTTAACGCCAAATTACAAGTGAGACTCTAAGGGGTTGCCTTCTGTGTGGGACTATGGTTCTGGCTGGCCGTCTCCACTGCATCTTCTGTTCTACACTCATGAATAACAAACAGAGGGGTCCTGAATTACCTGCCTACTTTATGATTTCTTTGCCCAGGCTTAGGGTGGGAAGTGGAGTGGGAAACAATCAGAGAAGACAAAGATTGAGCAGACAGACCTTTTTGTGCAGGCAGGCTTCTGATAAGTGGAGGTCTCTAAGCAGAGGTGTTTTGTTAGGCTACACTGCATAATGGGTCCGGGATATGGGTAAAGCAAGGCCTCCCAACTCACTTTTACCCCATGAAGCTGAAACCAGATCTGCAGAGGTGAAAGGTGCAGGCATTAGCCCAGTGATAATGGATTTCCAGATGGCTGGTCCAGCTCTGTTTCTGCCTCTGGACAACGATACTGACCAATCACTGCTTTTGATAAGTAGTTCCCCAAGTAGTCCCTGAGATTCTGTGCCGGTAAGTGTTACAGGCAGAAGATCACCATCACTTGGGGTCTTTTCATAAAAGCCACCCACTGCAAAATAGCTCACTTGTGAGTCTCAGATGGAAATGTTCTGTGAAATCTGAAGTAGAAAGTGTTCCACGCGATCCCTTTGTGGGGGTGGATAATACATGTGGTGAAAGGAGGGGGGTGAGAGGAGATAGGGGGGGTTAAGTGTGTGTGTGTGGTGGGGAGGATGAAGGTATTTGTGAGTGGTTCTTTATAACGCTGTACCATCGCCTTCCTGAGCAGTTTCTCTCAGACATGCAATCTTAAAAGCAGTTTGTGAGTGACACCCAGCAGAAAGGGGGAGCATCCTTTGATGGAACTGTCATCTTTCTCCTGAAGAAAAATGGTTGTTTTCTGCTCTATTTTATGTAAATGTAGTTCATCTTTGAGGGTCTTGCTCTGGCTGGTGAATGACTCAGGCTCTGAAGAGGGGAGATGAGTCGGGATTGGTGGAAGTTTTGACATCCTAGGACGTTTCTTTGACATTTGCTTTAAGAAGATTGATCCAACAGAGGCCGGTAATTACCCCTCCTTCCTGTGGGGTGCATGTGCACTCCTGTGGCAGGGTCCCCAGCTCAGGTGAAACCTTCTAGCATCTGGTGGAAGTACAGCGTATACTTGTAGGAAGATGTCCTTAGGAAACACAGGCCCACTGTACAATGCACATACATCAGTGAAATTTTTTTAAAAAGAAAAGCACTAAAATAGACAATTATCAGTTTTAAGATGAAAAAAAAAAAAAAAAAAGAAGCCAGCAGGATGGTTCAAAGAGTAAAGATACTTGCTGCCAAGTCTTTCTTTTTTCTTTCTCTCTTTCTTTCTCTCTCTTTTTCTTTCTGTTTCTTTCTTTCTCTTTATTTTCCTTTCACCGTTTCTTTCTTCCTTCCTTCTTTCCTTCCTTCCTTCTTTTCTTCCTTTCTTCCTTCCTTCCTTTTTCTTCCTTCCTTTCTGTTTTTCTTCCTTTTTTCTTTCTTTCTTTCCTTCCTTCTTTTCTTCCTTCCTTCCTTTCTTTCTGTTTCTCTCTTTTCTTTTTCTCTCTTTCTCTCTCTCTTTCATTCTTTCTTTCTGTTTTTCTCTCTCTCTTTCTCTCTCTTTCTTTTTTTAATTTATGCCTATAGATGTTTTACCCGAATATCTGTTTATGTACCATGGGCATGCCTGGTGCTTTCAAGAAATAAGAAGAGACTGTTCAGTTCTGTGGTATTGGTCATGTACTGCCACACAGGTACTAGGAATATAACTTTATTCCTCTGGAAATGTAGCCAGTGTTCTTAACCACTAACTCATTTCTCCAGCCCCAGTTGCCAAGTCTTTCCATCTGACTTTGTTTCAGGACCCACAGGATGGAGGGAGAGAACTGACTCCTGTTGAGTTGTCCTTTGATCTCTACATACATTCTATGGCATGATCGCACACTTACAAAAACCCAATACCACCCAAACAAAAAACCAATGCATCCCCTTAGAAATATGTATAATGAATATACACCAACAAAATATTTTTATGTATTTGAATGTATGCATGTGTTTATGTATATGTGCACATGTTGGGGGGCAGAGTATGAATTTCCCTCACTGAACTTGAAGCTCTCTAGTCACCTAGACTGGCTGGCCAGCCAGCCCTACAGAGCCTCCTGTCTTCTCCTGCCATGTTTTATGAGGGTGCTGAAGATCTGAACTCAGTTCTTCAGGAGTACTTAGCAGCTAACCGAAGCATCTCCCTAGTCACCTACACCAGTACAATTTTAACAAGCAAAAGTGCCTTGAGTGGTCAGAAAAGTACATTCTTCAAATAGCCTCTTCATCTCAGAATATAAAACATGGGAAACAACCTGGTGGAGACGGGAATGTTTCAAGAAGTCAGTGCTAATGCAAACAGCTTAGGAGGTAGGGTCATGAACGGGGCATCCTGGACACTGTGTGCTGGGCACGTTGCTGTTACCTATGTCCCAAAGATGCAAGAGTTTCTACATCTCCATGAAGCCTGCAGCAAGACTCAGGATTAAGGGATGTGTGTGTGTGTGTGTGTGTGAGTGCAAACTCAGACAAAGCTTTTAGGTTTTCAAGAGAGAAAAGCTGGCAGAATTGCCTGTCACTCCCATCTGAAATATTTGCCACGTTCCTCTGCAGAGTGACAGCACTGGTCTAAAATAAGGACAAAATACGAGTTGTCAATTATATGTGGCTCTTTTTTTCATAGCTTTCTTCTTGCACAGTTTGCAGCTAGACCCACGCATGAGTTCGGGGGCTATAAAAAGGCAATGGTGTTGAAATATTACAAATGTCTTTGCCTACTTTCTTTTTAATTTTGTTCTCAAATACAATTTAGGTGTAGAGGAGTTTGAATAGTTACGAACGTTTCCTAAGTCTCTCTTCTTTCATAGCTTCTGCTTGGAAATGCTAGGCTAACTACTCTCTACCCTGAGCCACCTGCCAGCCCTTGCCAGCATGACAAGATATTGTCCATTCTTTCGAATCAACAAATCACTGAGTAATTATTTCACGGCATGGTCTTCTCACCTCTGATCTTCTGGAGCTTCTGAGAGAGGACCTTTAGTCTCTGGAAATTCAGTTCTGCAAGGGAGCTGTGAGTGCAGAGAGTTTACTTTATGGAAAGCCTTTGAGATCAGCACAGATAGGGGCTGAAGGCAAAGGTGCAGATGGCACAAGTGGAGGGAGGAGGGGCAGTACTGTGCTGGATCGGGTTGCAGTGAAGTTCTCCCTGGAGTGCACCTCTCTGCTGATCCCAGAATTTGATCTTCAGCGCTTGCTCCTCTTGAGGCAAAGGAACCAGGAGGGCATTTTTAACCCTCAGCGTATTCCATTAGTCATCGGATACCAGCCGGCCCTGAGAAAGGTGTGACTCTGGGAAAGGTTATCACATCCGCTGCCAGTCTTCCTAGCAGACAGATACTGAGAAGGCTAGGCTGACTCCATGACAGGCTTCAGGAGGGAGACCTAACTCTCTGTTTCCAAGAACTGGGCAAGTCCAGGCCTCAGAAGCGGCCCTGCCACCTGGCCTGAGGCGAGGACAGTGGGTCAGCAGCAGTTTCCAGACCTCCTCAGCTACTTCCTGAGCAATAGTGCCCAGGCCTTTCCAGCAAGTTTCCAGTTCCCACATTCCGGTAATGGGATGTTCCTAGAGATGGGAGTAAGACAAAGGTCACCTACCCGGGAGTCCCCTAATGTGCTTTAAATCAGGCCTTTGAGCTCGCTTAGTTGTCTCTCTGCATTGGTAATGCCTTCTAGAGCATTCAGGGTAAGGATAAAAAATACCTCACTTTTACACGAGAAAATGGATGATCTTAAGACTTTAATAATCCCCACCTCAGACAGCTACCAAATAGAGATAAACCCTGGTACCCATGTAGTTGGTTTCCTGCTCCGAGGCATGGTTTTGCCTTTCCATTACTACTAACCAGATAAGTCATGGCCATTTCAGAAATGATTCGTACATGAGTGTGCTGGCTAGCTTTTTGTTTTTATTTGTTTTGTCAACTTAACGCATACAACAGTCATCTGGGAAGAGGGAACCTCAGTTGAGAAAACACTTCCATGAGGCTGGCTTGTGGACAAATCTATCAGGGTATTTTTTTTTTTTTTTTTTTTTTTTTTTTGATTAATGATTGATGTAAAAGGGTCAACCCACTGAGAGGCTATGCCACCTCTTAGCAAGTGGTCCTGTGTTGAATAAAAAAAGGAAGCTGTGTGAGCCAGGGAGAGCAAGCCACTGAGCAGCATTCCTCAGCATTCCTTCAAGGTTCCTGTGTCTACTTCCCCTTGAGTTCCTACTTTGGATTCCCTCAGTGATCAATTGTTATTTGAACATTTAAGCCATATAAATCCATTCCTTTCCAAACAGCAAAGTGAGTAAGACAGCTTTGAAAATGAGGACATGGCACAGGAAATTTATAGCATGTAAACACACACAGAGAGACACATACATATACACAGACAGATAAACAGACAAACAGACACACACACACACACACACACCCTGTCTATCCTTTTTCTTTGAAGATTCTTGATTAACACAAGCAATTAGAGTCATTTGTAGGATCTAAATGAATAATATCTACTCCAGAGATGACATCTTTGTAAGACACCATAAAAATCTACCAAAGATAATTTATTAATTAGCATAAAAATACTTGAACTAATGTTTTTACTGGTGACATGGATTATATTTATTGCTGACTAAAAATATTTTTTGGTGCCCATTACCCTTGCAGGAATGAGATATAAGAACAAGTCAAATCTCATAGTCTTATTCCTGGAGCCCTTTGGGTTGTGTCATGGTTTTCTCCAGACACAGGTTAACTTTTCTGCTGGAGTTGCCTAGATAGAGTTGGTTGTTAAGCCTGCGAAAAAGCAGAAGGATTTGACCAGTTTCGAAGGACAGGCTGTGTGTCCATTATTCGTGTTATACCAATCAATATCAATGGCACTTGATATGAGCTGTGCTTCCATTCCATCCTGACCTATATAAGCCCTCCTTCACCTTCATTATCCCAAGGCTACCTCCGTTTCTACCAGTAGAGACTGATATTATTGAGCAGCTCAGATAAATTCTGTAAGAAAAGAATCCAGGCATGTAGGTCAGTGTAGGGATGCTCCTACGTGGTGGCTTCAAACAGACCAAAATTGAATCCTAGACATGTCATCTGCTCAGTGTATGGCCTTCGTTAACACCATGTTTCTTCTCCCTCTTCCTTCATCGTATCTGCTGACAGGGACTCTTGGGGGCATCACTTAGGACTGCTTGCTCAGTGATAAATTATCTCCAAGGAAGTGCTGCTAAAACTTACTCTTGTTCCTAAGAGGATCTGCACAACAGGGGCTTTCTGGTAAGCAAAAGGCAGCACGTGGGCCCTTTACAAAAGGTGAGCAGTTTTGATCTATATGCATTTTATTTGTTTTAACAGGGTGATTGTTGAGAAACTATGATGCTTCACGGGCGAAGATAAGAAGCCCAGCTACAAGACAAGACAGACGAGTCCTTTCAATTACCCTGGGCAACAGTTGAGCCAGTTTGAAAGTTGATGGTCTGTGATCAAGTAAGTTTTAGAAGGTATTGATCTAGCTAACTGCTTGGGCTGTTGAAACAGAATACCAGTTGGCTTTAATAACTGGACTTCTTCTTTCTCACAATTCTGTCTTCTAGGAGTCTAAGTCACAGGATCCACACAGATGGTTTCTTGTTCTTGGCCTATAGACAAACTTCTTTGACCCTGTATCCTCTAATGGTCTCTTTACATGAACCAGGTCCCTCTTCTTTTCTCATAGATACCGATCCTATTGGACTAGGGCCCCAACCTTCCAAGCTCATTTAGTTTTTGATATCTCTTTGAAGACCCTGTCTCTCTGGGGAACCTGTTGACCTCATAATTGACTGAGAGACAAGGTTAAATGTATGTTCTTGATATTGGACTTTATTATCCTAAAGAGACTCAGGAGGGCAGGTGTACTGTTTCTCATGCTTATGAGATCCTGTTTTTATTTTTAAGAGATTACTCATTGCAGATTAAGAGAAACTGCTCTGAAGGATGGGGATAATCTCATGTGTGTGCCTTGGTGTATTTGCAGAAGAAGCTGAGCAGACAACACTGCTTCTATTTATATACAATCCCCGTTTTGTTCTCATCTGTTCTGTGTAGCTTTGCTCTTAATTTTTGTCACCGTTCCTACCTGTTCATTGAGGGGACACTGTGGGCACGCTGCTTCCTGGCCTGTCTTCTGTCATCTCAGCTATTGTGGTTGCCACTCAGGCTCAGAGTGGTCCCTTCATGGTCCTTCCCCCATACACAAAGCTTAGTGTATATGGCATCTAAATATTAATAAGTGCTGTTAGAAGGCCGCTCTCCCATTCTTTAAGAGACGGGAATGCTCACATATTATGCTCTGGGACTGCCATTCCTGTCCTGTGACGTGCTCATTGGTATTCCAGCAGTGCTTTAAAACAGCCCCATGAGCCTGCCGATTCTTTTAATTAGAGAGCTGGGGAAACATCTACCATTATCTCATTTGGACTTTCAGGACTGTAATTGCTGGTTTCCTCCAGTTCTTTATTTTCTTTATTTTTTTTAATAGTATAAATAAAGCCTTTGGTTTTTAATTTCCCTGTGATTCTTCAGTACTCATAAATACTACCCTTGTTGACAGGTTTTTCGGAATCATTTCATTTAAAATAAAAGTTTAGTATTTTATATTTCCTATGCAGTATTAAAAGACAGATTGCTGTAATTTTCCATTATTAAGGAACCATTACTAATAGGCATTGTATCCATTGTTACAAAACAGTAAAGTGAATACATTCTCCCCAAATTTCACCATTTAATACAAACGAGGCTGCATTATTATTTGGTGATTGATTCTAGGAACCAATTCCTTTCAAGAAAACTTTCTTTGGAAATACAATCTCTACAATGGTAAAAAAAAAAAAAAAAAAAAAACAAAACTGTCTCAGAACTGACAGAATACAGTCAATTTATTGATCATCTGGAAATATCTTTTTCTTTCAATCTGTAAAACAATACTTGTTATTATAGATTTGAAATTTATAGGGTTACAAGATGATAAAAAGGAAAATTTAGTTTTTGTTTCTTTTCCTTAAGAACCTACCATTGAAGGATTGCTCATGATTGACCATCATTAATTCATTAGAAAGCCTCGGATATTTGGTATATTCCAATGATTGTTCTAGACGCAGAGATAACAGAAAGGCCAAAGCCAGGCAAACAACCTCACTTCGCAGAGCTTAAGGGAAGGGACAAGGTTGGGTGTTGAGGACTGGGAAGGAAGTATAAAAGGGGCTGTTGGTATTCTATATCATGCCTTTGAACAAATCAGGGAACACATGACTGCCCAAGACACTTTGCTGCAATAAAACATCACAACATACAAAATTTTGGTGACTATGATGTGAATGGTACCCCCTGGAGTTGTGACCCCCTTGGAAAACACACATGCTGTGTGGTGGTGAATTAGTTAAACTGTTTTACTTCCAGGTGGTTTGCACATGCCCAAGAGCTCTCTTGATTTTCGAATGAAAAACACACATATACCAGCTAATTTTAATATGCCTTGACTAGCTCAGTGGCTGGGCATTTCTAATCCTCCCTGTGGCTAGCATACATTTTCCCCTCCAACTTTCCTGAGTCAACTTGCTAAATCAACATTTTATCTCTGTTACCCCAGACCCAACTGGGGACTGGCTGCTAGGGTCATCTCCCAGAATTATTACATGGCTGGTTGCTTTCTTTCCTGCAGTTCTTACATCTAATCCTTCTCCCTCAGAGTCATGGTGATTCTCTGTTCCTCCTCTCTCTCCTGGCCCCTCCTACAAGTCTAAAAGTCCCACCCTGTCTTTCTGCCCAACCATTGGTTGTATTCTTTATTAGCAGTCGAAGCCAGCTGGGAGCAGGGAACCTTAAGTCTGGAAGTGTGGCTTTTGGGAGCTAAAATAAGACAAAGCATCAAAGCCAATCTTCACAATAATGACCCTTGGAGAATGAGTGTTTCCCTGGTTGAGAGGGCAAACTTCTCCAGCAGAGGTGACTTGTGGATAGGGAGTGTTGTGAGAAAAGGAGCTTGCAGATGTTTAGGCAGGAACTACTTCACACAAAAGAGAGTAAATATACAGGTCCTAGAGCGAGCCTTTCATAGGACATTCAAGGAGCAGTCTATATGAAATGATACTGGAGAGCTGAAGATCTGATTAGGGGGAAAGTCATGGAGGGCCTTGTGGGCCATAATAAGAACTTGGCACTCTGGATGGTAGAAAGGACAACTAGAGAATGTTGTGTAAGAATGAAATGATATGGTCCTCTGCTCCTTCCTGCTCCAGAGACAGCCACATCTTCTTATGCAGTACCAGCCTCATTCTTAGACAAGATGGTGAAGGTCGATGTGAACAGATCTGGTTACCAGGGCTGCCTTCTGCTCTGCATCTGGCAAAGTAAAGATTGTTGCCATCAACTACCCCTTCATTGACCTCAACTACATGGTCTACGTGTCCCAGTATGACTCTACCCATGGCAAATTCAATGGCACAGTTAAGGCTGAAATTGGAAAGCTTGTCACCAATGGGAAGCCCATCACCATCTTCCAGGAACAAAATCAAAGGGAGTGTTGCTGGTGCTGAGTATGTCATGGATCTACTGGTATTTTCACCACCATGGAGAAGGCCTTGGTCCACTTGAAGGGTGGGGCCAAAAGGGTCATCATCTCTGCCCCTTTGGCTGATGCCCCCATGTTTGTGATGGGTATGAACCATCAGAAATATGACAACTCCCTCAAGATTGTCAGCAATTCATCCTGTACCACCAACTGCTTAGCCCCCCCCACCCCCCCAGCTAAGGCCATCCATGACAACTTTGAAATTGTGGAAAGGGTTCATGACCAAGTTCATGCCATCACTGCCACTAAGAAGACTGTGGATGGCCCCTCTGGAAAGCTGTGGCATAATGGCCATGGGGCAGCCCAGAATATCATCACTGCAACTACTGGTGCTGCCAGGGCTGTGGGCAAGGTCATCCCAAAGCTGAATGGGAATCTCACTGGCATGACTTTCCGTGTTTCTACCCCTAATGTATCTGTTGTGGATCTGACATGCTGGCCTGGAGAAGCCTGCCAGGTATGATGACATCAAGAAGGTGGTGAAGCAGGCAGCTGAGGGCCCACTAAAGGGCATCCTGGGCTACACTGAGGACCAGGCTGTCTCCTGCAACTTCAACAACAATTCCCACTCTTCCACCTTTGATGCCAGAGCTGGCATTGTTCTTAATGACAACTTTGTGAAGCTCTTTTCCTGGTATGACAATGAATACGGCTACAGCAGCAGGGCAGTGGACCTCATGGCCTACATGGCCTCTAAGAAGTAAAAAACCCTGGACCACCTACTCCCCATCAAGGACACTGAGAGCAAGAGAGAGGCCCTCGGTTGCTGAGAAATCCCCATCCCAACTTGACCCACAACACTGAGCATCTCCCTCACAATTTCCATCTCAGACAGACCCACATAATAATAAGAGGGACCTAGGGAGCACTCCTTACTCTCTTGAGTACCATCAATAAAGTTTCACTGCACCCCCTCTCCCCCCACAAAGAATGAAATGATATGTTTTGTACTCGAGGCGGAAGTTTCAGAGATAGGCCAGTTAGTGAATACTGAAACAATTCATGCAAGATGGATGAACATGGTCCTTTGCAGATTTGAAGAGAGACTTTCAGCTTTGTTTGCTCACTCTGTCAGCAAAGGATCTAGTGAATCTTGTGAGTTTCAGGAATTTCCTGAAGCTATTTATTTTGAGTTTTTTTTTCTAGCTTAAGGAGTTCCCTTTGGAAGGAAGGAATGGATGGATCTTGGAGGAACTGTTGCACAACACATACTGTGCCCATAAGTACCATGAGTCAATCAAAAGTCTTAAAAATGTCAAAAGTAATGGAAGTGTTTATTGCCTGGTTGGATCATTACATGTTATATATCCTGAGTTTGGACACTATATGCTGTGAATCTGTTCAATTAAAATAATTTAAACTTCCTTATATCTGAAAATTGACATCATTTGGTTTTCATTTTTGTTAGTACATTTTCTAACAGAGTGATGTTTAATGTTCATGTAAGCTGGATATTGTGATATATGCCTCTAATTCCAATACTTGAAGAGACAGTAAAATTCTGAGTCAGAAGTTAAGTTGTTCAACGTAGCAAGACACTCTCCCAAAAAAGAGAAAATGATTTATGCGGCCAAACACATACATGTGTATTTATTAAACTGTCAAATTTAATAAATTTGTATACTTGTTATGCAGTTTTTATGAAAATAGAATAAACTGAAAGTCATATGTCAATAAGACCTTGTGGGTTTCACTCACTATTCCACTCCTGGTACTAGTTCACAGAGAAATGCCCTTCTCCCTTGCTCTGCTTTCTATGGGGCTATGTGAACTCCCCGTGTAACTACAAACCACCTGTCTGTTTTCCTACTTCACCGCAGTCTAGACTCATATCTGTCAGTTCTCAGTGCACAGCAAACCTCCTTCCATGAAGGAAAAGATCAATCTCTGGGGATAGAGGGACCATAAAAAGGATGAATAAGAGTGCTTGCTAAACCTTCCTCCTGAGGCTGTGGGTGATGTCTCGGAAATAAGAAATTCTCCACACAGATATCACAGTAGCTACAAACCAGTCAGTACTAGAGACAGTAATATGAAGATGCACCTGCCCCTGTCCCTGTCCCTGCCCTTGCCCCTGTCCCTGCCCCTGTCCCTGCCCCTGCCCTTGTCTGTACCCTCATGTGTCATGTGTCTCATTTCTGTGTCTTAAATGGCATGTGTGTTTTTACTTAAGAGGAGAAGGTGATGAGAGGGCATGACACATTATCAATGTGTGTGTGTGTGTCCACATGCACACGAGCCCACGTGGAAAATGGTGTGAATCACAGGATAAATGTAGAGATCAAAGGACAATCAGTATTGTTTCTTGCCTTCCCCTTTGCTCTCTTTGTTGTTTGCGGTTTACTCCAGAACAGCTGGCTTGTAAGTTCCCAGGGATTCTCTGTCTCTACCTCCCATCTGGTCATAGGTTTGCTGGGGTTACAGCCATGTGCTAACATAACATACCCAAGCTTTATGTGGTTTCTGAGGAATCTACACTTAGTTCTCACACTTGTACGGTGAATGCTGTATGCACTGAGCCATTGCTTTATCTCATGATGCGCAGTCTTATCTTCATAAAGGCTTGTTTGTGTGGGGGGGGAGGGGGTGAGAGGGTGTTGGGAGGAGAATGGGAGTGGGTCCTGACTTCTGAAAGGAAGTTACATTCCTCGAGGAACCAGCACATATCAATTTTGTCTTATTACCTACAATGGCCAGGAAATTACGAAATGAATTAGAGATGCTCGGTAGCTAGTCGGGGCTTGTAAATGTCCTTTTCTTTTGCGAATTGTTATTCTGAACAATTTTGTGCAAAATAAGGCTCTTGGAGACTTTTCTCCATTTTCATTTTTAAGCTAATGCTTTTAAAAATATTCAAATTGAGGGCAAATCTGTACAGAATACCAAATTTCCACGGACTAGACATGTTGTCCCTCATTTTGAATTCTCATTTTAGCCCATAGTTCCTTGCACTTTTTCCTCCCCATCAGAGTGTCTGGAAGATTCATCCCTCTCATCTAAAAGCAGCTGTTTCTCCCTGAGCTCTATAAAGTCGTCCGTTGCAGTAAATCCTGCCTGTGATCTTTCTTAGTCTCAGGCTAGAGGCAGACAGCAGGACATCAGCCAAGGACAGTGAAAACTAGGCAGCAAGCAAAGCAATTTGCAAAGCAGCAGTGAAACTGAAGGGACACTGTGACTGTGAGGGGCTGCTCCCTAAAAGACCCAAGAGTCCCAGAGGTTAGAAGCAGCTGTTCGCAACACGGTAGCTGTGTGAAAGGGAGTTTTAACTGTGTTATCAATAACTGGTTTTATTGGCTCATTTGGAAAAGAAGATGTAGGAAAAGAAAATCCAAGAGCACAATGCTATTTGAAATTCCCGTTGTGGGCCAATGAGGGCAAAGGTGCATTGTGGGCCAATGAGGGCAAAGGTGCATACATTGTGGGCCAATGAGGGCAAAGGTGCATACATTGTGGGCCAATGAGGGCAAAGGTGCATACATTGTGGGCCAATGAGGGCAAAGGTGCATACATTGTGGGCCAATGAGGGCAAAGGTGCATACATTGTGGGCCAGTGAGGGCAAAGGTGTATTGTGGGCCAATGAGGGCAAAGGTGCATACATTGTGGGCCAGTGAGGGCAAAGGTGCATTGTGGGCCAATGAGGGCAAAGGTGCATACATTGTGGGCCAGTGAGGGCAAAGGTACATACATTGTGGGCCAGTGAGGCAGTGAGGGTAAAGGTGCCTACTGAAGTGTTTGCTGCCAAACCTAGCGACCAGAGTTCCATTTTTGTCCCACATGGGGGAAGTAGAAATGAATTCTTGCAAGTTGTCATCTGACCTCCATATCTGCACCCATGACACTTGTGTGCCCACATACATACACACATGTACACGCACACAGTAAATAACTTTAAAAGATTAACACAGCTCTGAAACACTTTCCCCATTCTGTGTTGTAGTGACTTCTTTAACCACTGTTATTACTGTCACTATCTTGTCTTCTACATTTTCAGCCTGAAGTATGACTTTTTTTTTTTTCTCCGTGTTTTGTTGTGAGAAAATACACAGAAGGTACATTTGACCCATTTGCAGCTACCCACTTTAGATTTAGTGATGGTACGTGAGTTTCTAGACCTTCGGATTTTAGGCACTGGGGTTTTCTTGTTAAGATTTCTGCCAGATTCCCAAGGCTTCTGGAGGGCAAGGAGTTGATGCTTGGTATTGTATGAGTCCAAAATTCTTATCCTATTTAAAGCTTTTAGATGAATTGAATTTTAGAGCTTTAAAAAGGAAGTTGGTGGTGTTGGTGCAACCAACCATGAGACACGGCTGTGTTCTCAAACAGGATAACAAGAGAACTTTCCTGGTGATGATTCAGATCAACAGTCTTGGAAACCCTGAGAATTAACCCTTGCTCCTACACAGGAACTGCTTCTTTGCCAGGGCGGTCAAGCCTTGGTTGCGCTCCACTTCCATCTTATCTGAAATGTCTCCCCCTCACTGCGACAGGAATCACTTTGCCCTTGTATACCTACTTTGGGGGCGGCCACAGGATTTTAAACACTAAGCTCTGCGAGGATAGTGTTTTGGTCTGAAGTGTCCCTCAAAGGCCCATGCTTTGTCTGAGGCAAGATGGGACCAACGGGAGGTGATAGAACCTTTAGGAGGCGGAGCCTAGCGGGAGGTCTTCAGGTCATTGGTAGTTTGTCCTTATAGGTCTAGGTAGAGCTCCTGCCCCTTCCTCTTTTTCTCCGGACCCTGAGGGAAACTCTTTTGTTCTAATCTCTCCCGTGCTTCCTCTTTACCAAAGGCTTAAAAGCCTTAATCTCCAGTGGCTCCTGGACTGAAACCTCAAAAACTAAGGGACAAAGGAAGGCTTTTCTCTTCAGAAGCTGATCGCCAAGGTGTTGGTCACAATGGGGAAACAGCTGGTGAGCACATCCGTAAACAGCACAAGACAGTTACGTTGGCATTTGTGGTTTCATGATGTGTACAAGCCTAGCTTTGTTCTTACCCAGTGTCTAAGTACCAGGAGTCTGAAACATGGTTGGGTACATGCGCGCCTGAGTGGGGTCTAGGTTGCTGCTTTAATTGGCTACTTCTCCCTTTTATGTCGCCCCTCACAGGAGCATGGGTAGTAAAGCAAATGGAGCTCACATTTCTCCTTGCTCACTTGGCAGGAATTCCGGCTTGCCCCACGTGGACGGCATTTGCACGGCAATTATACCCACCAAGCGATAAAAGCGAAGCTAGCTCAAGGCTTGGCTAGGCTTGTTCTTTGTTTCAGCAAAATACCTTAGGAGGTAAAGGGTTAAGTCCTCCTCCCACTTCTGTTGCTTCCTTCTTCTCTTGACACCTCCCTCCTCTCCCTCAAGGAGAGCACTCCGCCCAGTCACGACTGTCTTTGATAAACTGCAATGCACGTTTTGATCATCCCCATCACAGATGCAATCGTTCTCTTGACTAGAGATACACTTAAATCGGAGATGGTGGCCTTTGCCCTGACGTCTGTTAACTTACTGTCAGTACAAGGACTTTTGCTATTTACATTTAAAAAAACCAAAAAACTCAGTTTGTACTTCATAATACTCTGTACTTAAAGAACATGATTACTGCTAATTATCATTTAGAAAATTGGTTTTTTTTTCTTCTTGATTAGAGATTTTTAGCTGTGTGTACTGAAATCTAGTGGGCCTTCATTAAGTGCTGTACTTTGTAGTGGATGCTGGCTTAAATATTAATATATGGAAATTCAGCTTCATCTGCTGTACCTTTTGATGTCAGAGGCATAATCAGTGTAATTGGCTTGGATTGTTTTTGTCCTATTTGTATTTCATACCAGCTAATGTCATTAGTGAGCTAACTACGGAGTGGGGGATCTGCATTGGAGAACTGTTTCCTGAGCACATTATTACCATTGGTTTTGATTATTTTTAATTCACAGCCACCCCAGGCAGGCCCTCAAGCTGTGCCATATTGTCTAAAGACCTGATCCTCCTGGCCTCCATTCAGAGAACAAGAATTTCTGTGTGTGAAAGCCCATCAGTGCTCCGATAAATGCTGATGCTTTTGGTTGTTCTGGGGCCAGCTTGCTTTTTATAGCATAAGGCAGAGGATGCGTAGCCCAGGGCCCGTGTGCCCTGGTTCTGAATGGCTATAGCTTGGCAGGCCACTAGTGTCCACCAGGAAGCTGGTGCCTGGTCTGGGTGGTCCTTGGAGATCTGTCTGTGTAATTGGCTGGCATCTCAGAGACTGGCATTAGGGTTTTGCCTCTTTACCAGTCCTGTGTAGCCTTTCTGCTGGCCCACAGCTGTCATATCTTCTTCTACCCCTAAGGCTCGCAAATCTATCTTTTGTACATAAAAAAAAAAATGATGGCTGGACCTACTTAGGAATTGGATTCTAACTTCCTTTTGGGTTTTGATTGTATTCCAAAACCAACTGTAAAAGGAACCCCACATTAAAGTCTAAGTTTGGCTTCAGTCAGCCACAGATTCCGCTAACCCTCCGGCTGGGGCACACATGCTTGGTTTTTGTTGTTGGTGGTTATGAAGTCATTTGTACTTGTACGGAGCTTGACTGTTAAGGCTTCAGGGGAACTTACAGAGCTTGTGTTCTGCATCTGCCTTTTTGTGGATGAGAAAAAAGAGGCTTCAAGCGGCTAAGGTCACACAGCTACTGAGTGGTGAAGAGTCCCTTTGCCCAAGCAGGGTCCTCTACTTCTTAAGTGGTACCTTGTTTCTAGATGACGTGGTCGACATCATATTGCACATGGCAGCTAATCCCTCTGTGTGTGATTGACAGTTGTTGTGTGCACATGTAGTCCAATGTGGCTTGGGGGCCAAGAGCTTTTATAAGGGAAATGAGGGTACAAAAGAGAATATAATTAAAAGCATGTGTGTGTGTGTGTGTGTGTGTGTGTGTGTCGACACACAATCTGCTTGTTAAGGACGTTAGCGGAGTGATTCTGCCTGTATGTGACTCACGTCATTGGATCAGAGGGCTACATGGGACTAATTTAGAGAAACAGAACGAGTAGGGAACAGAAAGGAATAGAAAGAAATTATGAGGGATTAGCTCGTGGAGGCTTAGAGGGTCTGCTGTCTGTAGACTGGCGAACTGAAGGAGCTGCTGATATAGTTCGGGAACACGTCTGACCACCTGAGGACCAGGGAGCTGATGGTATCACTGCTGGTCTAAGTCCAAAGACCTAAAAATAAGAGTTCTGGTGTTGGGGGCAGAGAAGGTGGATGTCACAAAAGAGGCAAATTTGCCTCCACAAATTAGATGACACCCTCTGACATTCCAGACAGCAGCCATCTTTCTACCATGTACAGATTTAGCTACTAATCTCAGCCAGAAACATAATCACATCACACTCAGAAATTGTGTGCTATCATCAGTGGTCATGCAACATAACCTCACCAAAGTCTTTCTGCTGCTTCTCCTCAGATGGCTGCTCTCTGCTTCTGTTGTCCTAGGGAAACACTACCTTCTAGAGCTTATGTGAGCTGCCCTTGAGAGTGTCCCTAGCCTAGTTTCATACTTTTCTTTGTTGGCCAGTTAGAATCCATTACTTTGAAATGCTCTCCTCTTCCTTGAGAAAATGGAAGAGAGGATAGGAACTGGGTAGGAATTTTCCTGTTCGAAATTTCTCTTATGTTTTAGAATCTACCGAGGTGTAATTACTAATGAATCTAGTTATTAAGGTAATTCTTAATTATTAAAGGCACTTTGGAATTTTTCACTGAGACACCTCTAGGGTGAATATTTTAGACTATGTGACAGTAGTGTTAATAACCAGCAGTTCTTCTAACAGTTGGTTTAAGTTAATTTGGCGTCATCAAAGGAAGCAAATAAAATTAATCTAGACAATATTTTACCACATATGTCTAGAAACAAGACTCTTAATCCTAAATAATCATTTCCCGATGTTTCCTCTCTGAGCCAACCTTATTTGAATTTGTCGGTTTATGATGCAGAGAAGGGAGCTAATGATTTTCTATTCACAGTCCTGTGTGAGGCCCTGGTCTTCAGATTTGCTTTGGCATACTACCTTCTTGTCCAAGTCTCTTGAAGATATCAGGCAAATGGGTCACCTGGCACTGAATCAACATTGAACATAGTCAGACATTTGGAGACTGGGTTTTTGTCTCTGTTGCCTGGGGAACTTTCCAATTGAGTAGTCTTGGACACATCATAGGCTACTTCAGCAAGATGAAAAGGACCAAAGAAGGGCTGGGCCAGTGACTCTAGATGTCTGGGTCTCACCAACCAATGCAATTTCTAGAATGACTTTGGATTTCAAAATAGGATTATCAACATTGTTTTCCAAGAAGTATTGTGAAAAGTACCAAGTGTCAGCCTCCTGAGAGCACAGTATACAAACTGATACGTGTGTGTGTGTGTGTGTGTGCTTAATTTTAAAATTCCATGAGAAAACACAATATGGTGACTAGTGAGTCAAAAGATCTCTTAAAGGCCCTTCTAGACGGATAACTGACTTAGATTTAGGTTGGAATCCACTTGACCCAAAGGCATTTTCTTTCTTGATTTATTTTTTGACTTGTGACTCTCACCCTGTTGATTCATTTTCTTTTCGACCTCTCCTGCCTCCCCCGCTCCTCTGTCTACCTTCATTTTTTCTTTCCCATTTGTTAGCTTCCAAAAAGTCTCAGAATAGCAGAAAGGCAATCACTGGGCCCAAGAAAATGATTTTCTCTCACTACTGAGGTGAAGCTCCCAGCATGTTAGTGAGTGTTCCTTTATGCAGACTCTTTAATCGTAGGCTAAATAACATAAAAGCATCTGTTGGGGGCCATCAAGGCAGCCCAGTGAGTACATGCACTGCTGCCAAGTCTCATGACCTGAGTTCAGTCCCTGGGAATACAGGTAACCCACGATACTCTCCCTACTGTTACATGAGGATCTGAACCATGGTTGTCTTACACTGATGTCAAATGCTTTACTTACCGACAGTCTCTTCTAATTAGTTACTCTTGTTATATAAAGTCAGAAAGTGAAAGGAAACCAGTTGGAGAGATAGCTCATCACGTAAGAGCACTGGAAGAGTTCCATCACCTACAGAGAAGCTCACAATTGTCTGTAACCCTGGTTCTAAGGGTTTCAACCCTGTTACAAAGCAAAAGCCAACAACAAATAGGTTGTTGTTAAGGTGATACATGATTGAACAGTGGAGACGTAAGCGGAAAAAGAGGCTAGAGGAGCGGAAAAGGAGGCCGGAGGAGGGATGGACAGAGGAGAAAATGGAGGAAGATGTGTATGATCCTCTCAGCGCATCTCAAGCTTGATGAGGTTGTTCTGATTATTTCTAAGGGTTTCTATGGATTTAATTTATCTCCTCTGAATGGGCAGTTTGTATCTTTGTCTGTTGGTTGTAAGCTTATTGTGTAGAGGGTTGGTGGATCGAGAGTTTGATAAAATAATGGATGTGAGTCATGTTTGTACCAGGCGGTGGGGGGAAGGAACATGCCAGGGTGGTCACGTTCACCCATGACAGAAGCTTAGAGGCGGGCTGGATCATCAAGTTAGACATTCCCGCAGTGCCAGATGGCCCCTCGAGAGCCAGCAAAGCGCAGGATAAAAGGTTAAGCGGCCTTTTAAATATTTACTGCAACACAAATAAATCATTTAAAAGGACAAATAACAAACCCCCTACCCTTTCTCCACTAGAGGTGCGTTGTGTTCTTTATATGTCTATTGAGTGTGTTCCTCTTTCAGAGCAAAAGAGTACAAAGCTGAAAACTTCACTGAGCTTGCTTTCTTGTGAGGTTTTCTGATCTTAATGCTTTCATTTGGACTAGAATTTATAGTAACCAAAGGTCTGGTTGGTTTTCAACATTTGCCTTCATAGTTCCAATAAAATATTTTCATGGTATATAAGAGTAAAGTGCAAAACAATTTCTTATAGATTGTATAAAATTAATGTGTCTGATATCAGCAGAACCAGTTGCTTTGGGCCTGTTGACCAGGATTTGGAAGAGTTTTTCTTATTCAAAGAACTACCAAAGAATTAGTTTTTTTTTTTTTTTCAGCTAATATAAAACAAAGTGTTTTAAGAAACTGTAGACTTGTATTTGAACCATGATTGAGCATATACTCACATATACGATCCATACACTCATGTATACTGACAACTTAGTTTATCTGCACAAGTTTGAACTCCAGGCCTGGCGATCATTTAATTAATAGAAGAAAGCACTGCACAAGTTCCTGAAGCCTTCAGGTATTTATTTCTGTTTTGCCAGTAAAGAGACTCATGTTAGTCAGGTGCTATGATTCTCGAAAAGATATTTTGAGACACTTTACTAGAGATGGCTTTTGATAGCTCAGATGGAGTAATGGCTCCATAATTCAGTAGAGTCTAAGATCTCCACTTGGATCTCATGATCTGTACTGTGTTTAAGTGAAGAATGTCTGTATTTACTCAGTTATCATGAAAATTAAATGCCATCATAATTCCTTTTGTATGAAACCATATGTTATCAAGATACCTGGCAGAAACAACCTAAGGGGTGAGATATTTATTTTGGCTACAGTTTCAGAAGGTTTTGGTCCGTTGTGGTGGTGAATACACTGCTTTTCTTGCAGTAAAAGTTCGTGCCAGAGGCCATTCACAGTGTTGGACTGGGAAGAAGAGAAAGCTGAAGGAAGTAGAGGTTAGGTATAACTTTTGGAGTCCCCTTTCCCTGGGGACCTAAGCCTATTAGCTACATTTCCACTCCTAAAGATCTACTGCAGCTGAGGCTCTGGAGGACATTTCAGATTCAAACCATAACGTGAGATGTGGCTGGAGATATTTTATGAATTCTGTGTTCCTATTTACCATCACGTTCACTAAATTTCAACTGTGCAGTCCAGCTAAGCAGATATGGCTAAGAATTGGCAGGGAGTCACTGCATACATCCCACCCTCTATGTTCTCGGCTAGCCAACCATGTCCCCGACCACTTTCCAGCCTTCCTAGGTTGATTTCATGACAGCCATGGATATCAATCTTACCCCACAATTACATTAGGTCTTGTAAGTCAGGGCAGACACAAACCTAGGATCTTTTGGGATTGATGATAATTATTCCAACTCAATAGTGTGTGGTGATCTGCCCTTTAAGAACAAGGTTAAGAATCTACCATCTGGTTTTGGGGTAGAGGGCAAACAGTTCTACCCTGTGGGATCTGAGCATGCTCTCCCCACAGAATGGTGGCCATGTGGAGACCCACGCTTTGTTCTTGGCAATGTAAGACCAATCCACTGGTTCTTGGCAGGGAGAACTACAGCATCTGCTGGGGCAGAGGGGAGAGTTAAATGGAGTTAGTTTCAGTTTCTCAGTTTCTTGTCACCAGGGATGGGCAAACCCAGTAGTGGTCTGTGTTTTCAGAAAAATCTTGACTTATTTTTCAAGCATTTGGGGCTTGGCTAAGTTCTGCATGTGTTTTGCCAGCTCTCCTTCCTTAATTATTAATATTAAACCCATGTGCCTGAAGTAGAATGGAAATTTAATAGCCATTTTTATATTTATTTACATCAATGCATCCCGTAGCTGTGTTGAGAAAGGGCTGTTGTATCTTGTAAGCGCCTTTGAAGATGGTTTATAGAAGCTTCTCTTCACAAGATGTCGCACGAATTTTACCCCCTCTCTGCCCTCAAAGGCATTTGGCTCTGAACATGGTGAGGATAGCATCCCAATTCCAAAGCCATGATGCTTCTAGCAGATTTTGAATCCTACATAGTGAGAGCTCACTGTCCTAATTGCGCTGTCTCCGAGGCAGTCCTGTCGGTAAAGCCTTCAAATGCGTTTCCAGTCGAGCAGATGCTCTTTCAGCAAACATCACTCGCCTCCAGGTCTCACATACAGTTGCCAGAACCATGGAAAAACAATTGCTATGGCCCATCATTGTTTTTCCAAGCACAGCACACAGATTGGTTCCAGGCAGTAGGAGACGGGGTAAAGAAAAAAAAAAAGCTGTTCATTTCCAAATAAATAATTCTTACCTTCTCATTACTGACTAACACATCCTCGACTCTCTTGTGCAGACATGGTCCTAACTACATGAGAAACACTGATTTAAAGGAACAGGTGCTATTCCGTTAATGACAAAATAATGGTGTTATTTTGGTACAGCCACAAAGTGTAGCAGTATGCACAATGGTTTGTCCTGACAGCCGGGCTACACACTAGACTTAGGATGCCAGGACTGGGGTGGGAAGGGAGAAGTCTTAGTGATCATCAGTGTAATGCAGTTGTTTCCCAAGGATATGAGATGTTCAAGGAAGCACATACAAACAAGGTACATGAAAGGCACTTTAGAATTAGATTGTCCCAGGCTGAGGAGATGGCTTGGAGGTTAAGAAGTCTTCCAGAGGTCCTGAGTTCAATTCCCAGCAACCACATGGAGGCTCACAACCGTCTGTAGGGGGATCTGATGCCCTCTTCTGGTGTGTCTGAAGACAACTACAGTGTTCTCACATATATAAAATAAATCAATTTTTAAAGAATTTTAAATTGTCTTCCATTGTCCAATGTGATTTCCTAACTGAAAACATTGCATTTTAATGAGTTTTGTATTGGAGGTAGAAAGGTACTTTTAAAAAAATCAGATATCTGATTATAATTTGCAGAGTTCTTTATCTTAGAAGGGTTACCATTGTTAACTGCGTACTTCATTTTGAGATAGTTACAGATGTATGTGCAATTCTAAGGAACAGCTCAGCTTTTCTTTTCTCCTTTTAAACCTGGTTTTACTCAAAAGTAACAGTAAACGTGTCACACAGTATTGTGACCAAGATAAGAACACAGTCAAGATGTGACTGTTCCTCTCCACAAGCATTCCTTCCGGGTTCCCTTTTATCACCACACCCACTTCTTCCCAGCCTTCAGCACTCCATGGGGTCATTACTAGTAGGCTGGCTGAGACCACTACTCTGTTTGGCTTCCCTGAGACCTGCTGCTGGGAAGGGAAATAGGGACGCTTTGTTCTTCCTGAGAACTGGAGAGTTCTCAGCTAGAGAAGTGAAGTATCTGATTATCACTGTTGACTGTGGTCATGATAAACATCCTCCAGGTTTCTCATGACAATATGACATCATCTAACTGGGGAGAGGTGGAAGTTCATGCTGCCAACTCTGTCTCTGTCTCTGGACATAGATATGGGGCTTAATGTCCCTCAGTAGGGACCACAGAGCAGGCTCCTTACTTGTTGTTCTGGTACATCCTCTGGAAAGGTAAATATTGTGACTCTACCCACCATGCTTGGCACCTGGAAGCAATGTCATAACTTTTCTGTGGTTGGCTCCGGTGGAGAGGCTGCTGTCTAGCAGTTTACTATAATTCCTGTTCTGCCCCTTTTCTGGTCTTTGGTCTAAAGAGAACAGGTATTTGTTGGAACTCACTTTGTCCTTTTTTGTTGGATTCTGGATGGGTGCTCCATTTCATGTCAGGGATGTTTGCAGTGGAAAAACAACCGAGGAATTCTGTCACTCTTTGTTCTTCTTGTCCGGAAATGGTTTCCCCATCACTTCTTCAGGCTCTCCGTCTTCTGTCTGTGAGGTCAAGGTTTCTTTAAGCTTGTGGGAGGAAGAGGGGACCGTGTGTCTACTCCCCCTTCCCATTTTCATATCAAACATGGGACAGGAGTGCTGAAATTGGTGTCAGAGTTGAGAGTCATTTTTGTGGTTTCCATGCATCAGGAAAGGCAAACTTTTGTTTTGTTCTTTAGCATCATTCTTGCCTTGAGCCAAACACTCACCGCGATTCTTCCTGCCTTCTCAAGTCCTTCTACAGCTCCGGAGCACCTCATGATTCACTTCTTGCCAAGGCCGGTCATGTAACAGTGAGTTTCAACCTGCTCTTCCAGAAGAAAACACTGGAAGGCAATGTCACGGCCTCTGGGAATGCTCGTGTTTCTGACAGCTCCGATCTTTTCCCCTTTCTCTCCTTACTCTTTACAGATATTGGAACTTATCAGCGACTCTGTTGTATCATCCAGAACAGCAAAAGGGATATAAGTGCATCTATACCATGAATAAAATTTGAGACCTATTAAAAATGATTCTGCCCACCAAAACTCTATTTTAAACAGTTTTTAAAAAATTTTAAATGATGTAAACTTTACCTTGAAAACCCCAAGCCTGTATTTTTACCTACATACACACACGTGCAAAGGCTCCAACCTGAAAACTGCCTCTTAGCATCCACATTTTATTGAGCCAATAAATTGTGAATTTAACATGTCAGCCAAATCGAACGCCAAGTGTTTCATTTCAGACCTTGGTGTCCATATTGACAGGACTTTAAATCTACTACTTGTGCATCTGGAGCTTGTTAGATGTTTATAGTTTGAATAGAGCCAAATGTCAGTGGCACCTCTGGTCTGTGGAGGGATCCAGAAGAAAGCCACGCCATTCCGCTTGCTTCCAGGAGGCAAGAGCATGCCCCGGAGGACCAGGCTTCCGCCGATTTGATCTATGTGAGAAAGGCCATGGATGGAGAGGTTGCTTGGGTTTATACTTGCATGTTTTATTATAATTCATCCCCAGAGCACAAGAGCTCACAAAGGTGTGAAATGTTCTGTGATGGGCATATCAGCAGATTCTCTGGAGGAGAGCAGAGGCCAGCAGAATTTTCTGTGTTGATGGCTCTGTTGCTCAGTGTACAGCTGCCAGCCATACACGTGTGGCTGCTAAACATTTAAAAGATGGCTAGTGCAATGGAAAGATTGACTTTTAATGTAATATTAGGCAGAACATTCGATTTCTGTGAGCACATGTGGGTTTTACTCACCGTTGATAATAGCCCGGTGATAAGACTGAGTGAGATGTGAAGAAATGTCAAGAACCGGTCCCCCCCTTTTTACCCAGAACTCCCCAGAGCAATGACATTTTAGTCCACCCTACCATCTCCCTACTACTTACTTCTGAAAGAAAGTGAAGCATTTGTCTGCCAGAGCTTTTCGATAACCATGAGATGGTCAAGACCACATGCTACCCCAAGTCTTTTCCCTGGATCAAAATGTCCAAAATGAATTTTTTGTCTCAACAACCTCCCCCGCCAAACATATGAATTATTGATTCAGACAAACCTTAGCTTTCTTACCATCTCAGCTTCTCCATACAGAAAGTAGGATTAAAATCTATGTGTATCAATGGCACCATTGATCGACCCACCTCCTACCACCTCCCTTTTGAGACAGGGTTTCTCCGAGTAGCCCTGGCTGTCCTGGAACTCACTCCTGTAGATCAGGCTGGTCTCAAACTAACAGAGATCTGCCTGCCTCTGCCTCCCTTGTGCTGGCACTAAAGGCTTATATCATCACAGCCATTGATCTCTTAAATAATCAGAAGGAGTAACATTTATTTCTGGATCTCACTTGAAAGCTTCATACAAAACACTGGTCCCTACAAAATTCTTACTTGAAATCCAGGATCCTAGACGTCTTCCCTGATGACCATGCCCCCTCATCATTTCTGCATGTGGAAAGGCTGAATGTGCCAAAGACTGAGCATATTTGTAGTAACAATCGAATACATAAAGAGGTCTTTGAATTACATGATCTGCCCCACAACAAACTAAATGAAACGGCTCACAATGACAAAGGATTGAAAATTGTGTGCTAAACATTCCCAATAAGATAAATACATTAGGCTAGCAAGGAGTGTAATTTCAAGATGATCTTTACAGACTCCATATATCATGTTAGGGAGATTTCTATTATCAAAAGAACATCAAAATTGGAATAAAGTGTCAGTATAAAAATAAAATTTACCTGTGGTACCTATTTTTTTTTTTTTTTTTTTTTTACTGTCAGCATCTAGGTGTTTAACCAAATATTCTGTGAGAGTGTTTTAGATGAGGTTTACATTTAAGTCATTGAGCTTTGAGTAGAGATTAAATAGTATAAAAGATTATAGTGTGTAATGTATGGAAAGCTTAGCTAGAACTGTATGGTGAGCTAGAGAATTCCCCAGTAGACAGTTTTCAGGCTTCATGTCCCAGATTCAAGCTGTAACTGCTTCCTTAGTATCTAGCCTGAGGCTTCCCCCAGCAGGCTCTGAACTTGCTGAGCCTGTGCTCACTGGTAAAATGGGTCCTTAAGACAAAGCTCACTTAGATACTTTTACATCTGCTTTGGACCAAACTTTTATGTTTCCACAATGGTCATAGAGTAAAGTCCTATCCCCCAGTGTGATAGTATTTGGATGGGCCTTTGGAAGAGAATCTGGTTAGGTTAGTTGGGGAGGAGGATACTCTGATTTTGGGATTAGTGGTCATATAAGTAAATAGATGACCATCTTCTAGTCCGGAAGAGTGTTCCCTACCTGAACTCAGCATCTGATTTCTGAGTTCCAGCCTCCAGCAGTGTGGAAGGGTATGTTCCTGTGGATTAGGCTGCTTTGACATAGGTTGAGTTACACCACCCTAGCTGACAGATATACATTCTACTGGTTCTGTTTCCCTGGAAAACCTTGGCTAATATCTCACTGTAATAAAGGTCACTGAAGAACCTAAACCAAGACACACACAATGTTCTTGGCACACAGTAGGCACTTGCTGGACATCAAAACTTCGGTCTTTCTCATAGCTCATGTTGTGTAGATTGAGCCTTGCCCTCTCTTTCTGTTACATGTCTCAGTTCAATGACTTCCCTCATCTCTACTATTCAAATTCTAGCCACCCTATTTAGGCTAGCTCATACATCTCCTGCTAGTACACTGCAGCTTCTGCAAATGATTCCAATAGAAATGAATTTCTCACTTTCTAAACTCCAGCTTTCTTAAAATATATGCCATTAGTATTTAACACGTTTGCATGCACTTCTGTGTTTTGAATCTCTAACAATAGCCACCATTAAGAGATCTACACTATGCTCCAAGTAGAAAGCAAGCCCCTTAGCACATGCTGTCTTGTGTAATTCCCAGGAGACCCTTAGACTGTGTGCACTAGTGTGCCCACTTTTCATTTTGCAGTGCAGAGATCCAGTGTGTGTGGCTGTGCTCCCAGAGATGGCATTTAAAAGACCCCCTGACATCTTCCCCTTGACATCCTGTAGTTCTCTTCCCTCTTACTGATCTACTGTTAAAGCTGACCTCAAGTTTTGTTGGCTTCAGAGAAAATAGGGATGGCTTGGAATACAGGGCTCTGGTATGTAAATGCTTCACTTACCTGGTAAGTAATGTCAGCCATTTCCTCCCCTGGTTTCCTTAGCATCAGAAGAGTAAATTCATACCAAAGTGACCCGAGGAGACATTGCTGAGAGCTTTGGGAGAAATAATTTTTTTCTGGGGGGGTCTCATGAATAGAACTCTTGTCTTCTTTGTTTTCCTTTTGAGGTGACAAGAAGACCTTGGCGGCAGAAACCATGGAGAGTTACCAGAGGGGGCATGGAACCCCCTGGGACTGGCTGCATGGGATTAGGGGAGATGCAGAGTCCCCTGTTACTGCTAAGCCATAGAAGAATTGTTGGCTTTTGCACATCTTAGCCTCTTATGTGTGTGGGGGGAGGGGCGCAGATCCTCCAGGGTTCAAATCTGTGGTGAATTGTTATTACAGTTAACTGCATTTCAACATCTCCAGGTGCATCCTGGATCTCAGCTTCCATTCTTCAGAGTCCCTAGTGAGATAAGAATCTTGAGAAGTAGACCTCCTTTGAGAAACAGATGGATATGTGGTTCCAACATCTCCTTGCACCAACCAGGGTCAAAACACAGTAAGATGAAGAAGTGAAAAGAGTGAAGTCGCTCCCATAGGTTGTGGGTCCCCAAAGGAGTGGGACTGTTCTTCCCCTAGCTGGAGAGAGAAATGCAGTTCCATCCCAACAGATGTTCCTGGCATGGAGAAGGGAATCAGAAGAGCCAAAGGCCAGGAATAGAAACAACCCCAGAAAGAGAAAACCATTTGGGCTGTGCTTACTGCTGTCATGGGAAAGTGGTCACTTGGTCCTGTCTGTCCAAGTTTAAATTACTTGGGGTGGGTGTTGCAGGAAACATTAAAAACTCTGGCTTATCTCTTTATTGGCGGCCCGCAGCCTCACTCTGTGGGCGCCACTTCTAGTTTGGAGCTGGGCGCACGGACTCTGTCACTCAGTCCCCAAGCTGTACTCTCTGCATGGTTCCTTTCTCCGGTGGTTCATTCTGCAAGCCCCTACTGCCTCCCTCGTGGGTGGAATTACCACCGCGGCGTGTTTCTTTACCTCACCTCCCAACACAAACATGATTCTAAGGCCTGATAGATTTTCATACAGGTTTAGATATCAAACTCTTAATCCACAAACCCTCTACACAATAAAATTACATCGAATAGACAAAGATACAAACTGCCCTTCCATATGAGATAAAAGACCTATAAAATCCTTAAAATGATCATAGCCGCCGAATGTCAATTAAGTCCACCTGGATCCTGCTCATCCTTCCGGAGCTCCATCATGATTTTACTCTGTCCCCTTCTCTCTCCCTTCTTCCCCATCCTCTTTCTTCACCTTCCCTTTCCCTGCCCAATCACCGGCTCTCGCCTTTATTTTACTAATTAAAATGGAAAGAAGGTTCTGATGAAGTCACCTGAGTATGTGACTAGGCAGCCCTTCTTGGGGAAGTGGAATTAACATCAAAATACAAAGGGCTGCAGGACAGTCCACAGCAGTGGGTTTATAGGAATAGATTGGGTTGCATCTCACTGGAGACTGGGGAAGAACTGGGTCCCTGATTTTTTTGAATGCACTGAGCAGGTCAAGACTCAGAGACACTGGGGTGCCATGAGGAAGTAGAAATGGTTCTTCGAAGACTGCCAGCACATGTCTCTACGCCAGAGCTGTCCCCACCCCGTGGGGTGGCAATCCAAGAACTGAGAGTAGATGTACAGAAATAAAAACTTGACAAAAGGATTTTCATAAAAGACTGGTTTACTTAGATTTTGTGAGGCTTTTGAGTGTTTTCCTAAAGTTGGGCATGTGTGTCATGTGCATGCTGGTACCTGCCCAGGCCAGAAGAGGTTTCCAATCCCTTGGGACTGGAGGTCCAGAGACTTGTGAGCCATCATCTGGTATTGGGAACCGAACCCAGGTCCTTTACAAGAACAGCAGGTGCTGTTAACCACTGAGCCATTTCTTACTCTTCAAAAGACTTTTGTTTTGCTTCCTTTGCTGTTCCTGTTCCTTGGACCACACTGAAGAATTTGGGGGGGGGTGGGGTTATGTAGATCTTTATATAATTTTCTTAGAAATTAATTTTGATCGTATTTTATAATATTAGTCTGGGATTTTTTTTTCTCGTTTTAAAAAGTAATGTGTAATTTACATAGAGTAAAACTACCCCTTAGTGCAAGTTTGAAATGCACATATATTGACTTAACTGTATCCGTGTGAAAATGTAGAAGGATTTCACCACTCCTACAAACTACCCTCTGTCACTCAGGGGCCAACTCCTTACGATTCCCTGTGTGCTAACACTAGTCTCTTCTCTGCCCATCATCTGGGTTTGCAAAAATGTCATAGGGAAGGGTCATTCATACACAGTCTGGGAACCTGGCTTCTTCTGCTTGACATAATCTTCTGGAGAGTCACTACTCGTGTGTGTGTGTGTGTGTGTGTGTGTGTGTGTGTGTGTGTGTGTATGAGAGAGAGAGAGAGAGAGAGAGAGAGAGAGAGAGAGAGAGAGAGAGAGAGACTAGTGTGTTCCTGATTATTATAAGAAGGTAGTCCATGAATGCATTTTGCTTTGTTTTTATCATTTTCCTCACTAGGGCCCAGTTGGTTGATTTCCAGTTTGGGCCAGTTATGAATAAAGCTGTTTCAAACACCTGTGTTTACTCTGTTGTGTGTATGTGTGTGCGAGGGTACATGAACATAAGCTTTTATTTAATTTAAGTAAATACCCTAGAATCGGACTGATGAATCACAAGACAACTCTCCGTTTTTAAATCTAAGGGAAACTGCAAAGCTGTTTGCGAGGTATCTGTTCAATCTCACATTCATTCCAACTGGCAACGCACCAGACTTCCAGTTGCTCCACATCCTTGATGGCACTAGGTATGGCCGGTTTCCTTTTCTCAGCCTTTGCAATAGGTATACAGTGATATCTCCCGTTTTCCACTTCCATTTGATTTGTAGCTGATTCTGTATTAGTCTCAGGAACAGCTTTCCGTCTGATCATTTGCCATCTGTACATCTCTATTGGTAAAGTCTCTGTTCAGTCTTTTGCCAATTGTATTAAAAAAAAAAAAAAAAAAAAAACAGAAACAATGAGCAGCATGTTTTCTAGCATTAAACTGTGAGCATCTTCTGTGGATTCTGGATAGGAGCCCATTACCAGATATGTGCTTTGCATCTATTTTCTCCAAACCTGTCTCATCTTCTCATTCTTCAAGGGGAGAAGAACTTAACCTGGCACCATACTTTTTAAACCATGGTGGGGCTTCCAGAGTGTTTTGGCTTAGATTTTGCATTTAGGTCTATGATCCGTGTCGAGGTAATACTTGTGGTTGTCCGATAGTCGGAACACTATCTGTCCAGGGACCCTGTGCGTGATTCTAAATCAGCAAACAAACCAAATGGTCCCTCAGCAAGGAGAGTCTGAGGAGTGCCTAATGTCACAACGACTTCACTATTTGCTGCCTGTGTCCTGATTGCAGATCAGAGCCTAGGTGCTCAAATGTGCTTTGTGTGAGCCAGGGCTACTCACCTTTCACTAGTGCTGCCCCGAGACTGAATTAACAAAGCAGAAATGACCTCATCCTGATTAATCAAAGAACAGCTTCTTAACTCTTTCTATTTGGTCCAAAACTAAAGGCATCCTTAGAAATCTGATACAAGGCTAGTTTTCTTCTTCTTCCCCCCCTCTCTAATCTTTGAACAATCAGACTTGTAATTTTTCTTCCCAATATGTTACAAATCTCTCTGACTGCTGGAAACATTGGGGAAAGACCCCCCCCCCTCTCCTCTCTTCATTATACATTGCCCTGTTCCGAATAGTTGGAAACAGCTGGATTTTTTCATTAATCTGTGGGAAACTTAGAAATTGCCAAAGGCTGGCAAGCAGCTCAAACGTATGTGTGAAATGTGACATCAGATTCCGGAAGAGAAAGCCTTCCAGCTCACATGGCACTGGTTAGCAGACTCCCACAGAGGGATATTTGGCAGTAGGGGGTATCTTGTTTATCAGCATGGCCGCGCTAACACTTCTGGGAAAGAAACCACGGCCCCCATCTCCAGGTCTTGGCACCTGAATAATTTGGCCAACCTTAATGCTGGCATAAGAATTGCTAGCCCGGGTTGACATGGTAACCTAGTATGGGTGGGAATGGTGTGGTACTGCTGGAGAGTACATCTTATCACAAGGGCAGTAATCAGTTATTCTTGGCAAGGTTGTTTGTCCTGAAGTTGACGCTAATACCAAGGAAGAAAGGCACATATCTTTATCCCTTTCTTTTTTTTGCAGTGTGCTGGGCTCTGGATTAATCACCCTGCATTATTCAATGGTACAGATGAGATGTGTTTGTCTGTGTCTCTGAGACACTGTTGAGATGTCTAGAAATTCAGGAACTTGATTATCTAGTCTTAGGCCATTTCCTAAAATGACAAGATGTTCCATGATTGGCGTTAAAAGTATGTGGGCGAGCCCTTTTCTCATCTGTGAAAAAGGAAATATCGTTAAGTGTGGGGAACCTGAAGTCACTGGCCACTTGAAGGTCACACGGTCTCCCAGGCTGTTTTCAGTCTCTCTCAGGCCCTTTCCTGCTCTCATCTTAGGAATGCTTTTTGGAATTAGGGACCTAATTCCGGACCCTTTTTAATAAAGCAGGGAATTGCATTTGGTCCTGGAACCCACAGGAATGAGGGGTGGTGTGGGAGAGAAGAGGGCTCCTACTCTTTTTCCTTCTTGTTGGCTTGATTTCTTCCTCACTTGCATAATGTCCCTTATTTTCTTTTGCATGACGTGACTGCCCTAAGCTCAACTTTGTACCACTCTCCAGTGCCAGCATCCAACGGAGACTAAGGGACCTCTGGGCTCTGTTTCTGAGATCAGTCTCCTGGCCTGGGCCTATCTTAACCTGGATGTTCATTCCTCCTTTGATCTATATGGTTTGAACCAAGTGCCTTGGGGCTTGCTGTGCCATTGTGGGGGGGGGGGCGTTCATATTCTTAAGAGACATGTGGTAGGACAAGCAGTGGGTCTAGCAAGCAGCTTAGACATGACGCCCTGTACATATCAGAGCTGAAAACGTAAAGTCAGTCAAATGCTAAATGGTATGAACACTAAACACCAGTGGAAAGAAGAAGTATACAGTCCCATATAGCTTTTCTGTCTACTTCTGGGGTCAGACCAGACCAGACCAAGAGGATCTGGGGAGAGCTGCACAGCTGCCCCAGGTGACCTCAGGAAACGTGACTGCAGAGCCTGTCTCCTTCTACATGACTTTGCAGAGACCGGCACAGCTAAACAAATCAAATCGTTCTGTGTAGCTGTGTAGCGGCTCGGTGTGGCTACAGTGTTTCAGAAGACCCTAGGGGGAAGCTTAGTGCCTATCCAAACTACTAAGCAGGAGCTACAGCGGTGCTTGTAATAGGGCACTGGCCTTCCACAAAATGGCCAGGAAAGTCTCCACATAGAGAAGGGAACAGTGACAGATATGAGAAAGTCATTTTAAAATGGAGCATCCCTTAAAGTGGCACGTTCACTGGATAAATGGGTAGAAACAGTCTCGCCACAAACTGCCATTTTAACACAGCAGCCTCTCCATCCTTGTCTTCTCTCCTACTTGTTCCTTTCTGCTGTTCTGAGTGCTGACTGTACCGTGGACAAGACAGGACTTCCTGTGCCTGTTCTTCACGGGTGTCCCTATCTGTCAGTCTATTAGTCTGTCTGTCCACATAGGCTACTGCACTACCCAAAAGGTAACATTTGTTTTCTCGCTTTCCCCTAGAGACATAGCATGGTTAGGTCCCAGTCCATCTCTGAGGCCAGATCTTTTTTTCGGAGGCACAAAAGCTTCACGGAGGAAGGAGAGGGGTTGTGAGGCCAGAAGAGAAGTCAGAGTCAAAGGCGGGGCAGTAAGCACATGGGAAACATGCACTGGGGTGCTCTGGGAGAGTCAGAAGAAAGGGAAAGTGAGAACTCGGGGGTGAGAGGGAGAGGGATACAACATATCTATATAATTTATCAACTGCAGTGGAAGATGTAGGAGGGACAGTAGAGGAATTGGAGAGAGAGAGAGAGGAGAGAGAGAGAGAGAGAGAGAGAGAGAGAGAGAGAGAGAGGTAGATTTAATGAAAATACACTATCATCATGTATACAATTCTAAAAGAAAAAGAAATGTAAAAGAATTGTGTATCAATCCATGAAAAAAAAAACGCCATTCTGTGGACTGATGCATTGTGGAAATGAATAAATAGGTAGATGACTGACTAAGTAACTATCTACAGATAAAGTAACTGAATTTACTGATGAAGTAACTGGTATCCATCGAGCCCTTACTGTAGAGCACCTACTGTGCTACACACTAGGACTGTGCTTAGCACCCCCCCCTCAGTAAAATCTCCACTTGGTCCCTGTTAAGATGAGATTTAGAAGAAGGTCAGGTTTAGTAAAAAGAATTAAATTGTGTGTGTTCACATATAAGTACATATACATGAGTGTGTACATGTATGAAGCCATCAAGGAAACGGCTTGTGATGCTTCTGCAGGGGCCGTGGGACGGTGAGGGCAATGTATAAGCAAGGGTCTGTGCCTTATCAGCTCAGGGCACCAGGAGCAGTAGCATCCTTCACAGCAGGACTCTGTTTATTCAGGCCACAGGGAGGATTCTTAAAGCCCATCTAGCCAATGTAGCTGTTTATGGGCAGCCCACTCCTTCTGTTTCTGGGCTCCAAAGTGACATTTTTTGATAACATTGTGTGAAGCACTGGGGAGGTGAAAAGAGACGATTGCTTAAAAAAAAAAAAAAAAAGCCAACAGATTCTTTATGTAAGAAATGTCATTTAAAAAAATGAGACAGCAGAATTTTTCCCGGGGCGATGCAGAGGCCTTTCAAATCAAGGCTTCAACGGATTTTAAGTCGATTTGATTTTGATTACTGTAGGCAGCTTTTCTAATCTTAAAAATAATGTTATTGATTAGAGAAATGCCAGATGTGACAGAAGAGATTGCTGATCAGCGGGTACAATGTCTTTGCTTGCTTTCAGGCCGAACCCGAAGGAATTAGATAGAGTTCGGGGTGATGGAATTCCTGAATGCTTAGCCTGGGCTGGGTGGCTTTCGATCAAGTAAGGATATGAATAGCAATAGAACAAGCGATCAGGTTGGTCATGAGGCCGCAGCCATGTTTTTGCTTCTGTCTCCAAGTCATGAGAAACGCCACACGTTGTGGGTAAAATCAGTCAGAGTTCAGCGGCATCAGCAGATGGGATCGTCTTGTGTCCAAACTTCGAATCTACGTCTCAGTGTAACGTGGCTTATAGGATGTCTCCCTGGGGCATAGGCTCCCATAGTCCAGATGGCAGGATGACCCTGGTGGAAGAAACATATGGTAAGCTCTATCTGTCATTCACAGAGCAGAGTAAATGCACTGCTCGTGAGAGCCAATTAAACAAGAGTCAATGCCACAGACAGTGGGCCTCTCTGAGCACAGCTGAACAGGAAAGCAAAGCCCGGAGAAACAGGGGAGAGGAACTCTCTTGCAGGGATGCTGAACTTTGGCAACAAATGGGGGGAAAGGAGAAATTAGGGCCGAATTGCCAATGAGTGCGTAGCATTAGCTTCCTTTCGAACTTTGGACAAACACTCAAGCTCTGTGGAGCGACTGCCTTAGCCTGGGTCCCCAGAAGGCCGTGCTAAGATCAAGTGGGAAGTACAGGTGTAACTGAGGAACATTGGGGGGGAGTGTGGAGATGAACCGGAGAAGGGAGAGAAAACAACAACCAGCATGCCACAAATCCAGCCACCAAAGTGAGCCACGTGGAATGTCTCCGTGGGGAAGCTCCACTGGCAACGTGAAATCACCCGCCCCCATTCCTCCCACCACCCCTGCCAAAGTCACCCCATTCCCAAAACAGCCAACTCTACTTAGTGGTGAGTGCAAGAGGACTCCTGGGGACTTTAATCCTACAATCCTTAGCCTGATGGCACAACAGCACAGTGAACCCCAAGCAACAGGAAAACACCATGAGAGCAGAGAGGCTGGACCCGCCTTTAGCATAGGATTCACTGTGAGAGCACACCGGCAGCCTCAAGGAACCGAGGGCTTTGGCGACTATAATTCCGCAGTGGCAATTTGATAACAGGATATACATGTACATCGGAAATGAAATACTTTTATTTATTGAAGAAATAAGGCCCTGTGTGTGGTTGGGGAAATGGCATAGAGAACTGGAGAAAAAGAAATAACTCTTCCCTGACCAAATAAAAGTCTGCCTTCCTTCTTCTCTGCTTGGTACACCCATTTGGAAAGGAGTCTAGCACAGGGAATAGTAAGTTCCTGGGACTAGATGAATTTAGATCTAAATTTATAGGTGAAGACTCGCAGAGTGATTGAGAATGTGAGACTTGCGTGGAGTCTATTGGACATCCGTGGTGCACGTTTGTGCTACCAGAGATAGCTGTGGGAAGAAGGAAAGGATTCCCAGGAGACAGGGCCCATTGTGTCATGCCTGTCACCATTTCACGAGGCAGCCTATTGTACTGAGTTATAAAGGAGGATATTTATTTGTTGGTTGACTTTATGAGCCCTTTGCTATAAAGGAAGTCTAAGGAAGGCTTCACCTTCATGTTGATCTAGACTTTTCTCCTAGAATAACAAATGAGCAAAAAGCAATACAGCTTCACTGTTTATAGGGGAGAGAAAGAGAGACTGGCAAGGTTTATGTGACCTGGTACTGGTGTATATAAGAGTATATGAAAAACAAAAACCAAAAAAAGAGTGTTGGTTCTTCTTGGTGGGCAAAAGGCTGCGAAGCTTCCTCTCCCTCCTTTGAGGGAGAGAAATGCATGCATAAGGTGTTACAGTTTAGGGCCTTAGTGAGAGGTCACTGAGACTTCCCAGACCCAGGATAGACTCTCTCCCTGTTCTGACCCCGGTGAAAAGAAAGGACAGAGAAATGTGCGTCATATAAAATAAACTGTGGGTCACAGAAGCTTTGGTTGTTATAATTAAGATCTAAATATCGACTTGCATGACTAAGATGTGTGTGTAGGACAGAGCTGCTGACAAGCAGTCCTCACAAAGCCCGGTGCCTGGCTTTGAGATGGTTTCTTTTGGGTTGGCTCTGTTCCCTAATGACATAGAGATCACGAGGTGGTTTTGTAAACTTAGAGCACATGTAATCCAAATGTACAGATGAGAGGTCTTTAGAATGGGACCCGATGGGAAGTTGTAAATTTTCTGGTGAAGGATGGGACGCTGGAGAGACAGCCCAATGAGTGGCTAAGCGTGGTCACTGTGGACTCCTGCCCTCTCTCGGGATGGCGTTCTTTCTGCAGGTCTGTGTGACTTTGGGCAGGCCACATCACCTTCCTGTTCTTTACTTCTTCTTTCTGTAAGGTGGGAACATTATAGTCCTTTCTTATTGCATAGTTACTTATAAAAATACTTAAAGATCTGTGCATCCGTGTGTACATATGTGCATTGGGTGCAGGTGCACCAATGCACCTTCAGACACACCAAAATAGGGCATCGGATCTCATTGCAGATGGTTGTGAGCCACTCTGTGGTTTCTGGGATTTGAACTCAGGACCTCTGGAAGCAATCAGTACCAGAGCTATTAGGTCTCACTAGAGCTGGAGGCTTACAGCCTGCCAGGAGAACAAAACTCTAGTCCTCTGCAAGAGCAATGCCTCTTCTTCTTTTTGAAAAAAAAATTTTTATTTATTACATATAAGAACACTGTAGCTGTCTTCAGACACACCAGAAGAGGGCATCAGATCTCATTACAAATAGTTGTGAGTCACCATGTGGTGGCTGGGATTTGAACTCAGGACCTCTGGAAGAACAGTCAGTGCTCCTAACCAATGAGCCATCTCTCCGGCCCAACAATGCCTGTTCTTAACTACTGAGTCAGCTCTCTGTTCCCTTAGAAAATGTATAGACTGATGCCTGGCACATATGAAATGCCATGGTTGTCTAAGAAATAAAATATATGAATATAAACCCCAATGAGTCCTTTGGCCATATTCTTTTCTAAGGACCAACGTTAACCTGTAAGCCTCACTTGCCCAAGGACAGATACTTCCTGGAATGCTGAGGTTATTGTTTATGGGATATAATAAAGCACATGTCTTCACTTCTTTAAATCAATTTTTTGACTCAGTTGCACAAGGTATGCTTGATCACACGTAGGCAGGAGATGCACGGGTGCCGGAAATACATCAGGATGTGCACTTGCCCCTGATTGGATGTGGGAGGGAAGAAAGCAGGCAGGAAATACATTAGAATATATGCTTGCCCCTGATTGGACCTGATTGAAAATATGGTGGCCTTATGGTTTTGCCTCTTCAAGAAAAGATTTTATTTATTTTATATGTATGAGCACACCGTAGCTGTCTTCAGACACAACAGAAGAGGGCATCGGATCCCATTACAGATGGTTGTGAGCCACTGTGTGGTTTCTGGAATTTGAACTCAAGACCTCTGGAAGCAATTACTGCTCTTAAGCACTGAGCCATCTCTCCAGCCCTGGTTTTGCCTTTTTATAAATGTAATTAGTCTCATTTCCTGGGACCCCTAGAATGGACCTGACCAGACTCCATCATTCTGGCCAGTATTTAATTGAAGCTTGCCACAAAATTTGGATCAAACATTGTGGAACTGGTCTTTTTTCTTGGGATTCTCTGGTTTAACACTTCCCACTTTCAAAGAACTTATCAAACATTTAACCTAGTAAATATTTACTAAGCACTCACTTGAACTGGGAATGCACTGGGTATGAGGTAGGAATGAATTTCACACTCTTTGCCCATTCAGGTGCTCATCAATTTATAGCTTTTATTTAAAAATGTAAAAGAATTTGCCCAGGTGATGGTGATGCATGACTTTAATCCCAGCACCCGGGAGGCAGAGGCTGGCAGATTTTTGAGCTTGATGCCAACTCGGACTATAAAGCAAGCTCCAGGGCTACACAGAGAAACCCTGTTGTCTCAAAAACCAAAATAATAAACAAACAAGCAAATAAAATAATTTGAAGCAATAGTAAATTTACAAGGCTAAAGTGCAATGTAAATGGTTTCCCCTCACCCATCTTTTAATAATTAATTTTATTATTTATGTGTATGAGTGGTATGTGAGTGTACATGCTCTGTACAGTTTCTCTTACAGGCCAGAAGAGGGATTCAAAGGATCCTGCATCTTTTATTCTTGCTGAAGCCATTTCAGGTTACTCCGGAATTTGATCTCCTATGGAAAATGACAGAACTCTATTCTAGGAGCCTGAGGTCAAGATGCCCCAGCTAACTTAAGCTTCTGTTAAACTGCTTCCTACTGCAGAGCCTTCTCCGGCATCTGAGCTTGTGCTAAACTGCTCTGCTCCTGTGGAGCACCCCTGTGGCTGCCCAGCCAGAAGCCAGGATGCAGGTTATGCCTTTAAAAGCCCTTGGTCTATGTGCTCAGGGCTACACCTAGTTCCGGAGTACTGGAGTCTAGTCCAGCCGGCTGAAATTAGACTTTCGGCTGTCAATAAATGATGTCTGGGATCTCTGGTGGGCTTCTCGTAACACTTGGAGTTGGTGTTCCAGTCGCTTGTGAACCACTCATTGTGGCGACCGGGGACCTCCGGAAGAGCACTCTTACCTGCTGAGCCACCTCTTTACCCACCCCTCGATTTTGTGACAGTTTATGGTTTTACCATCCACCTGGCTTCTGACATTGTGACGCTGTGCTTCTGTGATCAGATCTGGGTTGAGCCTTTTTGAGAGAGACCATCTAGAAGTGACTTGTGTTCTTTTTTTAGTGCCTTAGCAGGTGGCACAGATCACAAAACTGATGACATTCCTTCTGACCACTCCTTCAGCTTCCTGTCTGCTAGGCTTCCTCAGCAGACCGTCATTCTTTTCTCCTGAATCTGTAAGCATTTAGAAAGGAAGGCTCTTGCCTCCCTATCTTGCTCCTCATCAAGCTTCTAATTGGTTTCTGGCTTCAGAATGAACTTGAAGTTGCCCACTTCATCCAGTGAACTGTAATCTGTTAATATTATGATTTTTTTTTTTATGCTCATATTGTCTTTGATTTGACCAGTGGGAGTCCAGTGAGGCTGATATCTGTTCCTTTACACCTTTCTATCTTTCTCCTTGAGCTTGTTCTTCTTTTTTGGCATAGCAAGATATTATCTTCATCTGGCCTTTTTTAAGTTTCTGTTTTGGATTCAGTTGTTTGTCCAGGAGACTCTGGCTTCCTGGAATAGAGGATGGTACTGGGAAGTGAGTTGCTGGGGGTTAGGGATGCGGCTCCTCTGTTACAATGCTTCCTAGCACAGATGAAGTTCTACATAGATGAAGGCCTACCTATAGATCTACCTATAGATCCATAGAAAATGGATGGTGTTGTAGGACGTGCCCAGCACCCAGGAAGCGGAAGCAAGAGGGTCAGAAGTTAAAAGATGTTTTAAGATCCAACACAGTGAGTTTGAGGCCGGCCTGGGATACAGGAGACTTTGAAAAGTATCTGGATAGTAGATGCCCATTCACCCTGTAGCATCTTTTCCCCCAAATAATTTCATTTCTCCTAAATTACGGAGTGATAAGGTCTTTCAATGAAAGGAGCCAAATCAAGCCAGATTAGAGTATAAAAGGCCGTTCGGTGAACTAGCTCCTAGAAGGCAGAGTGACTCAGCAAAATTTTAAGGGTCTTCCTGGGTCTGTACAAAAGCTGTGTGTGTGTGTGTGTGTGTGTGTGTGTATGGGGATTAAGCTCTGGAAAAAAAAAGCCAACAAAAATAATAACCAAATCTGGAAAACAGAATAGGCAAACATAGTTTTAATTTTCGAGCACCTTAAGTGCTGAGATGGAATTCATTATCCTTCCTCCGTGCTGGGACATTGAGGCAAACTGATGTGTCTGTGGGTGGAGAAGGTTGGGACATCAACCCCTAGGCTCGCTCACCGGTGAGGTTTCTTCGGGAGTGAGGAGGGTGCAGCCAGGGTAAGAGGGTGCGGTTTTCGACATTGTTTCTGTGATTTCTGCTCTGGAATACAGAGCTAGCTATCCCGATTAAGAAGTAAATGAATAGATCGGGGACTTGGCCAATGATTCGGTGAGAGGAAACCGATGAGAGATGCTTCTGACCGGGTGACTTCAGGAGGAAAAAAAAATTCAATTTCATCGAGTGCATTTCCTTTGGACCCTGGAATCACAGGAAACGCAATCTCTTTGAAAGGATCACTTTCCCAGTGCTGGTGACAGTGTTACTTCAAAGGCCTGAGCCGGAGAGCACTTCCGGTAAGTGAGCAGATTTGAATGAGTGGCCCCAAGGACCTGCTTTCTAAGCACCCACTCCATGGGGCAGGCAATCTTGGGAATTACCGCTTTCCCGGACCCTGCCTGCTGGGCTGGGGGCCCGGTGAGGTGTTGGGGGGTGGGGTAGGGGATTTCACAGTTCCCTAGCTCAATTAGAAGACAAAGCAGGATTGTTCTTTGCTTTGTTTCGCGGAATTTCAATTGGGGGTAAACGAAGATTCCCCGAGGACGCAAAACCCTAAACTGTTACTGCTTTATCGTCTTTTCAAAATTTGCTGTGCATTCCTGGGCTGAAAGGCAAAGGAAATGAAGCGTCACCCGCTACCCCACGTGCCCTTCCCTATCTGGACCTGTCAGGTCCCAAGTATTTGAGGGAGTTTTAATTACCGAGGAAACACTCCCTATCGGGTCTGGACGCTCGTCAGTATAGAGTGCTCTTAAACGTCCCACATGGAATCAGGCAGAGACGACTTGGAGAAGTGCTGATTTTTTATTGCGCATGACTAACTCAAGCTGTATCTTTGTATTTTTTTCTTTTTTGTTCCTCTCCCTTTTAAGAATAATCGCTTCAGAGTGATTAATGATGCCCGCGAAGCCACCGTCCTCACTTCCTGCGGCGAAACGCAGAACTGTTGTGCAAGTCTGGGTTTGTACAAGGGTGGGCTCCCAACTCCCTGAGACAGTTTTGTTCAGACAGTTGGGTTATTGTTCAGGAAAAGCTGAGTCTCTGGGAGTGAGGTGGGGGCTGCAGAGAGGGGACCCTGTTCAGGCCCCCGCAGGGAAGGAAGGCTTCGCCCCAGTTACAGGAGAGTGAAATTGGTTAACCTCTCAAGGTGCTAGGACAAGCTTGTTGCTGGATTAGTTGGGATCTAATTTTTTCTCCCCTTCTCCCTCTCTCCCCCTAATCTGCGCGCTCACGCGAGTGAATTAAGAACAAAACCCGTGGTGTCTTTGAAAACCAATGGAAACAAAAGGTCACCACCCTGCTGGGATGCAGCCCTTCTTAGGTCCAGGCCGAGCTCTCCTGCCCTCCTCCCCCGGAACTCCCCAGGGGAGCATCCTGCCGCCCTCCTAGGATCATCCTGGAAAAGCTGTTGCCCGGTCGTATCCGGGAGACTGCTCGGACTCTCGCTGAGTCACGCCCTCCCATCTCGGCCGCCTAGGAGATGTCTGCGGCAGCTACAGGGGTCGTTTCTTTTTTTTCTTTTCTTTTTTTTTTTTTTTTAAATAAATTTTACTTAATAAAGACTGTGAGTGATTCTTGTAGACGCCAGGAAAGTACTGAAATTTTAGTGACTGCTTCCCCTGGTGGATTCCAAGAGGCTAGTCTGTCATGTAAACGTTCTACAACCTTCCGCCCAACTCCTCGGTTCTGCCTTTGCGTTCCAGTTCTGAGGAAGGCCGGCTGGTGAAGCAGGTGCTGAAGGTTTCCCTTTAGTGGAGCCCAGAGCAAACATTAACAATTCCTTCTTCCCATACTGTACGGAATGCCTGAGCGTTGTCTGGGGGGTTGACCACGTTAGGACTAGCTAGCTAGAGAGAGGCTAACTGTAGTCTCTCCACTGAAGGGCCATGCCGGACAGTGAGCGTGTGTACGCGCACAGTGTGCACATGTGGGGCACAAGCTTCTCCTGAAGATTCATCACAGTGTCCTAGGATTCACCACATTAGATGCTTGCGAGCCTGGGTCCAGAACAGTATCTGCCAAGAAGTATGGGAGCCTGAAGTATTTCTTCCGGTTACCTTCTACTGAAAAGAGAGAGCACACCTGCAAGCCCAGCGCTTGGGAGGCAGTGGGGGAGGGGCGGTGAGTGGGGAGGATGGTCTTGACTTTAAGGCCAGCCTAAGATTGATAGTGAGTTTCAAGTGTGAGATCAACAAAAACATCACACACACACACACACACACACACACACACACACACACCCCAAATTCAAAAGCCTATCTGGCTTCTGAGCGGTTCCTGAGCAGTGCTGTTCTTAGGCTGTGTTGTATAAATCAAATCCTCAGTTTGCAGAATTACCCTAGCATCAACTGCATTAGAATTAGTGATTTTAGGCAAGGTTCCCAAGGGGTTAGAGCTGGGAGCACTGGTCTTTATGTTAATAGGGAGAACACCTGCTTGAGCAATCTAGGAACACTGGTTTTCTTCCCACGGTGCCTTCTCCATGTGAATTAATCTGTTAGCTGGTATGTGTGTCAGTTTATTTAGGAACATGTGTGCTGACAATTGGCTCCTGACTGTAAAATAAGGTCTTGGGGGACATCATGATTAATTGCCTGCCTTACTGTGTGTGTGTGTGTGTATGCCTTCGATGACAGGCATTATCAGTACGCATGTGTCTATAACACTACAGACAATCTAAAGGCAAGCGATCATTAAGACATCGGAAATGTAAGTGAACAGAAAAACTTGGAGTTATCTGGACTTTCTCTTCATGAACATGGAGCCGGGGAGATCTTATTTCTCCTGGAATGTAGCACTTTCAGATATAGGACAGGCAGAAATGTTTTCCTGGAGCACTCGGAATTATGGGGACACATAGTTTGTTTAAAAGAAACAAGGACTGCTTAGTATGGTGGCCCAACCCTCTGCTGGCTAAGGCAAGTTCAAGGCTGGCTTGTGTGCCTTGTATAAGGAGAGCTTACCTCAAAACAAAACCCGAAGAAGCCAACCAACCCAAACCAAACAACCATCACAACAACCAAACCAAAACAAAGCAAACAAAAACAAAACACGCACACAGCAAACAACAAAACAACAAAAAGCCAACAAGATAAGCAAAGAAACAGGGCTAGGTCTCAAAAAGAAGATCTTTACAACAATGCATTTGTTTTTCTGCTGTTTCTTCCTCTGAAAGCTGTGAATGGCGCTCAGCTTTGTATTCAATGTCCTACCAAGGAGGAGCCCTGGCGGTCTCTTGTGAAAGCCCAGAACAGCAGGCAACTGGATAGATAGTACAGTTTCTCACACACCAAAATGTGGGCAGTTTGCAGGCGTGATTTCTCAGTGAGATACTGAGAGACAGCACAAAACGTGCCATTGCTCCCTTACAAAACGGACACAGCATTATGAAAGCCAAAACCTATTCCCAGAGAAATTAAACCATATGCCGAAGAACTGGATGACAGTGAGGGTTTTGTTTGTTTGTTTGTTTTTATTTGTTCTGTTTTTTTTTTAAAGACAGGGTTTCTCTGCGTGGCCCTCCACAAAGATAGCAGCTCTATCTTCACAAGAATGAGGGAATTTTACTAGTTGGTAATTTGGGAGTTTCTTTGGACACAGGCTTTCTCTGCGTACCCCTGGCTGTCCTGGAACTTGCTCTGTAGACTAGGCTGTCCTGGAACTCAAGAGATCCGCCTGCCTCTGCCTCCCGAGTGCTGGAACTAAAAGCGAGTGCCACAGCCAGCTGAGGCATTCTGAAGATTTCATTTTGGCATCTGCGTTCTTTTTGGAACATTACCATAGCAGCGTCAGACTCCAGAGTGAGTTTAAGGGGAGAGAAACAACGGGAGGGCATATAGGTGGCCAGCTGAGAGACAGCTTTCAGAGCATATGACAACTGCCTGAGTGCTGAGGACGGGCACACATCTGATGACAGTCCTGTTTTTACAGACTGGCCTTGGGAGGCTGCTGTAAGCATTGTGTGGTTCCCGAAGTGAGCTTCTGCGGGAGAGGGTGGAGCTTGTACCTCATTAAAGCCAACTGCTTGGGAACCGAGAACACTGAGGCCATGGAAAGGGTCAACAGCCAACTGGAAGAGGCAGAGAAGTCACCTCAGTGAAACCAGAGATGGCAGCAGCACGGAGGGCAGCAATGGCGGACTATCGGGCTGCTGCGGGGAGGCTAAGTGGTCAGGGAACAAGCCGGCATTGCTGTGGCTATAGATTAGGGCCCGGGTTAGGTGGGCAGCCAAGTTGGTGAGAAAGCGGAAGGGGCGTGGTGACTGCGCACAGTTCAGAAGGCAGCAGACTGACGGGCTGTCTTTCTTTCGTTCCCAGAAGAAGGACCTGAAGATTCTTTCAATCACTCAGCAAATGTTTATTGGTGTCTACTACGAGCTAAGTGCAGAGGAGCTGCAGATGAAAGGAACTCCCTGTGCTCCCAAAGAGCTCTCAGTCTCGAGCTTGCAAAGGGAGAGGCGAGGGGAACAGTGAGCCAATACTTTGTGTCAAGGGCCCTGTGGGAGGGGAGGCCACATCTCTTGTCACACAAGAGGGAGAGTATTGAGGTTTCCTGGAGGGCTAATTAGGCATTCACCAGGCGAATCGGGCGAGCAGGGGGATGGAGCTGGGGAGCACAAGAAATTGTGCTGATGCAGGAGGCGGCTGTGGGTCAGCAGGCCAAGGGGAAGCCTCCATCCAATAGGGCCGGTTCAGAGGGAGTTTCTGAACCACAGAGCAGATAGCGGAGGGCCACAAAGAGCAGCAGAGGTTTGATGAAGACTGGAAAATACGGTTCTAAGAGAAGGAGAAAGGCTGGCCTTGGGTTTCCTGGCAGGGTGGGGGCTGAGGCCATCTGCCAGCACACTGAAGATTGCCATATTGTCATTATTTGAGATTCACAAAGACTTTCATCAGCCGTGTAACCGACTCTCACTGACACCCCAGTCCTACATCTGTTGATCTGCTTTTAAATGTGGGGCGATCTTCCCTCCCAGTATGGCAGTGTCAGGCGTGCCAGGCCTGGACAGGAGCCAAGGAGTATTGATTACATACTGTCTGTCCTCTAGTTGAAACTTGTTTATGTTCCAGAGTCAAACATCACGCAACAGGAAGGGTTCTTTGTGGAACTCCAATCCCGAGTTTTGGTGGGACTTTTCCAGGACACCATAGGTTGGTTTCACACTCATTAATGCACAATTTAAAAAGGAGTCTCTGGCGTCTTTTTAAATTTCAAAGGGACCAGTAATAAAGAAGATGCAATGTAGCATCTTCTGGCACAAAGTCCTCTGATCCAAACTCCAGGGGCCACACTTTGTACTGTTTTATAGCATTGCTAATCCTTAACCTTGGGTAAAGGATCTCCTAGGTTCCGGCTAGGGTAATGAACCCTAGAGAAGAACCTAGACGTTTGACATATGAGTGTTTTAATTTTAAATTTTGTGTATGTATGCGTGCGAGTGTGGTATACATGTGGTTATATATTTACTCTTGTGTGTGTGCCCAAGGAAGATGCTGGTCGCTCAGTACTGTTGATCTCTACCTTCTTCCCTTAAGGTCTCTCCTGGAATCTTGAGGCCGGCTTGTGTCCTGCAAGTCTCTGTAATCCTTCTGTCCCCGCACTCCACAGCACTGACATTACAGGTGTGTGGGGTCAAGCTCAGCTTTTTGTTAGGGTGCTGGGGTCCTAACCCAGGCCCTCGTACTTGTGAGGCCGAGGCTCTTATCCACTGAGTTCTTTCCCTCATCACGTCTCATTTTAGATCCAAATCAGCGGTTTCCAACAGTAATTCTGAATTCTTTCCTACATGTCGCTTGCATAGTGAAGTTGGCTAATGTGAATTTTATAAGTTTATGAAAAATCTGTGTCAGCCAAGGGACCCACTAGTATCTACTGAGAGGCAAGAGGGGCCAGAATATGAGAAAAATCAACACACAGAGAGTCTGAGGGGGCGGGGAAAAGAGAAATTGCATAGAGAATAGGTTTTGCAGAAGATGGCTGATATTTGACTTTTTTCATGATAGTTTTACCATGCAACCCAGATGATTTTTAGTTTGAATAGAATACAATTTATTGCATTTCTTTCTTTCTACACACACACACACACACACACACACACACACACACACACACACGTATGCATGCACAATGAAGGGAAAATGATAGCCTTTTCAGAAGAACAGTATGACTTATTCACATAGAGAACCTTTAGTCTTGTTAGGAGTTGATACAATAGAGTAATGCCTGACAACCTCTGTCTCTTACTACCACCCCGAAGATCTCCAGGCCCTGTCACCTTACAGTGCACAGAGACTGAATAGCTGTGACTAGGTTAAGAATCTTGAAGATAAGAGTTTGTTATCTGGATGGGCCAATGCAGTCAAGAAGGAGGAAGGTAGGAATGTTAGGGCAGGAGAGAGGTGAAAGCTGGGTCAGGAGCTTGCATACAGAAGCAGAGGTCACTGTGATGCTAATCCGGAAAGAAATCCATGAGGCAAAGGAACCAGGCAACCAGCAACTGGAGAGGGCAGGAAGGAGTCTCTACAGAAGCTTCTAGAAAGAAAGGCAGTGCTCCGAAGACCCACTCTGGCCATCTGACTGCCACTTTGTTACAGTTACATTGTTTCAAGCCATTACATTCTGAGTCATTTGTTACACCAACAAGAAGAAATAAATATAAAGCTAGTGAGTGGTTTTATAAACCTGATCGCTTGGATTTTATATTCTTTCTGCTTTCCAGAGGTGCTCTTAAGTTTCCTATGTGATAATTCACTTCAAATGATCTTTTGTAAATCGTCTGTTTGTGTGTTCTCTCTCTCTGTGTGTGTGCGTGTCTGTGTGTCTGTCTGTGTGGGGGTGTTGGGAGGTTCTTGCACAAGCCAGGCACTGAGCTCCACCCTGTCCTGCTCTTGCTTTTACTCACTCATCTCTTTATTAGATATGACCCTTGAGGGGAAGAATGGCCTTATTCTAGCTCTGTGTTTCTGAGTGTGCGCTGTGAGCGACTTAAAGAAAAAGTGCCTCAAAGACAGTTTCCTTTCTTTTATAAACATATTTTAAAAGATGTATTTGTTTATTTAATGTATATGAATACACCATCACTGTCTTCAGACACACCAGAAGAGGGCATCAGATCCCATTACAGATGGTGTGAGCCACCATGTGTTTGCTGGGACTTGAACTGAGGACCTCTGGAAGGATAGTCGGTGCTCTTAAATGCTGAGCCATCTCTCCAGCCCAAAAGACAGTTTTCAAGCAGATTGTGTCTGTTCTTTCTGGCTTGGTAAGATTTTGAGGGTCCCTCTTCAACTTGAAGACAACAACCTTAGAAGAAACTGGCTCACAGGAGGTCAGGAGAGAGGGCCTTGTTCTTCCAACAGCTGCCAGAGTCCAGCTGTCTTCCTTACACAGGAGTCTGCTGATGTCTGGCCAAGATGGTGGGCTCATTTGAGTGTGGGAAACTGAACTTGAGTGTGCTACGGAACCTTTTGTGGTGATTAACCCAGGCATCTTTCCTGAGTTTTGTCCTTATCACAGGGCCTGAGTGCTTTTTAGAAGTAGTCTGTCTTCTCCACATGAGTGGATTCTCCTCTGGTGCTCTGAGCCTCCTTGAGCTAGAGAGTTTTCTGGATTCTCCATTTCGCTTCTGCTCTCGAGGGCCCAGCCTTGAGGCAGCCTTCACAAGGTGTCTCTGGGATGACTCTTCTGTTTAGATGCACTCTGCTCTGGGAACTGTGGGCTGAGTTCCTGTGAGACTCTTGTCTCTGTTGCATTTGATACCAACAGAAGTTGGGTTAAGAGAATTGCTTCTTTTTTTTTTTAAATTTTATTTTTTAATGTTTGGTTCTTGCTAGCGTTTCCGTGGAAACTAGAGGGTGTAGTGTGGACTCATAATTAAGGCTTCTCTATGTCGGCAGTTCTTGGGGGCCTCTGCCTCAGGGTGCTGCAGAAACTGATCTGTTTCTCTTCTTCCCCCTTCTCTGTGTCTGCAACTCTCTTTTAACCAGCATTGGGATGTAACCCCCCCCCCCCCCTTCTCCTTCTTTCTGATCCAGCTTGCCTTTGTTCCTGCTGCTGTTGAGTAGCTGTTCAGGAGTTCACACCATACATTTTCATGGTGAAGACAACTTCCTTTTCAAGGAGGTCCCTGGGCAGTTAGACATCTGTAAAATGAAGAAAGTCCTAGAGGAAGAAGAGGAGGCTGCGCCGGCTCTGCCGCTGTTGCCGCACAGATCCCCTGCGTTGCGCTAGCTGCCTGTGCTAGATGCCCACTTCCTCCTCTGCCCGGTTAGGGACAACTCTCTCTACAACACATGCTGGGCTGAAAGACTGGTTTCCCCTGACAGATGAAGGAGTTTCCAGAAAGATAATTAAAATAACGTGGACGGCATGTATGGGACTTGGCAGATGTTTGTATACTCGGACACACGGGGCATTGGAGAGGACAGTAAAAAATGACCCAAATGTCCACCAACAGAATGGATAATGTACCAGTGGATGAGCAGATTTTGCATTTGCATACAATGGGACATTAGCCTTAGAAAAGAGTGAGATTGTGATATCTGATGCAGGTTACAGCATGAGCCAACCCTGAATACATTTTGCAGAGTGAAGTAAGCCAGATACAAAAAGATAAGAACTGTGTCATTCCACCTGTATGCGAGAACTGTCAAACTCCCAGAATGCTGGCCAGCAGAGGCCTGGGGAGAGGGGACGTGGAGTTACTGTCTAAGGGGTCAGCCTTGCTGTTCAAGGAGGTGGGTGTACACTCACGTGCATGTGTTTAATCGCTGAGCACTCACCATCAAGCCTTAATGAAACTAAACAATGAACTTGGTGAAATTGGTGGAGCTTACGTTGCACATCCTTTTACCACAATAGAAAAAGGTCACGAGGAGGAATCTGGGTATTATAGTTGTTCTGTTGTTCCTTCATAATTTCTTTTTGGTCGAAAGCTCAAAAGGTGTATAGATTGTTGGAGACTGACCAACCAACATTGCTGCTGTTTGTGTGTCTTTTATGTTGTGCTGCGAGTAACACTTAACTCAAATAACACAGAGAATACATCTTTCTTCTAGGTAATTTTTTTTCCCTGTAACTTTTGTACACCAATCTAGGAAAGAAAACATATCTATTGAGTCAAATGCATGCTTTCAAAGGTCACCAAAATAAACTCTGTGTCTGTGGCAACCCTTGGAACTGGGCAGAGGAACCTGGATTTTGCAAGGCTTGTACACACACTGAATGATACTTCTTGTCCCTGGTTCCCTGACTTCATACAGGAAATATGTGACCTCCGGGTCCCCAGGCTCTCTGAAAGAAAGCTTTGATAGAGACAGAGAGCAGGGGGATTCCTCTTGGCTCAGGTAATTTTTGCGGCTGATAATTGTGATCAAGTTTTGAAAAACAAATACCACCTGCTCCCTGAATCTGGGAACAGGAGTTGGTGTGGAAGGAACTCAGATTTGATGGCCAGATGCCCCGAGTGCTTGGCAGGCTTACAGGGTGACTTTTTTTAGTGAGTCATTTTGACATTCTGTGTCTGCAGGCCACAGGGGAGTCAGAGTTGAAAAGTGGCCCATCTCTCACGGGCGGCCCAGGTTAAATTCCTCTCTACAGTTTGGGGAGCAGACATGGTAGAAAAAGGTGTACCACCTCTAGGGGAACATAAAAAATATGGTAGATCACAAGTCCGTCAGATTCTGTTTCTTTGTACCGATGGGTCACTCAGTACTATTTGAAATAGCAAACTGAAACTTAGCTCCTTCTCTCTCTCCTGCTCTCGCTCCCCCTGTCCTGCCTTCTGTCCGCTCTTCCTTATTTCCCACCTGTTCTTTTGCAGCTCAAGCTTGTTGAGTATTACAGTTTTGTTCTTTATATCACACACCACATCCCACACACATTACATACATTGCACACACCACACCACACACACAGACTATATATATCACTCACACACCACACCTTACACACACACACATATACTACACCCTACACACACTACACATACCACACAGCATACCCTACACACACTACACATATCATACACACCACACACACAGACTACACATATCACACACACCACTTCTTAAACACACACACACATACTAAAAATATCACACACCACATCTCCACGCACATTACACATATTGCACACCACACCCTATACAAACATACACAGACATACTACACATATTGCACTCACACACACTACACACACATACCACAGATAACAACACACACACACACACACACACACACACGGCACACCTCACGATTCACACACATACACACATATATACCACACACATCTCATATACATACACATGCATGCACACCGAATTACGTTCTGCTATTTTTTCCTTTCTTGTCTCCAGAATAGAATTATAGGCAGCTACAAGATTATTTAATGGGAACCAAAGGGAGGCGGCAGATAGATGACTGGATGAAGTCACTTGAGAACAGAAAAGATAGAGAAGATGTGGACATAGCCCATCCTTAGCACTTTTTCTTCTGCAGTTCTCTTTGACCCCCACACAAAAGCCAGGCCTTTCCAGGTACTTTCCAGATATAGGGGTACTGGGGAGCCCAAAGAGGGAACCGCAAAGCTTGTTATGTCTTTTTTGAGGCAGGGGCTGGGATTCTGCTTGGGAGATACCATGTTTCTAAGGAACCAGCTGATGGATGGGTGGGAGGATGCAGGGTGAGCCTTCCTGGGGCTGGAGAAAGAAAGGCCAGTCTGCCGGCTTCTTTCTGTGGCTGACTGGACTCAGGTTGGCAGGAGTATCCGAGGGAGGACGACTTACGGTCTGGAGCGCCAGATTGACCAACAACTGGAAAAGATTGATTCTAGCCTTTGAGATGTTAAGTATCAGCAGTAATGACTATAGTCACGATGACGTTATTATAGCTAAGAGGCCAGCTGGGCATTTTTATGTGGCATGTTTTGAATCCTGTGATACAGTGCTGTCTGCTTAGTTTTAAACTCTGGAGACAGCTTCTATTGTAAGCCGTATACAGGGCATCCCCTGTGGAGAGATAAGGTGATGCTTGCTGAAGCCTTGGAGTGACCCTCTGAGCAGATATCCAGGATTCATGAGCCAGGCAGCTCTGAACTGCAGGTGTTTGAAGTTCCAGCCAGGGGTGGGAGTCGGGATGGGGGACGGGTGGGGGAGGGGTCATAATGGTAGGCACAGAATCTCAGTAGCGATGTGACTGACTGAGGTTAGGTGGCATGTTCTGCCAGGCAAAACAAGTCTCAGTTGCCAGCTGTGAGCCTTCCTGCTGAGTTGACGGTCTAGTTTGTGTATATAGCATCCCAGGACGCCACAGGTGCCTCAGTGTAATGGCCTCCCATTAATGATGGTACATTTTACAAATTGAGGCTACAAGAAGCTATTTACCTAAGGACTGGATGACTAAGAGGCAGATGCCTCATTAGATACCCGTGCATCAGTTTTTACCTTTTACTCCTTTTACTCCTTCAAGACTGGTGCTTCTTAGATTTGACTACGATGTCTCCCCCATCCACTGCAACCATCAGGAAACAAAGTGAAGTGTTTTGGAAAAACATCTCCCTGTGGTAAGAGAAGGAGACGGGCCGTCCTCAGTAGTCATCTGGTGGCCAGTTAAGGTGGAAAAACCTTCCTTCCCATAGGCTGGTTGTTCTGACAACACGCAGCAGGCATGCTTTCATTTAATTGGGTTGAGGAGGTAAGAACGAGCAATTTTGAGGTGTGGTTTTTCTTGAGATGGTGCTCAGATACGTAAAGGCATTTTTTTTTTAAATGGTGTTTTAGTTGGGCAATTACAGAGCTTGAGTAATTTTGTGTTTCGAATAGGAAAAGTCAACATCACAGTGTTGGGTGAGGTCACACGATGCACTGTGTGTGTGTGTGTGTGTGTGTGTGTGTGTGTGTGTGTGTGTGTGGTGGGGGCAGACAATGGATGGCTACAACAGCTGGTGAGCCCCGGCCTCACAGGCGTTATCTGGTCAGTGTCCCGGTGATTCTGGTCCTTGTACTCTCCCTGCTCTGTGCTCTGGGAACATGGCAGACAAAGAGTTGATCTTCCATGCCCCTGCCTCTGTCTTTGGGGTGTGAGGTGCAGCCAGAGCCCAGAGAGTTGAGATGAAGGGGGAGTTGGGGTACGGCTTCGCTGTTCTGTGTTGTGTTTCTAAAAATTAGTTTCCTCTTGAAGACAGCTCCAGCAGGCTGCCCCTCCTTCGGGGTTTCAGTGCAAAATGAACCTCAGGATAACAATATCTCTTTCCCGTGCCTTCAGTCCAGGAGTCCAGTAATGGTTTCAGGTGGTTCCCATTCAAGGGCCACCCATGCCTGTGTGTTGAACACACGGCCTCCTTCATCAGTTCCCCTCGTGTCACACACCCTCCATTTCGCCCGTGGAGGGTGCTTATTTATCAATGCAGAAACATTTTAGTGGCCCTCTAGTCAAATGTGTGCCTCATACCCTAGAGATCCAGTTCAAGGACAGCTTCAGAAGGTCTGAGGTAGAGCCCAAGAGTCCGTGCCTTAACAGGTAGGTACCAAGTGGGATGGAGGCTCATGGGCTCTGGAGCACCATTCACTGTATGATCCTAGACTTCTTCTGAAAATCACTTTCACAATTGTGTGTGTGTGAGTGTGTGTGTGTGTGAGTGTGTGTGTCTGTGTGTGTGTGAGTGTATGTGTGTGTGAGTGTGTGTGTGTGAGTGTGTGTGTGTCTGTGTGTGTGTTTGTGTATCTGTGTGAGTGTGTGTGTGTCCGTGTGAGTGTGTGTGTGTGTGTGTGAGTGTGTGTGTCTGTGAGTGTGTGTGTGTCTGTGTGAGTGTGTATGTGAGTGTGTGTGTCTGTGAGTATGTGTGTTTGTCTGTATGTGTATGTGAGTATGTGTGTCTGTGTGTGAGTGTGTGTGTGTGTGTCTGTTAGTGTGTGTTTGTGAGTGTGTGTGTATGCCTGTGTGAGTGTGTATGTGAGTGTGTGAGTGTGTGTGTGTCTGTGTTTGTGTATCTGTGTGAGTGTATGTGTGTCCGTGTGAGTGTGTGTGTATGTGAGTGTGTGTGTCTGTGAGTGTGTGTGTGTGTCTGTGTGAGTGTGTATGTGAGTGTGTGTGTCTGTGTGTGAGTGTGTGTGTGTGTCTGTGAGTGTGTGTTTGTGAGTGTGTGTGTATGCCTGTGTGAGTGTGTATGTGAGTGTGTGTCTGTGTGTGAGTGTGTGTATCTGTGTGAGTGTGTATGTGTCTGTGTGAGTTTGTATGTGAGTGTGTGTGTGAATGTGTGTGTCTGTGAGTGTGTGTGTGTGTCTGAGTGTGTGTGTGTGTGTGTGTGTGTGTTGAAGTTCATACGGATACATGTGTGTATGGAGAACAAAGGAGAAACTTCTTCACCCTGCTTTATTTCTTTAAGACAAAATCTCTCCCTGAACTAGAAGCTTTTGTTTTGGCTCCGGGATGGCTGGCTAGTGAGCTTTCTTGGTCCACCACCTCTTTCCATTCTCCAGTGCTGGCCTATCAGCATAAATTATAATCGTAAAGATTTTTTTTTTGTAGGTGCTAAGATCCAAGCTTAAGTCTTAATACCCAAGCAGAGAGTGTTCTACACACTAAGTCATTTCCACAGTGCTCTCTGTCTCTGCCTCTCTCTCTCTCTCTCTCTCTCTCTCTCTCTCTCTCTCTCTCTCTCTCTCTTGCTCTCTCTCTCTCTCTCTCTCTCACACACACACACAACTGAAAACATAAAACCAAAACATTTAGGCTTATAGTAAGACGTTGCAAGTGAAAATGCAGACCCACACTCATCCTGAAAGTCAGAAGTGGGTTGATGTAAAAAGAAAAAATGAAGCGAAATTAAACGTATTTTGCTTTTTTAATTTTCCTTCTGTGCTGGCTAGTTTTATGTCAATGTAATTCAACGTTACAGTCATCTGAGAGGAGGACACTTCCGTTGAGAAAATGACACCATAAGACACAGCTGTATGTACTTTCTTAATTAGTGACTAATGCAAGAGGACCCAGCCCACTGTAGGTGGTGTCATCCCTAGGCTGGTGGTCCTGGGTTCTGTAAGAAAGCAGGTTGAGCAAATCATGAGGAGCAAGCCAGCGAGCCGCATTCTTCATGGCTCCTGCCTCCTTCGAATGCCTGTCTTGAGTTCCCTCAGTGACTTGGAAGTGTAAGAAAACAAACCCTTTCCTTCCCCAGTTGCTTTTGGTCATGGCCTTTCATCACAGCAATAGACCTTGAGACACTTCCTAATGGTACACTCTCCCTCCCCATGCCCTCCACACCCCCCCCCGGGTGTGTGTGTGTGTGTGTGTGTGTGTGTGTGTGTGTGTGTGTGATCTACAAAGGCAGCTGAAGAAGCGCCAGACCCACAAGTTGCTGACTAATTGTGATTTGTTCCAGGGAAACTAATTCTGAATCCTGGATAGAGAAGGTAGTAGAGAGATACAAAATTTAATTTTAGAAATTTTCCTCCTTAGAGCTAGCATCATCATCGGTATTTGTAAATAAAGTTTTACTGGCGCCCACCCAGCTGTGCGCGTTTGCTTTCTTCTTCTAAGTCTGTTTGCCTCTTAATGGCAGGTCGAATACTTACATCAGGAACCAGATGGCTTTTAGCCCCGAACTGTTTGCTACCTGACTTTTATAGGAAGCAATTGTGAATCTCTGCCTTTGACCATTGCAGGGAGTCTCTCAAAACAAACAAATAAAACAAAAACCAAACCAAAACAAAAAAAAAAAAATCAAACCAAAAACTAAGATCTTTGAGCAAAAAGCAACTACAGGAATAATCTTGTCTCTTTGTACAGACAAGGATTCTTCGATTGCCCCAGCGATATTGGGCTTTAAAAGAAGATGGGGCAAGAAGATGTAACTTGAAGAAAACCAACAGTTATTACACGCCCTTTAAGGAAAGCCAGCCTTTAAGACAGAGGTTGGAAAGCTAAAATGGGCCATCGTGACAATGGGTGTTGTAAAATAGATTTCTCTGCTCACGCCCGGACCAGCCACACCAAACCAACACGGTTCCATGTGGAGATGTTTAATAGAAGAGAAACAGGAGTCAACAGGGTTCGGGGTCCAGAGAAAAGGAGAGAGAGAGAAAAGGGTGGGGTTCAGTCTCTCATGGGTTGGGGGTGTAATGAATTCACCTGCTTCTGAACGGGTGTATCCTGGGAATGCTTGGCTGTTTCCATGGTGATGGATGCATGTCCTAATGCCCCCGTTGGTCTCTAGCCTATTCAAAGTCACAGGCTGTTAATATTTTCTATTTCCACAGTTGTCCCCACCTCCAACCCCTAATGTGAATGGTCCATAAGTCGGAATCAGATTTCCAAGGGTGGTCTGGGCCTGGAGATCTTTAAAACAGCTTATGAACAGCTGTTCCAAATGACATAAGCTAAGGCTGGCTGCCGTTCCCAAGGCAGCAACCCCAACCTGTCATTATTCCCTACCAAACAATTGGGAGTCAGGTACAGGCACTATAGGGATACATGAGCACCCACAGAAAACTACGTATGGAGTGTAGCCTCTTATGTAGTCTTGGCTACACTCAAAATCATTTGGAGGCTTGGCTTGTGAGCTGCCTGCCAAACGTGGGATGAAAAACCCCTTGGCGCTTAGTGTCTCTGAAAGCAGTGTGGAGCTATCACTGTAGGCTTTAAGAAACATCTTCAGCAATAATTTCTAGCACTTGTAGATTGAAGGGAAAAATGTGCAAAATATCGATTTGTTCCAGTGCCTGTCACGGGCCTAATGCAGTCACTCCTAATGGAAGTCAGCTTCAAAATTGTTAGACATTTCTTAGTGGAAGATTCTCCTTCCTCTCAGTTTCCTTGAGCATTGCTGTAAATTTTCTATAGACTAAAACATCCTATACACCTGCCTGTAGGTCAAACAGGAAATGCACGGTGCCCGGATTCTAACTGTGAGCTCTGAAGGGTATCAATGTTTTCGTGTGTAAATTTCACTAGTTCTTAGCAAAGCCTTGTCCATGGTAGATAAGAGAAGAGCAAGAGAAAACTGTATAGTGGGATGGGAGTTGAGCTGTTGTGTGAGGCATGCATTATCGTGTATATTCAGAGAACAAAGAACCACTGTGAGAACACAGTTATGCTGTCCGGGAGACGGTTGCTTCCGGGTCTTGGTCTTAGGCTCTTCTGCCCTTCCGATGGTTCTAGCAAGGTCATCCTGGTTTGGATCTGCTGACAGGTACCAATCATGCTTAAGGTGCATATTTGTGCAAGTTCACACTGTGACTGGACAATAATGCTTGGAATTTATATTGAGCCTTTCATCTTTGAAGTTCAATGTTCTAAGCGTAATCTTTATGACTTCTTGGTGAGGTAGCAACTGGGGCACTGTTTTGATTTTAGGTAGAGGTGTGGACATGTGACAGACATCCAGGTTCAAGGGTCTGTGTGGGGGCCCTGCATGAGTCAAGGCTGAGGTGGGAACAGAGATGGAATCTTTATATAGAAGTTCTCTTTATTCTCCCCCCTTTCAATTCAAAGACAGTGTGTCTCCCCCACCCCCTGTAGGAAAGAAAAATGTTCAAGGATTCTAGTTCATTCCAAGTATATTAAAAGTCAGAGGTGGAAATCAAATTACAAAGTCTAAATTTTTCTAAAGTCTTTTCAAAGTACTTCTAAAGCCTTTGGTCTAAGTGCTGGGCTTAACTTGAAGCTTAAAATACGTTCATGATCTCTGCTTCTCTCCCTCTGCCTGGCTGGTCTTAAGTTCCTTAAGGTAACTAGTCAACTGTCTGGATTAGAACTCACAGGCTTGTTTTGGGGAAAGGATGATTGGCTTTCCGCAGATTACCTCCTCTCCGATCCTACCACAACAACAGCACTTTCAGATTCAAGACTTCATAATTAACTCGTGATGATTATTTGCAGGACAGCGTGGGGTTGTAATGCAGTTGAGAAACGGGTCTGCATAAATAGTAATAAAACCTAAAGGGACCGTATAGGCACATGAAAGAATACATGTTATCTAACCAATAATATCTGCCTCCTTGAAGCATCTCATTAGCATTTATCAAGTAGTTAATGGTCTCAAAACACTTGACAGTTAATCCATAGAACATCCTTTGCAGATAATTAAATATTCTGATCTGAACCCACAGGAGCAGACGTATGCAGCAGCTGTGAGATCTGACCGGAAGGACAAGACAGGAAGCCGCTGCTGGAGAAGGCGATCGATAACTCCTCGGTTCCTCGGAGACACGGCTGCTCACGCCGCTCTTCTGCGTGATCTTTCAGAGTCACGATGAAAACCCAGGCGAGGAGAAAACTTTCTTCTGCTTTCACAGACTCACATTTGGCTCGATGAGAATGCAGTTCGTTTCCATAAAAATGATGCCTCGGTTGCTGTCAGGTTTATTTGTGGCGGCTAAGTAGGGTGATCACCCACTCGCTGGCGAGCTCAGAGGTACAGGAACCTCGGCCCCCTCACCTCGCGCATTCTGAGGATTCTTAGGACATCCGAGTGTATTTGCTGGAGATCTGACTGTGCTACAGAAGGACTCCTTGTTCCAGCTCCTACAACAAAAATGCCATTTTGGAAACACTGGACTGTGGCACCGAGAGAAAGTACTGCAAACATTATCATGGGACATTCTTTAAGGTGGAATGATCTCTCTATGGAGATATGACTTGATAAATATATGAAGAAGGCTTTAGATTAGTAACAAGTGAAAAATTTCAACTTTGGAGGTAAAAATCTTAAGACCTTTCTTGTTTTACTTGAAGAGTTTTAGCAATACTAAATACATGGACAGACACACACACACACACACACACACACACACACACACACACACACACACACACACACACACGGCTGCTATGGGTAGAACACGGTGGGCGTGCCAGGCAAGTGCTTTTACCCCTGAGCCACATTCCCAGCCCCACTTTCAAAGCAGGGTCTCACTGTGTAGCTTAAACTGGCTTCTGACTGTAAGGCCTCCTTCGTAGGCTCACCAATTGCAGGACCACCACACCTGGCTCTACATTATTGTTTTTCTGTCAGTGTGTGTGGCTAAAATGTGACAGGAAACAACCTTGGAGACAGCATTTTATAAAAAGGTGTTGACCTTGAAAAGTAAATGTTTTCTTTAACTGTTACTTTCCGAGAAGCCTTTTCCCCCAGCTTTTATTTATTTATTTATTTTATACCAAAGAAAATATGCTCAGTTGGTAACTTTGGACAAAGCCAGGCCCTCGTGCTTCCGGCAGCTTTGCCTCAATAGATACCTGGGGATGAGAAGCTTGCTAGCGACATCTCCATCTTATAGGGGATCAAAGTCAGGTAATATGATAAGATGGTTCACTAATCTGTGGGGAACTCAGGCTCTGAACCAGGGCAATTCAGCTGCAGGCTGTTAACTGATGTTTACAGCAATCGCCAAACAACCCTTTTGATCCTGGGGTGAGAATGTTGAAGACATGTCACAGGAGAATAGGCTGTTCTCAGTGAGGAAAACCAGCAAAGGTGGCTTCGATCGTAAAATATTTCCAATGTGAATAGTGACTTACACTTAGAGACAGTGCATTGACTCCGGGTCACTAAAAGGTATAAATGACAGAGTTTAGGATACTTCCTTCCAGCTGACTTTGATAACAGGAAAGGGAAGCCGAGAGAACAGTGGAGAATGCTCAAGTCAAAGGGAGGTGGTAACAGTGTGGTTTCCAGTGGCTTAATTCCTTCCTGGGCATGATGCTCTGATTCAACATAGATATCATCCAGCTAAGTTCCTGTGTATATACATCTGCGTGTAACATTTGTGGGAAGGATGCTTTCCAAGGACCGCATGCTATGTATCTGTCGGTTGATAATGATCGAAGCATTTGGAATGAGCGCTGCCCACTAAGAGCCTCCCAGAGTCAACCTCTTAACAGAGTGCAGGGGCAGGATTTTCAAAGCAAAAGCACTGTGAAGTAGAGGCTGGGAAAGTCCGACACTGAGTCCAGATGGCCTTGCTGTTAGGGTTTATCTCGCAGAGCCAGGCATGAAAGGTGAGAGTCCGGTCAGTCTCTGTTTATTTCCGCCCTCCTGTTCCGGCTGATGCTTTGACACCAGAGCTCCCCATTGTATTCTCTTCCACCTCCTCCCTGCTCTCTGCAGTCCGGGGCAGCCTGCTTGCCAGCAGAAACCAAGGACGGAAACACAGAAACATTGTGGAGTACACCAAGACCGTTTGAGGCAGGCAGCAGTAATAAACTAGCAGTAGAGGTTAGCATCCTAGACTCAGTGCTGGGAGACACTGAGGGACAGAGATCTGGGGAGTCGCACACACGGAGTTCGTCTTCTACAGGAAGAGCTGTGCAGGCTTTGCAGAAGGAAGCCTGCCTGAGGTTGGGGTGGGGTGGGGGGCCAACACCAGGGGACCCGCTTAGTTATTTCTTTCATTATTTAAAACAATCAGCTCTAGTGTTTTATTCTTTTCCTGAGATACTTATTAGTGTTATTTAAATAGATTTTATGATTGGGGCCACCCCTTGAGAATGGATAGCTTTTCCTAGGCAGGGCGGTATTGATACAGAAGCAGAGGTGGGTGGATCTCTCTGAGTTCGAGGCCAGCCTGGCCTACAGGGTTAGTTCGAGGACAACCAGGGCCGCTACACGGAACAACCCTCTCTCGGAAAAGCTAAATAAGATGAGATAAAATAAAATAAAGCAAAACAAAATAGAAGCGTTTCTTCTTTGTTTCCCTCCCTCCTTCCCTCCTTCCCTTCCTCTCTCCCTCCTTCCCTCCCTCCCTCTCTTCCTTCTGCTTCTCTTCAATTTTGGCTGGTGGTTCTACACTTCTGTTACCACAAACAACTACGGTTTGTGGAAAGATAACTCCGTGCCTGTATATCACGAGGGATGGATTCTTGACTGACAGATCTTACTTTTGCTGAATCAAACTGTTGGAAAAAAAACAACTCTCATTTTCTCTCATTGCTCTTCGGGAAGGGACAACTTGGAGCCGGGGGTGGGGGTGGGGGGCAGCAGCGTCCTGTCTCAGAGACAGTCCTCGAAGTCTTAAGCCCACATACGTATTTCACAAAGACGGATGTAAAATGCATGTGTGTAAGAAAATGATCAAGCACAGTATTTGGTCATCACACCCCTTCAGACACTTGTTTTGTTGTTAGATTTTTCAGGAGACTTAATCAGCAAGGTGAAGAGGAGACCTGAGACCCTGCTTCGGGGACCTATTTACAAGTGATGTCCAATGTTCCGGCTCCTTTCTCTCATGGCATGCGGATGGAAATGTCATTGCTGGTGGGAATCCATCCAATGTGAAATATGCTAGGCGGGGTGATACTTGGTGCCCAAGGCTCCAGAATCATTTGGAACCATTTTCCCACAGCTAGTCTGTAGCTTGGGAATCTGGGTGGGTGCTGGGTGGAGTTTAGGAAAGACAGAATCATGGTGGTGACAGATCTCAGCCTTACTTGGACCCATCTGAACAGCTTGGTGTTGTCCGTGATCTTGAGAATTTTGCTTCACAAACTGCAGATCCATTCCTTAGTGAAATCTGTTCTGTGAGGAAGTGGGAGACATCTGTTGTTATTTGAGAACACTCTCAGGAGCCTGCCCGGTTCTACTCAACCTGGTAAATACCGTTTTCCTTACATTGTTCTGCCTTCAGTGATTCCCGTCTTATCCTTGCCTGGCATCCAGGAATAACGTTCTTCTGATTCCTAACAGCGTGCCAAGACATAGAAGCATTTCTTATACCAGCTTGTCTGCTCCAGCCTCTCCCTGGGTTGAGGGAGAACTGCCAACGGCACTGTTTGTCTTGGGGAGATGCAAAGGGAATCAGGGAGCCTTGTGCAACAGCCAGGTCTCGTGGGATGACCCACGCCAGGGCAGAGCAGACATTATCTAGGGGGGTCAACTGGAGACAGATGTTGTGCCTTCTGTCTGCTTCAGCTATGAACCAGGGATTTGAAGCTTACTACTTAGATGTTGTTATGTTCCCTTCCGTTTCCTAAGATAACACCCTGCACGCTGGTACTTCAGAATGCTAGTAAAGATACCGTTAGTTGAGATGGCGTTTGGATGCCTTTGATGCTGGTTTCTAGGTGAGCCCAGCCACACTCTTTGCTCCCTTTACTTCCATAGGCTGCTCTCGACTAGGGGAAGATGGTTTGAGATCGCTCATATCTCTTTGTGCCTTCCACTAGAAGTTCCCTGAGACCTGCAGCTGTGCCAAGGGGCCCATCTGGTTGGGCTAGGGTTACCTAGACCAGAGGGAGAACATCAGAAATGGATGAAGATTGTTCCCTTGGTTGTAGGTCATGGGAGAATATTCTAGACCAAGGCATGATTAGCTAGAATAAAATTCTTCTGAGTCTCATGGAGATTTAAATGAATGGGAAGGGCCACACCTAGAGTTTTTACTAATTGGACTTCACCCAGATGCAAGAGCTTGTAAACTTCAAAGAGCGAGGCAAACATTTGTTGATTTCCTGAATGCGTTTCAGGGGAAGAACCTTTGCTTGTTCTCAGGGAATGGCACTTCAGGCATAAGGTGGGCATTTTACAATTGCAGCGTGCCACAGGCCAAAGTCGAGTTTCCTCTGTGGGTTTTCTTCCCCTCCTGATCTTTCGGTTGCTGTCTTGCCTAAAGCAGAGACACAACTGAGAGCAGGCGTGGGAGCCAGAGGAAGGAGAAGGATCAAGGTGGACAGTACTCTGGTAAACCAAGGCAAGCTTTTGAAATGTCCAGGGGTTCCTGCAACGTAGCTCCCTCTGTTCTGAGGTTAGTATGTTTAATTATTAAACACAGAGCTTCATCAACATTCGGACTCCTTGGAGACAACCAGCAATTATCTCAGATTCTGTTCCCACTGCCAACCCGCCCCAACTTCAAAGGGAACTCATTACCAGGCCCCGAATTCTTCAAATTACTTTCCCATCATCTCAAATGATGTTTATAAGTAGTTCATAATGAGAGTCTAATCTCACTCCTCAGATTACTAAAGAAGCTCACAGAGGATGGACTGTGATAAAATCATCCCAACTCGGGGTGATTATCTTTGGATCACGCTTCCCAACAAGATTCTGGTCACCAGTTCGTTAAAATTTTAGGAGATATTTTATGTACATATATTTACAAGAATAATTTATACACACTTGTCCCTGGCTCTTATTTGCAAATTAACATCCAAATGAGACTTCTCAAAATGAGCTATTTTATGTCTTGCAGATGAATAATTAAAAATGTATATTAAACTGGAATGAATGTGATGAGCCTGTCTTTGAGGTTGCCGGTAAAATATAGTCCCCTTTGTTTTATGAAAGATTGTATTTCATATAAGGAAGATCAATCCATCCCAGAGCCCTTAAGGCTTTATTAATAGTCAGACAGCCTATTTCATTTATTTGAGCAGTGTCAAGGTTTGACCTTGACAACAATAAAAGAAATAAAAAAATGAAGAAGAAAAGAAAAGCGGCATAGTTATTACATCTCATGCTAGTTAGTTAAGATTTTTTTCAATCATTATTTACATAATGACTTGATGACAATGTAAACCGTAGACCAGGTAGAGTCTGCAGTAGTAAGAATTTTTCTGGAAGTCATCTTTATAGAGATTTTTTTCAAAGAACTCTCACGCTTGTGTCAGACTGAAGCTGCTCTCCGGAATCTCTTACTGTTGGCTGCTTTTCTTTCCCTCAGCGGCCAGCGCTTGCAAGCTCGCTCCCCTCTTGTGGTAGTGGGGTAGGCTATCTGCTCCTCACTGTGTCCTTACCGTGCAGAAGAGGAGATGGGGCACAGGGGAGGTGAATATGAGAGAGTCTGCTGTTAACACTTCACATTTTGCAAGGGCAGACAGCTACTGAGTGCCAACGGTAATTCTGATGCAGAGCAACGGTGGCCAGGAGCATGGGCCACATTGGCAAGGCAGCATGAACTGGAGGACAACCCGATCAATCAGCATCCATCACACATGTCAAAAACAGACATTTACATTGACACAAGTTGGAAAATCTATATTGTAAAAGCCATAACTCCTCCACTTTCGGTATATTCTGTAGCTTGGGACCTTTAGACCTTGACTATCCCTTGTCACCCTTACTTTATTTTTCTTGTCTCAACTTTGTCCTAATTCTGTGCTAAAGCCAAAAAAGTCACTTGGGGAGATTAAGCAGGGGAGGTTATATGTCACCCATCTTTGGGAGAACTGAGCTTTTTCAACAAAGGTATGAAGGCTGTTGTGGTGTCTGTCACACTCTTGTGCATGTCTGCCTGTCTTTCCTTACCTGTGTGGGATCAGATGCCATAAGAATGGAAACTTTGACATGTGGTCACATTAATTTTTAACTGTCATCTCTTGGCATTAGAGGCCAAATCACTAAACAGAGATATGGCTGAGTAGACTGTTCCCTGGGAGGAGTTAAGAGACTTGTAAAAGGAAGGAAGCAACACAGGTAAAAGGCGGAGAAGACAGGTAGAAGGCTCTTCTTGCTCTGTCCTGTTCTTGGGGTATGAGGTCAGAAGCAGTCTTGGCCGCCTGGTTAGAAAGAAGGGCATAATACATGCAAAAGCGAGGACCAGAGAGACAGAATGAAGTAGAAAGCTATCAGGAGCAGATAAAGAGCCAGGCCATGTGTTATTGACATAAACGGGGCCATGTCAGGGATCACAATACCCAAGGCCCACGGGAATGACAAGTCCTTCCTTTGGTCTGGCCCAGGAATGGCAAAGCCATCACCTGTTTGAAGACTACCAATGCTGGCAGTGTTTTCAGAACACATCAAGTACAGCTTCCTCTCCTGGGCAACAGCAGCCTGAAAGACTGCTCCCCAGTGGAGACTAGCTAGCCCACATCCCCATCATTGATGCTACATACAGGAGACATGCTGAGTTCCCCAGGTGTTGCTGGTCTCTGTCCATCAAGTACACGGTCCACCCAAACCCAGCTTTTCTGCATGCACGTCTGTCATCTCACTGTGTGTCGATGGCCACGTCATGTCAAAGTTGTGCAGAGAGATCATGGTAGGACCATAGAAGGAAGAGAGAACAGTCTTGTTTGTCAAATAACCCATCTGTAAAGTAGGAAGTGCTTGAAGTTGGTGTCTTAACTGAGTAGTCTTCCTATGATTCCTGCTTTCCAGGGACCTCCATTTCAAAGAATAGCAACCACCACCATTGCAAGAGCAAGAGAAAGGTCCTTTCCCACCGAGCGTGGGCTCCTCATTACTAACATTATCATGTACAGAGGAAAACCATGTCAAGTGAAACTAAGTTACTTTCAGAAGTCCCTCAGCTTTGTCTAAATGCATTGCTCAACACAGGCACTGTTGTGTACTCTCTTCCTTCTAGAGGGTTCCATTTTGTTTGAAAACTGCTGATTTTCTGAGCAGCCAGAGGAAACTCTTGCAGCTTGGGAAGTTATTTCCTTCTAACACTGCTAGTGTCTTCTCCCTGGTTAGTCCAGACGGTTGAAAGAAGTGGGGTCAAACCCCCAAAGAAACCAAACAGCAGAGCAAATACGATTGTACCCTGCCTTCACGTCTGGAATGATTATTTGGTCAGAAGTCACCAGGATGCTTACATGGGGAAGTCTGGAGGAAGAATCTGCTACATGGCCAAATTCTAGACAGACAGGGATAATTTGATTGCAGTGAATATGCCAGTTCTAGGACTGAGACAAACTACTAAATAGTTGCCTACTGTCAAGCTCTATGTAAAGTTTGACCCCACCCCCACCCCCTGTAATCTTTAAGACATGCCTATCATTTTCATTAAGCCCTTTGGAGAATTTTCAGGGTCTGCCTCCTTATTCTCATTCTGTCCCCCGCCTCTCTTTGGAACATACGATTAGAACCTGTTTACCTTTTCACAAAAGTTGACTCCTGTTTCTTTAATGCCCCTGTCACTCTTCCCAACTCCCCAACCCCCGTCCCCGGGGTTCATGAAATGGGTCTTAGCTTTACCTGTTTCTTTTTTCCTTGAAAGACAAACGTCCATCCTTTGTCATTTACTGGCTTTGAAACAGATGGCAACCGAATTTCTAACTGTGGGAAAACTAAAACCCTCTGAAGTATAACAGGTTTATAACTTCCAAATGTGCCATTTTGTAAGTTTTCATGGGTTCTTTTCTATTCTCCATGCAGTGGTTCTGTGGGTTAGGTTTTCTTGTGTCTCTAAGTATCCCCTTCCCAGTGACCTCAGCTTGGGCTCTTGAGCTCTCCTGTCTCTTTCTACAGAACCTCAGCACATCAGGCAAAGTAGTGACCAATGTCTGCCAAAGACGGTAGCATGATTATATTAGCATGTGTTGAGTGTTGGATCCAGGTCCCGGTAAACAGAAGTGCTTGTTGAAACACCTAGTGTAGGAGTTGCATGTATTGGTAGTTTTTGCTAACCCATCTTAAGCTGTAGGAATGGGCTGAGCTACCAACCCCAACCTAGGTTTCCTCAGATCTATGGATGAAACACACACACACACACACACACACACACACACACACACACATGCACGCATGCACAAAAACACATGTACACACTAATTTAGTTTTTAACCTGACTTATGGCTAAATTGCTGGCGTTTTGAGTCTTCAGCCTGGGGAAACGACCAAGGCTGCTCAGTCTGAGATTTCACATGGCAGGTCACCCGTTGTCCCTCCAAAGCATGGCAAAAGTCCTCTCTCCCCTGTGTAGGCTAGCTTGCCCTCAGGGACCCTTAAGTCCCGCCTATGTAACCCAGCTCATTGGCCACTAGCATCAGTATTGATGGATCAAGAACCAATCGAAGAACAAGACCATAGCTTCAGAACCACCTCCTACAGTTAAATATATAGCTCAGTGGTTAATGGCACATACAGTCCTGGCAGAGGATCTGGGTTCTGTGCCCAGCATCCTTATCAGGCAGCTCAGAGCTGTCTGTAGCTCCAGTTCCAGGAGATTCGATACCCCCTGCTCTCCTCACACATAGACATGTGTATGTGTACATGTAAATGAAGAAAAAGAATGACTAGTATAAAATTTTGCTATGGTTGTGTCTTTCCCAGGGACCGTAACACAAAGCCACATGGCCTGAGGTGGGAAAGCTGCCATGCTTCTGGGTGTAGACTCTTCCAGCCATCTTGGGATGCTTATGCATTGATACTCAGTGTATCCAGTGTGCTTTCCTTCCCTCTAAGGAGCTCCTTCCCAAAGGCTGCTCAGTTCTCTGATGAGAATGACCAGACTACGCAGCCTCCGGGAACGGGAGCTTGTTCCCGAGAGGATGCTTGACTTTCAAGAGACTTGCATCAAGATGACAATTCAGTCTGAGAAAGCTGATCCTTAAAAGGGAAGGTAGAAAGTCAGGCTGAATCTGAGCTCCTGGCTCAGCCACTCTCGCTGGCTCTTGGTTTTGAAACAGAGAAATCGTCCTATTGGCTCTTTGCTTTTTTTTTGCTCACTCAACTCCCTTTCTGCATCTTGACTGTCTGTGAAGGTCTTTGGTATGAGCTATGTGTTTCCGGTACCTGTGACCCTTGGATGCTTGCTGACCTGAGACCCTTGGATGCTTGCTGACCTGTGACCCTTGGATGCTTGCTGACCTGTGACTCTTGGATGCTTGCTGACCATTGCCTTTGGCCCATGTCACAAGGCAGACATGACTCTCTGAGGACATTTCTCCTATACTTTAACAGAACAAATTATCAATTACTAGGTACTCCTATATCAATTCAAAATTTAATGGGAAGTAAATGAATAAGATTTCCTCATTTTGACTTTCATATTAAGTGGATATATGGTAAATCTTAATGGTACTATTATTCAAAAATAGAGCATATTTATTTTGTAACTATGAAAGTATAATGTACTTTGGGACAAAAAACTTCTCTGCAGAAAAAAAAAAGCTGCAGATGTCATGAATGTGTTAGACAAAGATAAGAACCAAATTCATGTAAGTAAAACATTTACTTTGTCAGCTGCTAAGTGTTTTGTTTTGAAACAGTGTTATCAGTCAGTGATCCACAGAACTAGGTGCTGTAACTATGAGTCTTTTTGTACTGTATTTTTTTCCTAGATCCATTTCTTCCAAATCTATCCCATCTTGATTGCATTTCTGAGTCCAGTGACATAGTCTCCAAGGATGGCAGGAGGTGTTCGTAGCAGGTTCCTTGCCATTAACTGTTGAGTCCTGCCTAAAGTGAGTCGGTTCATGAGTCCGTGTTGGAAAGTCCTCAGAGATCCTCATGTGAAATACAAGATCCGAGTGCGCCGGGTTCTTGCTTCCTCTCATTCATCTTTTGTTGAGCGCCTGGTACCACAACAATATTCACTGAGTAAATAATAAGGTAAATGAAACACACTTCCGTCTCCACTTTAATAATGTACTATTCATACTACCCCCCTGGAACAAAGAATCATTGTACGAAGTCGCTCTGCCAATATTAGCCTGATATCTTATTGCAAGCAGAATGAAGAGATAAAATGGCAAGGCCTAGGAACACTGATAACGTCTCCCTTCAAACAAAAGCAAATAGGGCAACAGCATAAAGGAGGAAAAGCCAAGATACTGTTTAGTGCCATTAAAGGAACATGAATATATGCGCTCGGTTATCCTAATACTTGCCTTGGTTATAAAATGCTGAGATGCCCAGAGGAAAATCATAATTATCGTTTCCTGAGCAATCCTCTGTTGTTTTTGGAAGGCTATTGTTCTCTGGTGGGATCACAGTCTTAGGAGAGGCTGACAGAGATGCTTAACAGAGAGCAGAACTGTTGCCAGCCATTTCCAGTGGGAATAGAGCTACCAAATATTTCTCTCAAATTATAGAAAATTGCCATTTGTAGAGTCCACACTGCATTTAACTTCTTAATTTAGGATTAGACATCTGTAACTTATTGCTAGGACATCCGGAGGGTTTGCAAAACTGCAATAGGAATGTATCGTTCAGTTTTGTCCTATAGCATCTCTGAAGGAAATTGCTTTGGTCCCATCTATAAAGAGTTGCTGATGGCCAAAAGAACCACTCTGTAATTTCATAGCTGAAAAGATGAGGTCTTCCCCAGGGCAGTGTTGACATGTTTTCACCCAAATTCACCACCACTTGACCAGGGACCCTGACAGTGGTTACCCTTCGGGATGCTGCCACAATTCCAACTGGATCTAGCAAAGCAGAAAAAAAAACCTCCTCTTTCATTCTTCCAGCTTAGCTGAAGACTAGGGCAGTACAGCAATACAAGCATTGGAAGCCATGACTCCCATTGATCTTCACTCTCTTGCTATTAACACTCAGGCAGCATGGGTGAGTTGATTTTAAATCGTGGACATAGCATCATTTGATGACTAATAGGTAGAAGGATCACTTAATGACTGATAGAGTCAAGAGGTTTAGAGTTTTCAAAGGATGGAGAGAAGTCTAAGGAAATTTGGATCTTTTCTTTGTGATCTATTCAGATTTGTTTCAGCTCTGTTTCCTCAGTTAAATGATGGGTTCCAAGAAAAGGCTACATCGAAGCTGAGCATTGAACCGTGGCAAAGATGATCCTGGCCTAAGATTCAAGGGACTAAAAGAAAGGTGTGGGCAAAACTGGGCAGTTGAAGCTGATGGCATGGCCTTGCCCAGAAGTATAGAGGAAGCTAGAGAAATTCCAAGAAAGCCACGTGACAAGTTCTAGGACTGAGTGTGGCTTTCTCTGGAAAGCCATCTCCAATGTGCTACACTACATGGTTGCTGTTTCTCTATACTTCTGGAATGTTCTGCTCCTGACCCAAAGTAGCAGAACATGAGATTATGTTCTTATTGGTACCCCTTCTCTGTTTCCAGCTCCATACAGATAAGACTTTGTCTTGACCATGTTTGAGTTCTTCATCTTCTGGATAGTGGTTGATAAGTACTCAAAAAAACACTTTTTTTTTTTTTTAAATCAGTACTTCTCAACCTAGAGCTCATGACCCCTTTGTGGGCTGAACGACCTATACAGGTGTCTCCTAAGACAGATTCTTACATTAGGATTCATAATGGTAGCAAAATTACGGTTATGAGGTAACAAAATGATTATTTTATTGTTGGGGGTCACCACAACATGAGGAACTATGTTAAAAGGTCACAGCAGTAGGAAGATTAAGAGCCATTGCCTAAAATGATGTCTTCAAATACTTTGATTAATTTCAAAGGCCTCAGAATAGCTTAAATAACTGTTCTAAAGGCACCAAGCAAATAAGTAACAAATGCAGGTGCATTTTATAATTAATCTATGAGAAATAAAATATGCATTGTGCAATACAAAAGGAACAGAATAAAATACCAAGTAAGTATATATTGTATATAATTGCATATATATTATATTTCAGGATGCACCTGAAAGGAAGTTAGCTACCAAATTGCTAAAAGAAGTTCTTTATGGAGGAGTTGTATTTGTTAGGCGGCTTGTCAGCATAAGGTATTTTTAGTGATACCACGAGCATATACAGAACTCTTATATGCAGCTTACACAAAGATTATATTGGAAAGAGCCCTGAACTTGGAACCAGAGAGCATGGAGTGTCACCCTACAAATTGCTACATGTTTCTGGGAACACTTTGATCTTCGTATTTATCTGCACCCTGAAAACCATTGCACTCATTTGGCTTTCCTTGCAGAGCTTTGAGGATCAATATAGTGATGTAGTTGTGAGACAGTGGGATCTTCTCCTCTTCCTCTTCCTCTTCCTCCCCCTCTTCCTCCTCCTCTTCCTCTTCCTCCTCCTCTGCCTCCTTCTTCTCCTTCTCTTATTCCTCCTCCTCCTCTTCCTCCTCCTTCTCCTCCTCTTCCTCCTCCTCCTCCTCTTTTTCTTCCTTCTCCTCTTCCTCCTCCTCCTCTTCCTCCTCCTCCTCTTCCTCCTCCTCCTCCTCCTCCTCCTCTTCCTCCTCCTCCTCCTCCTCCTCTTCCTCCTCCTCTTCTTCCTTCTCCTCCTCCTCCTTCTCCTCTTCCTTCTTTTCCTCCCCTCCTCCATCTTCTTTCTCCTTCTCTTCCCCTTTCTTCCTCTTTCTCTTCTTTCTCCTTCTCCTCCTTCTCTTGTTCCTCCTCAGGAAGTCACTTGTTTTCTTGAATGTTTCACTGTAGTTTTGTTCTTCTGTTGAGTGACAGGTTAAAGACCTTAGCACTCTTTTTTTTTTTAAAGATGTATGTATTTATTTATTTATTTAGTGTATATGAGTACAGTGTCACTGTCTTCAGACACACCAGAAGAGGGTATCAGATCTCATTACAGATGGTTGTGAGCCACCATGTGGTTGCTGGGAACTAAACTCAGGACTTCAGGAGGAGCAGTCTCTGCTGTTAACTACTGAGCCGTCTGCTCCAGCCCAGACCTTAGCACTTTTGATATGGTGTTCAATACATAATTAATTGTACTATGCCACTGCTTTCTAATATGAGAAGGACAATAACTCAGATTGGGAGTAGAAGAATATAGGGCTGTAGGAGCTGGTCCTGGCTGAATGTTTGATACTTGCTGGTGTTTAACACAGCTTGGTAGAGCTAAGTCTCCAAGCTATTTGTTGTACAGCTTTCAGACAGTGCATGGACATCACTGGTGACAGATTCTGCCTGTGCTATGCTGACAGGACAGGTGACCATTGTTCCCCAGCATGATCGATTCTTCTCTCTCTGCTCCTTTCCAGGCTGTGGGAGGCTGGCTTTGGTCAACACATTGAAAAGCCTGACCAGTCTTTCTTCAGTGTAGTTTCTTTCAGTCTCTGTGAGAAGAGAAAGGACTTTTTAAAAATTTCCACCCTAAGTATTATGATGAAATGTGAACCTGATAGAAATTTGTCATTCCTTGGTGGCCTTTTGTCTTGGTTCATGGCAGGTTTATTATATTGATCTTCAAAGCCCAGAGAGTAGAGGGTGGTGTTTTATTTTATATACCAGGTACAATTCACTTTGATTATCTTCTTGAAATTGGCTTCCCACTCAGGGATGAGAGTCTGTTGCTCCGGATCACCCTCTGTCTTAGACAACCACAGAACCACAAAGTGTATATGTAACTTAGCTATTCAATATTTGTCAGGAAACTGATGTATTTTGCTGAGTTGTGATTTTCTGATACACTCCATTTAAAATTATTTCTTTGTGTGTGTGGTAGATTTATACTTCTGACCGGGAAATAGCTATAAATTCTAAGATATATAACCAGCCAGGGATGGAACACATGCTGTATCATTTACTCTGCTGAAACTGGTCATATGTAAATCCCCTTCTTTGCATAATGAGCTGTAAATGGGAAAACTGGAGGAACAATGTCAAGTGTGAGTCAGCCGCAGCGCACAGAATACTCTCGAGAGTCAAAATGTTTTTCTCAATTTCAAATCTTCCTCCTCGAAATTTGGCTCTGCTGCTGGGGTCCTGTCTAGCGCATCCTTCAGTTTATAAACTACTCAGGCCATTGTGGAATTCAAGCTCAACAAAACAAACTCGCAGAGAAGCAAAGAACCCTGTAGCCACAAGTTTTGTTCAAGCGCCCAGGAATGCGTGCACAAACCTATTTACCCATTACGCTCGCTACAGGCAAGGCCGAGTTGTCAGAGTGGGAGAACTGGGCTTGACAACTCCATGTAGTGCACCCATAACTTGCAGTGTCTTTTGCACAACTCTGAGAATTTATGCAGACTAGGGCAGTCTCCTTGAAAACAGTGAATGCTGTTCAATTGTGAAGGGTTCGTGTCTCACCCATAGGTTTAGGATTAAGGAGTAACATGTGGGAGTCTTGGATAAGTTGGTGTATAGATATGCCGGCACGATGCTCTCCCTTCCCCTCCCTCCCTCTCTTAGCACCTATAAGAGGGAAGGCACCACTTTCTACTCAGGAGAGGGCCACCAATCTCTTGCTAATAGTCTAACTGGTTTTCTTAAAACTTGCAATGAATGTTTGCTGTCTTGGCAGTGTTTTTATGGGGGGGGCGGGTGTGGAGGGCAGGTAGGGGAAGGCAGAAAAAGGAACATTCTACCTGGCAGGAAAAATGCTCCATTTGGGGTCCAGAATTTAGGATTTTGGAGTTCCTGGTTTGTTCGTCAGTTTTAGTTATGTAACTGGACATTTGTTACTTTTTGTCATTGTCATGTTGGAGGCTTACTGCCTCCCTCTGCTAACCAAGGTCTAGTCCTGGAAGTTTCTAGCCTCCATAACAATCTAACATATGCCTAGAATGCTTTCAGTGTCTGAGACTTACTGCTGAACAAGCTCAACCCTTCCTAGTTCTTTCTGAATTCTGGCTGGCTGGTTCAACTCAGCTGTTTTGGCTTAACCTCCTCTCCAAGCTGACTGATTCAATCTGGCTTCTCTTGGTTTCTTTTGAGTTGCTCTGCTTGAACTCACACTAACTTTGGCAATATATTCTAATCTTCTGGTTCCTTCTCATTCTGTGGCTTGTCTGTCTTAGCCTGTGTCTAGCTCATTCTCTCTCTCCAACCTGTCTGTGTACAACCATCCCAGGCTTTCTCTCCTCTCTGCACCGCTCTCTTTTACGTCACCTCTCCTTTCTCCCCGTTGAGTTCATCATTTCCTATTCTGCCGAATCTTTCTCTGACTCATCACTGCTTCTGCTACTCAATTAGACCCCACTTTCAAACATGGGTGCCTCTTTCTACAAACTAACTTTAGCTTCATTGTTTGGGATTAAAGGTGTGTACTATGGGTATGTCTGTATACCAGCAGAGGGATTAAAAGTGCCTCCTAAGGCTGAGTCACACCACAGTGAGAAACAGGGTTTTCTAGTAAGCAGCATAATCTTAGGGTTCACGGTATGATCATCTAACCTGCAACAAACCTTTTCAGGTCCCATGTGTCTTAATCTCTAAAGTCAAAATGATACCTGGACCCTGGGAATATAGCTCAGTGTAGATGGAGCAAAAACAAGACCTTGGGTTCTGCCCCCAACACCACAGAAGAGAAGATGGAAAAATGTTGTATCTGTTACATCAGCCTCATGGCCAGGGAGGGGATCTTATGCTGGGAGGGAAAAGGGTGGTGCCATAAAATAATAAAGATTTTCATGAGCTACATTGTTCTAGAAATACAATGCCTTGTTATTGCTATACCTATCTGCTGAGCAGATATCACAGAAAATGACTAATATGATTAAAAGCAGGCCTCCCATTATGTCTAGAGCATCACGGGGTTCCTGGGAGGTCGGAGGGCAACTACAGTCAGAACAAAGCAATCCCATATCACCGATCTCTGAACTCAGTTTTAGAGACGAACCCTCTTCAAAAATCTTCAACACATTGGCAAGAGCCAAATTTATAAATTCAGAGATAGTGATTAAAAAAAAAACCCTATAAGCCAGCGGTTTGATTATTTACTTTATACTAGAAGGAGGCACCCATGTTTGAAAGTGATGAATGTACTTGCTTTATTCAGATACCGGTTGAAAAACAACCCAGGAGGTTACTTTGTCAACGTACCTAACAGAACCTAGCACCCCATCCTCTCTTTGTTGGTTTCTTGCACTGCAGAGGTGGCTGAGGCTGAGCTGGCAGCCAGGCAGGCAGGAAGGCGGTAGGTGTGGGATCAGGGAACTGGTGTTGGGAGCCGAGGTGCTGGATTTGAGTCCCGATTCCTGTTTTCACTTAAGGGACAGGTAGATTGTCTTCTCCACTCGTGCCTCAGATTCTTCATTAGGAAGGCAGTGCAGCTCTAAGAGAGAGCCCCTGGTACGTCTGAAGGACTCACCCGTAGAAGGTACTGTTTTTGATCAGCGTGCTCCCGAATGCATGTGCTTGTTAGTGAAATGAGCAAAGAGAAGAGACGCCACCATATTGCATTTCTACAGATTGCCTGCCTAGTTTGTTTCCTGGTTAATTTAGCACATGTCAGAGTGCTTGGCGGCCTCATGGTGGTGGGAAGGGTATGCTTAGGAATAACTGATCAAAATAGAGCCAAGAGTTCTGCTCTGGCTGCAGGAGGAAAAGCAATCTTCAGTGGTGATTTTTCACATCTTATACTTAGCAGAAGAAGTTGGTTTTGTTTACTTATTTATTTATTGTGACAAAGTTACGTTTGATTTTTCTAGAAGCTTTCACACAGATCCCATCTTCTGCAAGAATGAACACCCATATGTTCTCTCTCAATTCTATCTCATCCCTCTCCCACCCCAGACTTCTTCCTGCCCAGTGTTCGCTGCTGTATTTTATGTTCAGATATGGCAGCTGCCCACACAGATGGATCCCGGTGGGTCAAAAGAGGCATTGTATCCATAGGAACCAGAAAAGAACCAAGCAGTCACTGCTTTCTAGGCCATGTGTTTGCGATGTGGCCAGACTGGCTAATGAAGGTATTTGGTTCCAGTTATGACACTTAGACACAGACAAGGCAGGAACTGTCAGCTTTCTCCCAGACACTGGAATGTAGAAGGATGCCCAGCAGGAGCCATTGGGGTCGTCCACCCTCTTTTAACCAGCTCCCAGAATCCTGCCCCATGGCCCAGCTCCCAGGCAGGCTAGAAACAAATCCTTGAAACAAGGGGCTTTGTTTTTCCTTTGACAAACATGTACTATATACCAGCTACTCTGTGGAGTCCTAAAGAAACGCCCAGGCAAATAAGACACAGTTCCTATGTTTAGTAAGTCAATACTGTAGCAGAGAAAACACAGATAGATTTTTAAAAAATTATATTATGTGATAAAATCCTATTTAAAGTCATGAGTTCTTTCTAGGTTCAGCAAAAAGTGTAAAAGGCATCTTTGATCCGTGTTGTATTAGATGCTTCCGATTCTCCTAGCTGGAGAAGATCAGAGAGGCATCCAGGCAGAGGTGTTGTCAAGAAGAAAGGGAAGGAAACAGGAGGAGGTGAAGGGCATATGAGCATGTGCTGGAAAGTCAGGGTGAAGAGGTTGGGATGGGCCGGATCGTAGTGAGGCCCGAGAACAATGCAAGAGAAAACTGGAGGCTCAAAGGAATCACAACCGAATTTGAAACAGCTTGCAGTGGAAACCACAAACCTGCAGGAAGTCCATCTCACCGGGCTATGCTGGTGATTGATACTGTCATGTCTGTGGTCAGGATGGATGCTCTGCGGCGTAGGCTGATGAGTAGGGATGGGGAAAGTAAGGGAAGCTGGGAGGCAGCTAAAAAGCTGTAAGGCAGCTTGAGTGGACAAAGTTGGTGGGGATAGGGGACGAGTGAGCAGCTTGGTAAAGCATGAAGCTGGATCATAGTCCATATGCAGGATGGATAGAATGCTGCCCAAACGGACAGTGCTGCTCACCTGACAGACAAGGAGGATCGGGAGTGGGTCCCGTGATTCGGATCTTGGCTGTTCCCAAGGGTTTCTGTGTTGGTTTGGTCCCAAGGATGACACTGTTGAGAAGCAGTGAAACTTTTTCAGAGTAGGAAATCTTCAGGTCACTGGGAATACACTGTTGAAGAATCCTGTGGGATTCTAATCCTTCCCTCGTTACCTTTTGCTTCTGGTAATCAGCTGAGTGACTTTGAGCTGCCATGTGTCCCTGCCGTAGTGTCCCAGTGCCTTGTTACAGTCCCAAGTGACGGAACCAGCTCAAAATGGTGAGGCAGAACAGTAGATTTTCACCCTTTGCTCCTGTACGTGTGCTCTGCGCATGCGTTGAGGGTGTGCCTGTGTGGAAGCCAGAGGTCCACGTTGAGGATCTTTTTTTGAGACTGAACATAGTGCTTGTTTATTGGCTAGCCTGGCTCAGGGTCCTCTTGTTTCTGCCCCCTAATGTTGGGATTAAACGTGTTGGGGCACAACCAACGTTGATTGTCCCTTTCCAAAAGTTGATTATCTCAAGTATTTGGGTATACTGACGGTAAGCAGTGGAGAATGCAGTGGAGAACAAACCAATCTAGGGACTCAGAAGGAAGGAGGGTGGGAGGGGCTGTGACTCAGGCCCGCCCCTCAGCACAGTGGTTCTTAACCGGTTACTTGAGTCAAATGGCTCAGAACTGAGCAGGACCGGAGGCTGAGCTCAGCAGGTTCAACTAACCTTTAAGGTACTTGAAGATCCCTCTGTCGCTCTCCCTCTGCTTCCTCATCACTACCATAAAACAATCTCAACAGCTTTGAGTCTTCCTGCAAAAGCCTTCAATAATGCTTTCTCTGCATTCTCTCCCATTTTCCCACATCCTCCTAAGATGCAAAGCCCCAGGCTAAACGCAAACCATGCATCTTTCTCAAGTCATACTTGTAATTATATATTTTTTATGCACGCTGCACACACTAAAGATTACTTTAATTCCCATTTGACACTTTATAGTTATTAAATGCTCTCTTTTCCTGAGAAATACAGTAAGATTTAAGACACATGGATGTTTATTTGCCCACTCGGTGGTTCCTTTCAACAGTGTATTTACCGGCCCTGATGTCAGCTCTCAGGAATCTTCCTCAGTTGCTTATCTCAAGGATTTTGTTATACTGTCAGGAAGCTGACTAACTGGTGAGTAACCAACCAATCTGGGGACTCAGAAGAAGGAGGGTGGGTGGGAGTAGAGGTGACTCTTTAGTCCCACCTCTCAGCATAGTGGCTTTTAGCCAATATTTGACTCAATGGCTCAGAATTGGAAAGAACTGCCCAGAGAGATAGTCCAGGGTGGAGAAAACCCAGTCTCCTTAGTTCACAGCTGTCATTGAGGGCTCTTGCCCCAAATATTCTCATTATGTTGGGAATCTATTTTGATCTGCCAAGTACTTAGGTTTTCAGAAACTTTAGCTGGACATTTGTCAGCAATGAGCTCCCCGATACAATGTGTGTGGGTGGCTTCTTTTAATAACGGAAGGGTAGAGGAAGGCGATACTGGAGAGAAAGTCAGAATTGGCCATTTGCTCTGCCATCATCACATGGGAGTCGTCTTAAGCTACTTGAAACTCTAGGAAACGAGCCGAGGAAGGGTGGGTAGGTCTATTGCTTCAAGTAATAACACCGGTAAAGCAAACGCTGCTTGTGGAAACAGGTGACCCTCATATCTCAGTGACTGGATACAACCAACATTTTGTTTTCTTTTCACAGTGCAGGCTGGTGAGGATGGGTGGGATGGAGACAGGGAATTGGGGAAAGTCATGCGTCTCTGTTCCATGTTGTCATTCAGAGACACATGGTTCCCTTGTGTTGGGTTTGTTCCCTCCAAGTCCACAGAATCCTTCCCATTTAACTGGTAGATAAAGAGAAAATGAGGGTCTAGAGTGGGATATTTTTGGATCAGATCTGGAAGAGACTCATAACACCTGGAACACGTTCCATGGGTTAGAAAGACTCCGGGTGATTGTGAGGGAGGATGGCGAATGTGGTCCAGATGGGTGCTTTGGAAGAAGCGGACAGGGATACAGGGATGGGTACTGGTGGTGAGCAGGGTTTGGATGTTTGGGTACCAAAATGCAGTACTAATTACTCATGAGACATAGCAGGCAACCTCATGAAGTAATGAGCTGCTTGTCACTGGAATGTTGGTTGGAGAACAAATTCTTGCCATTTCTGCTCTGCAGTTCTATAATTACAATTTCCCAAAAGTATAGCAGTTATGTTTGCACTTTCCCTGTGGTACAGAACACTTAGTTCATGTTACTGTTACCCCTTCCACAAACGGTCTTTTTCTTCCCTCCTCTGTCCCCCTCTCTATTTCTGTTTCTCTGTTCTCTGTCTCCTTTGTCTCTGTCTCTTTCTGTCCACCTCTCCCTTCTCTCTCAGTGATAGCCAACTGGGGTAGAGATGCTGGTGTCCTTGGTGGTCTTCAGGCAGAGTCTGAGGAAGGACCTCTCTGGAGGGAGTTTTGGCCCATTACTGGTAGATATGACTTTGAGGACAAGAAGCTTTCATGAAGTCATCTGTACTAGTTCAGTAGCAGTAAGAATAACACCATTACTGTCACAGTAATAGTTGAGGATCCTAATCTTGTGACATTTCAGGAGCCGTCAGAGTCCATGGAGGAGACCTTTTATACTCTGCATATGAAGAGAAGCAGGCAAGCCATGCAAAGGCTTTGTCCTTAACACAACCCAGTCTGTACTGGCATCTTATCAGGCAAACCTGGGCCTCCTAGATCCTTGCTCTAGGCTACCCTACCAGACACAAAAGCCAGAATTCCTGTCTTGTTTTGGCTATTCTAATGGCCTCATCCAAATCTATGGATGACACGCACTGTTGGAATCTTTCAGATATGGGGCAGTGTGAGGCAGGAGAGAGAGGATCGCTTTCTGCCCTTGACTTTGTGTGATTTGGGGTCTGTGCATGGGCCTTAGGTTTCTCACATAGAAGCTGAGAAATTTGTATTAGACAAACAGTTTTCTTGGTGTTGAGAGGGAGGCCCAGCACCTTCTGGAGGTCCTCTGGGAACCGTACTGGAGACTAGGAATGTTGCTCAACTTAGCTATGTTATACATGGATTCTTGGAGTATGAGTGAGTGTGTGTGTGTGTGAATGTGTGTGTGTATGAGTATGTATGTGAGTGTGTGTATGTGTGTGTGTGTGTGTGTGTGAATATGTGTGTGTATGAGTATGTATGTGAGTGTGTGTATGTGTGTGTGTGTGTGTGTGTGTGTGTGTATGCATGAGTGTGGGTGTGCACATGTAGAGACAAAGGCTGAAACTGGGTGTCTTTCCTAATTGTTTCTCACCTTATTTTCCCATTGTTTTACTCCTTGACAGTTCCACAGTATATACCTATAATGTATAAAACCAATCTAACTACCTTTGACTCCCAGCACCCTTTCCCACTCTTTCTGCTCTTGCTAAACTCTTCTTCCCAACCATTTCCCTTGCTACCTCTTTTTAATTTTAATTTTGAGACAGGTTCTCTCAGTGAACCTAGAGACTGCTTAGTTGGTAAGACTGGCTGACGAGTCATGGAATCCTCCCTACCCTGACTCCCCAATATTAGAATTTGTTCTACCAATATAGGTCCAGGGGATTGAACTCAAGACATCTTCTTGGTACAGCAAGTACTTTTCAGACTGAGCCATCTCTCCAGCTCCTTTGTTGACTTTTTCTGGAAGGTTCTTTGTCTTAAGATGGCTTTAAACCCACCAAGGGAGATCATCTCCAATCTCTGAGTTTCTTTCTGTGTTTGTGCCCTGTCAACATGTGCTTTATGAACTTCATACTTTGCTTCATCTTGTGCAATGAAGGAAGACATAAAGCTGTGAAAAAAGAAATCACAATCCAAGCCAAGGGTTGCCGTCACCTGGCAGTGGAGTCAAGTGCTGCTAACATTAAGTAGCAATGTAAAAGGAGGGCTGTTTGGTAGGGACTGTGTGAGTCAAGGCTTTGGTTGCTGTAACTAACAACCGAGAGAGCAACTTCAAAGGAGAGAGCTCTGTTTTGGCTCACGGTTTCAGTTTCTGGTGACTCAGAGCATCATGAGGGAAGGGTGTGGCAGAGCACAGTTGCTCGCCTCAGGAGAACCAGGAAACAGAGAAGGTTAGGTTGTGGTAGCAGACATTCTCCTCTGGAACTTCCTCCTTCAGTCAGCTGTCTCTGGAAAAACTCACAAACACAATCAGAGTGGCCTTTACTCACTTCCTCCACGTCTCTCCGTCCCATCAAGTTGACAAGTGAGAGGAAAACCACAGCATGTCAGAGTGTGTCAGTTGGCGACGAAGTCTTTAAGGAGGTAACTAGGTGAACAGAGGCTCGTAGAACGGACCCTGATCCAACGTAACGGATATCCTTACGAGAAGAAGGACGAATGCAGAAGCATATGATGTGTAGACCACAGGAAGATACAGTGAGAGGGTGGCCGTCTACAAGCAAAGGAGAGAGACCCTCAGACGGAACCCACTCCACCCATATCTCCAGAATAACAAGCTAATGAGTCTCCGTTGTTCACACCACCCAGCCTGTTGTATTGTTATCTCCATCTCAGGGAATGCATTGGGCAGGGTGTGTGTGTGTCTCCGTTGTTCACACCACCCAGCCTGTTGTATTGTTATCTCCATCTCAGGGAATGCATTGAGCAGGGTGTGTGTGTCTCCGTTGTTCACACCACCCAGCCTGTTGTATTGTTATCTCCATCTCAGGGAATGCATTGGGCAGGGTGTGTGTGTGTGTGTGTCTGCAGAATCCCCAGGGTTGGTGGAGAAGGAGGCACAGCAGAGTCAGCCCAGCTTGGCTAAGAAGGGGAGACACTCTCCAGTCAGCTGGTTGTTTCTGCATGAGACTGCTGCCTCCGGGTTGCCAGATGTTCTGAATTTTAAAGTGAGGCCAGGTCATTTTGCTTTTATAATGGGAAATCTCTGTCTTTATGATTCAATGTGGACGACTAAATCGGAGGGTGGAGTTTTACTTGCAGACCACAAGTCTGTGACCCCAAGATGAAGGAAACGGTTTAGAAGTAACCTCATAATGCAGGCTAAAACTAGACAGGAAACTTCGAGACAGAAACAAAAGTCAGGAGCCAGTACGCTAGCCAGATTTTTTTTTTTTTGGGGGGGTGGGGGTGGGGGTGGGGCATCCTGTTGCTCGAGTTTGAGCCAAATCTCAATTCCCACCAAGCCAGGGGCTGATTGATGTTTTCCAACGTAGAAGACTAGAGATTTCAAGTTGGAGTACCATCTCCTCTGACACTAGAGGTTATAGCTACTTTCTACCTGGCTATTTCTTGCCACTGGTAACTGTGTGATCTTTTGAAAGTTATAATAAGGAAATGAAATGTAGCTAATTAAGTATAAGGAAGTGGATAGAATATCCCTGTGTCTTAGAAAAGCTGTTCAAACCAAAGAAAAGAAACAGGAGACATATTAAAATTGATATCATCTCTCTTAGTTAGGGTTTTAGTGCTGTGAACAGACACCATGACCAAGGCAACTCTTATAAGGGCACCATTTAATTGGGGCTGGCTTAGAGGTTCCGAGGTTTAGTTCATTATCATCAAGGTGAGAACATGGCAGCATCCAGGCTGAAATGGTGCAGGAGAATTTAAGGGTTCTTCATCTTGTTCTGAAGGCCAACAAGAGAATGGCTCTCACATGGTTAGGAGGGTCCCATTGCCCACCCCCACGGTGGCATACTTCTTCAACCATTACACCACAACTTCTAATAGTGCCACTCCCTGGGCCAAGCATATTTAAACCACCACATTATCCAAAATATTGGCAAGAAAGGGTAGAAACTATCTTTTTTTTTAAATTAGCTGCTCTTCCTATGTGAAAATGTACTGCTTTGCTCTTGTGTATTTTTGGTGCTGTTGGGTTTCTGGGCTCCTTTGTCAGAATGTTCAGGACATTCTGTGGAACGCCATGGTAGACATGGACTATTGCTAATAATTACGGAGTTCTTACCACATACCATGTGCTTTACAACCACAGCCATTTCTGCTGCAACAGAGAATAGCATGCTCCAGAAAATTTCACAGTCTGCAAGACTCAGTGTAAAAAAAACATATAACAGGACTTAACTGGGGAAAAATAGAACCAAGGTAGACTATTCAAAGCCATGCACTTCTGATTAACCGAAACAATCATGGCTACCTGTGGGATTGCTTGGATAAGCTTGGCAGCAGCCAAGTTGCTAAGAATCTGCCATGAGGTTATTAAAATACACAAAGCAACAGAGATGAAAAGCTGGTAATGCCTTGGTCAGGTCTGGCAGGGCCTTGATGGGCAATGGGAGTTGAGCTGTAAGTGCAAGACTGTTGTTAAGGGGGAACAGGGGAAGCTGGCTAGCTCCCCACAGCTGTGAAGCCACAAGGCCAGGAGTGAGCCTATCTGAAGAAGTTGCATTGGCTGTGGGTGTTCAGTTACAATTTCTTGCAGCATGACTATGAACTTCTTGCTGTTGTTTTAGGAAGAAACCCTGAGCCCTTTCCCTGCCATGGAAGTTTGATTCTATTCCCAGGATGTCAGAAAACTTCTCTGAAGATGAGTCAGTAGAGTGTAAACTCCCCTGCCCCAGGTAGGAAAGCCAGGGTGGTTGTGTGTGCATGTCATCCCAGACAAACAGATCCTAAGCTTTTCTTCCTGTTGTTCATTTGTTTTGTTTTCTAAAAGAATTGGCAGTGTCCACTGTCTGATGTTGACCTTTGGTCTAGACACACACACACACACACACAAACACACACAGTAGTAACCAAATTGAGCTATTCAAATTGATCCCATTCATGGTGGCACATTTCTTGCTACCCACTCCAATGTTCTGGGTTCCCAAATGAAACACACACACATAGCCTTTATAGTTGGAGATGCCTTAAAGAGCTTAATGATTGAGCCACTTCCTAACCTCCATAGGGCTGATGTTTCCTTCTCTGACATTCCCAAGTTATCACTTACTAAATCTATATTCTATCTTTGCTGCCTTGGCCCCAAACTGCAACCCCCCCCCCCCAAGCTGTATTCCCTGACACCTACATAATGACTATCTCTTTGTCTTTTGTACCTCTCAGGCCTGGTGGCTGTCTTCTTTCTTTGGCATGGTGGCTACCTCAGTCCCTTGTCAAGGAATCCTAAAATTCTCACCTCTGTCTCTCTCCCCAGCCATTGGCCACTGGCAACTTTATTTAACCAACTGGGGGCAGGGTTCCCTCAGTTTCTTGTGTGGATATGTTCAATTTTTGGGACCAGATTTACATAATACAAACAGCATTAACACACACACACACACACAGAGGGAGAGACAGAGAGATAGAGACAAAGAGACAGAGAGAGAGAGGGAAGGAAAGAGAGGGAATGAGAACCCACCTGCAATGGCCAACAATGAAATGTTATATCTATAGATTGACATCATGCATTGTTTCATTTAACTTTCTCAGGTCTAGGAGGCATAGCAACTTTAGCTTTCATTAAACCATGCATCGAAATTCCCAAGATCTGTTAAAACAGATCCTGAGTTTTTGCCTCAGTAGATTTTGGGTGGAACAGAAGAGATGTACACATTTAAGAAGTTCTCCTATTATTCTCATGTTACAGAGAGGGACACCCTTTGAGGACTTTTGCACAGGAAAGTAAGGACCAGCAGGATTTTGTAGCTTGCTCAGGATTGCTGCAGGAGTGGACTCTAAGCGTCATCCTGTGTTTGATGAGACCTGTGTGTGAGAAACTGGTCTTTGATGATGTATCACAGCCAAGAATGTGCCAGGATTCGTTTTGGTAGTTATTTGTATATAGTTAGCTGATAGGTATGGCAGTTCAGACAGTTAGGGGCTGAGTTAGTAGCAGCTGTACCTTCTCTGGAGGCTGAGAGTCCTGGGAGTATGTATATTTAGTCCATATATTAGTCTATATATTTAGGCAGGCTCTGTGATCTTCTGTATTTGCTGTTTAGGAACTTAAGCTTGTTGTATGTTAGAGTTCTATACCTAACTTAGGATTTGCTCACTACCATGGCTGGCAGACACACCACCTCAACTTTCTAGTACTCTACTTTGACTCTAGCACCCATGGCTTCCTGCACTGTGGTCTGAATGTCTGTGTCCTCTAAAATTCATAAAATTCAGACATTCTAAGCCTAGTCCTGTTAGGTGGGTGGTGGTGGTATACAACTTTAGTCCCAGCACTCAGAGGCAGGTGGATCTCTGAATTCGAGGCCAGCCCGGTCCATAGAGTGAATGGCAGGATAGCCATGGTTACACAGAGGAAAACTTGTCTAGAAATAAACAAAGAAACAAAGAAAAAAAAAAAACCCAACAGCAACAAAAAGAAAAAAAAAGGAAAGAGAGAGAAGAAAAAGAAAAGTGAAAAGGAAACAACAGCTTAGCCTAGTCCCTAAGGTGATGATAAGCACATGATGATTTTGGAGATGTGATTAGGTCATGAGGATAGAGTGTCTCTAAACAGGATTATTACCCTCATAGAATAGGACCAAGGAAGCCTGTTTGCCCTTTACATTATCTGAGGACATAAGCAGGGTCCTTTTCTGAGCTAGGAAGTAGCCCTTAACAGATGCCAAATCTACTGGGACCTGGTCTTGCACTTCATAGCCTGCAGAACATTTGCTGTTTTTAAACCACCCAGTTTAAAAACTGGGTATTTTGCTATGGCAGCTTGAATGGACTCAGATGCCTCTGTAAGTAGCCACATCACCCCCAAAGACAGTGTGAAAAGCATCATGATAGGAGTCCATCTGTGACTTGTTTGTGCCCTGGCTTTATGTGGCTTGCTTCACGAGGACATGGGATGAAGGTATTATAGTTGTAGCTGAAAGAGTGGCAGTCGGAGTCCTGCTCTTGTGTGGATATCAGATACCCCAGTAATCACTTTAGTGTGGAACACTGGAGGTAGGGCACAATAGAAACAAGAACATTGCCCATTTTCATCGTGAAAAAACTACTTGCTAAAGGGCTATTATTGTGGGTCTGTAAACAGAATTAATCATAGAAGTAGCTTAACAATTTTAGCATTTCTAAATAATTCTAATATTTCCCCATCCTGATGGTGAGCTTTGGAACTAGGCTTGGGTGGTGTCCAAGATCTATCACAGACAGTGTGACTCTGGAAAGTTCTTACCGTCTGAACCTCCATTTTGTTTTCCGTAAAGTGTGTTATCCTACTTCCCTGGGCTCTAGGGAGAGTGTGAACATTAGTAATGCAGAAGTGTTTCAGATACTCATGTGTCCCACCATGTAGACTAGCTGTGTGGCGTGTCGCCATGGTCTTGAGAAACTCCTACAGAAAGTGTTGCTCTCAATTTTGCCTTTGCTTCAAAAGATCCAGAAACCAGACAGGAGTCTCCTCTTAGGAAGACAGGAAGGGCAGCCTGCCAGATACGGACTTTCTGGAGCCTAGGTCACTGTAGTGGGAAGCTTGTCATTTCCCTGACTTCTTACTCACATATGCAGATGACATTAGAGAGTAGGAGATAGGACAACTCTGACAAATGACTCCCAAATTCCAGACGTATGAAGGCACTGGCAGCAGTTCTAGGACAGACGGCGACAACTAAGAATGAGCAGAGGAGCTTTTGGCTTACATCATGCCTTTACTTTACCCTCCCCCCTTTTGAGAAAGGGTCTCACTGTGTATGTATGTATGTACATATGTATGTACGTATGCTCTTAAACTTCTTATGTAAACCACGGTGGCCTTGAACTCACAGGATCTAACTGCCTCTGCTCTCGGCTTCCAAGTACTGGGAATCCCCGATTCTGAAAGCCTGTGCCTATGTCAAACAGAACTTCTGAATGTGGTGAGGGAAGAAAGCTGCCTTTCTGTTTCTCTTCTACCATTTGTGCTTCTGCCTAAGTCTCCACTCTGTCTGCTATCTTGTTATTTAAGCCAAGACTCCATCTCTCAGAAAAATGTCCAGAAAGTCATGGGATGTGTCTTAGTCAGGGTTTCTCTTCCTGCACAAAGCATCATGGCCAAGAAGCAAGTTGGGGAGGAAAGGGTTTATTCAGTTTACACTTCCACGTTGCTGTTCATCACCAAAGGAAGTCAGGACTGGAACTCAAGCTAGTCAGGAAGCAGGAGCTGGTGCAGAGGCCATGGAGGGATGTTGCTTACTGGCTTGCTTCCCCTGGCTTGCTCAGCTTGCTTTCTTATAGAACCCAGCCAGAACCCAGGTCTACCAGCCCAGGGATGGCACCACCCACAATGGACTGGGCCCTCCCCCCTTAATCACTAGTTGAGAAAATGCCTTACAGCTGGATCTCATGGAGGCATTTCTTCAACTGAGGCTCCTTTCTCTGTGATAACCCCAGCTTGTGTCAAGGATGCTAGTAATGGTGCCCAACCTGTGGGCATCTTTGAGTTGTTCTCTCGAGGTAGACCATTGAATATGGTGATAGTGACAGCAACTTTATGGTTATATTACCTTACCTAAGACACTATTGCAGGGACTACCATGGGGGATTCTCTGCTGGTCTTGAAGCATACTGTGTTTTGAGTGGCTTTGTCTAAAGAACCCAGGAGTCCCTTGGTTTTGAGGGGGCCTCTTGATAAGAAAGCAAGGATCTCAGTTCTCCAGCTTCAAGGGGCAGAATACGGCCAATACTTGCATGGGAGCCCTGCTGATGTTAACCTGTGGTGTACTGAGCAGAGAGATAAGCTCAGCTGTCCATAGACTTCTGAGCAACTATGAAGAAACAGAAGTGTGTTGCCGGGAGTGGTTACATTGCAGATAATTTTCAAGTCAGTTTAACAAAACAAATATAGTGAGTTTGAGTCTCTGGGATGTGAGGGCTGTGATGGGGATTGAAAGAGAGCCCTGGCAGTTAAACACACTGGGATTTGGTTCTTTGAAAATGGAAACCGAATGGTGGAGTTCAGAGAAAGGCACAGCTCTAAGAAGACAGGTGTGAACTCTATAGGAAGAGAACGGTCTAAGAGCTGGAGATGTGGGAACCCTGAGGTGACTGTAAATCTGCTGAGCGTCAACATCTACATGTGATCAAATGGCATGAAGAAAGAGGGCTACAGCAGGCCAGTGTTTCCCAGGAAATATCTCACCACAAACAACTAACCTATGTCATAACACAGACGGAAAGGAGGCCATCTTGCAGAAAATGCTGAGCAGCTCTGGTCTGTAGTGTGCAAATAATGTAATTCCTTTAGCAGTGTGAGCGTAGGTTTGTCTCGACTTTGACTGCATCTGAGCAGTTAAGAAGAACGGTGTAAGAAAAGCCAGACGATTTTTGAAAAAGAACAGCAATAAAGGGAATTTTGCCTTATCAGCAAATATAACACACTGTCCAAACATAGTACTGAATTCTGATAGTATTACACTGGGAATGGGTGGGCAGACAAGTGAATGCCACAGCAGAAGTCCAGAACACAGCCAAAACTCCAGATATGTGTATCCTTGTGCATTTATTTTGGAATATGAAAAGGATTTTAGTCCGGCTACTGAGAAAAAAAAACAAATAGATTAGTCTATAAGCTTATACTAGACAAAATGATGAACCCACTAGCCTGTCAGGCATACAGTATTTTAACCAATTTAGTATTTAATTTTAAAAGATGAAATATGCGGGTTATACATTTGTGAAGGAGTAATTTTGCTGCCTGTGGGTAAGATTTAACATTTCTTTCTCTCTTTTTTTCCTTGACCAAGCATTTCCTATGTAGACAAGGCTAGCCTCAAACTTACAGAGTCCTGCCTGTCTGTGCTGGGATTAAAGACCTGTGCCATCATGCCCAGCCCTCTAGGGAAAGTATCTCTAATGCAGTAGCCAGCTTCCCATTGGTATGACAAAATGCCTAAAAATCGGCCTTCAGAAGGAAGGACTTATTTTGACTCAGTTTTAGAGACATTAGTTTATGATATCATGGCAGGGAGAGAACATTGAGCTTCCCACTTCATGGTGGCCTCATTTCCCCCAAGTAGGCTCCGTCTCCTAAAGATTGTACTACCTTCTGACAGCAACATAGGTTGATGACCAACCCTACAGCACACTGTCTTTGGGAATCTTTCTGATTCACACTGTTGAAGCAAGTAAGAGACCAAAGCAAGGATCCTTCATGAAGGATGTGGGATTGTTAGCCGGTGACACAAACGATGTGAACTTTGGTGGGTGCAGTAAACAATTACTCAAGCAGTTTGAAAAATGAACTGAGAAAAAGACATGTAATGTGAAACATTAGGCGTTGTTAGTCTGGGGATTTTGCAAATCAATTAGAAAACATGCAATAAACTAAAAAAAAAATGAAGTAATTCAAGAGAAAGGCAGCCACAAAATACACCACCCATGTTTAGTTTCACCCCATGTACTCTTTGTACTTTCTGATTCCAGAAACTGTGATTTCTTGGGCTTCCAGAAACAGTGATGCTGGGGTATTGGATGTTGGGGTGCTGGCCAGCATCAAGTTCTTTTCAGGAGATGTATCTATCACACCAAACATCTTTCTGTCAGCTTTCATTTTCATCCACACCACCCAGGAGTTTCCAGTAAAATGATAAGATCTTTATATTAAACAATATTACTAAATGGCAATTTTATACCTCTCTACACATTTACTCTACAGAATTTGTGGATTGCAGATTATACATGCAGATGGCTGTGGCTTTATCTTTCCTTTGTTCTTTCTCTCTCTCTTTGTCTTTCATTTTCCTTCCTTCCTCCCTCCTTCCCTTTATCCCTCCCTCCCTCTTTCTTTCTTTCTTTCTTTCTTTCTTTCTTTCTTTCTTTCTTTCTTTCTTTCTTTCTTTCTTTCTTCTTTTGGGTCAGGGTGTCTCTGTGTATCCCTGGTTGTCATGGAACTCACTCTGTAGACCAGGATGGCCTGGAACTCAGACATCTGCCTGCCTCTGATGGAATTAAAGGCATGTGCCACTATTGTCAGGTAGTTTTTAATCTTTTTAGGGAGGTAACTGGTATTTCTTATAAAAACATTCACAGTGTTTGGAAAGATATAAAAACTAAATGAAAAAAAAAATCTTCATCTGGCCCTTCAGAGATAACTTCCACTTTTTGTGTGTGAGAAGGGCACACGTTAACCCATGTACACTCGAGTGAGCTCACACATTAACTTATGTTGTTACAAAAGTGAGTTCATACACTTACCCTAATGTAACGATTTCTTGTGGATGTCTTTCCACATTAATAAATGCAGGTCTACGTCATCATTTAAATGGTTACGTATTTTCTCAAAGTGAATAAATGTTATTCATTTAACCAGTCTCCTACGGATCAAAACTTAGAATTTTTATTTTACCATTATAAAGAACTCCGTAATTGAATCCTCATGCTTAGCTTTGGCTATGCATCTGGTTATTTCCTAAGAGTAAGTTCCTAGAACCGAGGTGATTAGTCAGTTGTCCTAAGGGAAGAGAGCCAGACAAGAGGTGACGCAATGGCAACTGTAGTATTTGGAGAAGAGATACCAAGTTATCACGATCACTGTCACCAGGTTTGTCTCCAGCCCAGACCGATGGGTGCATGCAGGAAAGAGAAGGTTTAAGTAGCAGCCATAAGTTTGCAGAGGAGAGATTGCTATTCCTTCACACTCTGAGCCAAACCACGTAGGATGGTGACAATCCAGAACAGTTGTAGCCCTAGTACGTGTAGACTTGTTTGAATATACCTTCAGGAGTCCCATGAGGGAGTCCCAGAAGCAAGGGACAGGGGATTTTCAGGTGGCTGGTGGAGACATGCCAGGGACGCTTGAGTCACTGCTCTTCTGTGATCCTATCTCTAACCAGTGGCAGGTGAGGCTTGGAGAAACTCAGGTGATAATTGCATATGGGGATAAACAGCTCTGTAAGCCCAATGCCTAAAAGGATCGTAATTATACCATGTGCTCTTAAGCAGATACAGCAATCTTGCCCTTCTATGGTTTTTATACTCAAAGGACTATATTGTGGGGCTCCTCTACAGCCTGGGGATGGTGCTTCCTTTCTCTTCTGCTGTACACAGATAAGCCAAGGCAATGCTCTTGAGTTCTCTGCTGCACACGATGCAGATTTAACATCCTTCCACCTCTTATTTACAGTCAGCTATGGAGTTAGCTTTTTCAAATGCTGCGTTGAAGCGACTGATGATATATAGAGGAGTGTGTCTGTTTTATTTATCCCTCTCTCTCACATAGTACATTTCCACAGCTAAAATAAACCAGGGAGTGGACAGGGAAGGAAGATAGAAATCCACGCACAGGACGTGTGCTGTACCCGACTCTACCGCAGTCCCTCTGCTTTGCCAACACAATCTACTAAAAGTTAGGCAGGGGCTTATTGTTCCGTTCCCGGGGCAGAAAGTCAGGTCTACGCCTAGGCAGAGCCAGCCACGAGAATTTTCATAAGCTTACATTCTGTGGGTTGGAAGCTGGCGACCCCGTTCTGGAGAGCAAGATCAACAGGCAGTCTCTTGAGATGAACTTAGATTTCCAAGTAGAAATGACAACTTCTTCTGAGAAATCACATTTCTTCTGTCTTTCTTCCACCCTGAACTGGGGAGAAGGGATCTGAGGACCCAGAAACCATACGTCAATACTAAAATGACCACCTAGCAAAATGAGGCCTTGGGGCAAAGGGTTTAGCTCCACCATCACTGCTAAATAAAGAGGAAGAAAAAGAAAGAATTTGTAGGGTTTTCTTTTAAAGCAATACTCAGTCGATTTTGTTTTTGTTTTGTTTGTTCTTCTGTCACTTCTGACCAGAAGCATCCCCACATGATCGAGCAAGGAGAATCCGAGGAGCCGGGAGCACAGACCCTGGAGACATTTTGCTTGTACTTGTATCTAAACTTTCCCACTCAGTGTTCCTGTAACTCAGAGTCTGCTTCTCCTGCCCCTGTTTCTCTGTCTGTGAAGCGGTAGGTAGTAGGATCCAGTTCCTAGGCTTCTCAAAGCGACATCACAGTCTCCCCGCAGGCTTCGTGTCCGGGGTGACGGAGCTGGGTACTTTTTAATGAGCATATCCAAGAAAGTCTTGAATAAACCACAATTTCCCATTCATATAAAGCAGAAGAGATTTCATCCTTCTCCTCTTGCCTGTATTTCTCTTGGTACTCTCATCTTCCCATCATCAAACAAAATGGCTCATTGTGTTTGTTTGCACCGCTCAAAGGCTTTTTTTAGCCCAAACTTCTAAACTGGGTACCAACACAGACTCTTCTTCCTCAAGTTCCTTTGCTCAGATATTTTGAAGCAGCAAAAAGACAAGAAACAAATGCATCTCTTCTCCCACCCTGGAAGAATTTCATAGGTGATGAAATTTACATTTCTGCCTTTTCCTCTCTCTTCTTGGCGAAGAAAACTGATGGACAATTAATTGGCTAATTCTTCTGAGTGTCAGGAGAAACACATTCCAGTCTTAGCTCTCCTGTTGTTTGTAGTCTTCACATCAGGGCGTGAGGTCACCCAGTGCTTTCTACCTTACCGGGTGGTTTAAGGTATAGGAGGCAACAGATAATTGAGCTGTAATTGAGTCGTAATTGAGCTGGAAACTCAGAGGACTTCTGACATTGCTGCCGGGCAGGTAGTTGGTACTAGAGACAAGGAGGTAAAGGTCCATTTGCTTGTGATTTGTTGGGACCTATGCAATCTGACTTCAAAGATGATGGATGGGTTTATTGTCAAGTAGTGGCTCTCTGGCAGTGGGGGTGTTAAAGAAAGAGGCACACTCAGAATTCTACCGAGGATGGCCTCCCTCTTGACTTAGAGGATCTGGGAGGCAAGAATATGGGATTATGCAGAGGCCAGCTCCTCTAGGCTGCTGAGCACAGCATGGATGTTGTTGGCCTTAGGGAGCTACCAGGATTTATTAAACCCCTCACAGGAAGCATGACACTGGATTAAGTTTAGGCTCCAACTGTGGAATTCAACATTATACTTTCGCTGGAGGTTACAAAACATCCACAGTAGCATCATTCTATTTAAATCCACATCCCCTTTCTGTTTTCTAAGTCCCTGATTACTAGGGAAGAATGATTTTGGCGAGCTAATATTAGACATTTCTATCGTCCAGCGAGATGAATCATAAAAGAATAATTCGAATATAGTGACATACATCAGTTTGAAGTTCAGAAACCCGAAACTAGACAGACATAAGCATGATGTGAGAATCAAGCAAATTCAGTGGTAACTTCAAGGTCAGAAGCCACTTTCCAACTTGAGCATGGGATGGTATCACTAGACGAGCTTGCTTGCCAAAACCTAGACCCCTTTACTTAGAGCGATGATGATTCAGTCTGGGCCTCACCCAGGAGCTAACAACCATTAGATTGAGACCAAGAATTTGCACTGCTAACATGTTCCTAGGTGATGCTGTTGATATTGATACAGGTACCACATCCTGAGATCCACTAACTTAAAGGACTCCAGTCCTTTTATAGGTAAGGAAAATAGGATGCAGAAATGGGCTCATTGTCTAAGGCAACAGTGAAAAATCATAGCGAAAACTGTGATTGAATTTAAACCCAGTATTCTTTGCATTCTAACTATGATTCTGTTATTACTCCTAAAAATTGAATGTGCTCACGTCAATTCATTTACTTGAGAACAAAGAGACACCAACCCCTCCACCTCCCAATCTTTGGCTTCTTACTCAGAAGCTATTAACATTGAGGAATCATGTAACTTCTCTTGTTTCAGCTTCTATAAAATGATGATGATGATGATGATGATGATGATGGTTCTAGAACTCAGTTGAATCCAGTGCTTCCTTAATATTTTCAAACCTTTCTTTATCTTGATGCTGTGGACTGAAGCTATGGACCTGTGCATGCTGGGTAAGTGCTCTTTTGATGAACTCTGTCCAGTCCTTCCAAACATTATCATTCTAATGATCTCTTAGTTTATGTCACTCCCTATCACTAGGGATTTAGTTGAACTATATAGGCTACAGTTCATCCAGACTTTGATATCTTTTTCTGTTTCTTCTGATACCCTTTGATATTCTCATTTCTGCATGGGATAACATAAAAGGACTTAGTTCTCACCAAGTTTCACAGGTACTCAGAGTATATGAATGGACACACACCCTCCCCGCCAGTCTAAAACTTCTTCCCCAAACTATTTCTTGTCGTGAGATGAGTCAAAGCCATTGGAAGCAAATTATGGTTCACTTTGTAAATCGGGCCTCATTTAAAGAATCTAAATTCCAATTTGGACAGCAAAAGGTTAATGGTGCATAGAAAAAAAAATCCCAGCAGCCTACAAATCTAAGCATAATTATGTATGAACATGAGGCTTTTATTGCTGTCAAAATTAATCACTTTTCAACTTCCAGCTGTTAAAACCCTTCTGGCGGCACTCCAAGCATTTCCCCTACAGTCACTTTTCCTTCAATTAAACTCTATACAGTTCACAGGCTCCTGTCACATAAGCAGCAATTTAAATATGGACTTATTGGGTCTTCCATTCTTCTTCCCTCCATCCCTCCCTCCCTCTTTCCCTCTTTCCTTCCCTCCATTCCTCCCTCCCTCTTTCCCTCTTTTCTTCCCTCCATCTTTCCCTCCTTCCCTCCTTCCCTTCTTCCTTCTCTGTCTCTCCTGTCTTTGCTTAACACTATACAATGACAAAACATGAAGTTTTCTCTTTAGCCCTTTAGCCCAGCGCCAAATCGTCTAGTCTAAAACACAGGCTGTGTGAGGTTATCGTATCTGCGTTCCTTCCAAAGCACTGTAGGTGTGCTGTGACTAGCGATCAGTTTTGTTAGCCGTTTCCTTAGGCTGTCCTCTGAGGTGTGTAAATGTTCCATGGCTACTCTCTTTCTCACCCTGTTACTCTTCTCCCCCTCACCCCATAAACTTTACAGGAGATGCAGTTTACAAACCTTCCCTAATGGGCTAGGTCTGGAGTTTCTACATCATTTTGCTCTGGAATGACAGTCACCCCCTTCCCTTTTTAGGACTGGGTCTTATTATGTTGCTAAGGCTGCCCCTGACCTTGTGGACTCAAGGAGATTCTTTCCCCTCAGCTTCACTTCTTTGGCGAGACACACAGTTCGCCACGGTGAAGGTGATATCAGCCATCTAAGGTGTCTGAGGCCTTCCACTTGCTCTGGAAGATCTCGTGGTTTCTTTTTTCCATTTTAAAGAAAAAGAAAAAAATGCTCAAAAATGAGTTGAGACCTGAAGCACAGAGGCCCGCGGGGTGGGGGCGGGGGGCGCGTTGTTCCGAGTATGAATCCTCAATGTTATTTATTTGGGCCTATGAATGGAGATCAGCCCACATCTTTGCTCCTGCCTGGCACAGACTGGGTGCTGGCGTGTGGACCGCATGCTGGGTGTGCTTGTCTTTTTTTTTTTTTTTTTTTTTTTTTGTAGGACCCTGAAAGAACAGTCTTTATATTCTTCCTCAGTGCTCTGTGGAGATGGATGAGGATAACAGCCTTGCTTCACAAGGATGGGAAATTTTTATTATTTATTTAATTAGTTAGTTAATTTTTTTGTTATTTTGAGACAGATTTTTCTCTAGGTAGTTCTGAATGGCTGTCTTGGAACTTGCTTTGTAGACCAGGCTGGCCTCAAACTTGAAGATACCCCTGCTTCTGCCTGTGCTGGGAGTGAAAGAATGGGCCACTGTGCCAGCTTGGGGGATGGGGAATTTTAATCCTTCTCTTCCTCTTCTATGACATCAGGGCACAGGTGCCACCACCCCAAAGCCAGTGGGGGTCAGTTCATCTCCCCGATTTGTCACTCATTCTGAAGGGGGCCTGCCCTCCTGTGTCGGAATGTGAGGCATCTTTCCTGGCCTCTCTGGCAATCTTTGCAGCCTCAGCCTCATCAGCTCTGCTTTATGCTGTTCCCAAAGTGTGGTGCAAGGGCTGTAGGGAACAGATGCTTGTTGTTTGAAGTGGCTGCCATATTTGCCGTCTTCCTCCATGTTCCTGCAAAATTAATGTTCTTCCAGATGCACATTCCTGCCTGAGCCTCTTTACCTGTCGGTGGCATATGACAGAAGATCCCAACCTGGGCGGGGGGGGGGGGTGTAAAAACATCTTTGAGGAAAGGAGAAGGAATATTTTTCTATCTGAAAAAAAAAACTGTAAAGAATTCAACAAACACCTGTGTCCTGTGTTGTTCTAAATATGCGGTTTTGTGCCTCTGTGTTTATTCGGTGGGGAGGAGAGACAGCATCTGGAGGGGAATCTGGAGGGGAATCTACATTCCATTATCACCATCTAGACTCTAACAAGCATATCCCAGAAGCCCCAAGTCAGTGCTAACTCGGGATACTGAATGGGATTCCTTGTGCAATCAGAGGTCTATCTGGCCCAGAGGGCAGGGTGTAAGTTGTATGAGCTGAGTATAGTATGGCCCCTGTGGCTGCTTTCCAGGCTACCTTGCCACCAACAGCCTGCTGACCTGACCACACTCGAGTTCACATTCAGCCTGAAGGAGGGTCCAAGGCCTTCTTCACACAGAGGAGGGGTAGATTCCCAAGTCACCATCGGATTTGGTCTCACTTAGCTCTTGCTCTTCAGTGTAAAGAAGTGTTCCAGCCTCCCTCCCCTCCTTCCTAAACTGGCTGCTTGGTTTCTCGTGACTGAATTGATTTTTCTCGATCAGGGTAATTTGGACAAATCTTCCTGAAGCCTGTAATAGACAGAGTCAAGATGAAAAATGGTTCTAACTTTGACAACCGAAGGCCAAGAACCTTCCACTGGGAAACTGTCTGAGGAACAGGCCCAAGGTCATGTTTGGGTCAAAGACAGGAAGGACTGAGGGTAAAGTATTTTGCCTTTCTATCTGGTACTTAATAAGCCTCCTAATTGCAGGACATTCCTTAGACATCGCCACACATGTAATTTCTGCTAATTGGCTTATGTAACATGTGCGTGAATATTACTTTTCAATGTAAGTAGCTCTGCGTATTTCCTGTGCTTGCTTCCCCAGTTCCACACTCTGTGGGTGGTTTGGCCCCAGTTTGGTGTTCCCTAGACCTTTCGATTCTGATTTTTAACTCTAAACATTGCGCCAAATTCCACGCGGTGTAAATGGAAAACAAATAGATACGCAATCAACAGGTTGGAGAGAATAAGTTTTGTTTGGAGCTAGAATCACTTTGCAGTTAGCAAAATACAGTCATACTGATCCGTATTGCTCACGTTCCATCTGCTTTCTGGTTTAAAATGTCCTGGATTGCCTCAGACTCTGTATATGTAATATTTTCCATTTACAAAAATGTCCTGCGTCCCCACTCCCCTCCCCCCCCCATTTTTAGAGAGAGAGAGCTTTTGAAAACTGACACAGTCTAGTCTGGTGGTTCCAAAGCCCAGCTGCATGTGATATGGTTCTTGGTCTTATTGGTAGAGCCTAACAAGAGCGTCCAGGGAGACACTGAGGACTGAGGGGTCTGTGTTGTGCACTCAGTGCAAATTCTACCCACATACGGGAAACTTAAAAGCAGCTGAGCTTTGCAGCAACGCTCACGGGTTATCCAGAAAATTCCTTCTGAGCCTATGTCTTTCTACCACCGCCCCCTGGTTATGCTTTAATGCAAGCTGCCTACATGCCTTCATGGAACTGCTAATTGCTTTAGAGCCATAGAACCATGGATGTTTATAAACTTTTTTTCCCCCCTCTTCCGTACTCGGTTACAAAAGGAGGGCGTAGGAATGGGCGAAAATTGATGATTACAGGAAAATGTCACGCAAGCTACTGAAGTCCCTCTGGGATTCCTGGAGGTGAGGGGCGGATGTGGAGGGTGGCGGGGTGGAGGTGAGAAGGTGGGGGCTCTCTTGGAGGACTTGGCAGTTCCACTTGTTTTCTTGCCAGCAGCCGGACAGTTTGCTTTTGTTGACAGTATTGGGGAAAGGAAGAGAAGGATGCCACAGAGAGAAAGGGGTGGGGGATCAGCAAGTCCAGCTTCACTGTCTGGCTCTTCACCGGGAAAACAGGACTGTTCGGAAGGCCAATTTGCAGGCCCTTTTCATGGTAATAATTATTGTTTAGAAGACAGCTGAAAGTCCCTCGTCCTAGGACATGAGTAAGAACTTCTGTCTTGCCTCTTAGAGCATAGCACTATTATTTAGTTTACATTGTATCCTGCAAAACTATCTTCTAATGAATGTGATGATGCCTTACATTTGCATTTGCATGCTACTTTCAGCCAAGTTTCATGGGCTCATGAGGTGAGGTTATTTCTCTGCAAACCCCGGTGAGTGAGATCCTGTTGGAGATACTGTCATACTACTGATGCAGGTGTGGAAATTAAGAGAAAAGCAATTTATATGGGAATCATGTCAAGACAGTGAAGGAAGAAGACCTAGAGCCAGAGTATGCTGAGTCTGGGTACAGTATTTAATGACCCTTAATACCTACTGATTAGGTCCTTTGCAAAAAAGAAAGAGAAAGAGAGAGAGAGAGAGAGAGAGAGAGAGAGAGAGAGAGAGAGAGAGATCGAAAGAAAGGAAGAAAGAAAGAAAGAAAGAAAGAAAGAAAGAAAGAAAGAAAGAAAGAAAGAAAGAAAGAGTCATCTATGGTCCAGGTAGAAGACTTGTGGCTATAGATAGCACCTGTCAGTTTAAGATACTTCCAACTGGCCTGGTAGATTTTCTGGACAAACCTCCTAGAAAGGAGCCTGTGTGTGTCTTGTTAGAGAAGTCTCATCTATTGGAAGCAACACTTGCCCCAGAAGCGCTCTGTTGCTTCAAAGCTGAGTGAAGCCATGCCTAAGATGTCTGCAAAGTGCCACGCACACACCCTGGCTGGGCTCTACAGAAAGACCACACAGTCAATACTAGTGCCTCCTTGACAGCTTAGCTATGGAAGGGTTCAAAGATGGACATCACTTCCAAATAGCAGCTTGGCTCTATTTTGGGGGATTTTCAGTATTTCTGTATTACTGGCTGACATTCTGAAAGATTCAGAGCCAGACAGGTTTGATCAGTGGGGTGGGGTGGGGCATAAAGAGCCTCAGGTTTGGTGTCTGTGTAGTGATAGTACTTTCTCTCTGTTGGACTACAGTGTGAGCTCGATGTCCTCTTGTGACTATGACAACCTTATAGGAAGGCACTTCTTCTTTAATGTGTGGAGTCAAAGCTAATTTTACTTGAGGCTGACAGACTCATGACTTTGTTTTCCTCTCCTGGTCAATTGGCAGAGTTTGATAGAATGCCCTGGAACATAAGCTTGGTTCTTTTCAATTGAGATGGTTGGTACTGATTTCCTACGTGTCAAGCTCTCGAATCACTTAGGAGACAAACCTCTGGGAATGTCTCTGAGGGATTTTTTGAGACTGCATCAATTGAGGTGGAAACACCCACTTCAAATGTGGGCAGCACCAACCCTGGGGAAGTGAGTAGAACACTAACATTCACCTCTCTGTTTCCTGACTTCGGATGTGATGTGACTCATGTCTCCAACAGGGTGGAGTAGGCTGGTGCGATATTCTGTGATGCTACTCAAAATGTTACGTATCTTAAAACTTGAGAACTACTTATTTATAGAACCTTTAATTTAAACATCTGAGAGGAGAGTTAGTCACAGGCAATGTAACCCGTTGAAACCAAAATCTCAGACAAGAAGGGGAACTACTCTGGAGTGTCAGGTCCTGAGGACTCTACCCTCATGAATGGAATTAATGTCTATTTGGATCACTGAGATTCCTGTCTTCTGGGATGAAATGCACATTGCTTTGGGGGAAGTTTTAGATTCCTAAGTCTGTCACCCAGAGTCTTTTCAATAGATAGATGAGGGCCAGGCAAGGACCCTTAATGTCATAGTGCATCGTCAACTCAGTGTCTCTAAAAACTTAGCTCTTAACCTCTCCTCTTCCTTTACTAGATGCTGGTCCTGTGATCCTCCAAGGGCAGTAAAGCCACACAGGGCAGCAAGGACGGCCTTTTTTTGTTGTTGCTGGGAATATTCTGTAGACATTGATGAAGCTCACCCTGAATTACTTATACTGAGCTCCAAACACAGTCGAAGCGGCCAGGGCTCCTGCCAACCAGAGGCAGTGTGCAGAAAGACACACAAAAGCTGGAAGCCCCCTACTTCTGTAACACTTCCAGCTGGAAGATGATTCGGAACCACACATCCCAGCTATGCTTGGGTAGCACGAAAACATGCAAGCTGTAATCATCTAGGTATGCTCTCTACAGCTGAAGGCATGCTGTGGATGATGCCACATGCCTCATATGGGCTCCGAGGGAGCATTTTTTCCAAGGACCACTTACTGGAAAATTCAGCTTCTCCTCTTCTCGCTCCCCAACCATTCAGGGAAAAGTTGTTCCATGCCAGGAAGCCTGACAGTTACTGTAAGTCATTTGGGCATTCAAACACAGGTGTTGGAAGAGGTCAGCTCTTGAGCCGTGATTAAATACTTGAGGATTTATGAATATTATCTTTCACGATAGTGCCTAAGTGTCAGAAGGGTCTCTAGAGCAGGGTGAACGTGTTCTCAGTTTGGACCAAAAGTTACATAAGCACTTTGCTTTAAAGGTTATCCAGTTGGTCTTTCTCTTTAGTTCAGGCTTAAGGAACAAGAATAGCTTCCTGTTTTTGTCTCCTTCTGGATGAGTTCACTATTACCAGCTATTAGAAGCTCACTACTTTTCAAGGAATTGCTCAGGACTTCATGGACCTGCATCAGAGTCTTCCTACCCCCAGCTCATTTTTTCCTTCTAGTCCAGTCCACTGTTTCCCTGTCTTTTTTGGCTTATCTATGATCTCCCCCCCCCACCAAGAACACATATATGTTATTTTAACTCTGCAGTTCATAACCTTTAGGTCATGACTCTTTTGGGCAGGGGTCACACATCAGATATCTTGTATATCAGATGTTTACATTATAATTAAAATTGTAGCAATATTAGTTAGGAAGGAGCAATGAAATAATTTTATGGTTGTGGGTTACTAAAACACGAGTAACTGTATTAACGGATCGTGGGCGTTAGGAGGGTTGTGAACAACTGCTTTGATCTTTTCTTTTTTAACATTTGAAACTTCCAGAAGCTTGGTCTGATTTGGGACTGAAGCACCTTAAAGACAAAAGAAAAGACCTTTTCTGAGCTCTCTCACAGACCTCCTAGAGCAGAGCTGGGCTCATGTGTTTGGGAGACTGTGGACAGAAGGTGTTATTACAAGGCCAGCATCCTGTGAGGGGCGTGTCTTCGGATCGTGACTTCATCATTGTAGGTGAATGACACAAAAAACATCTTTACAGGCAGGAGACGAGCATCTCATGAAGAAAAGAGCCTCCCCCACTGGACCATTCTAAGCTTCTGGCAGGAGCCATAGGTCATGAGGACCAGATGTAACGGTGAACAGCATTGGCCTCTTGTGTCAAGGTGCTCTTTAGTATTTTGGCTTTCTGCTGTCGTCTCATAGAGGGACCTCATTTTTAACTTCTGTTGAAGATATAAAATCACCTCATAGCATTTTCTTATTACCTGGGGTTGTAAATCACCACAAAGCTGTCTCTCTCCTTGATCTTCCGCACATGGAAGCATTTCTCTTGAGCACTGTGACCTGTCCCTAGGACATCCCTATGGTTTGTTGTGTCCCAGTCCTTAGATTAGGTCCCCTCTGGATTCTAGGGCCTAAGGCAGTGTGGATTCCAAGTGACTGGTGTTTTGCTCTGCCACCTTAGAAAGACCTTCTACAGTACAGCTTCTTTCTTGTCTCTTATCTGAGCAGACAACGGGGAAGGAACAGGGCCACCGTGTTCTTTGCTGGATGTGACCCTCCTTGCTCTGCTTCTGGGCTCCATGCTGAAGCTGCCTCTAGTCATCTTGGAGTGGAGACTCCTTTTTACATTTTGGCGATTTCAATATTGTTTTTTCATGGATTTTGAGTTTGGGCCATAAATCTGTGTGTGTGACCGAGGGAGCCTCTGCACAAAAGCCTGCTAATTGGCTAGCTCTTCATAATGCTATTGGTGAGATCAACAGTTCACCCTCGACACTGAACTTTGCCTGCATGTGTGTTAGTGCCACCACCAGCATCAGCATCACTGCGCACCAGCATCAGCATCACTGCAGACCAGCATCATCATCACTGCAGACCAGCATCATCATCACTGCACACCAGCATCAGCATCACTGCAGACCAGCATCATCATCACTGCACACCAGCATCAGCATCACTGTGCACCAGCATCAGCATCACTGCACACCAGCATCAGCATCACTGCACACCAGCATCAGCATCACTGCACACCAACATCAGCATCACTGTACATCAGTATCAGCATCACTGCACACCAGCATCAGCATCACTGCACACCAGCATCAGCATCACTGCACACCAACATCAGCATCACTGCACACCAACATCAGCATCACTGCACACCAGCATCAGCATCACTGCACACCAACATCAGCATCACTGTACATCAGTATCAGCATCACTGCACACCAGCATCAGCATCACTGCACACCAACATCAGCATCACTGTACATCAGTATCAGCATCACTGCACACCAGCATCAGCATCACTGCACACCAACATCAGCATCACTGTACATCAGTATCAGCATCACTGCACACCAGCATCAGCATCATTGCACACCAGCATCAGCATCACTGCACACCAGCATCAGCATCACTGCACACCAGCATCAGCATCTCTGCACACCAACATCAGCATCACTGTACATCAGAATCACTGCACATCAGCATCACTGTGCACCAGCATCAGCCTCTCTGCACACCAGCATCAGCATCACTGCACACCAGCATCAGCATCACTGCACACCAGCATCAGCATCACTGCACACCAGCATCAGCATCACTGCACACCAGCATCAGCATCACTGCACACCAACATCAGCATCACTGTACATCAGAATCACTGCACATCAGCATCACTGTGCACCAGCATCAGCATCTCTGCACACCAGCATCAGCATCACTGCACACCAGCATCAGTATCACTGCACACCAGCATCAGCATCACTGCACATCAGCATCAGCATCACTGCACACCAATATCAGCATCACTGCACACCAACATCAGCATCACTGTGCACCAGCATCAGCATCTCTGCACACCAGCATCAGCATCACTGCACACCAACATCAGCATCACTGCACACCAACATCAGCCTCTCTGCACACCAACATCAGCATCACTGCACACCAACATCAGCATCACTGCACACCAACATCAGCATCACTGTGCACCAGCATCAGCATCTCTGCACACTAGCATCAGCATCACTGTGCACCAGCATCAGAATCGCTGTTCACAGCTCAACCTCCATTATCAATCACCAAATCAGTCCAAAATTGTCTTGTGTGTGGGTATTTTTCCCACTCTCCCACTCCACTCTGGCTTTAATCTTCTCTCCTGCTACTGTGTACTGTGAGGTTACTGGCTTTGGGAACTCCTAAACTTTCCCTCTGCTTTTTATGTTTCTGTTGGCCTAACAGTTTTTTTTTTTAAATACTAGTTTATTTTATGTAAATGAGTGTTTTGTCTGTATACCTGGTGCCCGTGAAGGCCAGAAAAGGGTATTGGATCTCCTGGAAGTGGAGTTACAGAGTTGTTTAGCCTCTATGTGGATTCTGGGAATCGAACCCAGGTCTTTTAGAGGCCAGTGATTTTAATGACCAATCTATCTTTCCGGATCCTTAAGGGCTTGAGAGAGGTCCTAGAACCCCTAAATTCCTCAGTGACTCCTCTTTGCTATTCTGAGATGTTTCAGCTTCAGATTGTCATTATGGGAAGCCTGGGACACTATAATTCACCTACCTTCTAGCTATACATAGCTTTACCTCTGAAGCCCATGTTTACAGCACTGCACGATTCTCTACTTCCAAATGGGATCTGTATTTTCTGCCCCCACACCTCTTTACTTAATCATTCATTGTGTTCCTTACTCTGTGCTAAGATATCTCTCTCCATCTCTGTCTCTTGTCTCCTTTCTTTTTGCCTTTCTCTTCTCTCTCCTTTTTTCTGTCAGTTTTACTTACCTTTGAGAACTTTACTGAATGCAACCTATTTATGAGACTTAGAAGCAGTATGTCCTTCCTTTAAGCCTTGAAAGCCTAGTCATCAATTTGGTACATTGTGGCAAATGACAGGATTTCTTCATGTAGACCAGGCTGTCCTGGACTCTCTCTGTAAACCAGGCTGGCCTCGAGCTCATGGACATTCACCTGCCTCTGCCTCCCAGGTGTTAGGCTTGAAAGCATGTGCCACCACCATCCAGCACTTAATTTCTTGATGTAACCAAACAAGTCTCTGCATAAGGTTCACCTAGTCCATTTGCCGTAGGCCTCAATGGATGGCGTACAGATAGCATGGAGTTTGCCTCATGCTCGGGGTTAGACATTTATTGGTGGAATAAATAAGCCAATATGAGGAATATCGTGAGCTCAAGACCTCTTCTTATGCTGAACTTCACTAGGTGTGCAGTTCTCAGTGTAATTGTTGGATTCTAGATAGTCTCTGAGTGTTGCCAGAAAGTTTATGGGTAAAGAGGGAACTGTCAACTGTAATGGCCGTGAGTGGAAACCACAGGCACCGAGCAGCTTTAGTGTGAGAAGGCACTTTTTTTGTAGAATCCTCAACAGAGCATTGATCACAGGATGATGGTAGCTTTGGGAGGAAGCGAACAGATGCTTGCGAAGGAGCCAGAGTGGGAAAGAGAAAGTCTCTTAGAATTTGTTTTCCAAAGCCAGAGCCTGAGTTACAGTCAACACATCTAGCAACAGCAAAGCTGTTCAAGATATTGCTTTGCTTTACTTATTGCAAGACTTATGGAATTGGAGTGTGTACGTGTGTGTGTGTGTGTGTGTGTGTGTGTGTGTGTGTGTAAGGGTATGGGGAGGGGTCAGTATTATGGACTTACCTTCTTTGGACTGGTACAACAATTATATGGTGACCTTGGTGACGGTGCCTGCTATTGCTTTCCACATATAATTCTGTTCTCCCTTTGGGTGTTGTTCGACTGCTTGTGGTTCCCTGATTGTGTCCCTTCTCAGATAACATTTTCTGCTGCAAAATATCCTGCCTGGGTCATGTCTAAATATACCAAAGTGTAATGTGGTCCTTGTGATAGTTCTGACATCCAATACTAGCATCTTAACTTCTGCCTCGGTTTCTGCAGTATCTGGGATCTGAAATGATTCAGCACGACAAATGCTTACTGAAGGCAATGTAGAGCCACCGCTTTGCCATACGAGGTGACAGTCTTTACTTGTCCTTAGGAGAGGAAGCAGGCAGAAATGGACAGAATGCTGGGCAGGTCTCAGGATTCAGTCCCGGTGCCACAGATTAGGAAAGCCCACAGGCTTGAAGCCAGCATATATAGTCATTGCGGGCTTAGCCCCTGTGTCGGAAGAATCGTAGTATCCTTCAGGCTTCAGACTTTTCAATTGTAAAATGTCTTCTGGCTGGAGGGAAATATGTCATAATCATCAGATTTCTGTATCGGCTAGCTTGATTTTGAACTATGAAGCCCTGTTGTGGCTGGGTGTCTAGAACAGTTACTGAGCTTTCCCTCTCTATGCCTCAGTTTCTACCTATAAGATGAACTTGCTTCTAACTGTCCTGCATCAGTTTGGATGAGCTGTGTGGATTTTGAATCACCCACTGAGCAGACATACTGAGAGATTCAGGCTCTTTCTGACAACCCCATCATCTGGAATTCCATCTTCACAACTGCTGTTCATCTTACAAGATAGCAGTGGTCTTGGATGGCTGGCCTCTACCTACTGATACCCAGAAGCATGAGGGGAAGGGGGAGGGGACTTCAGGGTTGGAGGAGGAGGGGCTTCTGTTCCAGGGCAACTTCCTCATTTCCTCTGAAAATAAAAATGCTTTTCCAAGAAATCTCTGATGGCAACCCCTTATACCATTGGCCAGAGTGAGGTCACAGACCTCCTCATCTATGAGGAAGTTAAAATTTTTAAGTGTATGAGGTAAGGTATAAGAAAAGAAGGGGCCAAGGGTGATTTGGGGGTCACTCAGGATGTAACCCCAAGGAAGAGTGGTTGATGAACTAACCACTGAGTCAGAGCCGGACTTAGAGATAGCACTAGATAATTTTTGGCTATTGTCCAATTGGAAGCGATTCTTACACCCGAATCGGCTCCACCAGGTAGCTTTTACCTTTGTGTGTGTATTCAGAGCCTTTAATGACTGGCATCCGAGGGGAGGCTGTCTTTACAGGCTATCAGTAGCACATTGCTGTCCCGTGTGAGTCTTGCTCATTCTAGCTGAAGTGTAGAGTTTAGGAGTGCTTAGACCTTAAACTGTAAGAGAAAACTGGTAATGGGGTATATTATTGGTTGCTTATTTTGCTGCTACATCAAAATATCCAGCAAAGGAGATTTAAAGAAGAAAGGAAAGAAGGAAGGAAGGGAAAATTTCAGTTTATTGTCCCAGGAACACTGTCCATCACATATCCTGGTGAGGAGAGTATTAGGGTAAGAGCAGGAAGTGGCGGGAAGCAGAGAGCAATGGACAGTGATGCATGCCCAACCTTTTTCTCTTTCTCCATCTATGACATCAGCTCATGGAATGGTGCTGATGGCAATTAACCCAATACAGACAACCCACTTCAGTTAACCCAGTCTGGATCACCCAACAGACTCATGGCCAGAGTCTGTTCCCCTAGGTGTTTACAGGTTCTGTCACACTGACGATCAATAGTTACTGTCACATTGAGTAAGAAAAATAGAGATTATCCTGGGCAAGGTGGTCTCCTTCTGATCAAAACTACAGAAGGTTCCTGTTACGTGGGTTCCCCTGCCTTTGAAGTTTCTCCATCTTTCTTTGCACTTTGTACCAGAGTGGTGGTGTAGGTCTCCACAGAGGCTACCATGGGACTTCTGATCTATCAAAGAACAGATCTTAGTGTCACTGTTGGGGTGGCAGATTCTGAAGCTATCCAGAAGCTCAAAGGACTAGAGAGAGGGGGCAAGGAATCAGATACCATGAAGTAAACAGGTAAGTTTATGGGGGAGACAGTAGAACCCGAACATTGGTGGAATTAGTATCCTGGAGCTGCTGCACTTGGGTGGTGGTTATTTTTCTCCTGTGTCTTGAGCATCCTCCACAACCCCCTGGTGGGCCAGCATCTTCCTTCCTCCTCCCAAACCCCATTCTGGGAGGGCATGGAAAACAAATGCTTCTCTCTGGTCCTTGTAACTGTGGGGACCGACTTTATGCATTGCAGTGAGCTCTTCTGTTCCTAATTAGAGAGAGAGGCCAGCAAAGAACAATCCTTGCATCTCTCGCCCACCCTAGCTGCCACCCTCATGGTCAGCTGAAGAAACCTCTCCTTTAGAACAAGATGGAATTCTGTCCTGTGCATAGTGCCCTGGTACTTGGTGCCAGGATTCCCTGCTGGCCGGAAAGCCTTGGGCTTTTCTACCATCAGAGAGTGGCTTCTTTTCCATACTATTCCCTAGGCACTTGTGAGCATAATTGAGTGATTTGGTTGTTTTATCTAAGACACAGGAACAGTGGGTTAGGCTGTACCCTCTGGCCAGTGCTGCTTTGTCCTTTGGGCTTTAAGGATTGTGAAGGTTTGTGTCTTCAGCTACTCTCTCAGCTGTCCCCCAGGTACCCTATTTACCACATGCATTGGTCACTGCCATGTTGGTAGATTGTGATCAGGGGAGGTTGCCCTTCCATGGTCCCCCATGCTGTATTCCTTACACACTTGGTTTGTATGCTTTCCTGTCCCAGCTCTAAGTGGCTGTATTCGTTTGATTGGAACGATCTCTTGGTGTCTGGCAGCTTGAGCAGGAGTCAACACAGTCGAAAATGCCAGTTTCCCTAGCTTCTTGGCACGGCACACTTCCCGGTATGGAACTGTTAAGCCACTTTTCAACGTCATTTCCAGACATGTGTCTTCTTTATTTATTAGCTCGAGGGTTCTGCCATTTCTTATGCCGCCCCCATTCCTCTGTTACTTACTGTTGACAGTTTTTGCCCTTTTCTTTTAGCTTCAAATGAGAACTCCTTCACTTGGGAAGACTCAACTTTTTTTACGCATGACTGACTCCATGGTCCTTGCCACACTGGAGAGGGACTGTGGGCCCTCTGTGGGGATCCCAGAGGGACACTCGGCTGTCTTTGTCTCTCTACTCCCTCTGGCCATAAAAACATTGCAGTTTGTGGGTGGGTGGGACATGGGTTGTGAGGATGGGCGTATGCCCAACATCTGGAGCTAAAACCTAAATACATTTTCTGTAGAAACAATATTATTTGTGAGGGCTGAAAGAGCCTGCATAGAGCAAACACTGCTGTTGAGCTATAGGAGAGACTTTGGACTCTAGCTGTACATGTACCTCGCCGAGTATGCTTTTCAAGCCCTAGTAGGTTCCTTTCTCAAGAAATGTTGGTGACACTAGTCTAAACGGGCACCCAAGCAAATACTTAAAAGCATTTCTCTGGATTATCCTTTGGATACAACAGGACAGCTGTACTTATGTGGTTGTGGTAGCACTCACAGGCCCCGGGTAAGCTCAAGCCAGACTGAAATCCAGCATGGAGAAGAGAGGTAGACATGAGATCCCACCTGTCTTAGGGTTTGACACTGCTGTGAACAGACACCATGACCAAGACAAGTCTTAAAAAGGACAATATTTAATTGGGGCTGACTTACAGGTTCAGAGGTTTAGTCCATTATCATCAAGATGGGAGCATGGCAGCATCCAGGGAGGCATGGCCCAGGAGGAAATGAGAGTTCTACATCTTCATCTGAAGGCAGCTAGTAGAAGACTGACTTCCAAGCAGCTATCGTGAGGGTCTTAAGTCCATTCCCACAGTGACACACCCACTCCAAGAAGGCCAAACCTCTTAATAGGGCCACTCCCTGGGCCCAGCATATACAAACCATCACACCACCCATAGCTGAGGATCTGTTGGCAACTGAAAGCTGCTGGGAGAAGGAGAGCTCCTTTTCTTTAAGAAGATGCTCCTGATAGGTCAGCCATGCTCTAGCAAAAGGTCACACATCCATGAATATGTGGACAGAGCAAATTAAATTTGATGAGTGAAAAAAAGAATAGGACATGAAGTTGGGTGGAAAGGGAGAGAGAGGATAAATCTGGGAAGACATGGGGAAGCGTAAATATGGCCCAAACTCGATGTATGGAATTCTCAAAGGAGTAGTTAAAAAAAGATGAAAGAAAAGGAATGTTGGTGGGGAGCACTGTGAACCTGAGGTTGGCTTGGGACCAGGGAAAGAACCCCAATGTCCAGGAATAAGACTAAGGGTGACATACTCTTTGTTGGCCTGTTTGGGGGCCACAGTGGAACACAGTTGAGGTTCAGGGTGAGTGGGGATGAGCTCTTAGACCAGAATGTGTGGAGGCTGGTTTCTGGGACTTGCAGGGCCCATGTGCACTTTGAGGAACAGGGCTGGCAGGACCCATCTGTGCACATGTTGGGGATTTCCTCCTTTTGTTATCCCATCCCTCTTCTGAGCGCCCAACTTTAAGCTAAGCTTTTTTAATTCTTTCTCTCCTCATCTTCATCTCCTCTGAAGACTCTAGTTTCCTTCCTTTTCATTTTCTCTTACCTCTGGCTGAGGCTTTCAGTCCCTCTCCCCCCATTTCCCTCCCTCCCACCCTATTTCCCTCCCTCCCTCCCTCCCTCTCTCTCTCTCTCTCTCCCTCTCTCTCCTTCCCTCCCTCCCTTCCTTCCTTCCTCAGTTCCTCATTCCCTCCCTCTTCCCCCTCCCTCTCTCTTTCTCCCTCTCCTTCCCTCTCCCTTCCTCCCTCCCTCTCTCCCTTCCTCTCTTACTCAGTCTCCCTCCCTCCCTCTCTCTTTCTCTCTCACTCCCTTTCTCCCTCACGGTGCATGCTCTGCTCACTGCTTTTCTCTGCCCAGTCCTTTTTATCCCTTTCTACCTTTTACCCCCTCCCCGGGATTTGACTCTGTCTCCCCCTCCCCTTGTCCTTCCCTCCAGCACCACCACCCTGTCCTAGTCAGCCTAGAATTTCAGCTAAGGCCAGGTCTCCTTGGCTTTTTCCATTCACTGCAGCACTGAACTGTTGCTCTGCCCCACTAGACACCAGATGGTTTTTCTAGGCAAGGACGGCTGCGGGAGGGAGTCCAGGGCTAAGCTGCAGACTGGGAAGGGCAGCTTTCTATCACCACTCTTCCTCCACCCTCATTGCTGCTTTGGGGACTAAAGATAGATTTGTAAAAGTTTACAGGTCTGGGGTGGTGGTGGCTTTGGGAGGTGAGACCCCCATCTTGTCACCCCATCTTCACCAGGGACGTTTCCTAAGCATTTCCTAACTGATTCTAGTCCCTTGCTTTTCTTTTAATACTAAGTAGTTCAGCCTTACCCTTCAGTCCCCTCCTCAATACTGTTGCTGGAAATGTTTCATCCCCTCTCTCTTTACACACACACACACACACACACACACACATACACACACACACCCTCCCCCTTCACACAACCCTCCCCCTTCACACAACCCTCCCCCTTCACACCCACCCTCCCCCTTCACACACACCCTCCCCCTTCACACACACCCTCCCCCTTCACACACACCCTCTCCCTTTACACACACTCTCCCCCTTCACACAACCCTCCCCTTTCACACACACCCTCCCCCTTCACACACACTCTCCCCCTTCACACACACCCTCCCCTTTCACACACACCCTCCCCTTTCACACACAGTCTCCCCGTTCACACAACCCCTCTCCCTTCAAACAGCCCTCCCCCTTCACACACACCCTCCCCTTTCACACACAGCTTCCCACTTCACACAACCCCTCTCCTTTCACACACACCCTCCCCCTTCACACACACCCTCTCCCTTCACTCACACTCTCCTCCTACACACACACCCTCCCCTTTCACACACACCCTCCCCCTTCACTCACACTCTCCTCCTACACACACACCCTCCCCTTTTACAAAACTCTCCCTTCACACACACCATCCCCCTTCACACACACACTCCCCCTTCACACACACACCTTTCCCCTTCACACTCACTAATGGACCTTCAGAACTGGGCCAGCTTCAAAGATCGGAGTAAGCTGAAAAAAACAAAACAACAAACAAACACCTCACGAATAAGTGGAGCCCCAAAACATCAAGTTTGAACTATTGAAAACGTTTCTTTTGACAAGGATTTGTCCAGACAGGTGAGAAATGCAGCATATTGGGGCATCCGTCTCTGGGGTGTCGTGGCAGAGCCTCCTAGGAAAGGAAAGGGGTAACTATTCCCAGATCTGCTCTCAGATCCACAGCTAGCTGCTGTCATCTACGAGACTCGGCCTGTCCTTACGGCTGTCTTCCTACCTGGATGCCAGGAATATGGGCTCTAGTGGAGAGAATAGGATGGGGTAGAATGTAGTTGTGTTTTCTACTTGATGCATAAAAACATCAGAGGTCAGGTGACTCCCACAGAGAAGAGGTTTATTCTGCTTATGGTTCTGGCCTGTGAGCATGGCAATTGTGTGTGCTCAGCTCATGGTGCTGCGCAATGTCACCGTGAGTACCTGAAGAAGACATCGTAGAGAGAGGAAGAGAGATCGATGAGCAAAGGAAAAAGAGAGATAGAAAGAATCAGACTAGAAAAATCAATCTAACTACCTCAATGTTCCCACCACCTCCCAACCCTTACATATTGGGACCATGCATCCTATGTGAACCTTTGAAGGACAAACCAGACTCAAGGCCACGGTACAAGGCCTGATGTAGGTCATTTTTGAGGGAACACAGCTTGTGTGTGTGTGTGTGTGTGTGTGTGTGTGTGTGTGTGTAAGACTGGCTTCAAGTCCCACATCTTAGAGCTTCCTGAAGTGTTAGATTGGCATCACAGGCATCTGGATGGAGGGTGAAATTACCCAGTAATTACCCACAGCAGCAAGGACTGAGGAAGTAGAGACAGATGGCACTCCCTGAGCCAGGCTCCTCAGGTAGGATGAAGAGGGAAAAATGGAGTGACCCGCTGGGCTTACAGGGAAGTGAGTAATAAGGAGTGGACATATTTGGGCTGAAGGTTGCAGAGTCCCTGTGAATAAAGGCCATGTTAACAACAAAAACAAACAATATCAACAGCAGCATATCTTGTTGTGTGGTACAGACCTTCACCCCATTTTCATATACTCTAGCTTATTCCAGCCTGAGGATAAAGACTGAAAGGTACTCAGCCTCATAGGACAGAAATTCAGTGGCTAATTACCTTGTCTGGAGTTTATGCTTTTGGCAAATTGCAGAGCTCAGCTCTTGGAGCACCGTGCTGAACTCCAGCCATAGTTCCAGGCCTGCTGTAGATGTTGACTTGGCTGCTGGGTGGTGAGATCCACACAGGGTCCTTTAACTGCTCATGCAGATGGTGAAATTAACAGCTCCATGCTGACTCAGAAGGGATAAGAGAGCCTAGACCACTGTTCAGGGCTGGGGTATCACTGGAGGTGACAGCCATGAGGCCTGAATCCTTTTGGGAGCAGCCATTGGTGCAGAGTGTTTATTCCAGTGGGATCTAGAATTCAGTCCTGGGCTCAAATGAACAATGGAGGATCCCTGCAGGGCAAGGGTAGGTATGACAAGACCCTTTCTGTGGTATTTGTCAGGTGTGGATTAGCCCATGGTGTGTCTTTGTGATCGATATGGCAATTGTTAGGAGTACCATCCAGGGGTGATTACCCACCATGGGCTAGGGGAGGAGATCTGGAGTTTCAAATATATCTGGAGTAAGGAACTGGGGGAGGGGCGAAATGGAAATCAAGACCCTCTCAAAAGACAGAGTCAGCTCGGCCCTTGCCAGGCAGATCCGATGATCATGGAGCCATAGGGGTGATTCTGTATCATTTACTGGTGGTCCCTCCTCTTCTGGAGACACCACCCACTGTATTTCTCAAAGGTGGCTGCAGTGTTCTCCCCACCAGCAGGGGCTTTCCCCCTACTCTGTCTCTGCAATAGTCAGTCCTGGAAATATGGTTGACATGCACCTCTGTATCCTGGCAGCTTATAACTACCAAAACCCAATATGATGTAACTCCCAAGACTGGACCAGGTGCTGCAATTCTGGCCTGTCCCCTGGAACATTAGTGCTGAGCTCCTGGTCATCACACAAGCCTGCCCCGAAAGCACCAACAGAAGAAAGCCCATCGTAGCCCATGGAATTACCACAGAGAGGCCACAGTATGCCTAAAGGGATGCATGTCTCCAGCTCAGTGAGTTTCCTCACCTAATGGCTCTAACTGTACTAAAGGCCATGTTGTTGTTTGTACTGGACTATATTCCACAGGCCCAGTGGGTTAAAAAGCCTGGCCCTGGTTCGGAGGTACCGGAAGATGGAAATTTTCATAAGTGGGGCCTTACAACTTTAGGGGTATTTCCTCAAAGGGGATTGTGGGGTCCCAGTCTTTTTCTCTATCTTTTTCATGTCTTGTTTGTGAAGAGAATGTCTTTACTCTGCCCTCATCTCAACCATGAGAGTCTGCCCAGGGCCAAAGCAAAGGGTCCGATTGGTCATGGGCTGGAACATCTGAAATCAGGAGCCAAAATAAACCCTTTCACTTGATAAGTTGCTTATCTTGGGTATTTGGTTACAGTGATATAAAGCTAATGTAATCTGTAAGCCAGAAGCACTGTGTTGAGTCCTCCCCAAATTCCTGGTATAGACAAAGCATGAAAAATGATTAGATGGTTGTTGTGGCTTAAAGGCTCTACCAGCCATCCTGGCTTGCTATGGAAACAGAACGGGAGCCATAGGGGACCTGTTTCTCTTGGATCAGAATGTACTTAGATCACAGGGAGCAACTGTGAGCAGCTGTGCTGAATCTGGACAAATGACCAGGCCTCAGATCCTGGGCTTATGCTTAGAGAAAGCCCCATCCAGTTTGCACACTGTGGTATCTTACAGATGAGTCAAGACACGTAATTCTCAAGGCATAGTTAGCTGACATTCAGAAAGTTCCACTTTGGAGAGTAGGTAAGCCAAGCAAAATTAGACTATATTCAAATAGAATATATAAATGCAAACTCAGTCTGTCCATGGAGGAGGCTGGTACACAGGAACAGACCCTGAGAGTCATAGAGGTTCTTAGGAGACATGGGCAGCATTGCAGGAGGAGTGCCTGACTCCTTGGCATAGTTCCTGGTGTATGGGACCTGCCCATCAGATATCAGGTAGCCATTGACAAAGTGTTATAGACTTCTTCCTTAAGAGGTTATTGGCATTATTATTATTTGGCCATACAGTGATGGTTCTGGAAGACTTGAGATCAAAACATAATCAAAGGCTCTGTTGCTCAGCATCTGGCCTTTGGACAGCAACAGCTCAAAGCTGAGCATTTCAACAGATGCTCCTTGGCCAATTAAAGCAGACGAGTAGGTATTCTTAATATTCCCAGCTTTCAAATGAAACTCAGTGTGCTAGTCAGGGCTCCCCAGAGGAGTAGAACCACTCAAATAAACATATACATGTATTTGGTTTACATATGAAGAATGGTTGTCTAACATTGACCATCTCAAGAGCTGTTTAAACTCATGAAGCTGGATGTTTTAGACTGGTTCTGAAGGCCTAGATGATTCCCCTGGAGTCCCTGGTCCATGTTGGAAGGCTGAAGAAATTGAGTTCTAACATCAGCAGAGACAACAGGAGATATGTGCATTTACTAGCAAGGAGCAAAGGTAAGCAGGCAAGACCTGTGTCCTCTGAGAAGTCTTTACATCTGAGGCAGGACAGGAGCAAGGGCCACCCACTCTGGGGGAGGGGCTCCTAGTCTCAGCTGGCCATTCCCGAAAAGGCACTGAGAGTCCCATGTAGGGGTGTGTCTATTAGCTTCCTTCAGATCCAATAAAATTGACAATTAAGACTGATCCTCACACAACTAAAAGGGTCCAGTTCTAATAGCCCACACTAGTCCTGTTTTCTTTATGAACTCATCTCCTCTAAGATGATAGGCAGGAGAACTTCAGCACCTCCCCTTGCACCCTTGCCAGGGCGAGAGCAAAATTGAATCTGAGAATGATGTCAGGCCAGGTGTCCGGGAAGTGCTGAGCAGGGAGTGTCACAGAGACCAGGGAACTGGTAGGTGACACTCCCTACAGAACTACATTCCTCTGTGGTGGGACCGGTCACCACTGCTAAGCTAGAAGCAGTGCTGGCTAGGATTCCCTCCCAGGGGTCTCAGGACACCACCTTACTCTTGGATATGAAGTAAATGATCATGCTCATAACATCAGAACAGTTTTTGAGCATGAATGTGGGGACAAGCATGTTTTCTCAGAGACCCCCTTCTCTCCATGGTAGGGTTTTGGTTGTGTGGTAGAGCCTGGTTTGAAAGCAGCCCATATATGAAGCACACTATTTCTCTTTCCCTGATAACAGCACTAAACTATGAGCAGTAAAACATGGTTGCTGAACTGAAATCCCTTGTCCTGCTAGGACTAAGTGTCTACACTACAGACATGGCAGAGCTGGGTGTCTCTGGATATCAATTGAAGTCCTAAAGATGAAAGCGGTGGACAGCAAATGTTTTTATGTGCTAACGCGTGGATTCCCATCTGGGGGAGGCTAAGCAGACCCGCTGTCTTTTCCATCCCATGAAGATTCCTTGAAAGAGGAAGTCACAGAATGAGGAGCCAGGGGCTGTAGGAAGCAGCACTGTGGCAATTGCCCTACCCTTCCCACGGCATTCAGTTGATTCAGGAGAAGGATGGTTGAGAATATATATGCTCATCAGAACTGACCTCAAGTAGTGCCCCTGCTGTGGAAATTACCTCTGCAGAATTTCTTTAGCATGCTCTTCTCCACAGAGCAAGGAACCTATAGATAGAATTAGGGCTCTGTTGTGGATTAGGTCTAATGCTATTTATGTTAGTTAGGTCTCCCAAATTACATGGAAATCTGCATGCAAGACACTGAGGGTCCCTGCTCCCAGTTGATTTTGGCTGGTAAATAAAGTTGCTGGTGACCAGTGGCTGGGTAGGAAGGCAGAGGCAGGACTTGAGATTTTCCAGGTGAGGGAGCTGAGGGAGAAAGAAGGAGTTAGACCTGCCATACTGGGAAAGGAGTAAGGACCAGACCCGAGAGGTAGAGAAGAGAGAGCATAGCAGCATGTAAGATCCAGGGAAGAGTGGCCCCAGGGGTCCCCCACTGGGTCTAGGGCAACAAAGATAGAATATAGATATCATTAAGTAATAACTCAGGAGTATCAGGAAGGGGGTGTTAGCCATGTGTAGGTTTGGGAGAAGCCCAGCTGTTGAGTTGTTTAAGGCATATATAAGGTTTCATGTGTGTGTGTGTGTGTGTGTGTGTGTGTGTGTGTGTGTGTGTGTTTCATTCAGGAACCCAGAACATTGGGGTAGGTAGTGAGGAACGTGCTGCCACTGGGCTGATTTGAGTTGAGGTTAATTGGCAACAGCAGCACATGTCTTCCTGGGCCTTTGCTTCTTTCCCCCTATATTGTTACAAGTGTTCAGGCATCTCAGAATGCCCAGGTTTCCCCCAGAGCCTGCTCAGACCTGTTCTGAAGTCCATATACAAAGAGTAAACTGTATTTAGCTCAGCACTTGAGTGTGGTCACCAGGGCAGCTGTCTGGAGCAGATGAAACATGTAGATCTCGGATGTGCCCCCACACCGAACCATCTTGCTAGCCCTTGAATAATACTTTTCAATACCAGGAATCCAGCTGACTTCCAAAATGAAATGTACACTTACCATAGCATCCTGGAGAGCCATGAAGTGAAGAGAGGCTACCAGGGATATTCTCCCACAGCTTGTGGCAAGAACACAAACTGATTCCCTTTGTTTCCTTCTTCTTTCTGGCCACTCCTGCCTCTTTGGCTGTATCTCCAGTGAAACTTTTTGTTAACATTTGTCTATTAGAAAGGGTTTAGGCTTCTGGCTCAGCCTGTTCCTTCCATTCTTATGTCCAGATATGATGACCTCACCATGTTTGGTCAATTAGCATGCTGTTTCCAAATCAGTATATATGGATGATTCATTAGTTGGTGAGACTGTCAAGTACTATGTTCAAATATAAGCCAGGTCCAAATTAACTATCCAATTCCTTAGCTTTAAATCAGCCCAGAACACCCCTTGCAAAGAAACATTGAGTTGATTTGATGACTGGTCCTTGGGTATGAGTTGCAATGTTCTTTGTAAGAGGAGTTGGGATGGTTGTAGACAAGGAAGAAGCAAATTCAAAGGTGCTCATCAAACATCTTCCTCCCTTTCTTTCTCAGGCAGTGAATCCATTAAAAATGATCCCAGAGGAGACACGTGGAAACTATTTTGCACCTGAGTAAAGCCTTTGTGCTATGGTCCCATTGCTGGTGGTTTTTATACTGTGCTTACAGCTCTCCTTGCTAATGGTGAGTCCTGCCTCTGGTCATATCTCCGGTGAAACGTTCTGCTCACCTTTGTCTATTGGAAAGAGCCAAGGTTTCTGGCTTAGTCTGTTCCTCTTTATGTCCAGGGATGATGACCTCACCATGTTTGGTCAATTAGCACACTGTTTCTAAATCAGCATATATGGATGATAGATGTATTGTTTGTTCTAGCATGATGATTGTGTGGCCAAAGATCACCTCTGGCACCAACTTTTCTTTTGTTCTGAACACATTATTTCTCATAGCAAGTTTGAGAACAATTGGCTAATTGATCAATGTAAGAATCAAGGGTGGACTTTGTCAGACTAAGGCTGGCTGAAAGCTGTTGGATCTCCTTTCTGGAGTTGCATCTTTGGGCCTGAGCATGGTGATGAGGGAATGTGCCTCTAAGTTCTTTGCTATTTGTTGCTCTGCTTTGAAAATACTGTTCTTAGCTCCGATGAAGAAACATCACTTGGCAAATCAACCAGTTCGAGCACACCAGGTTGGATTACCCATGGCTTCTTTGGTTATTTGTTGCATGGAGTTTCTGCTACCCTGCTTTAAACTCTGGGTGGACCATGCTACCATCCCCTGTCCAGATTTTCTTAGATCCACGGATAAGCAACAATAACAACACCAACACACACACACACACACACACACACACACACACACACCCCAGTTAATCTTAAAATGTCTTGGATAACTTAATGACTGGGCACTCCTAAACCTCCCCTGCCGTCCTAGACATAATCAGATAAAGTGGTCATTGGCCACTTCACCAGAAAACTCACATGGCTGGTTGGCTTTATTTCCTGCTGATACTGCCTCCTCGTTCTCCCTCCTTCTCTCCTCTTGACGTCATCCCTCAAAACTCTAAGTGTCTTGCCCCAGTCATTGATTGCTGGTATCTTTATTGATCAATCAAGAACCAATTGGAGAATAGGACCTTAGCATCAGGACCACCCCCTACAATTCTTTCTCCCTGTGTAGACTACCCAACCCTAATTCCTAGGTAAGTCAGCATCCCACTTAGGTGAGAAACCAAAATGAGGGGGCATTCAGGGAAGTCACCTTCATAAGGAAGCAAGTGACACAGGAAGACTATCACATTGGTATGATCTGAGACCCCAAATGAAAGACTGAGGTGTGAGGACAGTTGAAATATGGCTACTTTATTTGAGGTCTTTTGAGGACCCAATAATACAACCCTTCTCTGACTTCTTGTTTAAACATAGAGCCTCCACTTGCAGCTCAGGTAGACCTCAAACTCACAGCTTTTCTGCCTCAGCCTTCCAAACACTGTGATTATATAAGTGTCCTGCCATACCACTCACATATGGCCAAATAGTTGAGTCTTACTTATTATGTGTGTATATATGTGCACATGTGTGCACTTGTGCCTATAGAAATGCATAGCCAGACTTTCATGTTAAAGATCTTCTTCTATTACCTTATTTATTTATTTATTTATTTATTTATTAATTTATTGGAAACAGGGCTTCTCACTGAACTTGACAATTCAGCTTAATTGGCTGACCAACAAGTCCCTGGGATCCTCCTAGCTCTGCATCTGTCCAGCTAGTTTTCTTAAAACACAGGTCCCTGGGATTGAACTTGGGTCCTCAGGCTTGTGCAGCAAGCCCTTTACTGGCTGAGCCATCCCCTTACCCCAGTTGGTTCAGTATTTCCTTGAATTTGTTCTGTGATATGAGAGCCACCATCAATGTTTGATGTACCTCCTCAGCAGGCCCTACCTAAGGGAAATGATACATCAAGTACTCATTTTGGTGACAAGAGGACAGTAAAATGTTGGTACGTGACATGCATGCGTGTGTGTGTGTGTGTGTGTGTGTGTGTATGTGATTGGATGCAGGAAATCTACTTTGTATTTAATCTGCTCTCTTTCTCTAAGTATATGTTGACTTTGGCTCATCTCCGAGTTCTCTGGGAACCCAAAGACACAGTTCTCTGGGAACCCTGACTGATGGCATTGTTGGACCTGGGTGCCTCTGAGGAAGATCTGTCTGAGAGTCAAGAAGAGATAAAGCTGAGATCTTGAATGTTTCCAACAAAAGCTATTAGGGCAGAATTTCCTGACTCAGCACTTCCTGGCATTGTTGAGGTTTTTTTTTTTTTTTTTTTTTTTTTTTTGTGATTGTGGTTTTCTTCCTTTAGTTTTTTCCCCCCTAAGCTCATGGGGCTTCATTGATGAGATGATTGTGCAGTTCTGAGGCCCAGGCATTGCCAGGAAAAGCTGGTAAGTTGATGGTGGTTACTTAGCTTCAGTGCCAGGGGAGACCTAAGCATGGCTCCTGACTCTTAGTGGCAGGCAATGCTGCTGTCACTTGTTGATTCCTGAGCTGGACTCCAGGCAGCTACAGCTCTTGGGTTCTGTCCCTTGCTGCCACTGTGGAGCTCTAGTTTGTTGACTTATAAGTCAGATGGTCCTTGGCTTGTGTGGTGGGTGGAGCTGTATCTTCCCACAGTGGTATGCTGAAGTCCCCATAGCCAGTAGAGCAGGATGCTGACCAGATTATTGTGAGACATTGTTCCTGTTCTGCCTTTCCTGGGAGTTAATAATCTAATCGGAGGCAGAAAGCCTTCATAGGAAACAGTTCCCAAGGCTAGGCATTACAGAATTTCAGGACTATGCCCTGGTGCAGCCAAGCATTCCTTACTTTAGCATCTCCTGAGACCTTACTAGGTTCCCAGAAAGCCACTGTCTGGGCTTTCTCCCTAGACTAATTCTAACAGAATTTCCGACACCTTGAGTTAGCTGGCAAGTTCCTCTGTACCTGGGCTTTCTTCTTTGCAGAGTCAGGTTTACTTGCATGGATGCCACGCTTGGTAAGAGAATGAGCAAGCAGAGGAAGGTAAACTGTAGCATCATGAGGACAGGGTGTCTCCCCGTTGTTACTCAGGGAAGGTGTGGATGGCTTATGGAAGAAGAATCCCATGGGCAGACAAATACTTGAAGCTTACCAACAGGACTCGACACCCCCCAGAGAGGGGTTAGAAAGGACTGCATGTGGCCTCTGACATAAGAAGGCTTATTTGTCTAGAGGACCTCATCTGCCAAAGCGGGCTGGGAGAGGCCACCTGAGACCAGGTGTTAAAGAAGCACTAGCTCCTGATCCTTGGGGCTCCCCTGCTTCTGGCACTCCCCTGCTTTCAGCACCCACCCCTTGTTTCCAGCACCCCCTGCTTCTGAGAGTTCCTTTTCTCTCCTTTCATTTTTCGTAAGGTCAAAGACAAAGACCTGGCTTCAGGGTCCCACCACAGACAAGCTTTGAAACCGTTCGTGAGATTTCAAGCATGCTTGTACTCACCTTTTCTGCATAAACTAGAAAGATAAAACCTGCTTTTAAATGCTTCTGGCCTTCCGTTCTGGTCTAAGTGGAAGCCATGTCTGTCATACCAGAGAGTGGTCAGCCAACGCCAGCCATGTTCATGTAGGTGATTGGACTCTGGTTTGGGCAACTCAGGCCAGTGGTGGCTCTTGGTAGCTGGTCTTGAAATTCACTTCAGGATAGGTACTCTCCACTTTGTTGAGGAATTGGGTAGCACTGAGCTCTGAGAAGGTGGACCTGAAGAAGAGTCTAGCCAAGGGACTTAGCAGGCCCTGAACACTCATGCTGTGGTAAGGTGCACCAGTGGGTGGGGCCCACTTTACTTTCTGTCTTCCGCCACTGGCCAGAGCCAATACAATCAACCACTCCACTGTCCCACCTGGTAGTCTGGAAACTTCTGAGGTTCTATGATAACCATTTGTCAATTCTGAGGAGAAAATGAACAAAAAGCCATTTGAGATAGACAAGAAGGGTCAGGCAAGTCTCCAAAATTTGGCAGAAAGAATTGGGACTGAAAAACCAATGTAACTAGAAAAAGAATCTGTTCTTCCTTCTGTCCCCCCTGTTATCTCTGGACTACTGTTTCCAAGATCCTTAATTTTGAAAATATTAACAAGAAGGTGTATTAATCTCCAAGGGTTCTCATTAATCACAATGCCTGGCCCAGTGGTGTGTGTGTGTGTGTGTGTGTGTGTGTGTGTGAGAGAGAGAGAGAGAGAGAGAGAGAGAGAGAGAGAGAGAGAGAGAACTCACTTCTACAGTTGATTTCTTGATAATGAAGGGTCAAGGCCTACCCTTACGTTGCCCCTTTGTAATGGAGAAAGCTCTCACTTAGAAAACACCCATTCTGAAGCAATTTTTCAGCAGAAGATTGCAGACAGTAACAGCCTCCGACAAGAAGAGATTTCTCTTAGGGAAAAAAAGGTGAGTGGCTTGGCAGAATCATTAGAAACACAGTTCCTGCCTCAGAGAGGGGTGGAGTTCAATGGCACGGTTGAATAAAGCATGTACTTCAGTGTGTGGCATATTAAATACATCTGCAATAAATAATGAACCTTTACTACATCCCTTCTTGGTGCCAGGCACTTTGCTGAGGACCTTTTCTATGTCATTGTTTGATCTATATACATTATGTGATAGGTGACATCATGTCCCCTGGTTTACCAATATGAATTCTGACATGCATGCTAAGTGACTTGTTATGTAAATGACTTTTCTCATTGCTGTAATGAAATACCCAACAAAAAGGCAGACATGCATTATTTTGGCTTACTGTTTGAGGGGCTACAGTCTCCACAGTGCAGGGTGCATGAGCCAGCTGGTCATATTACATTTAGTGAGGAAGAAGAGAGAAATGCACTTGCTTTCTACTTTTTCTTCAATCTGGGATCCCAGCCCACGGGATGTGGCTGCTCTCATACAGGGGAATCCTCTTCAGATAAATCTCTATGGAACAGCCTCACATACCCAGAGGTGCATCTTCTAGGTACATCTCTAAATCTAGCCATGCTGACAGTGAAGAGCGACTGTCACAGTTGCCTGAGGCCTCACAGCTAGTAAGAGCAGAAACTAGGCTTGTGTCCATAGGCTTGGTGCTGAAGCTGAACACACTTCCACTCACCTGAAGTAGGCAGAGTAGCTCACCTCTCTGGGATACAGGCCAGGGGGTGCTGAAGCTGAACACACTTCCACTCACCTGAAGTACCCAGAGTAGCTCACCTCTCTGGGATACAGGCCAGGGGATGCTCTCTGTTATGGGCAGTGGTCTACTTTTCATTTGCAATGGCTGTTGGGGGAGCTGGGAAGGAAATTAGTATGTCGTCCCACTACATGTCTCTGAAAGCTCTTTTGTATTTATTTATTTATTTATTTATTTATTTATTTATTTATATTTTTAGAGGTTTGGGTGCTGCAGTACCAGTGAGTGAGAGGATGGGTTGTTTATTCATGGTGCCAGGCAGTCTTCAGGAGGCTAAGGGTTTTTAAAAATGATTGCTTTTGGTCCTGGTTAAGTTCATCAGCACTGGATAAGCTGCTTTGGTAACCAACAGGTGGTCTGTGCCAGCTTCACTGCCAGGGCTGAGTAACGGCAGAGCTGTGGAGGGTTTGCATGGGTTCTACAGAGGGTCTGTCCCAGATGTGTGTTTGACAGAGGTCTGTCCCAGATGTGGGTTCTACAGAGGTCTGTCCCAGATGTGGGTTCTATAGAGGGTCTGTCCCAGATGTGGGTTCTACAGAGGTCTGTCCCAGATGTGGGTTCTACAGAGGTCTGTCCCAGATGTGGGTTCTACAGAGGGTCTGTTCCAGATGTTATGGGGCTTGGCGGTGTCTTTTCCAGAGCCTAGGGTGGAGGTGATGCTGGGGGTCTCCCTTTAACTGTGAGAACACTTGGAACGGTTAACAAGGAAGTTTACTTTCATATGGTTGAAGGGACACTTGCCTTACAGGAAGGATTGTGGGGATGTAAGTCCAGCATTTTTTTATAAAATGTCTACATCCCCAATGGACGGAACCGGGACTGGGGGTATCAATGGGTTTGAAGCATCCAGTTTGGTGACTCCCAAGCCAGGCTTTTGGTCCCCCTCCTAACACTCCCGACTTCCCCCGTTGCATGCTGGGGGAGGCTGAAGCAGACAGCATGTTCAGGAACACCTTAATGATGTCAAGCTACTTTTCATTGCTCATTTATCAGTTAGCGGCTCAGATTTGTAGTGTGCTCCCCGTGTTCGTTCTCTCTTTCACACGGACAATGCATTCTTTCAACAGTGTGCAGCTCCGTGGGAAGGGCCGTGCTGAAAGCAAAAACAGTGGTGCGTGCAGCCTGCTCCTTTGGGGGGAAGGGGAGGGGGCAGGTGGGGACCAGATGCCTGGCCACAGCTGAGGGAGGGGGATGAGCCACTTCTGCTTCCACTTACTCATTTCTCTGCGCTGAAAGGTGTCATATAAATGCTAAATAGAACAGCGAGAAATGGAGCCGATCTTTCTGCATTTCGGCTAATGTGAGCAGATGGAAATAACAAAGCCGCTTAGCCAAGGAGGTTCACCTGCCCTGCTGGGGCCTAAGGTCCATCTTCAGTTCACTTCAGTGCTGCCGAGTCCCTTCTGCTCCAGCACTGCAGCAGACAAAGTACTCGGTACAAAAGAGGGTTCCTGCTTTCTGTCCTCGGTGGGTTGACAAAAAACTTGTTGACTAGACAAGTTTAACCACAGGAACCATCTGAGAACAATACGACCCAGCTTGTGATTAAGTGGTAAGTCCTGGGGAGCAGATGAAGTGCTAGAGGAGGCTGTAGAAGAAAGAAGCCATGATGTTCGGAAGCGAGGCTTTGTGGGGAGAAGGGCTGGACCATATGTCCTGCTGACCAGGCAGCTTCTTCTCTTCTGATGCTCATAAGATTCTCCTTATCCTTTAGGTCTTTGTTTAAATGCTATTCGTCCGCAGGGCCTTATTAGTTATCCTAAGTGGTGGCCTCTATCCACTTAACTCCATGTGTAATAGATATTAACATGGTTCTCTCATTCCCTTTGCTTTGTAACCACCCCATAGGTGGCAGTCCATACATCTGTTTCATTCACTATTGAATTTGCAGACAAGCACAAAGCCTGGAGCCCAAGAGGTGCTCTGCAAAGACTTGCTGAACGAATGAGTGACATTTGAGGAAAGCCTCATTTAGCTAATGTTTCTGTTGGCCAATTGAATCCAAGATTTTTGTTTTATATTCTAGGAAGGAAATCTACATAGTCCATAGTTCTGGCATGGAGATGAATGTCTTCTAAGGCAAAGAGTTTGTGCTTAAGACATAAAACCACAACAAAATAGAAGGAGAAACTGGTCATTGACATGAGCATGCCAGTCAAGCCTGCATGCTAAAAAAAGAGAGAAGAAAAGGAAGAGGGGGAGGAGAAAGAGGAGGAAAAGGAGGAGGGAGAGGAAGAGGAGGAGGAAAGAAAGAGAAGAGGAGGAGGAAGGGGAGGATGAAGAGGAGAAAAAGGAGGAGGAAGAGGAAGAGAAGAAGAGAAAGAATCAAAAGTTTATGCATAAGTGAACTGGGACCTTGAATAAACAACCCATTACTATGCAGAATATAATGCAGACATTTTAATCTTGGATCCTGCCCAAGGTGATCCATTATTAGACAGAATGGTAGAGTCTTCTGCAGAGACAGTTTCACCTAAAATGAGATCCCTGGTCAAGGACTCAGGATTACAGGAAAGCTCCAGTGTGATTTTAAGGGTAGAAGGCTCTTGTTTCATCCTTTGTTGGATTTGAGTAACGAGTCGCCTGGGAGAGTAGATTATTTGAAAAATAATTGTTTTGTTTGGCTAACACCCACAGAGGCACTCAGCTCAGAAACAGGACAGAGATGTATGCAGTTGCTTGTCTTACTCTTTGAATTCAATATTTAATTTTAGTTGTGGAAGGTAAGGCCAAGCAACCAGAAATATCCTCAAATTTCTTTGCATATTTAAAAGGTCACACTCTTAATTTATTTGCAGTTTAATTCAGGAAGTGTAACAAGGAAGAGAGTATAGACGATGTTCGGGCAGGATGTCCCTTTGGTGACCACACGCAGTAGGTAGATGGGTAAAATCTTAGTTTGTGAATCTTCATGGTCAGAAGCAGAATGTCAGCACATCTTAGAAATTCTTTCCCACAAAGAAAGTTCCACTGTAGGAAAAAAAAAAAAAGATTCCAGTACTGAAAGTAATTTTTTGATTGCACTGGATACATTCTTGAAGCTGCTGGAATCTTCTGTAGAAAATTTAAAATTCTACACATAGGAAACCTGGATTTGTAAGCTATGAAAAGTGAAGTTGGTTGTTTGAACTGAAGAGCATTGACTTTGGCTGGTCTATGAGCTGCTCTGTGACTTGCCTAAAAAATGGTTTTTTGTTTTGTTTTGTTTTGTTTTTTTTTTTTTTTTTTGCATTATTTGATGATTGTATTGGGTTGGTCACAGGCTGAGTTCACTGGGGTCAGCAGTTTCTGGGCTCCTTCCCCTTTACATCACTGTCTTCTAAGCTGAGACAGATTCTCATCGCAGAGGAGAGAAAAAACTGTCACATCCAACTCAGGCTTGCTGGGAGCTGCTTCATTCTATCCCAATTTACTTCAAAGTGTTGTGTGCAAGATCTAGGACCGATGTTACACTGCTGGGAACAGAACGAGTTGTGTTAAGAACTTTGCTGAGGACCCGACTCTAAGCTGTAAATAATGTGCAAACCATAGATTCATGCTATAGGTTGGATCTAGTTGTAGGCTTGGCCGCCAGTCTGTGAACTACTTAGTGGGCTCTTGTAAAGGAACTCAATGATTGGGAATCAGTTGTTGGAGGGGCTGTTTAGTCCCTGGATTCTTGTCTTCCTCTGTCTGCTTCTCAGCAGTGGAAAGGCAAGCAGCTCGTGTTCTTTCATGTGCTCCCATCATCGTCTTCCGCTTTGCCATAGGTCTTAAAACAGTGAAGTCGGAAGATCGTGGAGGAAAAAAAAAATCTCTGAAGCTATGATCAAAAGAAACTCTTTTTCATCTTCTAAGATGTTTATCTCAGATGTCTTGGCACAGCAGAGAAAAGCCAGCAAACACAACCCTGCAAAAGCACCATACGTAATAGATCGTTATAGAATGTGGATAACAGGCATTTACCACACTATGACCTCAAACTTTTGTTTTGTCTCCTCAGCTCTGCAGCCGACTTTTCCCCCAACTCATCTTTATGTCCTTGTATTATCAAAACATGGGATATTTGGTCATCAATCATCTTAGGTGATGATTATGAATAATGTGTAGTCATTGATGATATCAGAAATGGATACCAGTGGTGGTGGGGTGTCTGAGAGTGCATACACAGTTCAATATTTATTCCGTCTTGCTCCCTGTCTCTGGGATTTTTCTATTGCAGAAGAATGAATGCATTAGAGTCAAACAGCTAGATCTCTTTCAAACAAGAGTCTCTGGCTTGGGAGCCAAAGAGACCATATGCTTTTTAGCCTACTTTCCTGAAGAATTGTCAGACACTTATCACATTTTAGGTTCATGTTTAGAATCAGGACAACATGAATGATATGAATAGATAGAAGACACTGGTCTCAGACAAGTATTATTCCGAATGTTAAAAAAAAAGAAAAAAGAAAAAAACTTCAAGAAGGCTTGGGAGATGGTTTACTGATTAAGAGTGTAAACTGTTCTTGCAGACACAGTTCCAGGGGATTTGGTGGCCTCTGGCCTCTGGGACACTTGCATGCACAAGCACAAACTCACACGTTGACACACATGTATACACATAATTAAAGAAATGAAGAGAAATCTCAAGAAAAACCATTGAGAGTATCAAAATAAATCAATGAGATAGCATTCAAGACAGAAAAATATATCAACACATATCTATACTATACAAATAAATTGTTAAAAAAGTCAGTGGGTAGCTAGGTGGTGCTGGTACATGCTTTTAAGCCCAGCACTAGTGGGGCAGAGGCAAGTGGATCTCTGTGAGTTCAAGACTAGTCTGGTCTACAGAGTGAGTTCTAGGATAGTCAGGTCTACACAGAGAAACCCCATCTTGAAAAAAAAAAAAATCAGCGGAGAGTTGGCGCCATAGCTCAGTCAGTACAGTGCTTGCTGCGTACACAAAAGGGACCAGAACTCCAAGTCCAGAACCCAGTTAATAAAAGCCAGGCCTGGTGGTGTGTGTTTCTAATTCCACTCCTGGGAAGGCAGTAGTAAGCTGATCCCAAGGGCTCTCTAGTCAGTCAGTCTAGCTTACTTGGAAAGTTCCAGGTCAATGAGAGACTGTATCTCAAAAGTACAAGGTACCTGGGGAGCAAAAGCTACCATGGTCTCTGGTCTCTACATGAATCTCAGTGTACTTCCCATATGTTCATCAGAGTAGAAAAGATAAATTATAAAACGTATAGTGCTGGAGCAGTTTTCAACTGGAAAACGTTTCCTTACATAATATACAAAGATAAACACAAGAAATAAAATCCAAAACAATGAGAGCAAAAATGTCGATTTTTCTACAACATTATTTAGACTTTATTCTACCTCTGGAATGAGAAGGCTTTCTTTGAAGTAACAAAAAGTGTATGCTGAAAAAACAAAAGAGAGAGAGAGAGAGAGAGAGAGACTTGGACATTTGACTATATTAAGTAAACCACCTCCACATGACCACATGCACAAAGGAAAAAAATAGATACTAGATAATCCAGACAACTTAAAAATGAGAAGAGAGCAGAAAAAGGCAACTCAAACAAGAAATTCTAAGTGGGAAATCAACATAGTTTTAAACTGTCTACCTGGTATTTAATGTGTCATCTCGGGCCACAGGGCGAACTTAAAGATACAAACCATGTGCTGGACAGTCAAAAGAAAGATGGGATTCTTCTGGTTTCTTGGTGACTGATTGCCATGACAACCTTAATACATCTTTTGAATGGGAAAAAAAAAGTTTGTATGTCTTGAGGTCCATTGATTGAGCTAATACTTTATGGAACTGAACTTAATCCTCACATTTTTTCTCTGTTTCTGTAAAGATACTTACTTTCTCTCCCTGTGTGTTTTAAATAGGTCAGCTATTAAAGACGAGGGGATGCTGATGACATCCACCCCTGGCCCCCTGCTCTGGGATGAGCAGAAGCTTCCTGTTACTCCTGTGCTGTCTTAATCCTGTGAATTCCAGGGAAGCACCTCCAAGCTTTGCTTTACAGTGGCCCACGCACAGCCCTGGGCTATCTTTGCCTCCCAAGATGATTTTTATGTCCTTTTGGTGAGCGTTGGGAAGCCACCCCCCCCCCCCCCCCGCAGACTTCAATAAGGCTAGCACTGTGCTCAGCCCAAAGGCCAGACTACAAAAAGAGACACAGTAAATGGCTTTTTCTGTCACTGGAGGGAGAAGAGGCTGATGACAGATCTGCTTTCTCTGCAAGATTTTCCAATTATACAACCCAGAGCTTTCTGTGGTCCTGATGCTGGAGAGTGTAATGTGCACTCTGCAGGGAAACCATTAAACCAGGTAGAAATGAGTAACTGATCAATACTAACCAGTAAGCACAACCTCACTCAAACTCTGGCCATACTGAGGGATACATTATCATTTTTTAATGCTGCGGGGAGGGGGCAGAGAAGCAGGAGATGTTCCCCGGCTTGTAGTAAAAAGAGGACATAAAGGGACTCGTGAGCCCTTTAGTGGTGCGCGTTGTATGCAAGATCTCAAATGAGAAATTAGCAGGAACTTAATGTGATAGCTCCAACAGTCTCCCAGAGATACTTTGTTAAAGAAGTAGGTTAAAAAGGAAGTAACAGAGGCTGGAGAGATGCCTCGGTGGTTAACAGCACTGGCTGCTCTTCTAGAGGACCTGAGTTCAATTCCCAGCACCCACATGGTGGTTCACAACCATCTGTCACTCCAGTTTCAGGGAAATTGATGCCCTCTTCTGAACCCCACAGGTATACACCTGGCACACAGACACACAGGCAGATAAAAACATCCACAGACATAAAACAAGCAAATGGATGAAGAGATAAATGAACAAGACAGAAAAAGTGGAGAAGAAACAGAATATGAAGGATAAAAGTGAGAATAAGGAAGGGGTGATCCAGAAATCCTCCAGTGGAACTTGTTTTAGCTCCTGGGTCCTATGACAGCCCTCTGTTGGGGCTGAGTTGGTTTCTAAGGTGTGTCTGGAACACTGGAAGGGTTCCTGGGGGTGTATCTGTTCAACAGAAAGCAGTGGGGTCCTCAGCATGAAGCCTGCTCCCATGCCTGCCTCAGGCTGCACCCCCTTTAGGCCATAGTTCAGACCTCGTTCAAAGGTGTATTAAACAGTGAATAAACAAATAGAAGTATATTTATCAAAAAGGATCTGTTAATATGACTCACAACTGTTTAAATTGGGCAGTCCATAGTCTGCACGCTGGAGAGGCTGGGGTATCAAGAGTAGCCAGCCCCATGAAGCTGGATGTTTTAGCATTCCCAACCTGGCACTGAAGGCTGGGGAGATGAGGGAGAGCGAATGGTCTTCAGTCCCTGCTGGAAGATGAAAAAGCAGGCTGGACCCCGGTGCCTGCGAAGGATGGCGCAGGCGGCTGCGGAAACAACAACGGTATCAGATCCGCACCTCTGGGTTTTAATCTAGATCCTGCCACTGGACAAATCAGCGGGTCGAGTCACTTCAGTTTTGAAATCTATTTTTTTCTCATTTACAAATACAAGCTTTATAAAACACCCCCCCTAAAGACTTGGGAACATATAGAAGTGATTTCCGGCCAGGTCCTATTGCCCTCCTCAGCCAGTTTAGGTGGCCAGAGGCTGCCTAGGCTGCTCCTGCTGAGATTACCATGATTCTGGGTTTACCGGACTCACAGCAAGGGCAGACTAGCCCGAGACGGCTGCCCAACACAGCACAAGGAACAAGTCTATCAAATGTTAAAACGACGACAAAAATCATGCGACGTGGGATCTGCTTACTACCAACTCTAAATAGTGTAATAAGGAAATGTTCTTTGGGACAGGAGAGATGGCTCAGTGGTGAAGAACACGCGCTGCTCTTTCACAGAGGACTTGTATCTGGTTCCCAGCGCTCACGTGGTTGCTCATAACCATACTTAGCTTGACTTTCAGGGGATCTGACATGCTCTTTTGGCCTTTCGGCCATTAGGCATGCTTGTGGAGCACATAAATACATGCAAGCGAAACACTCATACACACAAAAAAAAATTTTTTTTTACAAAGGAAGAAAATATTAATGCCTTGGGGGAAAATTAGCAATTTAGCCATCACACAATAGCTGCAATTACTGTTAAGTTTGAATGATGCATAGATGGCTATATATAAATGCACCGAATCAGCCCTTTTTTGCTGTAAATCCTTTGAAAAATATTATGTTTTTAATGGACATTAATCCAAACGGTGCCTGCTTGTGTAGAAATAAGCTTTCGTTTGGAAAGTCTGTTCACGATGGTTTGGAAGCGTTCGAGCTCACACTGACCATTGTCTGGGTATGCCTGTTTTATGGCAGTAGCTTTGAAACAAGATCCCGAAGGATAAAGAAGCAAAATTGAGTTTGCCTCTTTTTTTTTTTTTTTTTTTTTTTTTTTTTTTTTTTTTTTTTTTTTTTATTGTCCTATGTGAGCCCTTGGTTTGAGTTAAAAACTGAAAACAACTTTCAGGTTGTTAATTATATTCTTGCTGGGTACATGTTTTTGCTAAGTATGATCTATCTATGGGTTAATTATGTGGTGTATTTATGGGGTATGACACATTTGTTAAGTGTGAGCTAATTAATCCACATAGGAAGAGCTTCACGAAATTTGCAATACGATCTTTAAAATTAAATGTGTTCTTGCATTGCAATTGTAGTTGTTTAAAAACTAAAGAATAAATCCAGTAAATATAATATTACCACAGGTGCCTAAGTTAATAATAGCCTGATTTATAATTTTATGGGCATTTTTGTTTTATTTCTGCCCATAAAAGACTGTATTGTAATGAAGAAGATCAAAGCTAAGGTGAAAAATCTAGTAGAAACTGTTGTTCACTTTTCTTTAAAATTTTGTTAAATCACAAATGTCTTCTTCTTTGGCAATATTAAACACATCCAATAAAAATAAGGGAAAATTTCCGATGCCCTTTCTAGCTCCACAGTTTTTAAGAATTTGATTGCGGAGTTACTGAGGCAAATGCTTTAGCTGAGAAGAGGAAGGGCACTGAGGATGGCCGTTCTGTCTGTCTGAGGCATAGCTAATGTACAACCGCGAATCTCTGTTCTAAATGCACTCGTGCAAGAAGGCAGCCCACAAAGGACAGGGTCTCCCAGGCCTCCAGCTCTGTCATCTTCCACCTTAAGGAAAATAGCAGCAGTAGTCAAAACAAATAGGTTCTCCAGGCACAGGGCAGATATTTCCATCCCTTTCCCTCCCAAATGGCCCAGACTCAGACTTCCTTCAGTTGACTTCAGACATCCAACAGTCTCCCTGTAAAATCTACCCAGCCTTGCAAGCCGTGCTGGAGAGAGCAGCTGCTCACCCGCCTCCCTCCTTCAAGTGCATTGATTTCCTCTATTGTCTTGTGTAGCTAATCGTTTGAGTACCCTCCTGACAAAGATTTAGACTTTAGTTCCTGCTGAAGAGGAGACTCAGTTCTGGACAGTCTGGGAGTTAATTACACTGTAACACCTTTGCGGCCTGGAGCCTAGAGATCCCCTTCTGTTTGTCCCTTCCTTTTAAAGCTGTCTTTCCCTATGGAAGTTGCTCACAGAGGGCTAGAAAGAGTCTCCAGGGCTGTAGCTGCTTACCACACGGAAACTGGAGCTCTTTCATAAATGCTTTGTTTCCTTGGCAGTGTGTTTTTGGATCATAAAAGCCTAGATTTGCATATAGCCATGACGCTGTCCTCTACCATGCTGGAGGAGGCCAGACCAGGTCAGTGCTAAAATGCTCAGTGCAGCAAGTCCCGGGCAGACAGGCAGCTAATCTGTTTCCCTGGCATGTCATTAACACAGGTGAACACAAATCCACAGCAAGCCCCGGTTATATTTTAAGGGCCATATTTACAGCCCATTAGCACTTAGGACCAGTGAGAACAAGGCCACTGGTGGTTCATATGCAATCCATCACAGTAATTAAAGGTGTTTAAGAACAGTATCAGTCCGGAGGGGGTGAAGACAACCTCATCTAGAAATAGATGAACAATGGGAGGGAGTGCTTCTGCCTTCCTGGCTTCTCTTCCGCTTTAATACCAGCACATTTCTTTTCCTCCGCATTCTGCCTGCCTGCCTGCCTGCCTGTCTATCTGTCTGTTGATTGTCGATCCATTCATCTATCTACCTCCTTTTCTCTGCTTTTCAAGCAGATTGTCTTCTCTCTTTCCCTCATGCAGAAACGTTAACAAATAAAACAGCTCTTCACTTCATTACCCTTATTTCTAGCGTCTCTCCCTCTCCCCTCGCCTTTCTCTTTCGCATAATACAGTTAGGCTGTGCAATTAGATTTTCCATCAGATTTCTGAGCAGTCCCGGCACTGCTCAGCAAGCTACTCTGCTACTTGCTTTGCTTCAGGTTCCTCAGTTTACCCGGTTGGGTGGTAGCAGTGGGATAACAGATTACTGAGCTGATGACATATACCCCTGGGCTTTCTTGTCAGATGCTGTTCTTAGGTGTTTAGGAAAAATCAACACGAAGTAAATATTCAACTCTGAAGAAATAATTTTCCCGTCACCAGACCATACCATAGACTCAGAGCTGAGGTGTTGGGGTGGGCAGGCTACGGGACTCATTTCACACAGCCTCCAAGGATGCTGCTTGTGGAGGGCCCCGGCAGCTGCTGCATGCACAGAGCAGAGAGGCATGCTGGCTTGGGATGGGAGAAAAGAGTCTGCATCCAGTTTGCAGCCACGAGTGGTACCAAAATAGGAAGGATGTGACTCTCCCTGATGCATTTCTGTGCCTCCCAACTTCAAGGAAGTTTACAATTCTTCACTTAAAAAAATAGGAAATTAGGGTCATAGTGCCAGTCCGTGCTGTCTTCCGGGATCAGCTCTGTAAGACACTCGGCTGGAGACTTGTCACAAGGCAGACACTAGGCAGACGCAACAAAGCAAGAGGTAAAGCTCATCCAAAACCATTCAACCTTATGTTCCATAAGTGTATGTTTTACTCTAGAGTAGCTGTGGTCTACCAGATAGCCCCTTTCTTTACTCTTTGCACAGCTTTAGGCTTTGCATTGAAGGAGAGCTTGCACCTGATAAATAAATGTAGAAAGAACCCTGTGGGTCACTGAAATTTTGATGCTATTTGTTTTAAGATTTAGCTTTTACTTTTATTCATGTGTATGCATGTGTCTTCTATGTGTAAGCACATGCTATATGCCAGTGGAGCTGGAAGAAGGTGTCAGATCCCCTAGAGCTGGAATTAGAGGCAGTTGTGAACTACCCCTGTATGGGTGCTGGAAACAGAACCCTGTGAAACAGCAGCGAGTGTTCTTAACTTCTGAGCCATGTTTCCAGCTGCTGCAGTGGATTTTTTTTTTTTTTTTGAGAGACACTGTTTTTCAATCACGTGTCCTGCCCATGCAGTTCCACTTAGACGGTTTTTCTTCTCCATCTTTCTTATTCCTCTCTAAAAGTTCTCAAATATGGTATTCATACAGACAAAGCACAGTAGAATAAAATGAACATCATCAAGTTTACACTGATCCCTTTGAACAGTGGCTCTCAACCTGTGAGTCATGACCTCTTTTGGTGGGGGGGGGGTCACACATCAGATAATTCCTAATATCAGATGTTTCATTATGATTTACAACAGTAGCAAGATTACAGTTCCTAAGTAGCAAAAAATAACTTTGTGGTTGGGAGGGTGTCACTACAACAGGAGGAACTCTATTAAAGGGTTGCAGCAATAGGAAGGTTGAAAGCCACTGCCTTTGAAGGACTGGAATATCCCAGGCACCCAGAAACCCTTACCTTACCCAACAAGCCCTCCTCCCAGAGAAGCCCATTGTGCTCCATCATATGGTGGGGACAGCGTTCCTTTGTAAGAGAATCTGAGCACCTGCACACCCCAACACTCTGAGTGCCTTTTCCAGCGGGGGAGTTATAGAGAAGGAGAATCCTAACGTAGCTATAGAGATGGAAATCTTTTCCATCTTTGTCTTGTTCAAGCCTTTTAGTTTATGAGTTTCATTAACGCTCAGTGCATCCCCTGCTTGCTCGCTTTGATTCCCATTCATGTTCCAGGATATGAATGGACCACAATTTGTTTGCTAACCCCCACTGAGTGTTTATTTACCCTCTGCTATAAACATTTGGGCATGCTTCCGCCCGTACATATTTCTCTACAGCGTTTACATTTTAAGAAATTATATTAATGTGTTTATTTTATGAGTGCACACACACACACACACACACACACAAACACACTCATGCCCGGGCATACACATTTCATAGTTTACACGTGCAGGTCAGGGGACAACTTATAAAAGTCAGTTCTCTCCTTTAACTGTTAGGGTCCCTGTAATTTAGGTAGACTTGGCAGCAAGCACCTTCGACCCCCTGAGCCATTTTTTTGGCTCTGTGATTTTTGACCTGGAAATCGAATGGCTGCATCGGAAAGATGCACACCCTCAACACCAGTATGGTTCTGTATTCTGTTGGATTTACATACGAGGCTTTGCTCTATGACCAGTCCTGTCCCCTGCATTTTTGACACTGTCAGGTTCTTGGTGATTCAACCTTTCCAGAGCTGCTACTTCTTCGAGATTGCAAAGGCTAGTCTGGGAGCAGGCTTTCCACTTTTTGCACAAATGAACCCCTCTAGAGCCCATGCCCTCTGGCACTCCTTATCCAGAAGCAATATTCTCCACATCCTAAATCATCCCTGAGCTGGGTTCCAGCACACTCCCTGCCAGCCTCCTACTGAGCTTCCACCCTGGCAGATCGTAGGCTGCTGGTCCCTTCCCCAGGATCCCCCAGGACCCCTCAGGAGCCTCAGGACAGACTGTCCTTCCCCTCACATTCATCCTGCAGCTCTCTGCCTTTGTGATGGTTTCTCATGTGATAGGGAAATAATACCATCTTTCTTCAGTACTACCTGCTCCCCGTTGAGCCTTCCTAAATCATATATTAAGTATATTTCTGAGACAACCAGTTAATGTTAAACTGCCTTTCAAACGGATGGTGTCGATTTCTAGTCCCAGTACTGGTGTGTCTGTGGCCATCTAGGCCAGTAGTTCTCAACCATCCTAACGATGTTTTATTCTTTTGATACAGTTCCTCATGTTGTAGTGACCCCCCAGCCATAATGAATTTTCATCGCTATTTTGTAACCGTAATATTGTTACAGTAATGAATTATAATGCAAGTGCCTGATGTGTAGGACATCTGATATACAACCTCCCATAAAGGTTGTTTGATCCCCAAAAGGGTCATGACTCAGAGGTTGGGAACTCCTGTTCTAGAAGTTGTTCTTAAGTAGCAGGGTATTCACCGCACTAATATCAGATTTTGAGTGAATCTGGGTAGATTTCCCGTTGGAGAGACTTGGACTAAATGTATAGTGGCACTGTCGCTGTTGTATGGGCATGGCCCTTTCCCTGGCGGTGGGTCAGACAGCCTCCAGACTGAAAGTTCATCAGGCTTCGGAGGGAACTAAGAAAGAGCCCAGTAAGTGATGTTATTTGATTCTCCCCTTCTGCTGTGATACTTCGAGTTTCGAACACTGAGACGTTTTCAAATTGGCGATGCCTCGGTTGTCTGCCAAATAGCTCATCTTTCTTTCTTCTTTACCCGTGGAAGTCTGGCGTTGTGAAACCCGCTCTGAGTCCTACTGATGGCTAATGTTCAGCTTAAACCAACCATGACAATTTGTTCTGGCTTTCCCACCCCTTGTCATCTGCATGACCGGGTCATATTACTGACTGTGGGGTTACTTTTAGTTACAGAGATATTAGCAGAAGTCTAGGAGACAGAGAGAGAGAGATAGATAGAGAGAGAGAGAGAGAGAGAGAGAGAGAGAGAGAGAGGAAGAGAGAGATGGCTAGAACCTATCTTCCCTATCTCAGAAACTAGATCTAACATCAGAGCATTTATCTTGGCTCATGGTTTCAGAACACTCAAGTCAACATGATAGCAAAGGCACAGAGGTTTAGGAACTGTTTTGGGGGTAATAATTGAACACAGTATTCAAGCCTTGGTAATAATGGATCTTCAATCATCAATATCAATACCGCTTTCCCCATATTTCTCCTGTCAGGAAATAAATCACCACGTGGTTAAGGAGGTTGGTCAGATATTTGTTATTGTAGCCAAATGCTAACTAATGCCTTAAAGGTGACCCAAAGTGACCTGTACAGAATGTATCATTTAAAGGGGAATAGGGCTAGAAATGCTGTTATTGAATGACTTAAACATGGGGATCACATTTGCCTTTTATTCTGTATCCACCTCCTATAAATAATTGTCATTCTCTATATATTTAACATCTGTCTGAGTTTTGCTAAATGAGTGCTAGGATAAATTAGACAGTTGTCCTGCTTTAAAGGGGCTCATGGTTTATCGAGAGACAGCAGCAAGAGTAGTTATGGGAATCTGATAAATGAACAAAGAGGAATTGGATAAGTGTTTTGTTTGCGAAGAAAGGACCAGCCCACTATGCTGCTGAGTATCGCCAACCTGACAGGCTCTAGTCTAGACTCACGTAGGGGTCAAATCTCTGAGCACATCTCTGAGGACGGTTCTAGATTAGACTCAGAGGCATAGGAGACATGCAGTACTGTTGCACAGGCTGGGATCCTGGGCTGAACGAAAAGGAGTATGGGATACATAGTACTTTGCTTCCGGATTGAGGATGCCACGTGACCAGCTCTGCTTTCTGATTGAGGATTCCACGTGACCAGCCCTGCTTCCTGATTGAGGGTGCCACGTGACCAGCCCTGCTTCCTGGTTGAGGATGCCATGTGACCAGTCCTGTTTCCTGATTGAGGGTGCCACATGACCAGCTGCCTCATTCATTGTCCCCGCTGCCTTGAGTTCTCAACTGTGGTGGGCAATATCGAGCTGTAAGGTAAAATAATCTCTAACATCCTAATCCACCTCTGTCAGTTGCATAACCATAGCAACCAGAAAAGTCACTATCACGGCCTGGGGATGGCAAGGTTGGGAGTGAGTCACAGATAACATGGGAAAAGAGCGCCACGGGGATATTGACTATTGAAGTCTTCAAATATTGGAGAGACATGTTAACCACCTTCATAAGAAGAAACACTACAGGTAGAGAGACAGACTGCAGAGGTCTAGAGCAGGTACTGGGGGAACCTCAGTCCGGCACCCTGGAACTGGCACTGAAATTATTTAAACCAGTGTTCTCAATAGGATGAAGGAGCAAGAGTCAGGTGCACCCTGATGATACAGAATTTTGGATTGTTAATCTTTCTGGCCAAGGTAACTAGCTTTTTGAATCACCCAGGGGATTGGTGAGGCCTATCTCAGAGAAGATTAACTAAGACCTACCTTGATTGGAGGTGGAAGTATCCTATGGCCCAGGGGAACTCACTGGAATAAAATAGGAAACAGGAAAGAATCCAGGATTTTCTTTTGTTTTGTTTCCTGGCTTGCCGTAATGTGAACTGCTCGTCCATACTTTGACCATCATGTTGAACTAAACCCTTGAACACTGTGAACTGAAATAAATGGGGTCCAGTTGTCATAGACCATATTGTGAGACCAGTCACCATGGAACAACGATCAACCTTATCTATGAAGAAATCTTCCGAGTCAGCATCTCTCAACCATTGGAAAACACAAATATTTACATTACAGTTCACAACAGCAGTAAAATCACAGTTATGAAGTAGCAACACAAATAATTTTATGATTGGTGGTCTCTGCAACATGAGAAACCGTTGAGGGGTTGAATAAAGGGTTGAAGTATTAGGAAGATTGAGAACCACTGTTCTGAGTGATAAGTGGCAAATAATTTTTGTCTTGTGTTCAGACCTGATTAGTATGCAGAAACATCTGTTTGGAAGAATATGAGTCAAAGCTTTTATTAGCTGGGACTATTCCGTTTACAGCATGGTGTCCAGGGGCTGGAGAGAGACTCACCTTCTTTCAAAGACCTCTCTCTGCAGTTGCTCAGACACCATAATGGACCCCCACCTCTGATTTCAACATATCTCTGTTTCTCCTATTGTTTACCCCCTTCTTGGGCAACAGTGCTCTAGAACCAGAGTTATCATTAGAGACTGCCCCAGCCATCTGTGTGCCTGGGAGGAACAGCTACCAGGTGAAATAACATTTAAACTCCTTCGGTTTTGAAATGACCGGGAGATAAGGTGGCGAATGTTAGGTTCCTGTCCTAGAAGTAACAAAACAACCAGTTTCCTGTGCTGTCATTAAAGCAAGCATATTCATTACAGGAAAAAGGAAAAGAACAATTTATATTTTGAGTTTCTTTTTTTCCTCTCTCAACCCAAAATGATCTCAACATTCTGTCCTACAAGCTGAAGAGTATAATGTATTTATAGCAGGCTTGTTAGCTCTGCAACTTTGGAACTATCAACTTCGTGGTAATAAAAGAGAACAACGTGAACCAAGTCTCTGATAACCTCAGCTGTCTAATGGTGGGACACTTACACACCTGCATATCAATCACACTGCAGAGCAGGCCATAGGACAAAGGGGGTTGGATGAAGCTGGGTGCGTAGGGAGGCGGAGGAGGGTATCTGAAAGGTGTTGGGGGGTGGGAATAAATCTAATCAAAACCACTATGAAATTATCAAAGAATTAATGCAAGCATTATTTTTATAAACCCCATACTAAGCAAGAGTTTCCTTTAGGTTGTGGGTCCTGGGACATATTTTTGTCAAGTTGAATGGCCAGGGAGGAGTAGGTTTGTGTGTTTTAGATAGCAAACAAACACCGAAACCCCCACAATTCATGTAGATAGCAGTGGTCAAGGTTTTCCTGACTCTACACTGATAAAATAGTCAAAATCTGTCTTAGATACCAGTTCTGCCCTGTGTGCCCTGGGAAGTTAGTTTCTACTCTTCACAGTTCGCATGAGCAATCTCTGTTGCTTAGCAACTAGGGTATTGACTTTGCAGTGCTATCTGACTTAGCTTTGGCAATTGTACTGCTTGGTGTCCTCTCCCTTCCCCTAAGGGCTATGTGTAAGGAGTTGGATTCCCAATGATGCAACATTATGCTCTGCTGGTCCTTCAGAAGGTGGAGGCTACTGAAGGTGCTATCTTGGGAGAGGATAAGGTAATTCTCTTGAGACCTCAGTCCTTGCAAAAAAAGCTGTCACATAGTGCAGGACCCTGACAAGAGTGGTGGCACGTCCCTCTAATCTCAGCAGTTAGGAAGCAGAGGCAGCAGGAACTGGAGGTTAATGCAAGCCTGGACAACCTAGGGAGACCCTGGCTTGAAAACAACAAACCAAAGCCAAACAAAAGGGCAAAAGTCAGTCTTGTTTTCTCTCAGGTCCTGTCAGCTTTCCTTCTCACACTTGCTTCTCACTCTCACCGGATGAAAGTGAATAAGTAAATAAATAGAAAGGAGGACATGATGCTCCCTGATATGATAGAGAAGAAGGTCTAGTGTAGATTTGAGGGAGAGCACAGGCAAAGGCATCTGGAAGGGTTCAGGACGACCATGATCAGCCAACTGAACAGGGCTGTGAAGAGAGGAGAGAGGGAGGGGAGCCAGAACAGTGGTCAAGAAGACAAAGGGCCAAGAAGGCCTGGCAGTGTCACACGGCTGCATTTAGGGAAGGGCTGTACAGAGAAGGGCAGCTCGGCTTAATGCCCGGGCTGGAGAAGTCTGAGTAAGGGGCAGTGTATGAGAAACAGGAGGACGCAGTTACAGGCAGACTGAGGGATGCTGGGACAACCTTGTGGCCAGTGTCTGCTTTGATATGTTAATAGGCACCTGAGATTGGTGTGTGTGTGTGTGTATGTGTGTGTGTGTGTGTGTGTGTGTGTGTGTGTGTGTATGTGTGTGTGTGTGTGCTGAAATCTAACGTGATTCCATCTTCTGTATTACACAACTACTCAGACCCTCACCAAAATGCAGCATATTTGCATATTTGGGTGCCATGATTTTTTAGAAAACCCTTTGAGAATTTCACACAACGTATTTTGATGGTATCCTCCGTCCATCCTCTTCTTCAGACTCCTTGAAGAAAGACCTGACCGTACCTCCCTACTTTCCCCACCAGCTTTGTGTCTTTTTCTCCTTTGTTGTTTGTCTTTGATACTGTAATTTGATTACCTTTAATTTTATTTACCCCCTCCCTTCCTCCCCTTCAAACTCTCCTATACACCCCTCCCCGCTCTCCTTCAAATCTGTGGCCTCTTTCTTAAAACTCATGTTGTGTGCAGATATGTATATACAAATACATATACATTCCCGAAAATATCCTGTTGAGTCTATTTAGTGTTAGTGTATGCACATTTTCAGGGATGACGGTGAGACACTGGACAACCGGTCGCTGTGTCCTACCCTGCATTTACTGTTGTACATCGTAAATCATTATTGACATTCACAGGGTATACAGCCGGGGCAGAATGCTGATGGTCTCTACCTTACCCACAATCCCCAGCAGCCTATAGCTGACCCTCAAGCACTATGAAGGCTAGTCAGAAGGCAAGAAACTTCCTGGTCAGTATGGTTCATGATCTTGAACCTTCAAAACTGTGAACTAGGCCTGGAAAGCTGGCTCAGTGGTTAGAACACTGACTGTTCTTCCAGAGGTCCTGAGTTCAATTCCCAGCAACCACATGGTGGCCCACAACCATCTGTAATGGGATCTAATGTCCTCTTCTGGTGTGTCTGAACACAGCTACAGTGTGCTCATATAAATAAAATTAAATAAAAATCTTAAAAAAAAGCAAACACAAAACAACTGTGAACTAAATAAATCTTTTTTTTTTTTTTTTTTTTTTTACTTTTTATGTATTTATATGTTACTGAACCTCTGCTGGCCCGTTGCAGAAACAGAAAATGAACAAATGCATATGAAGCATGTAGTCACCCCAATGTTTATACTTCTAAAGTGCGTCCTGGTAAGAACCGGTTCTAGGACAGCACTAGCGATAAAGTTAATATTTGGCCTGAATTTCTGACTTCGACTGTGGTGACTTTTTGCCACACTGGAGCACCCCAGCCAGACCCCGGTATTTGGGGGGGTGTGCTGTACAATCCTCGGGTGCCTTAGCGTTTCCTGCCTTTCCCTTCTTCCCCAGGAGAACCAGGAGACAGGGAGCCCAGTGCTTGCCTGAGTGTCACCCTGTCTTCCCCAGGACTCAGAACCACTAGCCCCGGTCCCTCCTCAGTGTCCCTATCCTGTCACCCTCAGTCCCTCCTCAGTGTCCCTCTCCTGTCACCCCCTGTCCCTCCTCAGTGTCTCTCTTCTGTCACCCTGTCCCTCCTCAGTGTCCCTCTCCTGTCACCCCCTGTCCCTCCTCAGTGTCCTTCTCCTGTCACCCCCTGTCCCTCCTCAGTGTCCCTCTCCTGTCATTCCAGGTCCCTACTCAGTGTTCCTCTTCTGGCCATCTTGGGAATCTCCTTCATGCACAGCACCATTCTGTCCTGACAGGAAGGGACTCTGGGCTCCTGAAGGGGTTGAGTTGAGACCTAGGATATGTTTGTACCCATGTCTGTGGTTTGGGCTCTTTGACCCCTCTGGAGCAGGCCAGCACTTCTTGTCTTGGACCCCAGGCTCCTTGTCCGGGCAAACCACTGCTTAACCAAGTTTCACTTTCCTCTAGTTAAGGTGGCTCATGTTTGAGCGATCGATCATTACGATTTCTTGACTGCCCGGCTTAAAACTGAGCCAGGTTTTATTTAAAATGATGGTCAAGAAGGCCGTGGCCAGTGCAAGGCCACACTGTTGACCATCGTTCTGAAAGTGTCCTGTTCACCGACTTACTGAGAATGGCTCTGCTGGAACTTGTGGTTGCTGACTCCTGATTTCTTTTGTGTTGAGAAATGCAGTGGCAGAGAGAGGGAGAGAGAGAGAGAGAGAGAGAGAGAGAGAGAGAGAGAGAGAGAGAGAGAGAGAGAGAGAGAAAGGTAGAGAGAGAGGTGAGTGTGGGGAGACAGACAGACATAGAGACAAAGAGAGACACACACACAGAGAGAACACATTCTCAGGATACCTCTAGTATCTAATTGGATGGAAGTGGGGACCAAGGAGAGGTAAATGTAACTGAGTGAAAGCTAAGATTTTAAATAAACCAGTCAGAGTTGTTGGAAAAGGACCTTCGTACAAGTTGGTAGTCTGGGCAGTGAACACTCTGGGACTCATGCATAGGAGACTCAAGAAGAGAGTGCTGTAGGGGGAGGTATATGTTTGCACAGAATGTACCCAAATGAATGCATGGTTGTGCGATCACACCCACACAAACTGTCTCCCACTGCGCTGGCTTCTTTCTTCCCATTTCTGAATTCGCTGATGTGCTTGTCTGGGCCAATAGAGAGTTAAGACTTTTCTCATTATCTTTACACAGAGAAATGATGAGATGGGAGCAGGGGGGAAGCTTGCTGACTGAACAGACAGCACCATGCACACTTCTGGCTGTGCAGAATTTATAGTAAAGTCATCACCATCATCATCATCATCGTCATCATCACCACCACCACCATCATCATCATCACCATCATCATCATCACCATCACCACATCCTCCCTGAGCAAAGCAAAAGGCTTCTTTCCATTGTTAGCCTTGGCACTCCCTTGTTGCTATCTCAGCCTCCTTTTATGTAGGTTTGTTTTTCTGTTTGTCGTTTTTATTATCATTGCTATGTGTCAGGGTTCTAACTGAGGGTCTTGGATATTCTAGTCAACCAATTAACCACTCTCCCAACACCTCCTCCCTCCCCCGCCTTTTTTTTTTTTTTTTTTTTTTTTGGAGATTCTGTGAGTCGTTTTTCAAACTTTAATAGAATTTGAAATATGTAGACTTTTCAAGTTTTGGATATCCCGAGGAAGGTGTGAACCTGTCAAAGAAAGAGTTGGCCTTGTCACGTGGCTGAGAGGTTTCCTGAGTCACTCAGCAGAACCTGAGAATGGACAGACTGTGGACAACCTCATTTACTCACTTTCTGGTGATCTTGATCAAACCATGGCAACACAGGATGACTAAAAATGGAGGGCCACGTTTGTTACAATTGAGGCTCCGTAGAGGTAAACTAGGCCATAACTCATGTGTCCTATGCTTTTTTAATTTTTCTTCACAGCTTCAAGGAGTGGGGGGAGGGGCACTATCCTAGACAACAGATGTGAGAACCCTTTTTTTCTTTTTCTCCCTGTCCTGTGGATATGCCCGGGGCTCTAGCCTGGTGACTCACTCTTGTGGTATCATATACCTCAAGATTAAGTGAGCGCCGTAGAAAGTGTGGGACAGGATTTATCAGTACGAGTTCCTCCTTTGAAGTATCAGGGAAGGCTACTTGGTTGATGGTTTCTGGAACTTGGCCAAGTCCCAGTATGCTGTGAAAATAGCAGTCTTAGGCTCTCTTGGTACGTGAGCACATTTGCACTTGATTCTCAGGCCTCTGTAGCTTTCTGATGTTTTCAAGGCAGTGTTCTCGGGACTGAGGGCCTGGGGCCAAGTTGTAATCCTGCCTGTTTGTTCTCCTTCAAATGTTTGATCCCAACAGGGTTTCGATGGCTCGAGATACCGGCTATAACACCAGCCTGTGTTCTCAGATGCTGGCGGGCGGGCTGTGAGCGGCTGTTGAGCACTTTTGTGTAGATTTCTCGGTCGTCAACATTTCCTGTTGTCCTATTCCCAGACACAGAATGTTGACCAGGCAGGCTTTCCTCAAACAATGTCTCTGTGTACACGGTGCTACACCCTCACTTTTCCGGCTTCCAATTAAAGCATTGTACACGTGGAGGAAAGTAACCGGCCAACCAAAGAGTAGAGACTCACACAAATAAAACCCATCCATTTCTAGTAAAAATCCCAGCACCTGTGGGCCTGTGCCTTTCTCCTTCTGCATCTACCCGTCGTCATATGGCTATTAATTTTGAGTTATATTAATTACAACTACTATTAAGCATAGAGGGTTAATTATGTCGGATTCCCAGACACCCTTCCCGAGACAGGTTGGGCTATCAGCCACATTCCTCATCAAGCAACTATGTGTAATAAATAGCTTCCCCATAAATGCAGATTTCCCAATGGGCTCTCCACCTTGTGTCTCCCCCCCACCCCCCAGCCTGGGAACCCGAGTTTTCCCTGACTTAAATCTTGTCAACTGGTGTTGGGGAACTCATAAGGAAGCCTTTCTGAGAATGCTTCCCTGACTCCGTGCTTGCCATCTTGACGGAAGTGAGTCTCAGGGAAGACTCTGTGAGGTCTGAAAGCACCATTGATGTGGTTGCAGGGTGGCTTCTGTTAAGGGCTACACTGTGTCTTCTGCTTTGCCTCCAAGTTCATCTATTGGTGTTCTTGTGCTTGGTACCCCAGATGGTCTGGGGACAGGTTGTTTACAAAGATAACCAGACTTCAGTGAGGTCATTAAGGTGAGCTCTAATCTAACACAGCTGGCATCTTTTTAAAAGGAGGGAATTTGAGGGGAGGTGAGACGGCTCAGCAGGTAATGCTGAGCTGGGAAATCTGAGTTTTGTTCCTGAGTTCTATCCCTGAGTTCTATCCCAGGGGCCCACATGATGGAAGGAGAGAAGAGACTTCTGCAGTTTATCCTGTACTTTCTACAAGCTTACAGTGGCTTGTGTATTAGTGGTGTGTGTGTGTGTGTGTGTGTGTGTGTGTGTGTGTACATACTTAAACAAGTAAATGAATGAAAAATTTAAAATGTAAAAAGGGTATTTAGAAACAGACCTTCCATGCAGGGAGAAAGAATGAGAACCTGAAGGCAGATATCTTCAGGTGAAGCAGAAAGCCAAAGGCAGATCTTTCCTCACCTCTGAGTCCTTCAGAAGGGGGTGGCCCCTGACTATACCTTGATTTAGGTTTCCAACCTTTAGAAGTCTTAGCAGACACATTTCTGTTGTGTAAGCCATTAACTATGCTACTTTCTTTGAGGCAAACTTATCAAATGACTATAAGACTGCCTTAGTCTGTGTTTCTACAGCAAAATACCCAAGTTTTGGTAATTTATAAAGAATACACACCCCTCTCCCCTATACAATTCCGGAGGCCAGCTAGGAGTCCAAAGTTAAGGGCCAGGGGGATTTGGAGGTTTGGATATCTAGTGAGATCCGAGCTCTGCTTTCTGAGGTGACAAGCATTGCCACGTTTCACATGGGTTAAGCAGATTCTGTTTCTTCATGATGGAAGGTAACAGCGAGGCTCAGTCCAAGTCTCAACGCCTAAAGCTGTCAGAAGAGCGTGGACCTGGGACTCAGGTGTTGATTGGTGTGAGTCAGGGAGCCCAGAACAGAGAACCTTCAGGTCTGACAGCCCCAGGCAGGAAGAGACTATTTCTGATAAAAAAAAAAAAAAAATCGAGTGAGTTTTCTCTTCTTTTTGTCCCATACAGGACAGGACAGACCGGGTGTTCATCTAAAAGGCAGCTTTTCTTTTTCTTTTTCCTCTTCAGTGTGCTTTATGCCCCACCCCCACTCTAGAGAGACCCATCTGCATGGTCATCAAATACCAGGTCGGCCATGTTTCCCTTCCAGCAAACGTGTGGGTAATAAATCAAGTGTTGCCAGCTTTCTTGGTATTCTGGAGTCAAATAGGATCAACCATCACTACGCCCTTTGTGCATCCGACTGTGAGGAAGAGGGTGGTTTTTAGGTGTGTGAGGGCATCGTGGGATGGACTCTCACGAGGAGGTGGGACCCTGGATCAGGGTGAAGCTGAGCTGAGCTGGGGACCCAACAAATCCCCTCATGAGTAAGATGCAGATTTGAGCTTTCATACTCTTCTGCCAACCACTTCCTAGGCGGTGAACTGCTTTTAGAAAAAGATGTGACTCCTGGAGGGGCAATTTGTATCAGATTCTGAAGACAGGCAATAGTGGGGGGGGGGCTCCTTGGGGGAAATCTCAGAAACCAGGGAGAGATGGCTGTTGAGAGCACACGGTGACACCGGTCACGAGTACATGCCGTCATAACCCCGTTCTTGTTGCTTTTCCACTTTAAGTGTGGCTTGTCACATTCAGTTTGAGTTGAATTTGACTGCGTGTGGCGCTCAGTTCATTTCTCTGTACCATTGCTCTTGACAGAGCAGGCTGCGGCTCCCGTTGCTTTCTGAGTCTTCCCTAGAGAGAGGTGGAGACTTGGGGATCTCTAGAGTGGACACAGAAACTACTGTGGGTATGGCTAAAGCAGAAGGAATTCATAAGAGAAGGTAACAGGAGTGTGGGACAGGCTGGAGAGGAGCAGGAAGTAGCAGGTGTTCCCATAGACTGGAAGCTGCATATGGGCTGGGTTGGAACCTACACCGAGCCCATCTTTCTGCCAAGCTGCTGAAGGCTGCTACCTCCACCACTATTCCTGTGGCTGGATCTATGAGACCCCCTCTCCCTTGAAGCAGGGTTCAGGATATCATGTGGAGAACTGGCGAGAACAGGACTGTCACTACCTCAGCTCAGAGACTGCTAATGTGCCATCTCTACAAGCATTCGTCCTAAGATTCAGGTTCACATCTCTCATTATTCTGGATGCCATCAGATTATAAACTGTGTTTGTTCCGATGTTGCTTTGAAGCGTTGTCATTTATGCTTATGAGACTGAGTGTGCCTGCTTTTTTTTTTTTCCACCTCACTGAGTTGTGTAGATGTAAAGTAAGCAAGGCATTGTGCTCCTTCTGTCTAAGCATGTGGTTGCTATAATTTTTTTCACAGACAGCTGAAGGTGACAGATTGTGCGTGGTAGTTCCACACAAGTGGGGACAAAATGCTAAGCAATAAAGGTCATTAAAAAGGACACCTAGGACTTGACTAGGCTCTGCTGCCTCAGCCAGGCAGTCAGCTATGGCGACTGAATCTTCCTGATCAGTTTCTTTGCATCCAGGGATGTGACTCACCCATTACATACTGTGTTTCTTCCGAAGTCCAAACTTGCTGAGGGTTTTTATCGAATCATTGCTGTACTTACTGATGTTTACCACCTAGAGTATCACCCTAGCCATCTCCTGGTTTTCTTCAAATACGCTGAGCTGAAGATATTTTCCCAAATCACACTTCCAATCTTAGATAGCAGGCTAAAACCTATGGAGAAGTCACTGTGCTTCTGAGCCCTGTCGTTGCCATGGTTTCTTAAGAGACAAAGACGTTGGAAAAGGGAGAGTGGGGATACAATGAAACATGAACAGGAAAGGGTTCTTCCTATTCCTTGAGCTCAGAGTGCCAGCAACATTTCCTATACACGTTAGGGACGGTCGTCTGCCTCGGGAAAGGGTGTTGACAGAGAATAAAAGCTTTGTTTATCTCACTTAGAATTTGTAAAGTATATTCTGGGCAGGAGGTAGTTTACCATCTCAACTCCCAGGAAAAAACAGTTGATTTTCCTTCATGTCTCTGGAATGTTCCCCCACAAGCAAAAAAGAAAAGGCGGTCTTGTGGTGCCGCAGTTGTGTATGGGCTTAATTTGAAATGATTGGTTTCATTGGCCCTGATATTCTAATTCTATCTCTTCATTTTCCCATGCAACACTTTACCGCTCAAACAAGTTAGCTCAGAAAATAATTGTCATGCTCATGCATAAAGAATATACAAAACAAAGGGTCATTGTGCCAGGGCTGAAAGAAGTGTGTTTTTCAACTGTTTCTCATTCCTCTCTGTGTTTTCAACAGAAGTCGATCTAGAAAGTTCGGTAAGGCCTGTGAGCAACTGGGAGCCATCATCCAGCAGAGCCTTATCAGGGTGTGAGCCTAGCTGGATGAGCTTTTGAATAGTCAGTCATTTGCTTGTGTCAGGTTGTAGGGACAGCACTAAGGTTGGTCCGGTTCAGGAGAGAACCCATGTCTAGTTCTTTTCTGGGTAATGCATAATGTTCAAAATTAACCTGTAAGCCTCACCTGCCCAGGAACCAGGTAACTTCTTAGAATGCTGGGAATTGTAGTTCTTGGGAAATATCAAAGCCTTATGGGAAAGTATGGTGGCCTGTAGGATTGTCCTTATAAGCTGCTGCAAAATGTGGCTTGAGGCCATTTCAGATGGGAAATTCAGGGAGTGGTCCTGACCAAAGTCCATCTCTTGGTCAGTATTTAATATTTAATAAAACTTGGTTCAAATTTTGCCCAAAGTGGTGGAGTTGGTTTTTCTGACAAATCTCAGGATTAGCACATGATGCTTATGGAGTTTGGAACTTTGTAGCAGCTTTGTAAGATATTGTGTGCATGAAGTGATGTGACTCAGGATAATGGGACTTTGGATTTGTTACAGGACAATGAATCGATACTGAGATCTCAGTTGCTTCGGAACCTCAATTTAGTCTACTCTGGAATAAGAAAATATAACAAGAAAATGAAACGAGTATCCTTTTAAATTCTCCCACTAATGCTTCAATACTGAGAGTTCCAGAATGATTGTAACCTCACGTCTGCCATTTCTTAAGGCAGGAGAGAGAAATTTTGGAAAGAAATATGTGGTATGGGAGGAAAATAGAGGTGGTTCCTTGGGGTGAGCCATTTCTCCCCGGAGATTCCTGTGTGCCCTTAGCATCACATTATTTTTGAAACTGCAGAGTCCTGACTCCGAGTAGAGAATTTATGGTGCTTCTTGAGTGTTTGCGTCTGTGCTTTATACACAGAGATGTGGCAAAGGCAGAGTATATAGGCAGTCTGGTTCCTATGCCTTCAGATTTTCAGTCTGCTTGGATAGCTGCAGTGAGTGCCTTCAGGAATGTTACCAAACTGTCCTCAGCCTGTGCTCCCGTGTTTGTAGGTCAGAAGTCCTTTTTTTTTTTTTTTTTTTTTTTTTTTTTTTTTTGCTTAGGAAGAGAGAAGACAAGGTATCAAGCTTCGGATCCACCGATGGAGAAGCTTCTGGAACAAAGCACAGTTTAATTGCAGAGAAGAAAAAGGCCTAATAGGCGCCAGCCAGACATTTGTGAGCTCCGAGTTTCGTCAACACCATGATGCTACTTCATTTCGCTCATAAACCGCAGTGAGCATCAGCTTTTTTTGCTTCTGTAGTGACAAAAGAACCACAGGCGGAGGTGAGAGACCCCGAGACAGGGGCATGCTTCCTTCAGCTAGTGACTCACCCTTTACCCCACGGTACAGGATTCAGATTGATGGCAGATAAGGACAGCCCATGGGCCCTCCAGCTTGCTCTTAGGTAGATAAAATCAGGATTCTGCTCTGTTTCGGGGATGGGGAGGTTTTGGCCTGAGGCACAGAGGCGAGACTGGTAGAGAGTCCCATTCAGCTGAAAGTCTCGGGAGAGAGAGCGAGAGAAGACAAGGCTTGCAGGGAAAGTACCATAGTTGGGCATTTATTGCTGTAGTGAAACATTAAGACCCAAAGCAACTTGGGGAGGAAGGGGTGTATTTCAGTTTGCCATTTCACACTGCAACCTGTCATCTAGGGGGGTTGGGGAACAAACCTAGAGGCTGGAACTGAAGTCGATACTACAGAAGAATGTTATTTTCTGGCTTGCACTTCATGGTTCTCCAGGCCTGTTTTCCCATAGCCCCCAGGACCACCAACCAGCCCAGAGGAAGCTCTGCCCGTAGTGAGCTGAGCCCACCAGACACCAATCATTATTAATCTAGAAATGCCTCAGGGGCTTGCTCACAGGCCAGTCTCGTGGGGGTGTTTTCTACATTGAAATTCCCTCTTCCCAGATGACTCAAGCGTGTGTCAAGTTGACATAAAACTAGCCAGCACAGAAACAGTGCAGATGTTATACCCAGCATAATAATTAAGGAGGAGCTATTATATATACGTGTACTTAAGGTGCTAGTTATTCTTTGAAAATTTCATATGTGTAACACGTATGTTGACCATATGCTCTTCAGCTTTCCGCTCTTCCAACACCCCCCCCCCCACATTTATTCAGCCCACTGTATATAGTTAGTGCTGCTTAAGTGCACACAGGCATTAGGGTCATCCACTGAAGCACGGAGAACCTACCAGTGGCCACACTCCTAAAAGACAGTGAATTTTCCTCCCCACAACATCAATAGGTTGGCAGCCCCTCCCTCTTGGATGGTGGCATTTTTAGCTGGCTTGATATCGTGTGACTATTGTGTATGGGACTACTGTTTCTGTGAGTTCATGTGTACAACAGCAACGTTACATGCACAGAACTCTCCCTGTCCTCCAGCTCTTTCCTTCTTTCTGACAAAATTCCCCGAGCCCTGGGAGAGTAGAGGAGGAGTGGGTAGAAAAGTGGAGGGGAGGTGGATCAGTAACAATTACGTATTCCTACCATAACGGTTACCACTGCAAAACAAAACAAAGCATTATCTTTTGACAGAGATTGGGAGCAACACAAACCTATGGTGACAGACATAAATATTTAGAAGGAGGTTTGACAAGATCATTTAGAAAAATAGCATTGACAGCGTCTCCCCTACAGTCTCTGAGTTCCCTAGACATGGGTTCCTTTTTTTTTTTCATGACGCACGCCACATACGGAGCAGGCCTCATGCAACTTCCTCCCTCTAGCTTCCTCCTCCCTCTTGCTTTTTTTTTTTTTTTTTCCATATTCTACTTTCATACAAGTATTTCTGAAAGGAAAACAAACAAATACCAACAACACCCACTTGCTTTCCTGTATCGATAGCAGGCCTAATGTATTACATGAGTAAAAAGACGGGTGAAATGAAAGCCGAGAGGAGACACGTCAGCAGGAGAAATGGAGGGGAAGCAGGGGTTGGCACTGGCCTATGGCTTCCCAGTACGTCATCGCCGGAAGTGGCTTTTCCACGGAACGTGTATTCTGGGTGAAGTTGCATGTCCTCCTGTGCCCATGGCCCATAGCATTTTTAGTTAAGAATTTTAAGGTATTCACTGTCTTCAGAGTCGCGCTTCCTCCATGGGCATTCTTGTGTAACCTGCCTCCAGAGCTTTCTTCGTCTTGCAGAACTGAAACTCCGTAGTCATTAAACACCACCCAGCCCTTCTAACTCCTGACAATCACTCCATCAGCATTCATGGCACGTTCTCCAGGATGACTCTTGTGGAATATTGAGTTTTCGTGATAGGCTTCTTTCACTCAACACCATATTCTCAAGGTCCAAGTTTCACTGGTGTGAGACCAGGTATTACATATTTCTTTCCTTCTAAAGGCTAAACAACACTCTATTACATGTAGACATATTTGGGTTCCTTGTTTCTGCTATAAGCACAGGTGTAGAAGTATCTCTTCCAGACTTCACTTTCCAGTGCTTTGGTCATAATCAAAGAAATGGAATTGTAAGATCATGGGTGATCCCATTTTTGTTTTGTGAGTGATGTTCAGTTTACTGCAGCATCTACACATTTTTGTATTCCCGTCAGTGGCATGCCGGCGTGCTAGTTTATCCAGAGCTTTGACACAATTTTCTAGTTTGCTTTGTTGCTGTTGAATAGCTGCTGTATTGTGTAGTATCTTATCACTGTGGCAAACACCTGAGACTCATAGTTGGTGGGTAAATACGGTCCGCGATGGCAGGGTAGGCATGCAGCCGGGGCCGAGGCAACCAACCACACCGCATCTGCAGTCAGAAAGCACAGAGGGAGGGACGCATGCTAGGGCCCAGTCACTGTCCCCGTGTTTTTCCTTTTATCCAGTCTGGTGCTCCTGTTGTGCAATAGTCCCACTCACCTTCCGAGTGGACTTTGTGTATGTATGTGTGTGTGTATGTGTGTTATGTATGATGTATATATGTGTGCATGTATGTATATATGTATGTATATGTGTGTGTATGTGTGCATGTGTGTTCTGGTGAACCTGTTGGGCTCATGTACAGGTCAGAGGTCAACTGTCATCAGGATGTCTTCCTTAACCACTTCTCCACTTTACTTTTCTGACACAGGAATTCTCGGGAATCTGGAGTTATCAATTTTGGCTGGACTGTTGGATCAGCAAATTGCCAGCATTCCCCTCCACCCCCGCCCCCCGCACTCCCCTCCCCCCATGTCTTCCCCTTAGAGCTGAAGTCACTGATGTACACAACCATGCCCAGCTTTTACTTGGGCGCTGTTCTCATGTTTGTGCAGAAAGCACCTTACCCCTGGAGCCTCCTCCTCAGCACCTTGATCTTTCCCTGCTTCTTGGCAATCACTTTACTCTCTCATCAGTGGCCTCGATGGGTCCCCTCACTTCTTGCCATATTTGTAAGATCCAAGGGCATTCAACACCTGATTTGTATCTTGCTGACACTTCCTCTCTAAGTCATAAGCAATATAAACAACTGGTTTTAAAATGGAAACCTTGTGTGTGTGTAGAACGAACATATGTGTATGTGTTTGTGTAGAGTATGCATATGTGTGTGTGTGTGTGTGTGTGTGTGTGTGTGTGTGTGTGTGCAGGTGGTGCTGGTTTTTATTATTTATTTATTTATTTATTTATTTATTTAGTTAGTTAGTTAGTTATTGCCAACTTGACATTGGATAGAGTTGTTTGAGAGGAGAGAACCTCAGCTGAGGACATGCCTCCACCAGGTTTGCCTGTGGGCAAGCCCGCGGGGCATTAATCGTTTGGTTATGATTGATGTGGGTAGGCCCAGCCCTGTGAGTGGTGGCATTCCTGGGCACGTGGTCCTGAGTTGTGTGAGAAAGCTGCCTAAGCAATAAGAAATAAGGTACTAAGCAGCACCCTTCCATGGCCTCTGCCTCAGCTCCTACCCACAGGTTCCTGCCTTGAGTTCCTGACCCCGAGTTCCTTAGGTGAGGTTGAACTGAGAGCCAAAGTGAACTCCCCAAATTGCTTTTGGTCATGGTGTTTTATCATAGCAATAGAAACCCTAACTAAGACAAGAGTCATTCTTCAGTATGGGTTTAGGATCGGTTCCAGGATCCCTGCAGATACCAAAATTGTCAGATGCTTTAGGTGCATATATAATGTAGAATTTTCATATCATCCATCCTCCCACACACTGGGAGTCATGTCTAGATCACCTGTGAACCCAAGCATGACGTAAAAGTTAGTAAGTAATTGCCACATTGCTCAGGGAGTAATCGTCTGTCTGTGGTCAGCACTGGGCATCTTTTTTGCCTGTGAATTTTTGACCCACTGCCAGGTGAGTCTGCAGATACAGAAGGCTGACTGGACGTTTGGCTGCTGGCCATTGTGTGCGATCTGAGGCTCAGATGTAGGTTTTTCATGCACAGAGAAGGAAAAGAAGCTTCTGAGAAGAACAGTGATGGCGAGAACGGCAAAGGCACTGTGAACGCGCTGGGCAGATGCTGCCATCACATTTTGCATATTTGAAGACACGTTCAAATATACTACAGATCACAGACCACATAGCTGCTCCTTCCTGGTTCTGATGCTATTGAGGAAAGCTGGAGACAGAGTCTCCTCTTTGCTTTTCCCTGCATCTCCCCCATCCCACTGGATGAAGCCTTGACTTAGAGCTCAGATTGGTCTCACCATCCTCTTGCTTCAGCCTCCTGGGAGCTGGGATGCTGGGTCTATAGTAGCACAACTGGTTCAAATCTTTAATCATTGGTATCACTTGCCTTGGGCAGGCATCCTCATTTCTTGGTATATCTTATATAGTGTGAAAATCCACTTACCTCATGAGATGGTTATTGGCTTCAAATGAGATATTGTATACAGATTGACTAAAAATAGAGCCAGGCACATACTAGTTACTCAGTAAACAAGAAATGGGCTAGAAATTCCAAGACTTTGTACAGTTGGTAGGTCTAAAGCTGATGCTACTGCTTTCTTCTTCCAAAAGAGAACACAGAAAGCCACAGACCCATCAGATCAACCGGCCAGCCAAGCAGAAGGTATGGCAGCAGATAGGAAGGAGACATCGTCTTAAGAGACACCCTGTAACACCAGAGAATCTGTTGAGGCATCAGCATAATCTTCCTTTGAAACTTCTGCTCATAGAGAATAGCGCCAACCTCAAGTTGGTAAATAACTCAAAGGAATTTAATTTGCTCTGTGAAGTGTGGGTAATATTGCTTTATCTTCCAGAGAAGACACATGGCCACCTCCAGAACATTGGTAATGAGGTCATTACTGCTCGAGAGTGACTCCCTCCTGCGTTCTGACAGAGCTGTAGGCCACATGGTCATGATTCATCTGTAAATCATGCTCTCTGTTTAGAAATCTTGGCGACTTCCTCTTTGTGCCCTGCTGTCTCTGTGTAAGGAGGAGGCATGGGAGGAAATGGAGGGGGAGTGCATGCAATGTGAGGCTTGACTCTGTGTTCTGTAAAACCATTACCCTTCTTCATTTCCACTACAGCACCCCTATTTCTGCACAGTATTTCATACTCAATTAATTCCTGAAGATATTGCCAGAAACTAATGTGTTCTGTGCGCATACTGAATAACCGTGGGGGATAATTTTTAACTGTTGTTATTTGTTTAGATCATAGTTTTGCAGACAGTAGCAATATATTAATTGTTCATTTGGGGCATAGAGCAACTAGCCCGAAACTATTATTCTTTCTTTGATTTGATCCATCTATTCTTGACCCAAATGCTGTATTGAAGCTGGAAGAAAGCCAAGTGTGGTGGCCGTGTTTGGAATCCGTGCACTTGTGGGATTGGTACGTGGGAGGGTGGGGTGGGTGGCTGATGTTAGGCTGAGCGTGGTAGACCCTTTTAATCCCAGCACTCAGGAGGCAGAGGCAGCTCGGTCTCTCTGAGTTTCAGTTTAGATAATGAGTCCATAGTTAGATCTGGAGACACTGCCTAATGACAAAAAAAAAAAAAAAAAAAAAAAAACAACGCAGCTGATTGGGGTCTGGGAACTGGGGTTAGAAACTGAATTGTGTTGTGCTTTTCTATAAAATAGAGATGATTATGGGTGAGTTCATAATCTTCGTGAACCTCCACAAAGTAGAGACAGTACAAGCTCTAGAAAACACACTGATTGGGATCACAGTCTGTAGGTCATGACTGGCCTAGACAGCAACTGATCATTTCCATCCCTTCCTCACCTCACCGCCCCGTACCAGAGGGTTTGATCACACACTAATGTGTGACCTGGGATAACAAACACCAGAGGTTTGCTTGGAGACTGACCAATGGTCTCAAGCCCAGTCACCCTTCCAATAACACCTTTCCTGCTTTGTATTTTTGCACAGGTGCTAACAACAAGTTTGGGGACCCATCAGGACTTGTGAGTCCTCATCTGAGTCCTCTTCCAGTACCCCACTAGCATCACCATATTCTAGTGCTCGGACGTCTCTGCTTTGTGAATAGGAGTCAAAGCAAAACACAAAAGAAGGGGGTGACTGGGACAGGTGCTCAGTCAGTAAAAGTGCACGCACGAATACCTGGGTCTGACTCCTAGCACCCGTGTAAAAGAGCTACATGGGAGTGCACACTTGTAATTCCTGTGCCGAGGGAGAGAAAGCAGACAGATTCTCGAGGGGCTCAATGGCCATGCAGTCTAGATGACAAGGGGACTCCAGGCTAAAGAGAAACCCTGTACCAAAAAGTGGAAGCCATGTGAGAGAGGGCATTCAAAGTTGATCTTTGGCCTCTATATACTCTCTTTGTCTGTCTCTCTCTCTCTCTCTCTCTCTCTCTCTCTCTCTCTCTCTCTCTCTCTCTCACACACACACACACACACACACACACAGAGGCCTTTTTCATTGAGACTCTCATAGTATCTTTCTGGGTCCAATTATGATGCTGAGTTAAGGTTTCAGAGGAACGATTTTATTTTTTAAACTTTTTGACCATGTCCCAAGGACCTCGGTGGACTGATGTGTCAAGGGTTCCTCAGTCCTACGTCATGTTTTGCCAGCTACTCTGACCAGCAACAGAGAGAAAAAGACACTCGGGCTTATGGGTCGGATGCTTGCATTTTTTTTTTTAATGTGTGGGAAACACGCACGATTTGTAAAATGCCGACCAGTGTATAGGATGTCAGAACACTCACTGTCTCTGTCCTGGGGACAGTTTCTTGGCATGGCCTTTTGGTTGTCTAGGTGTGTCTAATTGTTCTAAAGGCACAGCTGCATGAATCTGATTTGCCTGCAGGGGTTAGGGGGGTGGATGGGAGAAAAAAAGGAAAAAAAAAAAGGAAAATTTTTTCCTATGTCAGGAAACATTTTTCAACTACTTTCTTGGTTCTCAGCTTTGAATTTCTGGGAAGCCCATAGACTTTCCACTCTTTTGGCGGCTAAGTAGAAAGCATTTTCCCCTCCAGCCTCAAAGGGCGACTTTTGATATCTTTGAACTTATCTCAGAGAACAAAGACCATTCAGAACTGGCCTCCTCACTTGTGCTTTTAAGAGTGTTCGTAGCTCAGAGCTAAATGGGAAAAAGAAGAGAAGAAAGGCAGGCTTTGCCAATCACCCCTTTGTAGATCTGGGTGTCCCTTTCCTGCAGGCTGCCTTGGGGGTGCTGCCAAGCAGACTTTGCTTCCGACAACCGAACTGTAGAGACGTAACACACTTGTTTTCCCATAATACACTCATTTTCCCGGAGCCGAAGGAAATATTTCAGCATTGATGTTGAAGGCGCTTAATCGCAGGGAAGCAGGAAGCTGCTATTTTTAGTTGATTAAAAAAAAAAAAAAAAAAATCAACACAGGAGGAAGAGACCAGAACTGAGGTCAATACTTCCAAGTTTCTTCAAGTTAATAATATCAGAGACACTCACCGAACCACGGGCAGAGCCACACGGGGCATTTCATTTTTGACTACAGTCCTGGGAAACATATCCTAGTGTGTTAAGGATGCTAAGCATTTTCTCTACTCAGAATTAGTCCCCAGCCCCAGTCTGGACAATCCATTGATGGAACCTGGTGACAAAACAAAGTTACCCAAATTCTGCAAGGGCAGACACTTCTGGAAGTAAATTCATCTTTGAATCCAGAGGAGGCATAGTCTCTCCTCACTGCCTCAGTATCTTCTGTGGAGAGACTAAGCTTGACTAGAATGTTCTATAGGTGCCATGGTCCTTTAGGGTTCTTAGTCTCACTGATAAAATAATTTAATGACAGACTCAATCAGAAGCTTGGGGGACAATTTTCTTGAAGTTTAAAAGAAACTCTTAGGCTGGCTCAGGGGTTAAGAGAATGTACTGCTGCTTCAAAGAGCCCACATTTGGTGCCCATCACCCAGGTTGGACAGTTCACAACGGGCAGATGGGGTAGATGATAATAGAAGAAACCCTGGGAGATCTGGTACCCCCAGATACTTGGGCACCCACATTCATATGCACACAGCCAGCCACACACAGATGTATAGACATCACATTCACAAATAATACGTAATAAAAAGAAATCTTAAAAGAAACCGCCGCTTCCCCCCAAGAGCAGGAAACTAAATCTTGGCAGCTGCCTAAGGAGGAGAGTGGAGGAGAGAGGAAAAGGTCATGTGGTTCAGTCAGCATGGAGCCTCAGCCATATGGCGGAGGGGCAGCCACATGATGGGGAGGCGAGCTTTAGAGAAGGAGTGAGGAAGCCCAAAGTACTAGAAAATAAACATGCGTAGGCTCCTCAGCATCTGAAAGAAAGAGACAGAAAAGAAGAGAAAGGAATAAAAGCTAAGTCTTTCTGAGTCTAAACAAAGGCAGACAGAAAAAGCAGAATTTTACAGTAGCTTATAGGACTGTGCTGAGGGGAATGGATTTGGAGAAGAAAAAGTACAGTATCTCAATAAAGGGATAGTTATTCCTCCCATCTCTTCAGCATGGCTTAGGATAAGTTTGCCTTCCTAAGGGTGGTCCTTTAATCAGGTCATCAACCTTCATTTCCATCTAGACCAGAGATTTTATTCTCTTGGACAGAAGGAAAAATTTACTCCCAATTGGCTTTTTCTACTACTGTAATATCACCATTAAAATTTGACAGCTATTCTATTTGTTGTTGTTAGATTTAAAAAAAAAAAATCCCAGTTCTATTCAATGGCAAGATGATGGTCAGCTTCAAATACAGGAAGAACTGTTTCCCTCACAACTGTTTCCATCTCAGTACTCACTGGGACCCCAATTTTCCCTCACTGACTCTGATAGAGTCATGTGCTCAGTACAATGGTCACGTTGGATGCTGTGACTCATATGTCATGGTGAGCCATCTCCCATAGAATCCCAAAGGCTGAAAATAGGAGGTGAGCTTCCCAATGAAATGGGGGCTGTCTCCATGAAAAGGACCCGTGGAAGCTAAGTGTGACAAAGCACACATATGTCCACTGGGGACAAAGAACATGGTTGCCACTGTGTCTTCTCAAGTAGTATCAACTTCACAACAGGACCTGCTCTGAGTTTGGGTTAGAAGAAAGGGCAGGAAGATAGCTGCAAAGAGGAATGAGGCAGGACCTCTGTGCTCAGGGAGCCCAGCACCTTAAATCCTGTGCTCAGATACTGCAAACGCAGCAAAGTGGGAACCAATAAACTTGGTCTTCAGAGGTCTTGGCTTCACTGTGCTTGAGGAAGCCAGTACCCAGTATCAGATGCTGGCACTTAGCAAGACTCTTGCTTTCAACGTTCCTTAGGATGATCATTAGTGAGTTGGGGTCGTCAGCTAAAGTAGGCTGAGTGTGAGCTGAGGGTGAGGCAGAAGGTTACTGTTTAGTCGCTGACTAAAGGTCACTCAGCAGTTACTAGAATAACCTGTTTGAGAGCAACTGTTCTTTTTTTTAAATATTTTATTTTTACGAGTACACTGTCACTGTCTTCAGACACACCAGAAGAGGGCATCGGATCCCATTACAGATGGTTGTGAGCCACCATGTGGTTGCTGGGAATTGAACTCGGGACCTCTGGAAGAGCAGTCATCTCTTAACCACTGAGCCATTTCATGTAGATGGATATTTCATGACTGTAGATCCCTGGTTCTTACAAATGGGCCAGTTAGTTCTCATGTTTTTTTCCCAAAGTACTTAAATATAAATAATACTAGCTAAATCAATAAGCAGATAGTAAAGAGTAAAGATGCTTTTTTCCCATTTATAATTGTTTTTGACTGAGATCTTTGAGAGACAGAAACTTCTTATTTCACTTTCTGTAATAGAATCTACTACTCTCTAGGCTCAGAAAACACAATCACTTGACTCAGTGGTATAGTAAGTAAGGGCCAAATCTATTTTATCATGTCCATGGAACACAAGACAAAGCTGAAGTAGTAAAACCCACAGGACACAGACATTTGGAGATGTGTGCATCCTTGATGCTCTAAGAACCATCATGAAGTCTTGGGATCTGAAAACATATAAGGGTGATGACCTGGAGTAGGCCCTGGCTGTCAGTGGTGAGTGTTCTTGTCCTCAAAAGACAGGGAATTTACAAACTGAATCTATACACATCTTCTGAGGTCCTACCACATGTATGTAACTCTTAAAGGTTCTGTGAGATCAAAGCACACAGGGTTGCCCTGTTAAAGAAGAAATAAAAACTCCAGTTGAAGGTAAAACATTTATAAGCATGAAAACCTAATAAAGCAGTCAACAGAAGTAAGCATTCATGGAAGAGATGCTGACAACTGATGGGTAATTAGTAAATGAATCCTCTGAACGGCCAGGGTAACCTTTAGAAAGCAGTGAATAGTTCAAGGTAGGGATTGGGAAGCCTCCTTCTAAAGAGGTGGCAAGACCTTGGTCTTGGGATATCAGGGATGAGTAGGGAAAGTAGCTAAAGGAACAAGAAGGTGAAGAGAAGGGTCGTGTTATAGTAGAAGAGAAGAGGAAAGTCATTTACCTGGAGGTGATGCTCTGTGTAGAGGAGTAGAGAAAGCTGTAAGGTTCTCAAATGCTGAAAGGTTTTAGATGTAATCCAGTGAGTGATGGGGGATCATGGAAGACTTCTGAGTGACAAAGTGGAACGGTTGATCGATATTTGGGATGTGTGTGTGTGTGTGTGTGTGTGTGTGTGTGTGTGCATGCGTGTGCGCACGCAGGTGTTCTAGGATAGACTCATGGAAATTAGAAGTCAGCTTGCAGGAATTGATTTCCTTCTACTGTGTGGGTGCTAAGGACTGAAGTCAGTTTGCCAGGCTTGGTGGCAGGCCCCTTTACACATAAAGCCACATGGTTAGCCCTTTGGCATATTCTTGCTACAGGAGTAGTTAATTTATTTTCAGAGATGAGAAGTGTTATAAAAATACAATGTGGCAAGGGGGTACCTGGTGAGCCCAGGCCAAGGTGCCCCCCCCCCATAAATCACACTATTCAATAGATCTGTTATAAGGTGCTTTATTTGGGGGAAGGGAGGGGAGTGAGGACCTGGAGAAGAGGTGGAGGTAGACATGTAGACAGGTAAACGGACAGGAGCAGAGCCATGAGGGCAGGGAAGGGACTGAGAAAGACACACAGAAACAGGGAGAGTACCAACCAGGAACACATATGAAGGGGGGGGGGGCTGGAGTGGCAGGGCTGTCCTTTCCTACACAACCCAGATCTCACATGGTTGTAGCAGGTGATTCAAGGTGTTCTTAGGTTCCTAGGAGGGGCCTAGTGGGATCTCCTGTAAGCTAACAAAGTGTTTTATCACATTCCACTATGTTTATCTACCTGCCCATTGATGGATATCTGAGTTGTTTCATTCTGGGGCTATTAGAAGTGAGGGTACTATGAACACCCCAGCATAAGTTTCCACACTTGTTTTTATTTCACTTGGAAAGAGATACCTAGGTCCTCTGTTAAGTATAGATTTGTTTTTCTTTTGAGGAAACTGCCCAGTTGTTTTCTAAAGCAGAGAGTAGATGAGTCTTTTTATAGTCTAAGGAATTGGCTCCTCACTTTCATCAGTGGTATTTGTGTGTGTGTCTGTGTACATGCGTGTGTGGGTATGCGTGCACATGCACTCACTCACATGCTAAATTCTTCAGGCATACTAGCGTTTGTATCTTTCAAATAACTGTAGCTGAGCATCGTTTCATGTGTTTACGGCCCTTTTGTATATCTACAATAAATTGTTTTTTTGTTTTTGTTTTTTAAGACATTGCTCATTAAATCTATCAGATTGGTTTTTCTTGTAGCATTCTTTATCTTTATTCCTTCCTTCCTTCCTTTCTCCTTCTCTCCATCCCTCCCTCCTCCCTCCCTTTCTCCCTTCTATTATCCTTCCCTTCTCTCTTCCTCTCCATCCCTACAGGGCTCTCCTGTTCCATCCACCCCCACCCTCACCCACACATTTACTCTTTTTTCTTTCTTCAGGTGCATACTTTGAAGAACAGGCATTTTAAATTGCCGCAGAGTTCAGATAAACCGATTTTTAAGGAGTTGCATTCCCTATGTACTCCTGAAGAAATTTGCTTACATTAAATTAGTAAAGATTCTTTTAAAATGTTACCTTGTAGAATTTGCTATGATTTTCATTTGGAGTTAATTATTTTGTAGTATAATATAAAGATTACAATCTACCTATCTGTGCATCAATATTATTTTCCCCCAGAACATTTTACTACAAAAAGTACCTTGGATCAGATCGAAATTCTAGATAATTTTTGAAGCTTTGGAAATGTCTGGCTTTTCTTTCCAACAGATGACACAATGTCTTCTTTAAAAAGAAGCAGAGCAGTTTCAAAGTTAGAAACTGACTGAAAAGGCAACCACAGATCTGGATACACGCATGGGTGATGGTTGTAACATTCTGTAGACTAGCAAAGCTGGGACCCATTGTAGGGTATGAGAGACAAGCTGCTCGTATTCACTGGGGCTGTGGCTGAGACCGTGTAATAAAAGACAGGTTGATGAGAGACAGCAATGCATTTAAAACTAGAGATATTCTATGTGATGTAGAGGTTCTCAGGAGTGAAGACACAGAAACCCCTGTATTTTTATTTCATTTTTGATGGCGAGGTGAATCATTGTGGAGAAGTAGACACAGAAGGCATGACCCACTGAGTCAATTCTTTTCATTCCTTCCATGTCCTTGTCTTCAGAGAGAAGGACATCTCTCTCCTCAAGGCGTGGCGAGGACAGCTCTTTTACCAGGGCTTTATGGTGCACTTCAGAGGAGAGTCGGGCAATCCTCTCTAGGTGGTATGACCTGTTTCAGGGCAGGAAAGAGGAGAAGGTTACAGTGATCTTCCTGGGTCTGATGTCACAGTGTCATAGTTTGGACTGGTAAAGCACAATTTAAATAGCCACCCAGTTGGGGGACAGATTAAAGGATATTCATTCACACAACACACAGTAGGATATTGTAGCCAATAGAATACTGACAATCTACATATATGAACAAAGAACAATCCTCCTAATGTGCTCAAAGGAACATGTGCCAGTCAAGAATGTTTATGCTGCAAAACCTAAATGATGATAGTTATAATCATTCATGTTTGCAGAGAAAAGATAGGCAATGGGTTCCTTTGGGTTCTGGGATTCCAAAATAATCATTTATTTTAATTTTTAATATTTTAAAAGTGTATAAATGACCTTTAAAGTCAGGGAAGAATTTCTTTATGAAGAAAGCCATGTAGTCTGGCACGGGGTTTAAGGGTTCCCATAATTGTGGCTTAACATATCAGTGTATAATATCTTTATCTTAAATACTTTTAGATGGTGTGAACTTTGAGAAAATCCACGTTCTTTGGAAATCTGGCTTTCTTAAGTTAAAGAGAGCCACAAAAGGCTTACTGTCTCAAGGACTGAAGGGAACAGACATTTGAAGCTTCATTTCCATTAAGATGCAAATTAGAATTAAGGTTATCCATATGGCGGTGTGTCTAACTTTCCCCAGTCTCTTTCCAACCCAAATAAGAGATAGTTTCTATTTCTAAATTCTTTACTGATGTCATTCCTCATAATGATAAGCCTTACATGAAAAGCTCCATTTTTCTGTCAGGAGATAAGTGTATCTGATCACTCTCTGGGCCGTATGGTGCGAAGTGGCTCTCACCTAGAAGGCTTCATTTCCCCAGAACACATTCTATCTTCAGATGTACATGTCCAGCCACCTAGCTTTTCAGGGTGATGCCTCTCAGGCACTGAGAAAGCTTTAAGGGAGTGAAAACAAGCAAGCAAACAAACAAACCAAAAGCAAAAACAAAAACAAATAAAACAAAAGAACCTCAAAACACACAAGAATCAAGAAACATTAGGGGTTAAATACAGAATCCACAGCAGAGATGAACTGGAAAACTCTACAAAGACAATGTACCCCAGCAGCATAGAAAATGAAACGGAGCAGAACATGGCTGCTCATATCAGAGACAGAGTGCTTGTCTAATATTGATTCTTTTTAAAGCAGGAAGAAGAAAATACAAAACCAAAACAAAATAAAGCAAAGCAAGTGAGCAAACAAATAAAAAAACAAGTAAAAGGGACCACGCTTATTCTTCATGATCAAAGTAGACAGTACCTTAATTTCAGAAACCGTGATGATTTTTATAATGTGAAAATAATTAAAATCCTTAGAAATGTCTTATTTATTATAGAAAAAGTCTGTTACATGTTTTTCAATGTGAAAAAAATGGAAGCTTGAATCCTAAGTATTAAGATTAATGATTTGATACAGGGCTTTCTAAGGAAAATCTTGTGTCACCAAGGATTTCTATCACCCAACATAAGATTTACTCATAAAAATAACAAACAAATGAACGAACCAACAAACAGGCTGTTAGAGAGTGGAAGCAAAGCACTGGTGAGACACTGTGGTGGTTTCATTAAGGATGGTCCCCATAGGCTTATAGGCTCAGTTACTGGGGAGTGACACTACTTAAGAAGGATTAGGAGGTATGGTCATGTTGGAGGAAGTATGTAACTAGGGTTGGGATTTAGGCTTTTAAAAGCTCAAGCCAGGAACAGTGTCTCTTCTCTTGCTGCTGCCTGAGGTTCCAGGTATAGAACTCTCAGCTAGCTCTTAATTATCATGTCTGTCTGTATGTGACCGTGTATCCCACCATGACGATAATGAGCTAAATCTCTGAAACTATAAGCAAGGCCAAAATTAGATTTTTTTTTCTATTATAAGAGTTGCTGTGGTCATAATATCTCTTCACATCAATAGAACACTTAGACAGTCATACAGTATACAGATAACATACCCCCCCCATTACATAGTCCTTTTGCTGATTGGTTCGATATATTCAGAAAATATACAGACCTAAAGAGTATGAATCTGACTACTGAATGAATTACATCAACAAATGATTAGCCAATCCAATGAGTACATATTGCATCTTGCCGTGAACTAGGCACATGGTAAAATTAAATACATTTAAATTCATTACTACTATACAGAGACTTGGTGGTAGTGGGAACTGAACCAGTAGCACAGAGTAACTTAATGACAATGATCTGTTACCTATAGGCAAGAGAGTCTGTGTGTGTGTGTGTGTGTGTGTGTGTGTATGTATGTATGTATATGTATATATGTATATATATGTATATATATGTATAATGTTCAAAGAGCTTATCCATTAATTGAGCTAAATTATATAGGAGGTGAGAAAAACAGTTGGTATGCCACTTTGCACACAAGGAGAGTGATGCTCATGGGGCTAGTGGCTGTGTCTGACTAGCAAGTATGTGATCTCACCTCTTTCAGTCTTAGGTGTTTCTTGCTGTTCGTTTTAAGGTTTTATTTGGATTAGTTCATTATTTTTATGTTTTAAGAGAGTGGAATGATGTCTCCGCCAAAATTGATAAGTGGATTAATAACTAGCTTTGGCAGAATCTCTTTTCCTAACATGGATGTAGCACGTTATAACATGTAGTATTTGAAGACTGTGGCAAAATAGCCAAGGTGTGATTACCTCTGGGAAGCTCCGTTGTACCTGGGGATTCAGTCCCTGGCTGGTGCAGCATGGGAAATGTGCTCTTTGCCAATCTGTATGAAAAGTAGCTCAGAGCACTGTGTCCATTTTAATCACAGATAATGCTTGCATACTGAACAGCAGAAAGAGAACCCAGACACACCAGCCCAGTAGGTGAATGCCTTTGAGAAAGAAAAGAGCTGTGATGTTATAGGTTTACAAAGGGGTTGTTAGAATTGAGCAATCAGAACAGATCCTACAGTGCACATTCCTGAGTTGGCTCCATAATGTTTAACCTGCCACAGATGTTCACATGAAGATGAGAAGCAAGTCTGGGCTGGGGATTACCTGGGAGGATATGGAGGCCAGCTAAGACAGCACAGGTGCTTCCTGTAAGCTGGTCACTCTTCAGGAGTGATCAATACAGGTAAAACTGTTATTGGAGGAGGAATATCAATGACAGCTGAGTATTAATAACAACATCCCTGGTACTCTGTCTCTTAACTGCCATTTTCTATATTTAAAAAAATAGTGTCTCATTTCTAGAGTTTGAGTTCCAGAATAAATATAGACTTGTGATTCATTTTGCTTCCTAACTCTCTTGTGATAAAAGATTAAGAAGATCAAGGCCTCTTGTCTTCATAGCCCTGCTACCCATTCAGTCAAGGCTGGGGAAGCCCCATGTGTGCATAGGACTATACTAGGTACTGGCCCTCTGTGGGTTTGCAGCTAAGGAGAAATAGGAATGACATACAGATGGCATATCTGTCTGTTCTGAAGCCATCCAAAGGTCTCAACTCAATGCAAAGACCTTCTGTTGTAGGAATTAGAGGAAGAAGATGTCTAGTGCTGTTGAGTGACAAGAAGGAAAAGAGAGCCATTTAAATGAGAGCATCATGGGGGGGGGGGTGCTTTCCAAGGAGCAGTGAGCAGTTTTATTCAACCAAATAAAAGCCTAGAGACGTTTACTAGCAGATTCTAGACAGATGGGCAAGCTGGAGTCAGATTGTGGATTGTTTCAATGTCTGGCTAAGTAATTGGTAGTGGGAAGCTAATGAAGAACCAGCTGAAGGTCCTGAAAATATGGCCGTCCCTCAGATGGATTAATCCAGCTGCTGTATAGGGTAAATGCAAGTGGAGAAATGCAGCAGTGAGAGACACACATCGCTTGTGAGGCTATTGTAATAGACAAAATGAAAGATCTGATAGCCCTGAGCTAACAAAGGTGACACGGGCTGTAAGCTATTCCAAAATTGGACCCAGTAGGTTCTTGGAGACTGTGGGTTTTGAGGAAGAATGAAGAGGAATGCAAAACAAAAGACGCATGTTTAAAAGAAGATGTAGAGATGTTATCTTGGAGTGTATGTAGTTGTGGTGGTTTGAGCATGCTTGGCTCAAGGAGTAGCACTATTAGGAGGTGTGGTCTTGTTGGAGTAGGTATGGTCTTCTTGGAGGAAGCGTGTCACTGTGGGGGTGGGCAATGAAACCCTCTCCTAACCACTTGAGAGCCAGCCTTTTCCTAGCTGCCTTTGGAACAAGAGGAGGAACTCTCAGCCCCTCCAGCCCTGCTGGGACACTGCCACGCTTTCACCTTGATGATAATGAACTGAACCTCTGAACCTTTAAGCCAGCCCCAATTAAATTTTGTCCTTTAGAAAAGTTGCCTTGGTCATAGTGTCTCTTCACAGCAGTAAAACTCTAACTGAGACAGTAGTGGTTTGCTAAGACTACCAGGATAGACTAGCTGCTTTCTGAGCAGCTCAAGATCACTGTTCAAGATCAAGGTCCTCAGTGAAGCTAGTCAAGCCTCTCCTCATGGCTCACAAATGGCAGCCTACTTGCCTTCCTTCCTTACGGTCTTCTCACAGTCTGCACACACCACTGATGTCACATCTCCTCTTCAGGCCATCAGTCAGATTGATTAGGGCCCTATCTCCAAATATAGTTCCATTCTGAAATGAGCCTTTGACATATAGATGACACAGCTCAGCCTATACTAAGACCTGAGGTCCTGTGGACACACAGAGGTGTCTAGAAAGTGTCTTAAGGCATGGGCTGGAACACTGAGGACATGTGGGGACTAGAGGGAGGAGGATCAACATCATGAAGCAAACACATGAAACGAAGTCAGGAGAGAAGATGAGATCGGTCTCAGGTCGCAGTGAAAGACAAGAAGGTGACGATGGCTGCTGTGTGTTGACCTTACTGTTTATCAGTTCAGGGCTAAGCCATGTGCAGGCTTGGGTCAATGGCTACGAAAGGGGGATCTTTATTGACAATCTCAATATTATTTACCCTGACTTTATAGAAAGGGAGCAGAAATTTGGAAAGGTAGAGTGACATTTTAAAGGTTTAGTAGTTCAGAGTAAAAGAAGCAGAAGATAAAATTGTATGTCAAACGTCAAAGCCAATGCTTAAACCGTGAGACACACCGAGCCCAAGGAAAGCAAGCAGAAGGAAAAGCAAGAACGAAAGCAAGAGGTAGAATGTGCATCTGTGCAAGAGTTGGAGCATGCGCGAAAGGCAGAGGAGGGTCAGAGAGAAAAACCAGGGAGCCAAAGAGGGCTGCAGCGGAAAGGTGGCTGGCTGTGGGGGCACGGGGAGCAAGGCTAAGTGTGGCAGAAGTCTACAAATTAAAAATACACTCGTGGGCTGGGTAGCAGAGAGGCTGTGGGTAACCTTTATGAGAGCTGGTGTTCGGCAGAGCTGGAGGCTGATGACAGATGGTAATGTGTGGAAGAGAGAAAGGGGAGCGAAAAAGAGGAGGTGGCAAGCTTGGTCCTGAGAAGGACAGAGCAGCCTGTGGTTGGAAGCTGCAGCAAGGGAAATTTATTTTCAGATCAGCACAGAAAGTCAGCAGTATTAGTTGGGAAGGAAGAGAAAACATAAGTGCTGAAGGTTAGAGAGAGGAGACAGTTGAGTGAGTCTTTGGGAGAGATGTGAAGGCAGGAGCCCAGGTTGAGGTGGCTTCTGAAGAAACTCTGAGATGTGAGGGAATTCACTAAGGAAAGGTGACGATGGATGATGAGGCAGAGGGTGAGCTCATCTGAATCAAGAGTTGCCTCACAGCAAATGAGATCTTCTGATGAGTTGGATGAGTTGGAGGAGTGTCTGAAGCACTATCCGTACCAATCCATAGATGGCAATCCATAGAGCATAGACAATACCCGAGTTTACAGAGGCCGTGGTCAAACCTGCTTCCAGAATCTTCACACACAAAGCCTGCTTGGCGTCTTATTTTAAGATGATGGGTGCAATAGCATAGACTTCAACAACAATTTTAACGTAGCTAATAAAAATTTAGTGTGGTTTCACTGAGGCGGAGGAGAGGGTGTGAGTGTCTGGCAATACGGAATCCACAGCTTGGGCTGGGTAAGGCAAGGCAAACCCAGAGCGGAGAAAGGACTCAAGTGGATATAGTGGGATGCTGAGCTCTTTGTGACCTCTCTACATACCTGAATATACACCCTGAAAACCATTCCCAATCAGACAGTACTCAGGGAAGGGCTTCTATCAACTCTTGGAAGATGGCTGTTGAAAAGATTTTCTAGCTCATCTTCATGCAATTTCACCTCTAACCTGTGACAGAAGCATCAACGGTTAGAACCTGACCTAAAAATGGTTTAAGTGCCTTCTCACATTGACTTTGAAGGTGATTTGAATTCTTTAAAGTTAGACTGGGTAATAACTAAGTCACAGAATCAAAGGACTCAGCCTCTAGCAATCTGGCTTGGTAACATGGAGAGCCAATTAATTAGAAGGTAATTTAATAACATCACCTCTAAATCATCCACATGATATAACTGAGGATGCTGGGCTTTTGGAAGTCATGGTCATTGTCCAGGGAAAGACCAGTTATGAGTGTACAGCTCTGTGTGGGGGCTGAGCACAGGTATACAACTGTTCTCTGAGCCTTGCCCTGTCTCCTGAGAGCATTGCTCAACGGCCGGATGATAGTCTGTTTGGATACTCGGGTAGTTCTTCTAAGGGAGTCCAGTTCAGTAAAAGAAGAGCTTGGCTTAAGAATTTGAATCTAGCTTCTTCTTCGGGAAAACGCCAAATAGCGGATGACGCCGGTGCAGCGGGAGGGCCCGGAGGACCCGGGGCCCAGGCTTAGGAGGCCGCGGTGGCTTCCACGGAGGATTCGGCAGCGGTCTTAGGGGCCGCGGTCGTGGTCGAGGCCGAGGCCGTGGTCGAGGCCGTGGGGCTCGTGGAGGTAAAGCTGAAGACAAGGAGTGGATCCCCGTCACCAAGCTGGGCCGCCTGGTTAAGGACATGAAGATCAAGTCTTTGGAGGAGATCTACCTGTTCTCCCTGCCCATTAAGGAGTCTGAGATTATTGACTTTTTTCCTGGGTGCATCTCTAAAGGATGAGGTTCTGAAAGTCATGCCGGTGCAGAAGCAGACCCGGGCTGGACAGCGGACCAGGTTCAAGGCTTTCGTCGCTGTTGCGGACTACAATGGTCACGTTGGTCTTGGTGTTGAGTGCTCCAAGGAGGTTGCCACTGCCATTCGAGGGGCCATTATCCTGGCCAAGCTTTCCATCGTCCCTGTGAGGAGAGGCTACTGGGACAATAAGATTGGCAAGCCCCACACTGTCCCATGCAAGGTGACAGGCCGCTGTGGCTCTGTGCTGGTGTCTCATTCCTGCCCCCAGAGGCACTGACATTGTCTCTGCTCCTGCGCCCATGATGGCCTGTATAGATGACTGCTGCACTTCAGCCAGAGGCTGCACTGCCACCCTGGGAAACTCTGCCAAGGCCACCTTTGATGCCATCTCAAAGACCTACAGCTACCTGACCCCTGACCTCCGGAAAGAAACTGTGTTCAACAAGTCTCCTTATCAGGAATTCACTGATCATCTTGTGAAAACCCACACCAGAGTCTCTGTTCAGAGGACCCAGGCTCCAGCTGTGGCTATCACATAAGGGTTTTTATAAAAGACAAAATAAATGAACTAAGTCTGTTAAAAAAAAAAAAGAATTTGAATCTAGTATGAAGTGGATGTTGAAGTAAGAAGACAAAACGGGGTTTCATAGATGATACAAGGCTGTGCCCACCAGAAAAAAAAAGCTAAAAGGGAATAAGGATCCCAAGGCTGGACTATCTCCCAGGGCCAGGCAATAGCTCCAGGCTGTTTTTCTCCTTTAAGGTATATGTGAGTTGGTTCTCATGTATTGAAAATCAATTAGAGCTAGGGAAACTGTTAAAGAATTTCCTTGGGTCTAGTATTGTAGCCAGGACCATGGCTTATCCAGGAGAGTTTACAGAGGCTGTGGTCAATTCTGCTTCCTGAGTCTTCAGACACAAAACCTCTCTGACGCCTTATTTTAAGGTGATGAGGACAATACCATAGATTCCAACATTGTTCTTAATGCAGCTAATAAAAATTCAGCATGGTTTCTGTGAGGCAGAGAGTTCCTGGCAACGCGTGCTCCAAAATAAGAGCCTTTTAGGCTGTTACACGGATGCACAATTTGAAAGTCAAGCTCTCTGTTGTTTTCAAATGAGAGACTATAGGAACACTGGATGGAAGAGGTACTTGGAGGTTGTTTAGTCCTTGTGCAGTAAGAAGGAAGCCCAGGGCCTACACGGAGTTCTATCAAGGGATGCCAAATGAATAAGTTAATGCATCTCTGGCCTCCCTTTTGCCCAAGAACTCAAAGACATGTTGTATTTGCTACTTAGTGAACACTTTCAAAATGGACTCAATATATCTGCTAGGCATTTAAATGCAAATTAAGACCCCAGAGAAGATTCATACAAGATGAGGGCTAGTAGGGTATGGGAGGGATGATCGTGTCAGAAACATAGACCAAGGGACACCACCGCCTTAATGCAAAGGTGACTTCCTTGTCAGCCAAAGCTGAAAAGAAAGAAGAGAAATCCCAACCGAACCAAACCAAAAGCAGAGCAACACCAAAAGCTGCACAAGAAGGTGCTGATCTAGTGACCATTTTGAAAACTTTCATTTCATTTTGAAAACTTCGATTATTTTTCCAGAAGGAAAGTGCCTAGGAGGATTTGTTGAAGTCATTACGATGTGATAACTCCATCAGCTAATTTTGCATTGCTGTGCCTACAGTGTCTGAAAGAAACAACTTTATTTGGGGACAGCCTAGTTTCATTCCATCACGGCAGGGAAAGCCTGGTGCAGACGCTCAGCCCGTGACGAGAAGCGCATGGCGAGTCTGTTTACCTCTCAAAGACTAGGGAACAGAACTTAACAGGAAACATCTGTGGTAACAGCCTCAGTGCCTGGCCCTAGTGACTTACTCAGCTACCTAGGTCCTGCCTCCTGACAGCTTTCCAGCCTCACTGAGTAGCACCACTGAACGGGGAACCAACATCACAGCCATGAGCCTATTCAGACTTAAACCATGGCAATGGTCACAATACCAGCCAGCTATAATTACTGCTGTTCCCTATATTGACTCTTCAAGTATCGAACACGATCCACAGCCACGCTGGTGTAGAAGAATTCTAAAGAGAACTTGATACAGTCTACCTGTAAATGCCTTTGTGGTTTGACTTGAAGGACTGATTGGGTTGTCACCTCTTTCCAAGTCCCTGGCTTGGCGTGACAGGCAGGAGCCAAAGTCAGAAGATAAACAGTGCAATGCAGGATGTGCATTTTACTCGAATGGGGGAGTGGAAGGAGACAAATTTAAGTAGCTTAACTGGTACAGAGACTACTACCTGGTAAAGGGAACCTGGTTCTGTTAGCATGCAAGGTTCATAATCCCGGATCAGAAGGGCTTTGGGTGGTTTGTGATAAAAGCTCTGAGGGAATTTCTTCTCCCAGCAGGCCACTTCAGACTGTAATCCTAGACCTTGATATAAATACACATTTTATTATATTTTATCTGGGCATTCTACCTTTTTAAAAAGCCAGGAATCAGATGACTGATAATTCAAAATTGGGGTCTTAACTACTAAGTACTTAAAAGGATGATCATTATAAATTCAGAGAGTAACTCTCCTCTCTTTTATTCTTAGCAGGTAGGCATTTAAGAATGAGATTTTGCTTTTAAAAATGGATCAACACTGCTTTATTACTGCTTCAGAGAGAGAGAGAGAGAGAGAGAGAGAGAGAGAGAGAGAGAGAGAGAGAGAGAGAGACTATTTCAACAAGCCCACAAAGCTGGTTCACAAGATACATCCAGGCTGAGAAACAAAGAGTCTGTGAGATGCAGATGAGAGCTTAGTTTAAGAATCTATGTAATTCAGTGATGGGTTTTTACAATTTGCTTGCAATTCTCCTTGTCATGTTAATTACTCTGTACTGTTACCAGCATTAGAGAGTGCACTGAGGGTTAGAGGCATGGTGAAGACTTCTGCTGTGTAGAAAATAAAGTTCAGTTGAATCCAGGGGCATAGAGGCAATACACCTTGCTATTCCAACTGCCACAGTTCTGAGTCTTCAAGATAATTTAGGTTGTGAGTGCTGCTTGTGTCTCTAGTCCAATGGTGAGAACATCTTTATATAATTTTCTTTCCTTTTTCTTGTCCAGGATTTTCCACAGTCCCGACTAACACACATTGAGGGTCTTATGAGGTTTGTACCCTTTCCCATTGGGACTTCCTGGGAAGATGGGAACAAATGCCTATTCACTTCAGATAGAACACAGATGATAGACAAAAGAAATGAGACCATTCAAGTCTAACTGGCTGAACCAGAGAGTTTATTGGGGTTGCTTACAGAGCCTGGGTGATGATTTAGAGGTACATGGGTGACTCAAAAGCAGCTGTATCACCCAAAAGCCCAACCCAGCATGGGTGGCAACTTAGGCAAGGTAAATTTCTGGAGCTTGCTGCACAGCTTGTGGGAAACTTGATTGGTCTGGTGAAAGTCTTTGCCCTCAACAAGTGTACCACTTCCAAAACCTTGTGAGGGGTCCTCAGGAATCTGGTACATTCTAGATGCTTCCTCAGCCTTCTAAGTTTCCCTTTACCCAAATCTTATAAGCCTCCTTCTTCCCACCAGAAGGGCAAGTTTCATTTGAGAAGAAAATGGGTACCTATCAGTATCCCTCTCTAGGTCAGTGGCTAATGGGTCTGTGGGTGGTCAAGTTCTGTCCACCTCTGGCTTGACTTTCATCACGCTACCCCAGATACCAACTATCCTAACCTCTGTGTGTATTGCTTTCAACAATTTACTCTACCCTTCTCTGACATGTTACCCCTAACAGACTTCTTCTCTTTAGCAGCACCCATAACTACCATTATATAAAACTACTTGACATCTGATGATTGGATTTATTGACTATCTTCCCTCACTCGAATATCAACTCATGAGGAGATATGTCTGCTTTGTTTACTCCTTTCTTTCCACAATCTAAAGCACTATCTGATTATATGCTTGGTCTTCTTTTTCTTGAAACAGAACAAATGAATATCTAATATCCTGTTCATGTATAGACTATCAATAGTTGAAAGAGGCCACTGTATAAAGATGGGTGGCTTGTGGCTGGTGTCATGTGACCAGAAACTGTGTGTGTTTGTGTGTGTGTGTGTGTGTGTGTGTGTGTGTGTAGCGGGTAGAAGCATGGGAATATGAGTTGAAATAGTTTGTAATCTCTTTCCATGGAAAAAAATGATAGAGGGCACAGGTCTTTATGCAGAATTCTAGAAATAGAGTATGGTGGCACCAAAAAGTGTTTTGGGGAATGGTTTCCAGACATTCCATCACCATGAATCTCTTTTTCAACTTTCTTTTACACTGTTTGTCATATCGTTCTCTCAAAAACTTGTCATAGAAATCCATTGATCCTCCTGTTTTGCTCATCAAGTTCATCTATAACTCTCAATTAGAATGTTGGATCAAAACTGAAATGCTCAGAGCATCATGAGATGATGAAATAATTCCTTCCATCAGAGGACGAAGAATGAACAGCCTCTGTTTCAATAATTAGATTCTCCCTGTTGGATTTCCAAGGCTTCAAAAATAGCTCAAAGATCTCCATTAGCTTCGAAAATGCTGAGACTTGCCCACATAGCAAATCATTAACAGTATTGGACCGGGACCCTGGTCTTGTGATTCTGTTGATACAATGAGAGCAGTTTTCCTGGTGACTCTGTGAGCAAGCTCTGCTTGAATTATGCACTTAGATGCCGGTGATAACAATAACTATTGTTTATTAAAGGTGGATTATGTCTGTACTAATAAGAGTTGGTTCTCAAAGTACCCTTTATAAGACAAAGTTTTACTCTTATTTCAAATAGGAAGAGACATAAAGAAGGCTCACATTTAGTAACCAGCAAAGCCAGAATATGAACTAGGTTTATCAATGTCAAAGCCGGTTATGTAAGTTCCTCCTTAAATCTTGCCACCCCTGGATTCTAGTGCTTGACTCACCTAGTATAAGACCATTCCTTGGATTTTGTTTAATTATTTAGATGATGGAGATCTTCCTCCCAAGTTAATACGAGTCTACTGCCTCTCGAATTCACTGCTCTCCGAAACACAGGGAGGGGGGAGATAATTGTAGGAAATATGTCTAGGAAGGTGGGTGGATTTGGGGGGCCGGATCCAGTCTGCAGCCATTTCCGGAGTTACTCAAATCCTCTTCATTTCTCACAGATTTCCCCACCTCCTCCTTCAGCTCAGCCTCTGATACATGTACAATGCATTATCTGTGTCGCCGTGACTGGAGAGACTTTCTGTCTGGGAAACACATTTCTTGGCCATTCGGAGAGCTCTTTGCTCACAAGCATCGCCTCTTCGAGCTCTAGCAGATGCTGGGTCAGGCAAGCTGTGGTCACAGGGCTCCAGAAAGCTGTGAAGGTCACACTGGTTGCCTAATGAACATTTGGTTTCTGATAATGGGCTCGTGACCGACACCTGTCATTCCAACAGTAATTACAATGATTTGGAGTTAATTCTCATTGGCTGCCTAACCAGATAATGCTCTAGAAAGCCCCTGGTGGGGAAAAGGCACAGAATCATGTCTGGCGTGGCGATGCTGAAAGGCGACAGGACACTTTGTTCTCCTGGAGAGCTCCCCACTTCACTGACAAATCTGCTGAGCCGGAGCCTTGTTTGAGGAATGATTTAATTCATGTGACAGTCTAAATATGATATTTCCAAGATGGGCTGGGAGATGTCTGATCTTTTTTTTTCCCCCCCTAAAGAATTAAGTTCAGGCTGGTGAGAAAGAAAGGAATTTTTATAAACAAACAGACCTAGATTTTTAACCCCTTCATTGCTGTTTCTTAATGTTACTATTTTTTGTTGCTGTTTGTTTTTGTTTTAAGATTTATTTATGTGAGTACACTGTCACTGTCTTCAGACACAGTAGAAGAGGGCATCAGATCCCATTACAGATAGTTTTGAGCCACCATGTCATTGCTGGGAATTGAACTCAGAACCTCTGGAAGAGCAGTCAGTGCTCTTAACCACTGAGCCATCATCTCTCCAGCCCTCTTAATGTTAATAATATTGAAAGCAGCAACAACAGCAACAAGGCTCACTCTGTACAGCCAGGGAGTAAACCACATGCTTATCTGAACTACCTTCTGCATCACAAGCATTCTGTGTTTTGCTATGAAGCTTTACCAGTCATTGCTGTTTAGCAAGTGAGTGTGTGAGTCAGGGGCCTGGCAGGTAACAATTGAACTCAGATGGGTCTAACCTAGAACAGCCTTGGTACACTGTTAGCCTCTGGAACAGAAGGGAGAAGGAGAGATGTGAATGAATATAGCTTGTCTGAAGGGAGCTGATATCATATGTGTACAATGCTGGGCCTCCTAAGAACCATTTATACCCACCCTCATAAACAAAAGCCAAAACAAACAAACAAAACCAGACAAACAAAACCAGTAGTGGCATATGTCTTCAAGCCAGCAGTAGCTCTGTTGTGGGCTGTAGCAGATGCTAGCCCAGCTATCCAGAAAGCTCAACTCCAGTGTTTTTCTTTCTGTTTTTTTTTTTTTTTTTTTTTTTTTAAGCAGAAAACATCATCTACTGTAGGCTAAAACAGGACAGGTAGCTGTCAAGATAATGGATGGAGGGACCCATAGGCCATCTCTGAGGAGTGACTCCTTCATCGGCCTCATTGAGTTCCCTTTGATAAACAGATTGTAAAGTGTGAGGCCCCCAGTTCCATGTTGATTCCCTAAATTTTATTAATTGCTCTTTTATGCATGTTCCTTTGCACAACTCACTTTTGATGAAGCACAAGTATTTATTATGACTGGCCAGGGCTGGTTCACCCACATACCAGGCTTTATAACAGATAACACAGGCACGTTGTAGTTCTGCATGGGACAATTCTCCAAGACTCTGGGAAATTCCCCGACTGGCTAGTTGGCATGGAAACCCACAACAAACTGGATTTGTAATAGCTAGGGGGAAGTCAAGGTAGAGTTTGTGAATAAGAAACCTATAGACTCTTTAACTACCATCTGGTTTAAATAGGCAGAATGACATGGCAGATTAAGTGGCTATTGGGCCCTGTCAGCTACTCTTGTCTTTGTTCCATCACAAGATGATACCTTTAGCACCTCATACCATGACAAAGAGAGTTGAGTCTTGAGCAACAAGACTCCTGCTTCAGAATCTTCCCCTTTTCACAGCCTCTGACCTTCCGGTATCCACACTGGCTTCGAACACCAGAACCCAAACTTCCTGTTATTAGGTTGATTCACTGAGAGGTTTCTAAGTTGAGGGAAATCCCATAGTTATAAACTTTATATAGTCTAATAATGGCTTATTTCCCACAGCAGGTGTTGGAAGTGTTTGTGTTTTCTCATCAGTAATCACAAACAAAGTAGAGGGATATAGATTTTAACATTCATGCAAGCACATGCTTGGGAACTGAGGCTGAACAGGACGTATCTTCCCATTCCTGGGTCTATCAAAATGTGACACGGGGGCCTGGGGTCAGTGACTATGGGTCCATTGAAGAAGAATGAAAGTAGAGTCTTATTATGAGCCCAATGCCTCAGAGCTTTTCATCTAGTTAGTTGGAATTCTAAGAATCTGTCTCACAGAAGCGAATCAGAAATAGACATAAGATGTATGTGGATGATATTGTTTAGAAGGGTATTTTTCTAGCTGGGAGAATATTTGTCCCATGAACTGGTCATAGAATTCCAATTGAGGGACAGCAGTCTTGTATTAGGAGTGTCAACTTCTGGAGAGGTGGCACTCATAAAGATAAGGGGCTCTAACAGTGAACAAGAACTGGACAAGAAGCTGTCTAGACTGTTCAGCCAGAGCTGGAGGAGATGATCGGTACCGCCAGAGGAGGCGGGGCTACAGGAACAGAACATCTGCAGGGGTGATGCAGGAACTATATAGAAACTTCTGGTCCTGATGAGGAAACCCAAAGTTTGGGTGGCCATCAGCATCCAACTGTATGAATTTACTTGAAAGAGAAAAAGAGAAGGACACAGGAGAGAGTGGTACTCATCTGGTCCTTGGGTAGAACCCAGCAGCATAAGCAGAGGCTTATTTCCACAGAAGACCCCCAGAATCCAACTATCCTACGTGGAGTGCTGGGACCAGGAGAGCAGCCTGACCTGGATTCACATCGATCCAACCAAGATCTTGATAAATGGATCTGTATCTTAACATGGTCCCAGGTAACTTGCACGGACACCAAAGTTTGGCAAGAGCTAAATTTGAAGATAAGCATGGCCAAGCTCATCTCAGAGCGTGAGAACAGCCGTCCACCTGGAATCTCCCTCAAATACAGCCTTGGGTTGGGATAAAGTACAGAAGGCGGCCAAACTCAGTCTTGGGTGTTTGGGGGAGGAAGGGTCTTATGGAGAACTGAACCCTTAGGTAAGTTTTCAGATGGAGAAAGAAAGTATAAAGGGTCAAGGAAGAAGGGCGGATGAAAATTAAGACGAACACAAGGCATTCTGGGAGGTCTCAAAGCTAACGTTGAAGTTAGGAGAAAGACAGAGCATCTTCGATCTACACACCCCAGGGATTCGTGCTGCTGGTAAGGCTGTGTTGTATTTCTTGCTGGGAAGGAGCTGATGGCCTCGGTTCTGTATGTCGTTGTCACGATTCTTATTACAAGGGAGGCATAAAGAGAACAGGATATTATACAGTCGACAGCACTGTTTTCAGTGTTTGGCTCACACCATGGAAGTCTGCTTGTTCTGGAACTCGCCATATTTGTAGAGCAGGTTGGCCTCAAATCCACAGAGATCTACCTACCTCTACTTCCCAAGTGCTGTGACTATAGGTATGAGCCATTACCCTTGACTTTTTGGTTTGTTTTGAACATTTACTTAGAAGGATTGAAGGAAAGGTGCCTCAGTTTTGTTTAAATTCAGATTTTTATTCTTTGGCATTTTTGTACTTTGAAAAAAAAAAAAGTAGTGCAGGCCAGCAACTTTCAAAGTGCTCCCTCCCCAGGAACAGTGGGTTTCTCCCTTTCTCTTCACGTCTGTCCCATATTCTAGAAATAGGCCGTTCCTTTGTAATTAGAAGAGAAACAAAGGAAGCAAGAGATGAGGTTGAAGACTGTGTTCAGACGTTCCCCATACTCTGCCAACCTTGGCCAAACTTATTTTTCTATGGAAACACAATGTTGTGCCCCCCCCCCCGCCCCCAAAGTCCAAACGATAGCAGAGAGGAGGCCCTGGTGACAGGAAGTACCACAAAACTGATGCTCCAAGCTTGGCATGGGGGGGTCGTAGAAGAGTATTTTTCCAGAAGTCTGTGGCCCACCCTGGAGGGAGGAGGGGTTGAGTACAGGAGAAAGTACCTGCTCCAGCATGAAGCCCGCAGTGTATCAGACAAGGGATTTTTCTTCCTGTCAATAAAAGAACTATGTGTACTCAAAGTTCTCCCCTACCGCAATGTCACCTCTCTGGTGTCAGGCAGGGGAGTGCCCCCCTATTAATGTCTGCAGGATTTGGCCAGGATGTTTTTCTGGGGCATTCTCAACACCTGGTACAGCTGTGGCCCATTCTTGACTTTTCTGGGTGAGTAACAGACTAGAATAATTATAATTACAAACCAAACTAGGATGTGCTTCTTCTGAGATGCTGAACAGGTTTGTAAAAGGATATGTGATGTAATTAGTAAACAAAAAATAGATAATGTGACCTCAATACATATGGATGTTTTTTTTCTGTCTGCTCACACCATAATAACAAGACACCTTGATCCTGTAAACACAGTGAATGATGCCAGAGTTGCAGAGTTCAGGGCAATTAGAAGGTTAATGAGTGCCCATGTGATCCTTGCTTGTTTTTTGTTTTTGTTTTTGTTTCGTTTTGTTTTTAATAAGAGAGCATGTGTTTGGAAACCTGGTGGATACTGTCTGAGATGGAGCCTTAGAAATGAGTCTCTCATTGAGCAACACAGTGTCTGATGGTAAAACAAGAGCCCTGTGAGACCAAGGTTCCCAGTGATTCCACCTTAATAACACACACACACACACACACACACACGTAAGGAGATGGCTCAGTTGGTAAATTACTTATCTTGTAATGTTGAAGATCTGATTTCCATCCTTATAACCTGTTAAGCCTACCAGATAAGAGTAAAATATCATCAATCCAAAAGACCAAATTGGAGCAAGCCTTTATCATTATCATTATTATTATTATTATTATTATTATTATTATTATGCACAGCAGAACACAGCTTGTACACTAACCATCTTCCCTAATGTGCATTTCAAAGAACAGCCTCCTTGATGTAGAAAGATAAGGCTTTTAGAGCCTAGGAGTAGGGAGGTCCCAAAGGGGATTTTTTGTAGGCAAGCAATCAGGATCACAGAAGCAGAAAGTAAGCATAACAAGGTCATAACAACTTCCTGAAACAAAAGGCTTGATTGCTGTTCCTGGAACTGGAAATGTAGAATTATTTGTAGTTAAGTTCACAGTTCAGGCATAGACAAACGCCTGAGAAACTGAAGTCTAATCATAAACAGGATGGGGCCTAGTTTGCTTTTATTATAAAATGACTTTTAAGCCCAAGATGGGGACAGGCTGGCTCATCAAACACACCTTTAAAAAGATGAGTGTTATGCTGTGGACCTATAATCCTAGCACCAAGGAGATAGAGGCAGAGCAGCCCCTGTGCTCCATAGCTGGGCAGCTTGGTGAACTCCTTGGTGAACTCTAGGCCATGGAGAAACCCTATCCCAAAACACAGGGTAGGAAATGGCCATACCACAACCAGCAACACACATCTTTTCAAACACATACTTTTAAAAGACCTCTTTAGTTTTCAGAAGGATTCCTGCCCCACTTGAGACTCACTCTATTTCTCTAAGAAAAGTAGAGGCTGGACTCGGATCTTTCTGCCAGCTTCTCACAGACCTGCCTCATTACAGATGGGGAGTGTCAGGCTGCTTGTGAGCCTATAACTCAGTCCTCTGATTATGTCTTAATGGCCTTGACCCCGGTTAGATCCACACTAGGCCATTTGTCGGCTTATTTGCCCTCGTCTGTGCCATCAGCTTTGACAGATGGTGGTCATCATGGTGACCAACAAATGTCTGCTGGGCCAGCTCTCCCTGGGGTCTGCCAGGAAGGCTTTTCTTCGATTTGTGTCTCTGTGGCAGTTTTGTGGACCTCAGCTGCGCAGTGACTCAGACAGACAGCTGGGGAGGAGGAGCCAGCCAGGTGGCTGGAAGGAGACCAGAGGCCATTGGTACAGGAATAGCCAAGGAACTTCAGGACAAGGCAGGCAAGGCTGCTCTTCCTGCCTTCCCCACCTCCTGCCCTTCATACCCCTATTATGGCTTGTTTTTCCCTTCCAGGCCACATATTATTTCAGTTTCCACCAGTTTGCAATTGGATGAAAGAGGACGGTAGGTTCCTGCAACCTGGGAACTGAATCAGAGGCGCTCGGGAAGAACACGTAAAGCATCGCATTGGCGATTCTTGTAATGATTCTCGTTATTTTCCAGATACTGACCGTAGGTAGTTTATATGTAAATTTTGGGGAATCTAATGCAATAGAATATGCAAATATAATGGCATTATTCATTTCTGCTGCTTAGAAGAAGCAAGCGCTTTGTTCCTGGGGGAGAGGAACAGGATGAGTCTTCTTTCTTCTCTAAAAGATAATCCAAGTCCTCCACAGTGATGGAGGTGGTTCATAAATCAATCAGCACTCCTTAAAAAAATACCCTCTCTCCTTTGTAAAACCATAGGATAGATAAGTATATCTCTTTTTCCTCTCCTAAGGGCTAAGAAAGAGGGGCTTGAGGAAGGAGAGAAGAGAACAGTCCAGAAAGATAGGAAAGTTGCCAAGGGTGGTGGCACATAGTCTGTCTGCTGTCCTCCATTAGAAGGATGCAGAAGGATTGCCATCACTAACAGAGCCACCTGCCTCTGGTGAGGCTGCCTGGCTCTGTGGATCTGGTTGTCCTGACACTTGCTCTCTGTACCTAGCCTCCTGTGTGCAAGTGATGGGATCCAAAGTATGTGCCACCCACTAGAAGTTTTAGGGGCAATTTTCCAGCATGCTTGTCCTTAGAACAAGGGATGGTCAAATTTATTTGACAATGGTATGAAATATCATTACAAAAGAAAATAAAGGTGCGATCATTGGCTTCATGTTACAGCAATGAAATGCTCGAAGACAGTGATATGAAGAGCAATGGTTTCTCTGGCTCATGTCTTTGGAGACCCCAATGCAAGATGGAACAGACATGGTGCTTTGAGCCTCTTGTAGGCATTAAGGTAACATGAGTACTGAACACAGAGCCAAACTGGCTCCAGTTGGCTTGAAAGCAAAAGAGAAAGAAGACAAGCCAAGGTGCCACTGTGCTCTTTGACCCATGCCCTAATGACCTCAGAACTTCCCCAAAGCTACCATGGCCAAAAAGGTCCATCTCACTTTCCAGTGGTGCCACCCTGGGGAGTAAGGTGACAACACACAGACCTTTGGTGGACGCTGCCCATCTTCCAGCCACAGTGAGAAAGAATCAGCAGGCTTAAATCCTAAGAAAGAAGTTTGAAGTGTAAGAGGAGAACCAAGGGAAAGATATAGACATTAAATAATACAATAGCCAAATAAAGAAACAGCAGACAAGGTTAAGAGGGGAACAGAGAGGTCAGTGAAAGATGACGTGAATTTGGAGACAGAAACAATAGACATCACAGTCTGAGTAACAGATAAAAAAGTGAACAGATTCATTCAGGACAGCGAGGCAGTGAGGACAGGTCTTTCTGTTATGACCCAGGGAGAACAAATGGTTAAAAACTGTAAAGCTTACAGTTTCAAAAAGCCAAATAGCTAACCAAGGAAGCCATGCCCTGACACAATATAACTAAAAAACTAAAAAGGGAAAAGAAAAGGGATCTCAAAAGCAGAGACAAACAGCTGCAGCTTCCCCTAAGATGTAACATGCACAGAACCAGCAGTGGTCTCTTCACCAGAAACCAAGAAGGCCGAGTGAAACCCCCAATCGTTAGTCTTAGAAGTGGAGAGAGAAGGAACATCAGTTCTAAATTCTGCATCCTATGAAATTATCCCTGGGCAGGGATGATCAAGACTTTCCCAGATGGAGGCAAACCAAGAGCCTTTGTTGCTAGCAGTGGTTCTTGAAACAGAAAGAAAAAAAGACAAAGAAAGTATCTTAGGATGTCTGGAAGGGGGAAAGTGATAGAATAAAAATAGGAAAGCACAGCCGACTTCCCTTCAACTCGGGGCTTCTAAATCATGTTTGACAGTCTGAGCGAAAAGCGTAGCATGTCTAAAGTTCTGTGTAAGTGGGGGGAGAGCAATGTGAGGCTTGTCACAGAAAGTGTTTATGTGACTAAGAGTACAAAGGGACTTTAAGGGAGATAAGCATCCATACTCCTCTCAGAGTGGCAGGACATAGGTGCCAACACATCTCAGTGGCCCGTAATTTGATTTTGACAGCTACCGGAGTCTGAATATATAATGAAATGAAACAGAGCCAAACACATAGAGCCTATCAGGGCCAATCCCTGGGTTTGATACTATCTTATACAAGATGTGACTTCTGAACACACAGTGAGGGGCTGCATGGGAACACTCTACACGTTCCTGTAAATCTAAAATTGTTTCAAAATGAAAGAGGAAAGGGAGATAGGTCTCAAGGGACTGATGGGTAGAGCGGGGGAGGGAAAAACACACGCACACAAACCTTATATACCTCATCTTGCCTTGTGTATCCAGTCAGCTTTAGGGCATCTAGGTAAATCCCAAGTGGTTTTTAAGATGTCTAAGTTAAGTTCTGGCTAGGTAGAAACTACACTGATTGAGTTGAGGCGTATGCGGTCCAGCCTGAAACAAGATGATCTCGCGTCCGGAACATATCTTGCCTTCCTGTGCCCTTTCAGGGAAATCAATATATTGATTTTCACTTACCAACTCATATGCAGCAGACCATGGCTTATGTGGAAGTGTTACCTCTATCAATGCATCAAAAGACAATACGGCTAACTCTTGGTCGACAAACACAGCTTCCCTAGAGAGCACCAAGTCACCAATTTACCTCTCCTTTGGAATTCTTCTATTCCTTCTGGTTTGATCTGAGCCCACAGCTTGTCCTGGAAATGGGCTTTTGATGGAATCTGGAGCCCTTACAAGTGCCCTTGGCTTCTCCTGCACACTGGCACTGAGTTTTCATATTCCTTCTGGATCCAACACGGCTTCCTCACCAGTCACATCATCGTTACCATGCGGGCTACTTCACTACTCTCTCTTCTTGCTTTCATCTTGTCTCCTTAAATTCAAAAACTCTCCATACGGAGGCTCATGTTAACTGTCTAACCACACGTCAGATTCTGTCACATTCCTACATAGCATGCTTAATAGACCCCCCTCTCACTTAATATCAAACTTGCCTGAGCCACCTTCTGGCTACTTCTCTGACCTTGTTTTAATAATCTGCTATGTCTTAGGTACGCTGGCCATGTTTGGCTCCTTCTCCATCTAAGTTATGCCAAACCAGTGGCTCTTGACCTTTCTAATGTTCTGACTCTTTAATAGAGTTCCTAGTATTGTGGTGATTCCCAACCATAACGTTATTTCATTGTTTCTTCAGAACTGTAACCTTGCTACTGTTATGAATCTGAACATAACTAGCTAAATGTAGGATATCCAGTACGCAGTCTGGAAGGGTCGAGACCCACAGGTTGAGAATCTCTGTTTTAACTGTTCACTGCTTACTCAGACAGCCTCCCACTGCTCTGAATGCACTTGGGGTTTATTCTTTATTCTACCTCTGAGTAGCTTTCTTTGCTGACATACCCTGTCTCAAGTAGTGCTGATCCAGCCTGTCAGCCTACTTAGCTCCTTGACGTTTTCTATACTTTCTTACCCCATCTGTTTTCTTATCATTTCTTATCAGCATCTTCCCCTGTAAACTCCACGAGAGCAAGACTTTTGTCTCTCACTCTCCACAGAAGACTTAATACCTATTTACTGTCCGGATGAATGAGGCATTACAGACCGTCGGAGCTGGCAGGGACCTTTTTTTTTAAAATGCATCACAAAAAGGTATCTTGAGGGGGGACGATATCAGCAATGGTCTGATGTATATCTGTCATCTTCCAGGAACAATTCGGACCCACACCTGACCTGTGTGAAGTGGATAAGACATTGGTATTTCCATTCAACAGGAAAGTGGAAGACGCTGAAGAAGCATTTAGGAGGCTGACGTCCAGGCACGTCAGTTCGGTGTCTCTGTCTACAGACTGACAGAGCACTTTATAACAAGATGTCTCGGCATGTCAACTCCATGCTGCCACTTCTGGTGCTCTGCGTTAGGACCTACGGCCAGAATATACAGCCGAGTCAAGATTGACAATTCTTCACGCTGAGAAAAGACTTTGAAAGGCTATCGTGACACACAGGTATACGTCTCAGGGGAGAGAGACAGAGACAAAAAGGTAGAAGAGCAATGCATACATGGAGGTGTTGAATAGTCTTCATTTATCAGACCTCAGCACCTCTTGCCTACCCCAAAGGGCTGTGGGAGCAATTTCTGCCTCCCTGCTGAGCTTCACACTTCCTCTGAGCTCACTGTGCAAACCAGCTGCCATGCTGCCGGCTCCTGGTCTTCCTAGCTCTGCAGTTTTTATCCTCTCGGAAATACTGAGCTCAGGATGAAAGAGCTCCCATGGTGCCCCTGTTGCTCCCTTCTCTTGTTTCCTAAGAGTCCTAGCATTTCGGTGACTCTGCTTCCCCAGAGTTCCACTTTGATGCCAATATCACGCCAGACATTCTTTTGCACATACCTTTAATCATGTGGCAAATTACCTTATTAACCACCAGGGACTCCAGTCTCATTACTTAATTAAGCCATCCCTTTCAGTTCTTATTACAACCATGTGGGTTTTTAACTTCTGTGTGGGTTTTCTTTCCCCCTCTCTTTGAGTGTCTGTTGAACACAAACTGTACAGAGGAATGCCTGTTATTTTGTGTGGCCGACTAAAGGGTTACAACATTAAACACAGGGAGGGCAGGCATTGTCTGGAGAGTCTCAGGCTGCCCAGTGATGTAACAGCCACTTGGGTGGTATGAAGGCCCAAGATGTATATGGTTGCTTACTGCTTTCTCTTGCCAAAACATCTGGAATACAAAATCCTGTCATTAGACAGCCCACATGTTAGAAAAACAAAGGACAGGGAAAAAAAAGAAGAAAACCCAGTCCCCCTAAATGGCTGGACAGAGGCTCATTATTGCTATTGCTGGTAGGAAATTAGACATTTAAGGTCATACTTCAAAGCAACTATTTTTATTACAAGAGGCTCAACATTTTGATTTATTGGGCAGCAGAACAAGATTGTGACAAATATTTCCACCTCAAAGAAAAGGCAGACCAGGCCTCTAAGAAATCATATATTAAATAATTTAAAAATGAAATCTCTTGTAGCAATAGATACAATGTGCTTCTACCCTTGGACCCAAGCAGACGATTGCTGTGGGTCAGGCCTAGGAGACAGAGCAACTTCATCTTGTGGGAATTCACTTCTAATCACAGGAGAGCAGCTAAAATTGTTAGAAAGTCCAGGATACCTTTCAACAAAGGCACTACAGGACCTGTGCACATACCTCCCATGTCTCATAACTTTAAGACGAATGCTAAGAACATAGTTTAGGATTTGAGGAGCCTATTAATATAATTGAATTCTACCCCTGTGCCAAGATCAAGGAGAATGAAGAATCAACCAAAGCACCAGAAATGCTGAATGGACTTTCTGAATCACCGGGATAGAAATACCACCCGTCCAGGCTACCTTTAAAAACAAGCACACTTTGCTGAGTTCTGACTTGGAACGTTTAGAACATATTCAATGTGGTCTTATTTACTGCTCGAATGGTATGTGAGATAAAAGCTTACTAACTAGAAAACTGAACTTACTAGAGCATCTCAGGTCTCTCGGTCTCTTTGCCTCTTTGTATGATAATAAGGAACCAAAGGGAAGGAGTCATGGCAACTACTCTGGAAGCCACTGGGCTGATGATTATTACAACAGCCTGCTTTAAAACAATGCCCCATGAGACATTACCAAAATTAGCCAAGGTCATGGAAAGCCTGTGAGAGACAAGATCCCAGCCGGAAGATAGGAGAGAACCAGCCTACAGCTCACAATGCCTTTCAACAGAGACCCAGCTTATCACCTGACAACTCCTAGGACTGTCAGCCTTGGACTTTAAAACATTTGGAAAATGTCCCTAAACATGTTCAGAATCCCCTGGTGTATGTAAAACATCTTTATATGATAACAAACTAGAGACATGGCAGAGGCTCTGTTTGAACAAGTGTGTTAGTGATTTCTGTTCCTGTGAACTTTTCTGCTAAAAAAAGTCTTAATAACTGCTCTGAGGGAATGTAGCCTCTGAATTTTTGAAAACACCATAAAAGTTACGCGGCTCTCTAAACGTTATTAATGAGAGTTCCTGACCTTCAGAGACGTGTGGGGGAGAATTTGAAGGAAAACTGGCTTTGCTGGTGCTGGAGTTGAGGAGAATTCCAAAGGAGACAAAGAGATTCTTACTTTGATCCCCATCAATGTGGAGAGGAGGGATTTTGCTGACTTGTCTGGGAGGTAAGGAGGCCCATCCTGGAACAAACCAGCTATTCGCAGAAGAATGAGAATCAAGCGTAAGATCTCACCGGCTGGTTTGTATTAATTGCCGTTTACTAACAGTTTAAAGCCTCAGAGGAGAGAATGACTGGCAACAAAATTAGTTTATTATACTGGGTACAATAGAAATTAGACTAGCCCCCTCCTTCTCGTCCCCTTTAATGGATTTCCTAAGGCCACTGGAAATACCGTCCCTGGGCTTTCAGGGTGGGCCACAAGGCTCAAGCCAGTTGAGGAAGTAGTTCCTGGCCAACCCTCACGTTCCTCCTCTGGCCTTTGTCTACCAGATTCAAAGGCATTCCTTTGGGAGAGGGCACTGGTTGGCATAAACAGCTTTGAAACTGAGGAGTCCAGAGCCCTCTCTGGAGCACTTGGAAGGTCCGGTATGTTTTTTCTAGGAAACGGGGACAATGGGAAGACTATTTTAGCAGCAAGCGGGACTTGTGATAAGAGCGGACCTCAGAGCTGGGCTCTGTGTGTCTAGTTAATGACCAAACATGGGGAGGAGCAAGAGTACCAGCATTGCCTTAGGATGAAATGGCTGGCATTCCTGAATGCTAGATTCCTCACATCCCAACAGGCAAGACTCAAGTTCACTCACTTGCGAAGAGAGCCCATGACATCCCTTAGCTCTTCCCTCACCTTGGCTTTCAGCTTATTGTGCTGAATGACCTCTCTTAAACCAGGGAGTAATGACTGCTGATTTGACCATTGTCCACTAGGCCTAACTATGTCAGGGGTCAAGATCCCTAGCCACAGAGAATTCAGCTTTCATGGAAAAAAAAAAAACCCTAGAAGAAGGCCTCATTCATGTGCCTAAATATTTAGACACCAGAAGGCAGTGGCTCTGTAGAAGCCAACTAAAAAGGCAGAAGAAAAGTCAGCAAGACTCCTAACTGCCTTATTAAAAGTGTTGAGGAATGCTGGGAGAGACAGCTACACACACAAACACACACACACACACACACACACACACACACACACACACACACACACACACTTAAAACCAGGAACCCTTTCAGGTCTTTGTTGCAGGACACACAGAGTAATGATATCTATCCATTGAGATTTGAAATCCTTTCCCCAACCTGCCAGACAGCTTAATTGTCTTCACGATCCTTGGCCACACGTACAGAAGAGCCCTGTTTTATGTTTTCTAAGATTTGGCAAAGTTGTAAAAAGGGAAAGAATTAAAAAGTTGAGAGGCCAGTTCAGAATATTAAAAGTGAGGTTATTTGTAGAAACTATAAGGTTGCCGAACATAAGTAAAACAAACTCAAGGAAGACACCCTTCTTGTAGACACAGAATTGGTGGGAGGTGATTGTTCCGTCTCTATGAGACAGATTCTCAACCCCATCAGGGTGAACACCCAGAGAAAGGGCTTCTGGGTGATACGTTTTTGTGCAGAGCTAATTTTGTGTAACTTTGAGAAACCGCAGAGTGTTTTCTAATGCAGCACTGCCATTTGATAGCCCCCAGCAGCAGTACAGGACAGCTATGCATGCCCCACATCTTTAATAGTAGCTATTATCAGCTTTTATTCCAGCCAGTCTAATTACTACTCTGTGATAGCTTACCATAGTTTTAGCTCACATTATGCGGTGACTAATAGCGTTGCCCATCTTTGAAGCATGGATCTGTTTTTTTTTTTTTTTTTTCTTCTTCTTCTTCTTAATTTTCTTTGGTAAAGTATCCAACCATTTATACTTATTATTTTCTTTTACCTTTGGAACAAGGTCCTATGTATCACACAAAATCCTCAAACTCATTGTGTTTTCCAGAATGGCTTAGAACTTCAGCTCTGCTGCCTCTGCCTGCTGAATGGCAGCCACGCCCTACTCCGTCCAGTTTATTCTCCGCTGAGACTGATCTCAGGGGTTGGTGTGTGCCAGGCAACCACTCTACCAACGGACGACAGCAACCCCTTTATTATTTCTTTTATTGTCCATTTATTTTTTATTTTATTGCTTATCTTACTATTAAATTTTAACAGTTTCTCCCCTCGGGAATATGTTTTGTATATATGTATATATATGTTTGTGAAAGTCTGAAACTTGCATTTTTCTTTTTTTGAGAGTCTTAGAACAAAAGTTTTAGTTTTGGCGAATTAGAGTTTATGGTATTATCTTTTGTATAGTCCTGTTGTTTTATATTGTCTTTGAGAAAAGTTTCCCTAACCCCAGGACACAAAGACTAATATATTTTCTTATGATGTAAAGCACTTTAAGTTAATTTTTATCCACGGTAGAGATTGAAGACCTCCCTCCCCACATAAATATTTAGCTCTTTCAGCAACATTTGTTGAAAATCTGTTTTCTTCATTACATTTGTTGGTGTGTTAGTCAGATTCAGTTCAAATCTCAGATGATACTTTTTAAAAAAGAATAGTAATTTTCTAGTTGGTTTGAAATGTGTGTGTATGTGTGTGTGTGTGTGTGTGTGTGTGTGTGTGTGTGTGTGTGTGTAACCGACCTAGAATATTCAAACTACTATAGAAGAAAAAATCTTCACATCCAGATACATGGCATATACCTTTAATGCCAGGACTGATGAGGGCGGAGCCAGGAGGACCACATGTTCGACACCCACCTGGACTACACAATGAGACTCTTTCTCAAAATCAAATAATAAAACAAAAGAAAGTAAGCACTTTCAAAACATTTTTTTTTGAGTTTTGTTATATAGCCATAGCTGGCCTAGAACTTGCTATGTATACCAGGCTGGTTTTGAACTCATAGAGTTCTGCTTGCCTCTGCCTCCAGTCTTCAGCAATTTGTGTTGTGAGGTTATATTCTTACATGGTTTTAGGACTTGGCTGCAGTAAACGTAGCAATATGATATTGGTATGAGTCTAGATGTGTGGGGTGGTAAAGGGGAGAGAGGAAGAGAGGGGGAGGGGGAGAGGGAGAGAGGGGAAAAGAGGGAGAGAGGGGGAAAGAGGGAGAGAGAGAGAGAGGGAGGGGAGAAGGAGGGAGGGAGAGAGAGAGGGAGTGAGTGAGTGAGGGAGGAAGGGAGGGAGGGAAGGAAAGAGAGAGGGAGGGAGGGAGAGAGAGAGCAAAAGTAGACCCTTGCTCAGTGTCGCCTAGGACTTGAACTTGGCCACATCTCTGTTTTCAGCTTCCTGTCCTTCCAACCAATCCCACCTTGTGAAAATGTCGAGTTCAGCTCTGTGTTGTCTTCAGTGCTACCGTTGGGCCAACATGCCTTTTCTCCCACAAGCTTACCTCTTAATCTTCAATGAGCCTATGATTTTTGAGTTATGAACAAATAACTCAGGGTGTGAACAGCAGGTTTCATGCAGTGAGCCACGAGGAAGCAAACTTTCTTTCCCACTGAACTTCTCCAGGCCTCAAACCATGGTGGTTTTGTCTAGAGTCTGATAAATTCTGTAAGAGATGCAATGTCTCCAATATCCTTGAATTCAAGATCAGCTTAAGACTGTGGTTCTCAGCCTTCCGAATGCTGTGACCCTTTATTAATAGGTGTTCCTCATGTCATGGTGACCCAACCAGAAAACTGTTTTCGTTGCTACTTCATAAGTGTGATTTTGCTATTGATATGAAAAAAACAATCTAACATGTAGGCTATCTAATTTCCAGCCCCTGTGGAAGGGTCATTCACCCCCAAAGGGATCGTGGCCCCCAGATTATGAACTACTGGCCTACAAGATTGGTTGGGAACTGTTAATAGTCTCTCCCACAACACTCAGTGAAATAATTGTACAGTGATGTTTAACTTTCCTCCTTTTTCTAGCTCCTAAAACAAGCTTCCTTCTGTGTTTAACATCTCAAGGGAAAGATGCTAGAAATGGTGATTATCGTTAGTGACATTATTGGGTTTTTCTTAACAGTAAACTCCAGTCTAACAATCACCACTCGGTGGTGATTTAGGAGCTTAAATGGATCTCTCCATTTATCATTTTACAGTCATGTAACAAGGAAGTGGTTCCTGGACTCTGGTATGGTGACCTGGAGGTCACTGTCATACAAACTTAAATGATTTGCTGATTCAGTGTCTGTCCATCTACTCATTTAGTCAGAGGAGAAAGCAAACATGGGGTTGCCTCCCATTTCAGTGTCATCTGTTGCAACAGAACAGTCACGCCACTGGCCCCCAACAGATCTTGTCTTCTAAGAACCACGTTCTCTGTGGAGTTTTTATTACAATGTAGTAATCTTGTGGCTTCAAGGCAAGATTTAGCAAGAGTCTGAGATGGAATACTAGAGAGACTCTTTTTGGGAAGCAGTTTTGGAGAGGTGATGGGGAGAATTAAAGAAAGTATGTGCATTTAGTTTAGACCCAAGGAGCCTGGTGTGTGTGGTATAGAGCAAGCAATCTGTCAGATCAAACCACTCGAAAGCATAATGTGAAAAACCGTTATCAGAATCTGTGCTTGCTTTTAGAGTCTTACCCTTGTGATCTCCCACTTGGAATGCAAATGAAAAGGCAAGTAAATCTGATGTACTTCCGGCTAAGCAGGGATGGTTTATGAGCATGAGGTCTAAGCGGGGTGCATATGTGGGGGAGGCTCCATTGCAGGCCTGACAGGCTCCACTGAGTAAAACACTCAGAGGATGAAGGTATCCAGACCTGTGTCCTGCCAGCCTAACTGTAAGGCTGGCTTCCACTCACGGAATGGCCCATCAATAGACAACAGCAATTGTACTGGCTAAAGCTGCACTCCTGATTGGTCATGCTTCATACATTCACATATTTTAGTCACATATTTCACCCCCTTACCTTTAGTGAATACTATATGCATACATACACACATATATGTATATATATATATATATATATATATATGTATATACATGTGTGTGTGTGTGTGTATGGTGTATATGATATATATTATATACGTACTGGAGAGTGAGCTTGTCTTGAGGCTTTGCACGTATTGGACCAAGTGCTTTGAACAAGATTGTATCTTGAGGTCCTCTTCTTCTTCTTCCTCCTCCTCCTCCTTCCTCCTCCTTCTCCTTCCCCCTCCTCCTTCATTTTCCTCCTCCTCCTCCTCCTCCTCCTCTTCCTCCTCCTCCTCCTCTTCCTCCTCCTCCTCCTCTTCCTCCTCCTCCTTCTTCTTCTTCTCCCTCTCCTCCTTCTCCTCTTCATCCTCCTCCTCCTCCTCCTCTTCTTCTTCTTCTTTTGATGCTGTTACCCAGTGCTTCTTCTTTCTCTTCCTCCTTCCTTCATGTTTTGTGGAGACAGGGTTTCACTATGTAGCCCTGGATGTTCTGGAACTCACTATGTAGACTAGGCTGGCCTTGAACAAATATCCTCCTGCCTCTGCCTCCCAAGTGCTGGGATTAAAGGCGCACAGCACCACACCCGTTTTCAAATACCATATTCTTAAGAGAACCTCAAGGGTGCATGTCTTCTTGCCTCGACCATTTTTCAACTCTAGAAAATATTTGAAGCTGCGAGAAGCATGGTTTATCCTATTGCAGGAATCCAGTTTCAGAAATGATCATAACTCAGAAGGACACTCAGGGACAGGATTGTGTAGTGGCCGTGGGAGGAGCCATGAGAGGATTACATCCATTGGCTCCAGGAAGAGTTGCCATGAAACTGCTGCCACCGAGCTTTCCGTTCCAGACACTGACTCCCTTGGTCACAATCCTTCAGGTCCCAGGCAGTTGTCTCAGGAAGAATCCTTACCCAACAATAACGTGAAGGTAAAGGAGTCACAAGAATGCTAAGGGGGTCTGGCCAAGAGAAACATAAAGTGGAGAACTGCATCACTGTGAGTTCTAGACATCATAGACAAGGCTAAAAATGCCAGAGAGGGACCAGAACTGCAGAAGCCGAGACACTGCTTCTACAGCCACAGTGGTCATGCAAACAGCTTTACCCAGGTAGGCAGTTGGCGGTATTAAAATGGCTTTCTGCTGGATGGAGCAGTGTGGGCTCAGAAGCCTCTGGTTGGTGCCTCCACTTCCGAAAGCAGGATTGCTGATGCTCCTGACCATCACAGATCTGTGAAAGTGGATCAACCCAAGATGGAATCTCTCCTGTCAGACCTAGACTGATGGGAAATCAGAAAGATAATACAGAGCAAGTCATGCCTGCTTGCCCCAGATAAGCACTTTCTAATGACCCAACAGTTATTTCTTCTTTCTGTAATACTCTATGCCCTGCATCACATATATGTATGCACACATTTATAAAACAAAGCTTTAATATATTTTATGCCTGTATAAAATTAGACAAAGCGCTCTAAATAGATCCAGTTCCTGCCTCAGGTCTATATGACTAATGAATCCTGTCTTCTATCAGCAGCAAGCACTTTTTTCTGCTGGGCCATTCTGCCAGCCCTGGAACCCCCCCCCCCCCACCTCCCTTGGAGAAACAACCTTGTCCTGATTTTGGTCCCTCTTTTGCTTCCTGGTTAGCCATGTTGTGAACACCAAGCAAACATACTTTCCCACCATGGACTGAGCTATCCTAACATGTCTTTCCCAACACTGTAGACCGAACACACGAGCCAGGAAACACCATTCCCTCCCTTACGTTGTTTCTGTCAGGTTTTCTGGTCACAGAGACATGAGTCACTGATACAGAGAAGTCCTGCCTCACCACCCTCCTCTGTCATTCATGTGTCCCTCTCCTGTGTTCTGTGCCTCTAGATACAGCCACAGTAACAAAGCCCAACACTTCTCGGACCCTCATTTCTGTGGGTAGGTTCGATGTGGCCCTCTCCTATGCACATGGTCTGCCTCCGTCCAGTGCACATTGCTGAGGGCTGGACCTTGTCGTGGCAGTGTGGAGGGGAGAGTCCCTACTGCCTTCCTGGATGAACTGGGTTAGCTGTGGGGAGTGTGAGCTGCATCAGGGAGGGCTATGCTACCCGCTGGGCTTAGCCTCTTTCATACATGCCCATGTCCCCCCTTTGCTCTCTACCAGGAGCTGGGGTACCCTGATGCCCTTCTTTAATAGGGCTGCCTAATCTGGGATATCTCAGACCTGTGAGCCAAAATAAACCTTCTTTTATATGTTACAGGTATTCTATGATAGCACCAGAAAATGGACTCCACCAGATCCACATGTACCGTTAATATATGCCACAACTGCACACAGTAGGTACTGTAGCTGTGCCCATTGTACAGGCTGGACATCCAAGGCAGGGAGAAATTAAGCAACCTCCTCTTTAGTGTCTGTAGCTGTTAAGAGAGGCAGGAAAGAGAGTTTATCAGAGCCTGGATTCTTCATCGCCCTGTGTACTCAGGCTGATATTGTTGGCTCTGTACCTTTTTGTGGCCTCCTGTGGAACCTTAGTGGCTCTTTACAAGAGCACCTACTATATCCATATATACCATATATATACCTGGCTTTTCTAAGGTCCCATAGCCCTTTGTCAGCCTTTTGTTAAAACTCATCTATCTAGAGCCGGATGCTTCTGTCTCTTAAACTTCCTTCCTTCACCAATTTTATTTTGAGGACTGAAAAAATAAAAAGACCTGAGTCTTTAAAAAGCAACAACAATTTGTTTACATGTGTATGAGTGGTCAGTGGTCAGTCTTCAGGCACATCCAGAAGAGGGCTTTATTGGATCCTATTACAGATGGTTGTGAGACACCATGTGGGTGCTGGGAATTGAACTCAGGACCTCTGGAACAGTAGCTACTGCTCTTAACTGCTAAGCCATCTCCCCTAGCCCACATTGAGGAATTTTTCAAACTGAAGCTATGCAATTAACCATAAAATCTGGGCCCCTGTTTGGTGCCCGGTGCCATTCTAAGCTCTTTCCACAACTACCTCATTTAATCATCTTAATAACCCCTTGAGGTTGTTTTTTGTTATTTTCCTACTTTTCGAAAAGTAGGCAGATTCCAGTTAGTGATCCTGGAGACAGGCTTCCAACCGAGTCCATGGGGATCCAGTGCCTATGCCAACAGTACTGAACCCCATTGGCTCCCTGCACTGGATTGGCAGATTCTGGGCTTGCCCAGATCTGTGTTCAAAACTCTCATACCAGATATGGATACTTTCTTCTTTCCTACCAGCCAGCAAAGGCCTGTCTTAATTCTTAATATTTTATGACGTTTGTGTGCGCGTGCGTACTTACTTGTATGGATCTAGGTGCCACTGCAGAATAGAGTTGGGAACCGCCCACATTTCAGAACTAGGTGCCCTCCTCCCCTGCCAGCACTTTACTCACTCAGCGCCAGCAGCTGTGACATCACTAGCTGCCAAATGTGACACTTATCCACTGTTGCCATGAGTTGCGTACCCTTTATAAACCTCCCCCGCACTTCTCCCCATCCTGCTCCCCCGACCCCATCCCGAGTTAGAATCCAGCACTTTGCCCCACTGCACCTCAATAAATCTCTTGCGTGAGGTCTTCTGTGTTGTGTGGTCTCTGCGGTATCTCTTGGCTCCCATTGCCAAACTCTTCCACGACAAAGCCCTAGCACAGAGGAATCAGGTATTCTGGAGCCTGAGTTACAGGCATTGTGAGCTGTCTGATGTGGGTACGAAGAACTGGAACTCTGGCTCTTAAGCCTTGTACCAGCAAGCACTGTAGCCTGGCTAATGCATGCTAGCAATATGCTGTCTATGTGTGTCACCGCAGGTAATGGATCCTTAGCAACCCTCATGAGTTTATACAGGTTGCTTCTATCTGGTTATTCTCCCATCTAAGCTGTTCATGTATACTAAACACAGTCTTTTACTTCTCAAATAGTAGTTCGTAATTTTTGTTTTAAATTTTTGAGACAGAGTCTTGCTTTCTGGAAGCTGGGATTTAAGGTGTGTGTCACCACACTAGGTTTTTTTTTTTTTTTTTTTGCTTCCACAATCTCCAAAAAAAAAAAAAAAAAAAAAATGTCAGTGGACTATACCTACCAAGACTACAAACTACAGACCACAGACCACAGTTTATTCCTGTCTAACCTTCGTGGTGTGATTGGTTCTTATGTTTGCTAATTGTTGATGAAAAAAATAAATCCCAAGAGTCATGCTTTGTGACAATGTGAAGCTGATGAAAATTAAAGGTACACCAGCACATGTCTGCTTTCAGTCTCAGGACCACGTTTGAGTTTCAGTAGCCAAACTGATTAGCAGTAAAGAAGACCTATGCGTGGCAAAACCGATCGTTATCTGTCTGTTTTAGAAAAGTCAGCTGAGGGCTTCTCCTCCCATTGGTGCCCAACAAGGCCATCCTCTGCTACATGTGCAGCTGGAGCCATGGGTCCATCCATGTGTACTCTTTGGATAGTGGTTTAGTCCGTGGGAGCTTTGGTTGGTTGGTATTGTTGCAAACCTCCTTCAAACATTTCTCTGACTCCTCATTGGGGACCGTGCTCAATGGTTGGCTGAGAGCATCCTCCTCTGTATTTGTCAGGCTCTGGCAGAGCCTCTCAGGAGGCAGCTATATCAGGCTCCTGTCAGCATGCACTTTTTGGCATCAGCAATAGTGTCTGGGTTTGGTGACTGTATAAGGGCTGGATCTCCAGGTGGGACAGTCTTTGGATGGCCTTTGCTTCAGACTCTGTTCCAAACTTTGCATATTTTCTCCGAGAATATTTTTGTTCCCCCTTCTAAGAAGGACTGAAGCATCCACACTTTGGTCACTGTTCTTCTTGAGCTCCATGTGGTCTGTGAATTGTAAAATGAATATTCTCAGCTTTTGAGCTAATATTCACTTACCAGTGAGTGCATACCATGTGTGTTCTATTGTGACTGGGTTACCTGACTCAGGATGATATTTTCTAGGTCCATCCATTTGCCTAAGAATTTTATGTAGTCATTATTTTTAATAGCCGAGTAGTACTCCATTGTGTAAATGTACCACATTTTCTGTATCCATTCCTCTGTTGAAGGACATCTGGGTTCTTTCCAGATTCTGGCTATTGTAAATATATATGCCCAGGAGTGGGATGGCTGGGTCCTCAGGTAGTAAGTATTATGTCCAATTTTCTGAAGAACTGCCAGGCTGACTTCCAGAGCCCTTGTACCAGCTTGCAATCTCAGCAACAATGGAGTAGTGTTCCTCTTTTTCACATCCTCGCCAGCATCTGCTGTCACCCGAGTTTTTGATTTTAGCCATTCTGAGTGCTGTGAGGTAGAATCTCAGGGACGTAAACTTGGTCAAATTACATGCTACCTAAGTATGAAAATGTATCTGTGAAATCCATCACTGTGTATAATGAATATACAATAATTAGTCTAGTAAGCACGCCTTTTGGGAGACAGAAAAGCAATGCTTATGAGACTATGAACTAGTTTTCAGAAATCAAAAGAGCAACACCTGCCAATTCTGGTTTGCATCATACAGAAGCTGGGGGGGGGGGAGTGGGACAGAATGTTCTAGACTGTGATGTAGAAATGTAAGCCAAATAAACCCTTTCCTTCACAACTTAAAAAAATTCAGAAGGAGGATTAGTAGTTTGTCACTGTCATGGCTACTAGTCCTATTTATTTATTTATTTATTTATTTATTTATTTAACTGGAGGATGGCGTGTTAAAAGCTGTCACTGAGATGCCAGAAAAGGTAAAGGCTGTAGCACGTTCCCTAGGTTTTATAGAGAGCTCCTCATTCTTTAGCTTGATGGCTGGCCACCTTTAGAGAAAATATCTTGCATATTGTTTGGATGCATCACTTGTCAATCAAAACTTAACGGCCTACAGGAAAAGGTATAATAAAAGGCAGGACATCCGATAGGGAGACTGATTTCTGGGATAGAGAAAAGGTGGGGGGGGGGCGCGCAGGAAAGAAGAGGAAGAGAGAAGCATTTGGCAGCTAAGCACAGGTAGCCAACCACGAGGCAGGACATAGATTAGAATAAATAGGATATTAGTTATGATTGTATCCAAGAACCAAAGCTAATAGCCAGGGTGTGTGTTAATATATTTTGAGTCTCAGAGTTGTTATTCCAGGAGTCTGGGGCCTGGAGAGAACTCGAATTTAACATCCACCCACTTGGTGACTGTCAGGATGAGAGGGGTTTTAGAATTACTGGTGTAGAAGAAGCTGAGTGGAGATGACGCTTCAAGATGGCAGTCTGAGCGTGGCGGGAATCAAAGTGACCAGACGGAGCCCACGGAGGGTTCTGGTGTAAATGGGAAATAATTGGAAATCCAGGAGCAAGCATCCACTGGAAAGGAACCCATTGCGTATATTAGAGAAACAGTGAGAGTTGATAGAGGGTCATTTCTAAGAGCGCAGAAGGAAGCAAGTTCTGAGCATTGCCTCACCTATGAAAACTGCATGACTAACCTGGGTCACATCAATTATTTAGGCCACTTGTCTGGTCCTGATCGGGTGCCTCCTGTTGATATGTCTTCGTTTAGATGAGTGATTTCAACAACACTCTCTTGAGAACCATAGCTAAGAGCCCCCGGCTTCCCACTGATTCCTCAGCCCAAGGCCTCCTAAGTGCGGGAATTCCACAGCTGTGCTTCCGTGGTAGTCGACATTGACAAGACGAGAGAAATCAAGATAAAGAGAGAAGATCCATGTGTCAGGCCTTGACACGGAGCTTAAAACAAAAGCCTTACACGAAAATGGGCAAAGAATGTTCTTTGGATAAACTCCGACATTTCGCATGGTCTGGTTCCATCTCTACAGTTAATGCGTCTAAGGAAGGGACAGAAAGTCCAGGGCAGTGACCGAAGCAGAGCCTTCCAAGTTTCACAACCAAGATGCAATATTCTGTTTGATCCTTTCTCAGGACCATGACATAGCCCTTACTCACCCTTCAAAGTCCTTTCACAATCTAGAGAAAACAAGCCGGGAGACTTAGGCAACTCCTTAATCCCATGACTGTTGGGAGAAACACTCCAAGTGTTTCTGTCTGTCTGCACCGGTCATGTGTTCCAGATGGACTGCACATGCTGGTGGGTGAACGTGCCATGCCTGGGAAACTCGAAAATGTGTATTTGATCAGTGAACTCAAGGACTTGGTCACTGGTGAAAACTCACTTTTCCCTTGGACTTGTCCACCCAGACATGTTTGCATTATGATGACAATTTGTAATTACACAAAGTCTTTCAACCTCAAAAATCTTCAAAGTCCTTTTAGATGGGAAATGTTCTCAGGCCTTCCGTTTGGCTTCCCCGGGCCATTCTGCTGGTCTAAGTCTTATGGGGTGGCGAGTTGTCCTATAGTCACTGCTAGAGAGGGAATAGAGAATTCAAGGCAGAACTGAGGGCTGTAGTCAAAACGCTCCCTCTGGAGTTGGATTACAGATCGCAGACAGCTCCCTCACCACGTACAGCCAGAGACGTTCTAGTGGAGTGAACTCTGAGAAGGGGACACATGGTGTTTTTCTGAGTTAAGGTAATACCACAGCATCTCTTGTCACCATTGAGCCTTCCTTCCGGACTTAGCCTTTTTTTTTTGGTTTTAGAATCTCTGAAGGAGGATTAACAAGGAGTGCATGACAGCATGTGACAATGAGGCAGAACTTGTCTATGATGTCTTTTCCAGATTCCCTGCATCTATCTGCCTCTGAGTTTGTTTGCCTGCAGTAGAGGTACATAGTTCTGGCTGCAGATGGCTTCCCACCTCAGGCATCAGGGTCTCCTGCCTCTCTCTACTCAAGGGCTTTCTGTGCTTCCCAGGGAGCTACTCAACTCTCTCACAGCAAGCAAGATGTTTTCTGGATTAGCTATTTCCAGTTCGGGTTGGCAGATGGGTATGCCCACATGGGTGGCTGTCTCTCTATCTGACTTTTGAGTGGTTCAGAGCTTAGGGAAGCTCTCCATCTTCCTGCCAGTGCACAGAAACAGGCAAGAGAGTTGTTCTGGAGTTCTGGTTGTTAGTGCTGCTGGCATGATTGTGTGGGTGAGGATGTCACTCATGGGTCATAGGGAAGTCACACTGTCTGTGGATAGGTAGGAAGTGTACAGTGTCACTCAAGTTTGTTCTCTGTCTTTGGCAATACACAGCTTCTCTGAAAGGAGCTGTAAAGACAAAGGAAAGACCTAGAGGGCACCGAGGACATGACTAATGGGTTACCATTAGAAAGCTGTGTTGTTATTACAAATCTCAATGTTTTCTGAGATCAGAGTCTTTAGATGCTTCTATCATTGTCCTAATTACTCTGCATGCTTGACTTAGTGGCACCCACTGGTTTATGTTATTCTTTGACCTGGGAATCTTGAGATTGCCTTCTCCTTTCTTTCATTTCCTTCTTTCTTCACATATACTGTTCAAAACACCAGCCCTCTTGTGGTGGTATAAATAAGAATGGCCTCTCATAGGCTCATATATTTGAATGCTCAGTCAGTAGGCAGTGGCACGGTTTGAGAAGGATTAGGAGGTGTGGCCTTTGTTGGAATAATAGGCGTGGCCTTGTTGAAGGATTGAAAGAAAATTTTTCATTGGGTATCGGCTTTGAGGTTTCAAAATCCATGCCAAGCTTAGTATCCCCCTTCCTCATGTACCTCCTCTGTCTGTCTGTCTGTCTGTCTCTCTCCCTCTGCCTGTGTATCAAGTTATAGCTTCTCCAGCACCATTTCTGTCTGCCTGTCACCATGTTCCCCCACCATGATGATAATGAAGCTCTGAACTGCAAGTCAGCCTACAATTATAAGAGTCTCTTTGGTGGTGGCATTTCTTTACATCAAGAGTGACAAAGACACCTCCCTTCTCTGCACCATGATTCCAGAAGTCAGGGAGGTCACATATGCTATTTTTAATTTCTTTGTGCTCAAGATGATTCCACGATCCTCACACATATTAAACCTGCATTCTACTATGGAGCCATGTCTCCACCTCTCCCACAATTTTTATCCTCATTTTTACATCTTTGATAACTCATTCATCAGTATGTGATTTGGAAGGGAGGAAGTCAAGAAAAGAATTGTGTCCTAAACCTGACCTTAAAGGTCAGATGATAAGACATGGTTTTAAATGAAGAATCTAAGGCCAAAACTCACCATCTCAAGGAAACGAGTTACCAACAGATGGGAACAAGATGATGCCATGAGAAATGACAAGCAATAACAAGAGTAGTTCACAATTATTGAGTAGTTTTACACCAAGTACTCTTGAATCTCTTCTCATAAATACATATTTAATGAATGTAACTGTGAGGTTGAAGTGCTTTTGTGTCCACATTTTGTAGCTGAGGTGATCAGATCATAGAAAGCTCGAGCAATCGACCCAGGGCTGCCCAGTGGCCACGTGGCATTGTTGATACATGGAAACAGGGAGTCCAGCTTGACAATCTGCGCTCTTAACAGTTAACGCTCCCATTTTGTCAGAATCATTAGGTGTTAGGTGTTTGGAAATGGGGAGCCAGGCATTTCAGCTAGAGGACAGAAGCATTTTCTAGATGCCAAAACTGCCCTGGTCCTAAGACCTGGGACTGTTCGCTTCTCTTATAGGAACTGCTGTAGCTGAATGTTGGATGTGATCTCCATTTGACCAGGAATACATATCAGGCATAAATAAGTAACATTTATCTTGTCTTACATATGGGTTTCCTAGGCCTCCCTCCCTTCCTCTTTTTCTCTCTACCCTCCCCACTCCAACCGCTCTTCCTCCCTTCCTTTCTGGTGCTCAGCAGCAAGCTGTTCCAGTCTGGGATGATCTGAGAAAAGGGCAAGAAAGAACAGTCTATTCTGGGAATGCAGGCGCCGCTGCTGCTTTGGACTTGCTTCCAGCAGAAATCCCCCTGCAGATCGTATCTTCCACGTGTCTGCTCAAACACTAAGATAAATGTCATGAGACAGGAGCAAGGGAGAGCCTTCTAACACACCAAGATGCTTGAAATCAGAGAATCCTGTAGGGCCTAGCGAAGACTTTTATCTCTCCAATTCATTTCTCTAGGGAGTCTTTACTGCCCCAGATTTAATATCACCCTTGAGTGACTGGGGTGCAGGAACTGATAAAAATTATTTTCACCCTTTGTATGGAGTCCCTGGTGCACCAGGAAGCCAGTGCCTCAAGAGAAGAGCCACAAATGACTGTCACAAAATGTGGGGCCACAAGGAAGCAGTGTGCACACTGGCCTGGAAAAACAACACCCCGGGGTCACAGGTGTATTTTACAAGCTTGTAGTTGATTCCTCTTAAGGGCAAAGTCTAATTGTGTCTTAGATCTCAAAGTTGTGCTTCACAGAGTTCACTGTAGCCCTTAAAAATTTTTATCTTCTGTTTACCAGGGCTGGGCAGGTTCAAAGCCTTACTATTGCGTGGTTGCCTTTGCCTCACCCTTCCATTTGCTGCAGCCAAGAATGACGACCCTGATCATGCCAGGCTGTTTCTCGAACGTAACTGGAAATATTACGCAGCATGGCTGCCTCCCTTCTGGGACTGGAATATGAGATATTGTATAAGCTTGCCTCACATCCTTCGAAGCACATGGGGGTGGGGGCTTTCTCCTGACAATTCCCACACTCTGTCCTCTTGAGTGTGCAACCCCTTCTCCCAAGTCTGAATTCTCTTCTCACACTCAGAATGATAATGAAAACACAGACTCAGTGGGTATGCTGGCTCTTAAAACCTAGCGCTCAGAAGACAGAGGCAGGAAGAACGTGAGTTCAAGGCCAGCCTGAGCAATATAGGAGAAGCTTCTCATAAAAAGAAGACAAAAAGAAGAGGAGGGCAAAGGGAAGAGGAGGAAGAGAAGGGGAAGGAGGAGAAGGAGAAGAAGGAGACAAGCAAGAGAGAAGAAATCCTGGCCCTTAGCTCTAGCATGCGTGGTTCTTCTTTGCAGAGTCCCTTAAATTTTAAATGACATGTATACAGACACAAACCTGGCTGCTCTTCCAACCGCTGCTTTATTCCAGTGGTTCTCACCCTTCCTAAGATGGAGACCCTTTAACACAGTTCTCCATGTGATTGTGACCCACAACCATTATTTTTGTGACTATTTCATAACTGTAATTCTGATACTGTTATGAATCATAATGTAAATGTCTGACGTGCTGGTGGCTTTAACCCTGTGAAGGGGTTACTCGACCCCTAAAGGGGTTGTGACCCACAGGCTGAGAACTGGTGCTTTTTACCAATCCAAAGGCAGAAATGTGTACAAAGTAGCCAGTGGTAAGAGTCTGAGTTCTCACAAGGCCATCATTCTCTTGCAAAGCACAGCATGGCCTGGGGCAACAGGCTTTACTGTTTCAATAGCTGGGAACAAATGGCTGGTCTAGGTGGCTCCTAGAGTACTGTCTCCAAGCAGCCCACCAGGGCCTCAATGCAGGTCTCTATGCTTTGTACAGACACCTCCTTGCCTCCAGGCTCCAGGCCTTGTCTCACATTGTTTCAAGAGCTTTGCATCATGGAGGTCAAAAGGAACAAGCCGGGCCAGGCCTCACCTTAGCACCAGCCAAAGTTGTCAGCACTGGATGGAGGAATCATCAGCCCAGCCAGGTAAGAGGCTAAGGGAAGCCTCTGCCTCCGAAATACTGAAATACTTTGCATTTTTTTCTTTGCTTTTGCAGATGAACAATGGTGAGAGATGAATTCTTCCTTCTGAATGTTACTTCATGGTCCACAGGCCTGCATTCCAGAAAACTGAGGAGCAGGTTTGGCCTTTACCACCTTTGTAAGTTTGTGTATGTGTATGTGTGTGTTAGTTTTTTTCTCTTCTGCACCAGCTCATTGTAAAATTTTATCTATTCATTTACTTGTAAGTATGCATTACGCAAACATTCTAAGTGCAGTGCCACAATTCTAGGGGCTAGGCAAGGGGAAGACCCTACAGACCTAGCTCAGTAAACTAAGCTGCTGTTGGGTTTTGCCACAATAGTGTGCTCAGAGTCACAAGAATGCACAGATTTACCGGCAAGAAAATTATAGCAGACATTGACCTAAGCAGCTGCCTTGCAAAGAACCTAAATACTCCATAATGAATCTTCTCGAATGTTACCACAGAACATATACTCACTTTTCTACTTTGTGTTTAGCAATCTGTTGGGTAAATAGAATCAGTTAAACCAATTTCCTTCCCTTTGTCAGAGCAGGTGACTCGTACCTTTTTCCCTTTCTTTAAGGGAGCTGGCACTGGCTACCTGTTTTGGATTACTTCCTCGAAAGGGCCTTTCAAGGGGTTCTGTTCTATTTTTTGCTTTGGGCACAGGAATGAGTGCTGTTTTCCTACATAGAGTATCTTCTGTGGTCTGAGCCCCGCCGGACATCCTCCCTGGAAAACTTTTCTCCAGGCCTCTTAGGCCATGAGGGATAGAGACAGGGGAGAGAGAAGGGGTGGAGGAGGGGGCACCAGCCTTTATAGGAAAGTGGAGAAAACAAACCACACAGTTAATTAGAAAATGCCAATGAAGCAAGTCCAAGTTTTATGGGTTTCTCGAATGGGTTCCTAACTCGGCCTGCCCGCTCCATGCAGGTGCTTGCAACCTCCAGTCCCATATGGTGTTTGGCTGCCCTGGGCCTCATTCTTTGTTTAGCCCAGGATCCTGTAACTGAATATCGCTTAATAACTTTTTATAATAATGTAGCTTGGACCAGCTTCTAGATCCAACCAACCTCTGCTTCCTACAGACTCCCCCTGTCCTCCTGGCACACCTGCAGGGAGATACAGCCCCTGGTTGCCCCCTAGGGCAATAACCACATCCCAGGGTTACAAAGAACCAGCTGTGGCTTCAATGAGGGAGGAGGCCGAGCATAGCGCCTACTCTTGAGAAGCAATTTGTTTCACTTAGGACCTGCCGGGAGGGCTGGGGTCCTGTGATTTGGGAAAAAAAAAAAAAAGCAGAGTTTTTTTTTTTTTTTTAACTTTAAAAATATTTTATGGTAATGCATAACACACAAGCAAGCCCTGGCTTATGCAATTTGATTTATAGGCACCCCTGAGAGGCCCAGGTCACTTGGGAACCCGACAATGGCTGGGTCAGGCTTGTTAACAAAGAGATTCTCTCTCCTCTTCATTTATGTGGTTTATCCCCTTTTCTGATACCTCCCTTACACCCCCTCTGTGCCCCCTCTTAACTAAGGGCATCACACTGAGAAAGTTCTCTGTGGCTGAGCTTCAGACTCAGCTGGGCTTCTGGTTTTACTGCTGCAATGAGATTAGCCTGGAGTTCCTGAGAGCGGGTGCTCATTTGATTCTCTTGGGTCTGTCTATACCTCAGAACGTCCAGGGAGCTTTTGAAAGATCCGGGTACCTGGTCTCACTGCACCAAATAGGAAGTGTTCAGGTGAGCACCAGAGTGTCTGGGCAAATGATTCTCCTCAGGAACGCCCTTCAAGGAAGACACATCTATGGTCACTTGAGGTCCCTTGATGTCCTTCCCTCTGCCATTTGTTCTGGGGTTGGGGTGGGGTTTGCTTGAGACTAGTAGTGTGTCCTTCTGTGCGACAAAACACAACAGCCAGAGAGAGGAGGGAATGAGGCAGGAAACTGCACTTTGCCAGGCACCTAGGACTCTAGAGATAGAATGAAGAAAAATAAACAGGCGTGTCCCGGTCCTGGAGTCCTGAACAGGGAGCAGCGGGTCAGATATGTCTGCAAATGTCCTTCATCATAGAAGGATTTTGACATTCAGACTCCATGACCCTTAAGGGCTAGAGGTGGAAGAACAGAGCACGGGAAGAAGTTTCTGCCCTCTTGCGTTTACTCCCACAGTGGTTTCGCTTCTAACACTGATTGTCAGTCAGAACCTGAACCACAGCGGCAGCTACGTTAGCATCTACTACACATGAGGGAGGCTGAAGAACTGTGCTATCTATTCATTTTGTATTATCTCACCAAACCTGAGGGGGGGGAGGGAGAGGGAGGGGAGGAGGGAGGGGAGGAGGGGGGAGGAGGGAGGGGAGAGAGAGAAGGGAGCCAGAGACAGAAAAAGAAAAAAAGGGCAGAGGGTTAGAGAGAGTCAGACAGCCCAGGAGAGGCCAAACAGTTCTTTTTGTACAGCAAGCCAGGCCTACCTGGCTGTTGCTAGGTAACTGTTGAGAGGAGCATCAAAGGAATGTCATCAGGTCCGATCACTGTCTCCATTTTAGGTGTGAAGATGAGATGGTTTTGAGGTCATTTGCTGCACCCAAAGAACTCACTGCTGGTAAAGGTAGGGGTGTGGGTTCAAAGCCAGCTGATGCCTTCTCTACTCTGTGATCGTGCATTTGCTTGACATGACCCAGGAAGCAGGACCCCAGCCTGAAAACCACCAGGAATCATATTGTCATTTACAGGCGTCCTCAGAGCCCTAATGCATGTTGCTTTTCCTAAGGAAACACCTGCATTATTCTGGACACAGACCTTGGGAAAGCCCAGCAAAATGGGGTTCTCAGCACAGAAGTACTATATTCCTTTAGATACTATTCTTAAGAAACAAAGCCTAAAGGAGGCTTTAAATTTTGTGCGGATGCTCGGGACATGGCTTTCCTTTCTTGCCTCCTCCCAGTCCTTGAGATAGGTGTAAAGGCTACTGATTGATTTTGGCTGAGACAGAGCGCTAGGGACACAGGTCAGTAGAGACTGCCCCCTGCAGGGTCCAGCCTCCTATTTACCAGGTACCAATTCTGGGCCCGAGCTTCCTTCCAACTGGTTTCTCAGGCCCTTCTAACCTACACAACTGCCTTGAGGGACACACGCATCCTCTTTGACTCTGTGGACACAAGCATAGCTTGCAGGCAGATGTCACAATAGATGAATTCCCACTTTGCTATTCCAACTGTGGGTCAAATGTGTTCATTCACCTGCCTGTCTCCTGTGGGCCATAGGGGGATAGGGGGAAGTTGACAGCCCGGAGAAACTGCTAACGAAGCAAGACTTGATGCAAGCTGCCTAGACAGACACATTATCTGGGAGTAAAGGCTCAGCCTTCAGGAAGATTTACGGCAGGATGTGAGGGGGAGTGGATCTGAAAGCGTGTGTATGTGGTGTGGGGAGTAGCTGAAGGTGCTGAGCCATTCTGTAGTTAGAGTGCAACCTTTTGTTTCCAAAGCCACATTGCTGAGGCAACGTTTGCCTGCCAGCAGCGCAGTCCTCACATAGTCACTTGAGAGTCCTGCATTCTGTTTAGCTATCAAGTACATTGGCACTTGGTATCTGGATTACATTAGCCTAAAGATGTTAGGAGAGTCATTGATGTATGCTGCAGATTAATAAAGGTAGAATAGAGAAGTGTGTGTGTGTGTGCTTGTGTGTGCGCGTGTGTGTGCGTGTGTGTGTGTGTGTGTGTGTGTGTGCCTGTGTGTGTGTTTCTCTTTGGTTCTCTGACTTAAGTGCAGATAGAAATGGGTAATATTATCCAAGGGAGGAGGCGTTCTTAGGCGCTGGATACCGTGCCTGTTCCCCGGGTTCACCCCTGCTAGTCTGTAACATTACCACATCACTACCACCGTTCTTTGCACAGTAGACATGGCACTAGAGGGAGGCTGAGGCACTGGGTTGGCTAGGCCAGCTATGACCTGCCCTAGGCAATATGGGGCAAAACAAAGGGTGAGTGATGGGAGGCACCAATCCACTCTTTCTGATGTTAGCAGGGCCCAAGCTTCCTCCATCTGACTCTCAGTGCCCAGGCTTCCTCCATCTGACTCTCAGTGCCCAGGCTTCCTCCATCTAACTCTCAGTGCCCAAGTATCTTCCATCTGACTCTCAGTGCCCAGGTTCTCTCCATCTGACTATCAGTGCCCAGGCTTCCTCCATCTGACTCTCAGTGTCCAGGTTTTCTCCATCTGACTCTCAGTGCCCAAGTATCTTCCATCTGACTCTCAGTGCCCAGGTTCTGTTCATCTGACTCTCATTGCTCAGGCTCTCTCCATCTGGCTCTCAGTGAAGAGCCAAGTTTCTTCATGTTTTAATGTCAGATTCTCAGTCTTCAATTTCCTTCTTGCTTCCTGATATTTTCTAGAATGGAGTTTACTTTGCCATATTGTTCAAAAGAGAAAAAAAAAAAAAAGCCTTTTTTTTGGGGGGGGGGGGAAGCTAACTTATTTTATAACCAGTCACATATCAAGTAACCTTGTTATAATCATTTGTCAAAATTTGACTCTCTTACAGTGTGCGATTGATTTAGTGGCACGGGAAACTGTGATAATCCAATTTATTTCTGCCCTGACTGTAATTGTATATACCAAAAATGTGTGTGGGTTTCTATTGTCTCTGAGTTCAAAGTATATTCCTGTGTGTATCTGTTTTCCTGAACAAAGGTCTTAAGTCTCTAAGAGCATCATGTTCTCTTTCAGAAAAAAAAGTGTGTCACATTGGGTTTGTCCCATGTCTTGTAGGTTGGTTTGCTATGCAACCTTCTCTACCCTTTCTTGGTACAGAATAGAAAAACATCCTGTCTTATAATTTTCATTCATTACTTTAGTAGCTGGCTTGTTGCTTTCTGTCCCCACTGCCTACAATGATCCCTTTATTTTACTCTCCTTTTTAAAAAAAAATTTGAAAGCAATCCTTAACAATCTCAGAAGATTGTGTCTTCTCAGATTTCCAAAGCTCACAGTTTAGATTGTGTGTGTGTGTTTTCTATTCCTTGGAGGTGGAGTCTTATTTACCCTGAATCATTAAAACAGTCCGTTGGCCTTGTAGAGAGATTGTCCTCTAGGTCACAAGACACTTCCTCCTCCAAACCCATTTCTTAACTGCTCGATATTTTGGGTTCCCACAATGAAGATGCCTTGGACCCCCAAGGTCATCATGACACAATCTGGATTTGTTCAAGTGTCCCAAAATTCCAGCTGGCAGGCAGCCCCTGTAATTGCTTCAGTGACTGTGGAGTCTGAATCTGTCACACATTTTGTTTTATGTGTCTTGGGTGTCAAGTGGCACCTCATATGAATGAATGCTGTCTGTGTGGAACAACTGTGGCAGTGGGGACTGTCTGCCGGCCCTGATACGGCAATCCTGGATCTGTTTGTGATGACTACACGACCATCCACTGCTGTCCTATTCACTCTCTGTGACAAATCAAACAGGAGGGCCATGAATGCTTTCTAAGGAGCCCTATGGTGAGAGCTCTTCCGGAAGCAACTAAGTCAGCAAGTATCTCTTCAGCCTGAGCAACTCTTCATCTTTTTCAACTGGAATGTGGTGGGTGTGTTGAGTTAGGAGATGCTGGCATTTAAAAAGAAAACAAAATTTTGACTTATTTAAAATGCATTGCTATTCTTTGCCTTCATTTCTCCTTGCTTCTGTATTTTCAAAATTCTGACTTATACATTTTCATTTAAAACATGAACCAAGGGCTGGAAAGATGGTCCTATGGTTAGGAGCACTGACTGCTCTTCCAGAGGTCCTGAGATAGATTCCCAGCAACCACATGGTGGCTCACAATCATCTGTAATGGGATTCAGTGCCCTCTTCTGGTGTGTCTGAAGACAGCAACAGTGTACTCATATAAATAAAAATTAAATAAATCTTTAAAAAATAAAATATGAACCAAGTATATTTTGCTAACAAAAAAAATCAGTTCTTTGTTGTGACAAGTTTATCTTTATGTACATACAATGATTCATTTAAAAAATGAACCAAAACCCTGATCACTTGCAGGAAAAAAAAATGACCTAGAATGTTGTTAATGTATCAAGACAGTGAGACAGACCAAGCAGAGCACGGCTGAATTCATTTTTGCTCTTGTGACAAAACACATTGGGTAAATCCACTTAGAAGAAAAAAAAGGTACATTATAGCTCATGCACGGTTTGGGGGGGTTGATTCTAGGCTGGCTGATTTCAATGCTCTGGGACCAATGCAAAATCCCCATGAATTATGTCTATGATAGAGGGAGGCAATTGACCTCCCAGCAACTAAGAAGAATAAATGAGGGGGAGGAGAAAAGGAGGGAGAGGGGGAAGGAAAGAGAAGGAGAAGAGGGAGGGAGAGAGAGAGAATATTCATGAGCCAGTGGGGACAAGATTTAGATCTATACCCTAAGAGGCCCACTTCATCCAGCTAAGTCTACCTCCTAGTGGCCTATTCTCTGTGTACATATTAACCCTGGGATGAAGTTAGTATCCTTCTGCTCCAACTGACTCTCAATGTCTTTCAGCACCTGACCCTTCTGGGGCAGCATCACATGTAAACTATAACAAGAGGGTCGTCCAAGGCAGGATGGCACTGATGTCCCCGCCAATGCCTTTCTGATTTTGCATAGAGTTGGGAATTTCAAAATAACCGGGCTCTGTAAACAGAATGTCAGAACTCAAAAGATTAAAATTCCCTTAAAACGTTCCAGTTTTGTTAACTGGGATTATGATCGCCGGATCAGTTTCCATCTGGCTTGACAAATGACTTTGTTTAAAATATTCCTAAACTAAAATATTCCTAAACGTGCAACACGTTAGCGAGTGATTTCTACTGCCATCTCATTGGATCTGCCATCCCATTTTAGTTGGATTTTAGAAGTTGAGCCTGAAACACTCTTTTCTTAATTCTGATTGATACTTCTTTCTTGTATCCTTTTTAAAAATGAGAACATATGAAGAGGAGACACAGGTCTTTTAAACCTTGGAGGAAGTATGTTCTCATTAGAGAAGGACCGGGCGCAGGAAAGAGTAGTCTGGAAAATGGGGGACGGCACAGACTTTTGGCTTGGGGCTGAATAATGAATGGTATTGCCACATCTGGCTTGTAATCTTGGTTAAGTTACCTACTTGGAGTGGGAGTGTCTTTATTGGAAAACTAAGTTTAATCATATGTATTAATCAGTTAGCGCTAACTAACAAAGCATCCCAGACTGAGTGGCTTGAGCAACATAATTCATTCTCTCATGTTTTTGGAGTCTGGTAGTCTACACTCGAGGCATGGGTAACATTGAGTTTCTTCTGAGGACTCCTCTTTCCTTGGCTGATAGATTTCTTTTCCATGTGTGCCCACAGACAGCCTTCTGTGTGTCTGAGTCCTAAAGTCTTCCTCTCACACTGGTCTTACTGGATTAGGGGTTGATTTAACTACCTTTCTGTTGCTTTAATAAAATAACCATGACCAAAAGCTACTTACTACAGAAAGAGCTTGTCTCACCTTTGAGTTCCAGAGGGGTACAGTCTTGGTGCTAGGGATATGAGGTAGGCATGACTGTTAGGAAGCAGATCATATGTCATGGACAGGAAGTAGGAAAAGAGAGCAGTCACAAGCAGAGAAAGACAACAGGAAGTGGAGTCAGGATGTGAAACTCAAAACCCGCCCCTAGTGATGTATTTTGTCTATTAAGGCTCCACCTCCAAAGGATTTCACATCTTCCGAGAAAGCATCATCAGATAGGAAACACATATTCCAATACATGAACCTTTCTTATTCATCCATAAAAGGGGCTTCTTCTAAGTACCTTCTAAGGTCCTTTCTTTAATTCCCATCATATTCTGAAATATGGAATGGGAAAGAGGGGTTTCAACAAGATTATGGAAGGGACGAAATTCACCCCACCTCACATTTTTTTAAAGATGCGATGGCTCGAATGTTTAGTAGGCAGTGAAGATGCTAACAGTTCTGGCGCTTTCTTTCTCCTCTGAAGTCCAGATTCCTTTATCCTTGGTGGGAGAATGGGCACATTTATTTTTTTCATCAATCTAATTCCCTCTCCTCCTTTCCAAGAAATTATTTGTCAGATATCATGGGAAGATAATCTATCACGTTTCCCCTTTCACGAGTCTCAAATAGAATTCCAGCCGTTGCCCTCCCCCGGAATATAGACGCGGTCACTAGAATAGTGACAGCTGCCTGCCCTCAGACCAGGAAATGACTCTGAGTTTGGAGTCATTGGAGTAGAAGGTAGGGGTGAGAAAATTAGGAGAAACCCCAGAGCATAGATGGTAGCATGTAAATGCCCATCCTCCCTGGATGATAAACCTCAGATCTTCATGCTATAAGAGAGAAAAATTGCTATTATTTATGTGATTTTTATTTCAGCCAAAAGATGTTTCCTAACTAATAGGATATGTGAGTGAAGCTGCCAAAATGGAGATGCATTTAATAAACTCATTTAATGTGTTTAAAAAGTAATGATTTCTTGTCCTTTGAAGCTTCCGTCTAGTTTCTTATGGTTGGCTGCACTGAATATAATGACATGATATGTGTGTGTAAGTCTGTGTTCCAGAATCATGCAGGATCAAAACGTGCAGGATTAGCATGAGCGCGACCGTGTTAGATGTCAGATAATGTCAGACCACAGGGCAGGAAAGGGGCATGCACATCCTGGCAGCCATTGCGAGGATTTCCACACTATTTTAATTCAGTTGTCAGCCATGATCTCATTTAATCATTTGAAACCCTAATATGGACCAAAGGTGAGAAGGGGTGTAAGAGTGGGGATGTCATTTGGGAAGCCATTTATTAAGGCAGGAGGTGCTACGAACAAGGTGGTGAGAGGGGCAGTGCAGGTCCAGGGTAAGATATATTTGCAGGTGGCAACTGATATTTGTTGGTTAGATGCTGAGGTTGAGAAGTATGAACAACTGAGAACATGCAATGATGCCATTTGAAACACTGAGCAGCTGGCTGATCCCAATGAAGGAGATGGGGGAAGGTAAGAGAGATCGCAGTGTGTGCTGGAGAGAAAATAAAGTCAAGACCCCCTCCTCTCATCCTCACTATGTAGCAAAGGTTGATCTAGAACTAGCAACCAATCCTCTTGCTCAGCTTCCTGAGTACTGGGATTCCATGCAAGAAGTTCTCTTTGAGTAAGTAGCATCCATGATGCCTGAAGCCTACGGAAGTCACGTGGAGCAGACAGCTGGCTATATTCCCCGAGTCTGAGCTTCAGGAAAGGTCTGAGATGTGCATAAACTGTAATGGAAAAGTGATCAGAAACCATGGGCTTGGATGAGATCCCAGGAGGAAATAATTGCATTGAACTGACCCCCAGGTGGTCTTGTCTTCGAAAGGTGACTGGAGGAAGATTCACCACTTCAGTGGAAAGTAGGCACTGATGTAAATGGACAAACAGGAGTGAGGTGTCCTGGTGGCCAAAGAAGGACCAGAGTGGAGTGTTGATGCCTTCACAAGAGTAAGGGGGCAAGGGCAGAATTATGGGGCAGTCAATGGCCTCACAGTGTGGAGATGGCCAATCAGTGAACAGGAAAATGGAGTTTAGTGGAGGAAGCTGGAGTCTCCTTGTTCAGAGGAGGGGAGGACTTGAATAGTGTGGGCTGAAGAAAAGCAAAGGAAGTTGGGGGTAGGGAAGAAACTAGTGGTGGGGTAGGGATGTGTTTTATTCATATCTGAAAAACATTTCGTATATGCAAAATATATAGATATAGATACACACATACACACACAAATATATATGGATACAAATATATGTAGTAGGTAAGGAGATTTTCAATACATACAATAGAAGAATGGAATATTTGACACTCTAAGGTATGTTTTCACAGTGAGATCTGGAACACAGATGCTGGAAGAAGAGAAACTTTGCTTGTGTGTTTCTGATGCAGAGGATGGAACCTGGGGCCTCGAACGCTTTATCATGAACTGTATCTCCACCCCAGGTTTGCATCTAAAATTCTTTGCCAGATAATGCTGTGAAGCTCATTTTTAATATCTGCATATTCTGACATTTCTAATATACTCTTAGGCAAAAAATTGCCAAAGTTCAAGTTATGACATTAAAAAAAAAAACCTCTTAACATTTTTTCGCATAACTAATTCTAGAAAGGTCATATGAATTAACGGGATCTTATCTCTATTGCACTTTCTTTTGAATATTAAAAAATATTTTAGTCACCACCATTTTTTAAAAATATTTTTGAAGTTAGGACTTTAAAAAAATGAGTGTGTGTATGTTCATATTGGTGTGTGTACATATTTGTGCAAATGCTGTTGCATCTGCGCATGTGAACATGTGGAAGGCAGAGGTTGGGTACCTTTCTCAATCACTTTTCCCTGGATCTTTTGAGACAGAGTCTCTTCCTGAACCAGTTCAGTTAAGCCTGCTCCCGGGTGAGCTCCCAGACCCAACTGCCGCCTCCTCCCTAGCCCTTGGTATCACAGCACCGCCACACCCATCTTTTCTGTGGGCACTTTCGATCTGATGCAGGGCCTCAGGCTTGTATGGATCCTTTTCTTTGTGAATCATCTCCCTAGCCCTTTAAAATATGTGTGTAAACTTTGTGTGTGTGTGTAATATGGCTGCATCTGCCATGTTTGGGACATACCTGTCTCCCAGCTGGCTTTTGTTTACGTTTCTCACAGTGTTTTTGAATAATTTCCCACTGTGGTTCATTTTGTTGATTTTCTCCTAGAAAGTCGCTTTCTTTCCCCTCCAAAAACTAATCGTCGAAGGAACAATTATGAAAGCCTGGAATGCTTTTTTGGATGGCTCTTTCCCATGAGCATGAGGCTCAGCAGTGAGAGGGCTGGTTACCTAACCTCTTTGCATTCCCAGAGAAAAACCCAGTGTATGTGAGGTACTTGTTCCTTGACTTAGCTTCTGGAAACACACAAGCTGCATTTGTGATGGTCCCTATGGCTTATTGTTTTCATATTTATTTTTTAGTTTTGTTGTTTACTGTTCAGTTATGACAGCCACCATGTCTGGTCTCTGCCCTGTAAGGTGTGTGGAGGAATAAAGTCAGAACCTGAGGCCTGGGAACTGATTTCTCTACAGTACATTGGTGATGCAAATTCAGAGGAAGAATTATTAGCTCTAGGCCTGTCCTGATCTAGGTAATAGCAGAAGCCACCTAGGATTTCTGAAGTCTTGCTCATCATTTTTTCTCTTGTCTTTCTTCTTTAACTTTTCCTCTCCTTTTCCTCCCTATCTGGTACCATTTTTGGACCCTGGCATAAAGGAACCTATTCTGGAACCATTCTTTGAGGATCTTCTCTTGAAGTCCTTGTTTTTTCTCCATGGGCTGAATATTCCACAGGTCCATATTATCATCAGTTAGGCTCAGCTTTCCCACAACACCACGCTTCAAGAAACCAAGACTCCAAGATTTCCTGCCTCAAATTTGGTGAGCCTATGTCTAGAGCCTGCCTATGGTTCTAGCCTCTTGTGTGTGCTTTGTAGGTCTGAACAGTAGAGAAGGGAGGCTGTTTATAAGTTTGTGGATAAAGCCAACTCTGGGACGGCTTATCCATGCATACGAATGGAGCCCGTCATGGTGGGGACCAAGTTGGCTAGAAGAAATGAGTGGACCATGGGCCAGACTGGAACAAGTGACCTCTTCTCTTGATTCTCAGCACTCTGAAACTCTAAGGAGTCCAGAATGTCTGAATTTGTCAGCCATGGCTTTCCAATTTGCTAAACAAATGTACTTGTTGAGGTTGGAAAATGTCATACAGTTTAATTAATAGACTTTGTTTAGTTTAATGATGTAAGTGTCTTCGTGTGACCTTTAGCTCCTAGCCCCCCCCCCCCATGTGTGGTATGTGTGGACAGGCTCGCCCTTTTCTCTCTTCTCTCTTTTGCTTCTCCCTCCTGCCCCCTTTCAGCTCACCTTGTTTGGCTCTCTCAGTGTTCATGGAGACCTGGTGAGGTCCCGTTCCAACCTTCAGTACCGAAAATCCTTCTGATCCCTTCTCTGTGCCTGTCTTTCTCAGATCATCCTCATTTCTCAGTCTGAGCATCCAGTACATGAAGATGGCTTTTTAAAGGATGAATAATAGAAACCCTTTTAATGCACTGATAAAATGAATAAAAGGACAGATGAGTATGTACGACATATCACTCCAACAGGCCTAGGTATGTTTCTTTTGAATATTTACTCTATTACCTCTACACCCTCCTTTCCCTTCCCTTCCATTCCCTTCCCTCCCCTCTCCTCCCCTCTTTTCCTCCCCTCCCCTCCTCCTTTTCCCTCCCCTCCCTTCTCTCCTCTTCTACTCCCTCCTCCTCTTCTCCTCTTCTACTTCTCTTTCTCCTCTTCCTCCTCCTCCCCTTCCTCCTCTACCTCCTCCTCCTCCTCCTCTCTTGTACATAACTAGGCTGGCTTTGGACTCACAGGGTTACACTTGCCTCTATCTCCCAAGTGCTGAGATTAAAGGCATGCCTGGTTTTGCCCTCCCTTTCTGAGGTCACGAGGTAGATGGCAGGTGACAAATGGGGGCAGGCATACATGGGTTCTCTTAAAAATCTGTCTTTGAAATGGTCCCTTCATTTTTCCTATGAGTAGTTCTCAAATGTTTGCAGGCACCTGATTTAAAAACAAAAAGGGTGTTTGAAAGTTCTTGCTATATCTGCCCTCAGAGTTTCTGAATCACTGGCTAGAAGAGGGGTGAAGTTCAACAGTTTGCACTTCTAACTATTTCCCAGGTAACGTGGTGGCTACTGGTCCAGGCTGTACCCTGAGAACCACAGTCATTGAATTTTCCCACTGTGGGTCTCTGTTGCTAATGCCAAAGCATCTTCAACTTGTGGCTCTCAATCAGATAGTGCCTGGGTCCAGAGACTGCTTAGGGTCAGTAAAAGTGACTAGGACCTCAGTGTCTAGTTCCTTGGCCAGGCAGACTTAGTTCCTAATGGCTGGGACATTCATAGAAGCAACTTGAGCCCTGGCTTGGCAGAATATGAAACAGCCTTGGCCTGTACCCTTCTTCCCCTTCTTCGTGTGTTCCTCTTTAATTGCAGAATCTGGGTGGCCTTCACACAGTCGTTTGCATAGCAAGGGAATAGAGATAAGTTCAGTAACCTTGGAAGACCAGTCTCTCTCCCTCCCCCAAGTCTCCTGAGAAGCAGTACCTAAAGGAAGAAACACTGTGTGTGGGAAACCAGAGAGGGACTCCAGAGGGTGGCCTGCAGAGGCCCAATGAGGGGGTGGCAATTCTGAAGAATGAAAGTCTACTGAACTGCCTAAAATCACTTCCTGCTGCTTGAGGGTTCATTAGCTGGAATTCTCTAGATGACAAGGGTCTCTAAATCTCTGTAGCTGTACTCCAGGCCACAATTCTCCCTCTCGGGATATAATCACTCAGAAAGGCAACCTCGGCTCCAGCTGTTGGATTACAACAACCAGTCCAGGGAGGGGGTGGCTTTTAAATTGAACCTTTAGAGTATTTGTATCTGATAGGGACAAGGAATTCTCTGCCCACGAATAACCACAGCCCCATCAGGGCACAGAATCAAACGACCGTGAGAGCAACCAACAGCCCAGTTGCCCAAGACCCGGTCTGTATCTGTCTCTTTTCTTTTGTGCAAAACCATAAGCCAATAATTGCTTTCTTTTTCCAGCCACACCTTTTCCAAATGACTTGGGCCGTGGGTTGCTGTGAGTCTCTCCTGGATCTGTCATGCTGTGGGATTCCAAGACAGTTTCAGTTTCACAATGATAATAACAGTAATGGACGGTAGCTGTGAAGTGTGAGCTTCCCAATGGGACCTGTGCCAAGTATTTCTCATCCATGATTGCATATCATCCTCACAACCATTCTAGACAGTGGTGTTCATTACTCCCAGTCTACAGATGGTGGAACCGAGGCTCAAGGGTTGCTTCCCTAAGGTCACACAGCCAGCAAGATGTGGGAACTTGATGAGAACTCAAGCTTGTGGTCAAGTTTCTGCTTTGACAATTTTTGTGCTTGACGTGGGCATGTTAACGTAAGCTAACCAGTATAGCTACAATTTCGTTAAAAAAAAAAAAAGAAAAAAAGAAAAAACTTCCAAGGCAGGTTTTAGCCTGTATTGTTTAAAAACAGGAAACTTAGCCAAACACTCATTTTCCAGGCAAGCCAGTTAATGGAATTATTAGAGTATAGTCAATATTCAATCAATACTCAACACTTGCACAATAGCAGTTAACATTGGGGGAAAGGGGGAGTATGGGTAAGCAATACAGTTGTGACCATGATGAGATTTTCCTGGCTAGTCCATGGAAGGTCTGTATAAAAAAACAAAAAAACCAAAAGAAAACATGGCAACCTATCTGAGGCTTATCATAGTGTGGAGCCCAAAACTCTCTTTTTTCTAGGAGAATTTAGAGTCTCCATATTTCTTCTGCCAATGTCTCAAGCTTGCTGGTTTGTACAGCTCACTTCTTCATATACAGACTCATGCTCTAGCTGTGGCCTGCTGGCCTGTTGACTTCTTGATAGAAAAGATCTGTGTTCTCGGCATCGGCTGCTGTCCTCACACTGGGTGTGAGCGAGCACATGGGAAAGCAGGCAGGTGGATGTGGGATGTGAAAACATGGAAATGAAGAGGGCCTGCCTCAAAGGCTCCCTTCCTGCACTGGCTGAAAACAGCGTGGGATGTGCCAAGTGATCAGACCCCTCTACACACAGGGCATGCTCACAGGGGATGCTGTGAGGGGCGAGCTGACTCCAGGGACAAGTTCAGGAGGTCAGGAGCAGGACCTGGAGTATCTCCAACACCCCAGGGGTTTGCTCCATTTTTGAAGCCCTTCTCAAGTGTGACTTAGGGGTTAGTAATCCTGCAAGCTTGCCTCTATCTTCCATTTGTTAAGATTCACCTTTGGATAAGTCCATTTTATAGAGCAGTTTTAGAAGAAATGTGCTGCAACAAAAGAAACCATTATGCATAATTTCATATGTAGAATATCTAGATCTGAAACCCAGATCTGTCCCTTACTAGCTAAGGAGGGCGTTCAGCCAAGATAATGGGCTGAGGTTCCATGGGGACCCCATTCTAATCTTTAGGTATCAAGCCACTTTAAAGTCCAAGTAGCTTAGTAGAAACATGTCTCATAGGTAGGAGACTCTGGGCTCAACCCCAGCACTGTTAGCAAGCAATGGGGACTGCTTTTAAAAACAGTTTTTAAAACCTTATTAATCCAAAAGCAATAAAGGGAACCTTCCGTAACTAAAGAAAAAACCACGGATGATAGTGGGGAGGGACAGCAGGGGGAACATAGACTGTGGTGTCACACAGAGCAGACATGTGGCTTGCAAGTCACGTTTTAAAGCCAATGTGGCATGCATACCATCAGTTCTTCTCACTCAGCGGAAACCAGGACTAGGTTCTTGGGGGGAAAAACCAACTGAGAACCAAAAGGGTTCTTCTGAACTTGGACAAGAAAATGTCAGTTTTCGGCTCCCTCTGCCCAAGGTTATGGTAGAAATGGAGTTAACCAATGTCAAATCTCAGCTGGATTCTTGGTACTGAGTACAATGTAGGGGCCTTATAGCATAGTAAGCAAGAGACAAAATGATGTCCTGTTAGCAAATTCAATGAGTTCCTTGTCAATGTTAATAATCTCATTAAGAGCAGCACCCGGAGAGAGCAGCCCATGCAGTTTTGAACTTACAGCTTTGAGATGTGCTGGAGCTCAGAGAGGCCGCGAGGTCTGCCGGCATCTGCTGTGTCTGCTTGCTTTCATGTCCAGGTCTGGAGGGCTCAGGTCTCTATTCTTGTATCTCCTTTACTTTTCTCTCTGTCTAGTCATATTTTCTAAGAGAGTTGTCACTGGAATTTAGATATTCAGCCCTGAGTTCCCTGAGAATGCGGATGGTGGGAGGAGAAAGGGGCTTATGTTTCTGGTGGGAAACATTTGAGGCACAGGACTATAATATCCTGTGGAGGCCGTGCAGCCCAATAGCTCCTATTATAGAATCTTGCTGGTTGATTTGAAATGATTCCTGTGTTCTGTTTGTTTGTTTCCATTCTTTAACTGTGTGGTCTTCCTCTTTCCTTCTTCATCTCCGTATACAAGTGCTACATCTCTCTCTCTCAAAGTTCCACACCTTTTCATCCTCTTTCTTATTGGGTGTTTCTACTTATATACCCGCCTCACAATTCCTTCTAATTAAAAATCCAAACCTAAACAAACCCAAAACAACTGGCCTCTAACTTCAAACTCAAAGAGCTTCCTAATAAAGTCATCTTTATAGGACAGCTCTTCACCTATAGGGTTATTTAAAAACAAACAAAATAAACCTCATACACAGACAGTTCTTTTTCTTTATCTTGATGTCTAGCTCCTTTTTAGAATTGCATATTGATGGATGGTTTCACCAGCTAATCAGAAAAAAATTCTTATTAATTAAATGCCATAGGAATTTGGTATCTATTAAAGCAGTTAAAATTGTGTGTGTGTGTGTGTGTGTGTGAGAGAGAGAGAGAGAGAGATTCACACACACACACACACACACACACACACACACACACACATACACATTCATGTGTTTGGGTCAGATTTTACCAGTCTTTCCCTTGCAGTAAAGGAATGGGGCTGGGTACCAGGGACTCCTTTATTTCTTGCTCCAAATATTTTTGAAATAACTGATGAGCCATCTAGGTGGTGGGTAAAGACAGCAGATGCCTTAAAGGCAGCAAGAGTGCTCCACCTTCTTGTTTAGGGAGGAGAGCACTTTGATCTTTTCTGTAGTGTTAGTCATTGTTTACTTCTCAGGGGTTTCGGTGTCTCTCTTCCTCGCTCCTTACCAGTCGCCAGCATAACTTGAACCAGTCAGACACTTCCCAAGCTAGAAGGCAATTGTGGCATCTACAGGGATGGGAGAGGGTGAGTTCAAAACAAAATACCAGCATGGCCAGAGATGTTTTAGCTACGGAACTTTGGTTTCTAGAAAAAGAGATCCTTTCAAGGATGCCCAAGTGAGTTTATTGGGCAGATGCAAAGGGATCCTACAGAAACAGCTGCAGAAAAGGCAGCAACGCTACGTGGAAAGAGGGAAGTCACTGGAAGAATCCATCTCTTGATGGGATCCACATCACTTCAGCTCACCTTTCCCTGTGATTCCTTTCACACATTTGCATGTATGTTCTAACACCTTTCACTTCTGCAGAAAGCCACCCCATCCCCCAAGTCTGCATTTCTTTCTGCTTCCTCTCCTCTGAGCCAGCCAACCCAGCTCCTTGGTTCCAGTCTCTAGTCCCACAGAAAATAAATCTGATTGATTTTTGCCTCGATGAAATATTTACCCTTGGTCTAATATTGTGATTGAGATTAAAGGTGGAAAGATAAGAACAGGGAGAAATTTTTTTTCTGAAAATCTTTTAAGTCATATGTTGGTAGGGAGACATTTCTGAGTCTATATAGAAAGACATAGAGCTAACATACATAATATACCCCAGAACCAAAGTTTACCACCACTCCAGCCCACCCAGAAAGCTTCCATTCACACAGCTGTCCCCAAAGCCCACTTCTTAAGTATTTGTCTGCATTGAGTGTTGAGCTACTGGGAAGAGACCAAGGACGACCAGGTCTTTGCGATGGCTTGATAAATAGCCCATGCTCTTCGAATCACCATAACCAGGTCCTTTGTCACCAAAGGAAGCAGTTTTCTCTCACACCTGACTCACCCATCCTGCAGCTGTAAATGATTAATTACAGCTTCTCATTCGACTTAGCTTTAAGAAAAGCATTTGTGTTTCGGAGCACCCCGATGTCCTACAGGGATTTTCTTGAGATCTGGTGCCGGTTGGCTCTCCAGGGCCTGGTGTCTCGTAAATGGAACTGGAGATCTTTTGACTCCCTCAATGAAAGAAAAGCAGAGGGGTAGGTGTCTATGACATTCTAAGTAGTTCCCCAGACTTGGATATCTTAGGGTCACATAGGGGACATCAGACTTGCTAGGGTCACATAGGAGACATCTGACTTACTTTGTGATGTCTTCCAATGTGCTCGACTCTCTGTGTGTCAGGCTGATTTGTCCATTGAGTGACCAAATGTAGACTGTGAGGTAACGATGTTATCAGTGGAAACAGCAGTGACGACAGAAGTGGCCCTTATCAGAGTCCCCAACATGTCTTATCTATTGCATTACTTAATCTTCACTGTAAAACTGTGAATGTAAGTACTACTTGTTCCATCCCATGAACACTTAGATGACTTACACATCTTCATCTCTTCATCCAAATGAGACATCTTCACAATGCCCAAGAGATAATCAAGACAAGTTTGGGTCCTGTACATACCTTGTTCAGACAGTTTTGTTTTTAATTGTGTTAATAAGTATTTTCTGGGTGTCTCAGTGGGTATCTCTTATTTTTACTATCTCTAATTGGTAGTTTTCTGTACATAATGCAAGTACAATGTAGACTTTCAAGTCAGAACTTGCTTTGTGCTATATTCCCTACCAGCTAATTCAAAGTCATATATAATGTTTATTCTGTTCAACTATAAGCATGATCAGTATGCTATTAAACCAGAAGAGGAATTTGTGGCTAGTTAGACTGGAAGTCCAATGTGTGAGTCCCAACAGGTTACATAGAAATAGTAACAGAAAGGCCGTTTTTCTGTCTCACAAATGTAAAACAGACAGACCTGTAAGTTCAACATTCCAAAAGGTTGAAGTCATTTTTTTACTGATTTAAATAATGAGGGAAAAAATTTTATACTACTAATAAAAATATTATTTATGACTGCCCATTCATAAAGGCTGCATTGTTGATCACTGGGTCCTGGTAAACATTTTGTGTCCCTTTGGTATTTACAGATGGTCTATTTTAGTAATGGGTTCACAGTATGAGGCTTGTGTTAGGACAGACCGTTTTTGTTCAGGTTTGTACTCACCCCTCTACCTCGAGTAGCCCATTTTTCATACCAGATCCCTCCCAGGGTTTTGAGAGTTTGTGGGTGTCACTAGACAACTGCACAGAAGCTCGACTTCTTGTCTCTTGACAACTATAACTTTGAGTTAGGACTTGTTTTCTGGATGATGAACTCTTTGCACAAGTTTATCGGTCACTTCATTATGCTCATTGTTGGGGAGTCATGTCTTCCTTGATCTCGTCACTAGAAAGATGACAGGAAACTTGAGTTTGGGTAGAACCAGAGGCAGATCTATGGTCTGCCATTTACTAACCTGTCATCCCAGTCAAAATGTTTATACCTCCTCAAATTCCTTAGCTCCACAATAGGGATGACAGTTACCTTCTAGAGAGGCGTGGTAGCACACACCCATAACCCCAGCACTATAGAGGCTGAGGCAGGAGGCTTGCTATAAGTCTGAAGCCAAACTGGGCTACAAAATGAGTTCAAAGCCAGCCTCAGATGCATTGTGAAACTCTGTGTCAGAAAACACAGCAAAGCAAAACAAAACAATGATCTTTCAGTAAAATGATAAGAATTAAAATGAAACAGGCCATTAATTTAACTAACATTAGGTAAGCAAAGTTTCACTCTGCTATGGTAAATATGATAAAATAAAAAGATCACTTGTAATTATTTTTTTCTGACTAAAAAAAAATCCATCTTGTGTCATGGAGATCTCTGTCATGAATCAACTCAAGAAATATTACTCCATGCATGATTCATGTATAGTAAATAATGTAAGTCCCCGTTTTTGTAATTTTTAGCTCATTTTTATTCATTTCCTTATGAAAGACACATGGTTGAGTTTAGGAAGTAGTTTGAGTTGATATCTTTCTTGATACTATAATACTGAAGGACTTTTGCCTTTTCTTTATTAATTAGTTATAAAAATAAGCACAAATGTTAAATGTCTTAGAGACACAGGCAGATATTCGGGTAGGTTCCTTGGGTTGAGAAAAGACGCATTAGTTCACAGCCTCACTTTCAAAAGTGAGACTTGCTACTGTGGTCCGTCGGCGGTGTCCTTGGGCCTCCTACACAGTGCAGAGAGCTGGATCTTGAGAAATGGTTGCACCAGAGTCAGAACAGAGCTGTTCTCCTTTTCACCGAAACAGCCGCCAAAGGTAATCTGCAGAATAGTTCTTCCCGTCATCCCCAAGATGTCGGTAGACTAAATGCAGCCCTTTGGTGTATTCAACATCACCATCTTAATGAATACTCTTGCATGCTGGGGGGCTGTTTGGAAAGTAACTCTAGTAAAACTGATTCCTGTCTGTTTTAGGATGGTCACTCTTTATGTGCATCACTTAGAATGACTCCAGGGGCTAGAAGGAGCCAGAAGAAATGTATTTGCTATCCAGGGCTGTCTTATCAAATCAACCATGGCCATCGTGGTTCCTTGCCAGAGCAGAGCAGAGAATACCTTTATTTAAGCCCCTTCTCTTTCCCTTTCCCTCCCTCCCTGTCTCTCACTCTTTCTCTTCCTCTCTCCTTACCTTCTTCACTTTCTCCCCACCCCTCATTGAGACAGCTGTTTTTAAGAAAAAAGTAAGTTCTCCCATAACTAAGAACACTTTTCAGAGCACAGGGTCTGTTTTGGCTGAGATGTGAGACAGAAGAGCGATGACCTTTGTGGGAAGCAGGTTCTTCTGTCCTGTTTGCCTTTTAAAGTCAAACAGGCTCATCGATTTGGGCTGTCTCACCAGTGACTCAGCTAGCTTTCCTTATTTTGTTTGCCCTGCTATTCATCTCTAGAGTGTTCATGTTTGCATAATTTGAAAACTTCCTTCTGAAGGCTTTGAGACGTGTTTCTGTGCATTGTACATACTCTCTCTCTCTCTCTCTCTCTCTCTCTCTCTCTCTCTCTCACACACACACACACACACACACACACACACACACACTCACACACACACACTTGCACGAGGAAGAGAGACAGACACACAGACACAAGAGGGAGAGAAGAAAAAGGGGGAAGGAGAGGGAGAGGGAGAGAGAGATTAAGCAGGGGAAACCCATAGGTAGATCATTCTGTATTCTGAAGACAGATACAGCTCTTACTAGTCATGACAAGAAGAATCTGAAAAAGATCCACAACTTTTCTCAGTTCCTGCACTTTGGGAGTCTCGGACTCCCAGAGTGGTAGAAACTGGCTGGAAATGAGGATGGAGGATCAGTGAAAATTGCTAGTCCAGGTGGAAGCAGCCCAGCCTCTGCTGGATTAGAGCCATGGGAAGAACGGAAGGAGTGCAGAGGTTCAGGGCCCCCAGGGCCTTGGTTTGGCTCTGCCATTGATTGCTGGAAAGAACTAGAACATCTACTGTCCAGGTCTCAGCATTTTCATTTGTGTAACTAGAGTTGATATAGATCAGCAGTCAGCCAGCTATGGTTTGCGGGTCCAAGAACCACCCACCGCCTGGAAGTTAAGTGACCCGGCATTGGGCAGGTCTGTTCAGGCACTGGCTATGGCTAGTTTTGTAAACAAGAAGATAGAATTTGATGTAGAAACACCATGCCCCACATGGCTTAAAGTCTGGTCTTTTACAGAAAACTGTGTTCAATCCTGGTCCAAGGGGCTTCCTGTCTTCAGGAAGATCTGATGTCTACAATTCCAACGCTATGAACTGATCATCACTCACTCTGGGGAGGCACTTCCTGGCATCTGAGAAACATGATGGTTTCTTACCTGCACCCCTTAAGGCTACAGAAGCCTGCCTAACAATGAGAGGGACTCAGGAAAGAGCTTCTTCAAGGAAAGAACACTAAGAGGGAAGAAAGGGGGACAATGACAGGGAGAAGTGTGAAGTGACAGCCAGGTTTCTCAGCCTGCAGAAGTCTTCAGTGGCAGGACCTGCATCCCAGACGTAATGAAGTCGGTTGTGTAACAGGGAAGCTACCACTCAGCAGTGTTCATGGAATGAGGGTGGACCGGCTTGGTGGCAGAGGGGTATTCCTCTCCGGGAGATGATGCCGTGTGTATGACTCACAAGATGTGCTCTCTGCCGAGGAGTTCTGCAAGAGGTGGAGACTCGGAAAGCAGGGAGAAGAGGGATGTGAGGATGAGAACTAATACTGAGGCTCAGCAAGCATTTGCCATGATCATTGCTGTGCACCAGTGGACAGCATGGGTACAGAAGGGAATAGGGTCTTAGCCCCCTTCAGAAGCTTAGGCTAGATTTCTAGGGCACAGGTTCTACAGAATAAGAAAAAGTACACACATAAGGACACGTCCAGAGACAGAATAGTTTTCAGCAAAATTGTCTGAAAAGTACTCAGGTTTATCATGTCTCCCACCTACTTCTGAATTTTAACACTAGCCCAAAGTGCTGATGGTTAACATTGCCGCTGAAGACAGCCTCTCATCTCTACCTTCTCAGCCTGGGACATGAGCTCCTTTGTGATGTATCACATCACTTTCCTCTCTTTCTGGTCCTTCTCGGTTGTGCAGAACTGATACCACTTCTTTAAATATGGCTGCTACACTTATCCTTACCTCTGACCTTAGCAGGGAAGGTCAACTAGAGCTTCCGCCAGGCTGAGTTTGCCCCACATAGCATGGCCCCATTCCTTTGAGAGCCCAACATACATGTCCAGCTTGTAGGGGAAGAGTCACAACCCACTTCTCCATGGGTGGAGAGTGAAGGTTACAACATAGGAGAAAATGGGATAGAGATGCAGCCAACAGCTTTCTCAAGAAAGTACTGTTTGTCATTTGATGACCTTTAACTCTCTCTCTCTCTCTCTCTCTCTCTCTCTCTCTCTCTCTCTCTCTCTCTCCTCCCTCCCTACCTCCCTCTTGCTTTTAAGATAGAGTCTTATTATGTAGCTGAGGGTGGTTTCCACCCTGCACCAGTTCTGCACGTGAACCTCCCGCAGGAGTACCTCACCACACCTACCTTAGACAGAGTATTTAAAAACTTCCCTTCACCATAATGACACATGGCATCTTTGGATGCCTCTGAGTATCCCCAGGGCTCCTAAGCGCTCAGGGACTTTGCTGGAATGCTAGCGGCAATCTCATCTCTGCCAGAGTATTCAGTGTACCTACCGCACCGCCTCCATTCTGAACCGACTTGCGTTATGTATCGGCTTACTTCCCTCCTGTGGCATATGTCACAGCCTCAATCACAGCGCAGGAAATGTCAGCAGCAGTAGAGACTGCAAGAAAAACAACTGACAAGTCTAAGGTAAGTTTAGAACTCCAGCAGCCAAAAATAGGATGAGCCAAACAACAACAAATTAACCACGAAGAAACTTCTACAGTATTATAGAAGATAAATATTGGTGTTGCTAATTCACTGAGAGTTGTGCAATTGGATTAGAAAAAATGAAGAATCTGATGGGCAAGCCATGGACACCCCAAAGAAGAAATACAAACTACTAAAATAAATAAAAAAAATATTTTTTGTTAAATTACGGTGAAAGTAGCAATGTACAATTTCACATTACACGTCAAAGACAATGAACACCTTTTTAACATTTGCACATTCAGTTGATGAACCCTAAAATTATAAGGCTGGGGATGTAGTTTGGTGGTAGAGAGAATGCCTAGCATGTACACAGCTGTGGGTTTTGACACCCAATGCAGAAAGAAAAGAAGAGAGCATTATGGTGCCCGCATTGTTCAGTGCATAGGCACGTGGTCCCTTACTTAAAGGAAGAAGTGACAGCATCTTCCAGCAGGGCAGCCTGGTAACCTCTAGAGAGAGAAGCTCTTGCAGTCTAGCCAGAAAACACTTAGGGCAAAGGCGGGAGAGATGGCTCAGGAGTTACAAGGGCTCACTGCTATCCCAGAGGAACTAAGTTCAGTTCTTAGCACCTACAGCAAGAGGTTCATAACTGCTTATAACTCAGCTTGTAACCTCTTCTGGTCTACAAGGGTACCTTCATACATATAACAGAAACTCAATACACTCAAACACACATGCGTGCACGCGCACACACACACACACATACACACTTAGAAAAAAACAATATATATACACACATACATATTTATATACAGGAATATTATTATTATTAGATAAATTTGACAAGAGTAGTAGTGGCTGACAATAAAATGTTATGCTTGGCTATCTTCAAATCAAACTTACTGACACCCACATACCATTACAAATTGAATGATGTTCATAATCTTTTATTTCAAAATATATATTTATCTTATTTTATGTGTGCGAGTGTTTTGTCTGAATGTACATATGTGTACCCTGTGCATGCCTGGTGCCTGAGGAAGTTAGAAGAGGATGTAAGATCCCCTGGATTGCTATAAACCATCATGTGGGTGTAGGGATCCGAATTCAGGTCATCTGCAAGAGCAACAAGTACTTAGTTGTTGCTGAGTCATCTCTACATCCCCCATAAGTGTCTTAAATGAAAACAACTATGAGTCAGTTTAAAAATCAGCAAATTTGCATTAATTCTGTGCTTGTATCTAAAAGCATGTCTACATTTATAAGAATATGCATAAATGTATATAAAGGAAACAAAGATGAAATAACATATATCTAAATATAATCAGAGATTACCTCTAAAGGGTGTAAGTATCAGTCTTTGATAATATTTTTTAAATCAATGCATCCTTAGGTTTCTTTGAAATAAATGTCTATACAACTACAAAAATGTATGAGCAAAAATATGACAGTCAGTTAAAATGCATGTAAAATTGTGTAGCAGTATATGTAAACCACTCACAGAATTCATGTGTAATCCTGGCACTTGGGAGAGTTGAATCAGAAGGATCTTGATTTCTAGGTCAGCCTAGCTGTAGCCTCCCTTCCCCCACTGCAAAATGGCATATCTCTTACTTGTGCAAGTTTAACCAATAGAATAAAAAAAAATAATAGATATTAATATAATGTAGATTGTTAGGTTTTTATATAGCCCAGACAATATAAATATAGAATAAAAAGCAAAATCCCTTTACAATAAATGATTTTCGGAAGGAAAAAGAAATCCAGCCACCTTCCTCCTTTCATAAACGCAATCCAATGTGGCTGAATTCCCTTGAATGCACTTAGCATCTGACTTGATCAACAGTCTCCCGAAGTGATTCTCAGCCTTCCTAATGTGCTCCGACACTTTAGTACAGTTCCTCATGTTGTGGTGACCCCCCCAACCATAAAATTATTTTCATTGCTATTTCATAACCATAATTTTGCTATTGTTATGAATTGTAAAGCAAACAGGTGACATTCAGAATATCCGACATGTGACCCCTGTGTTGAGTTGAGAACTACAGGTTGAGAACTGCTGGTCTGTGGTCTTTAAGAATAAGTACTAATCAGAAAACCACAGTCATAGAAGAGACAGTGTTATGGTGTGAACTACCCCAGTGCAGAAGCACCAAGAAGCCCAACTGGTCAGACTCAGAAGCAAATAATTCCTCCCACCCCAACTCATAGCCCTTTACCGAGTGAAGGATGGAGATGTAAACCTGGGATGCTGGAACACCGGGCCCAGCTTGATGTATAGAGGCTGACTGAGGGTCTGAAGGTCAGACCAAGGGTCACTGACAAAGTGGACACTGTAGGAGGGAAAATCCATTCTTCTAGGACAATGGCCATGAGACTCAATAAAATGGCACTTAGATTCCACCTGAGCAGGTTTTTTTTCTTTTTTCTCTTCTTTCACAAAGCCCACAAAACAAAGCAAACAAACAAACAAACAAACAAACAAAAACAACAGAGCTTTCTCCATCAGCAAGTTGTGAAAAACATCTGAAGCAGGCTGAGAAATGTCTGACCACACAGGCAATACCTTGTGTGGAAACCCGACTGTTCTGCCTGCTGATCCCCAAGAGGGGAACTTGTGTCTCATGGAAGAGACGTGAACATCCTGCCCTTGTTGCTGTCCTTTGGTCCCTGAGTGCATGCCCAGGACAGTTTCTCTAGGCTTCAGTCTCCTTGAATGTGAAAGAAGAATAGAAGACCATTCTTGTGTAGCATGAGAGAGGGGAAAAAACCATTCCAGATGTTTCCAGTTCATTATACACAGCCAGATTTCAAAGAACAAGAACATAGAGGAGTTCGCAAGAGTTTTGAATAACACTTTATGTCTGGGGAGGAAAACAAAACCACAGATGATTTCATTGTGTTCTGCTAAAGCAAGAGGACAGGAGGTTTTCACTCATAGCATTGCGACCCTAGAGTTCTTGCTTTTAGCTGACGTCCCCAGTCCTAGCTGTCAAGGCTTGAGTTACTTATAGGAATCAACCAGCTGCATTTTAAGGTAGAGGCATGTAAATTAAATATGACCGTGTGAGAACACTGCCAGACCTGTCCCTGGCTCAGTGTCTGCATAGATCTGACATGCTTAACTCACGTTGCTTCTCTCCCTGGCCTGACCATTACCCACTAATTCTGTGTGTGATGAGGAGAAACATCTTTGAAGTAGGAGCTTCTACAAGTCCTCTGCCTTCTATGTCTATTTTTTTTTCTATCTACAGTATGGGATGAGGTTTTAACACTTATCTCAGAACTGTGGGAGGATGAATAAAATCAAGCATACGATGTTCTCATACTTTGCCAGGCAACAAGGAAATGGATTTTAAGTGTCTAGTTGTGGAATCTGTTTCCCATACTAGAAGACTCCGGGCATCCATCCCTCAGTGGTTTGCAATGCTGCGGCCACTTTGCTTCTTGACATCTTTCTGTCTCTCTGTGAAATATTCCTTTGGTTGAGGCTCATCAGTACCCCCAACACACACACACACACACACACACACACACACACACAAACACACACACACATACACACACATGCACATAGGCATGCATACATGCACACATACACACGTACATGACAATACAATAGGAAAAAGCTAAAGGTGAAGGGTGTGTGTGTGTGTGTGTGTGTGTGTGTGTGTGTACAGGTGTGTCTGTGAATCTGGAAGCCAGAGGTTAACCTCAGGTGTTCTTCACTAGGACATTGACTGACTTGGTTTTTGAAACAGCATCTCTTGCAGAGACTTGAGGTTTGCTGAGTCTGGCTAGCCAGCGAACTGTCCCAGCACTATCACCTGAGTTATCATATGGGTTTTACATTGGTCCTGGGGATCAGTTTGGCTCCTCATGCTTGTACGGCAATTCCTTTAGTAACTGAGCCGTTTCCCCAGTCCTGTGTGTGTGCTATTTTGTGTGCAAGAAATATTGCACCAGACTCCATGTAGGACACGACAGGTAGAATAAATTTTATTTAAGCATCAGAGAGCAGAAATGTTGGTGGGATTAGACCTGAAGTCCACAAAGGGAGAATCTTCCTTCTTAAGTAGTCAGAGTTTCCTTCTGTTGTGTTTGGAAGGCACATTAAGATCCTGTTTCTCCTTAGCGACCCTCTTTGAGCTCAATCCTCTTTGTCTTCACTTCTGCCTACTGAGATTATTCTTGATTATGTTCTGGATCCCAGCAAGACACTGCTGACTTGTCATTTAGCACCCATAAGCTATTTCCAGGCAAAAGGCTAGACACGAGCTTTGTATGTTCTATGCCCCAGTTCTTCACCTTACTAGACTACAGGAGTCTATGCCGGTCCTTGGAAATATTTACCTTGCTTTAGAGCTTGACACTGAGTTAGTGACACATGATGTTTGCCAGTCTCTTGAATTAAAAAAAATAAAAAATAAAAAGACCCAGGGCAGCGCCCTATACTGCCAGCTTGGGCTTAAACTTTCCATCCTGTGTGAAGAACCTGGGTCTCATTGCTTGCTCCGAATTAAAATAGCCTAGTGCTTAAATATTCATGCTTTGCTTATTTCGGGATATTTAATTTATTATGTATCACTTTTCTGGGGATTTATATAAACTTGCCTGAGGACTTCCCCCCACCCCAAGTTTGAATGCTGCCAGAATGTTCCCTTTTCTTTGGCAGAGTGTTGATGAGTTAAAGAAAGTCTGCTTAGCTGGGAAGACGGTTTTCTTTTTGCAGATTGTCCTTGCACCTAAATAAGAATGATAGTGGAGTTATTACCACCAGAATGAATTAGTCTTTAATGACCATTAGTGTGGTGTCCAATGTGAGGTTCCATTAAGACAACTGCTTAGTTCATTCCCAAGGCTGGGAGCTAATCCAGGCTGCAGGGTCTATTGATGATGGCAAGAGTGAGGTAGAGTCAGATTTCTTCCTTTCTGTCCATTTCCCACTGAGAAAGAAACTCTTGCCTCTCCCCTTGTTCATATCTGTTCATATCCCCGCTCACCAGCTCTGCCCTGTGAACTTATGGTGGGGTAGCCCAGAGAGACGACTGTCCCATAGAGCAGGAGATATAAACAACATTTTCTTCTACAGCTTCCTTTTGCCTGACTTAAGCATGTGTGAATTCTGGCTGGGTCTGGGTCTGGTCTGGGATAGGGGGCTGGGGCTGGGGCAGGGCTGGAGCTGAAACAGGGCTGGTGAAGGCTCAAAACTCCAGGGTGGCACAGAGCATTTCTTCCCACACTGAAGATAAAGGAACCATTGATTGGAAGTCAAGAGACTCTTTCTCTGCAAGAGAGAATCTAACGGTGACTCTTGGGCACACATTTTCCTTTTTGGTACAAATCACAAGCCCGTATATAAACACAGATCACTTGATTATCAAGTGTTAATTAAAAATGACATGTGTTGTCCACCCACCCCCCATTCCCATCCCCACACATCATAAACCCACACTCCTCCTTGGCACCACCCACACAGCATCTGCTGGAGCTCACATATGAGTTCCAGTATTAGCCTAGGAAAATCACAAAACAAAGTTAGAAATTTAAATTCGCTGCCATGGAAGGAATCGTGTGTCATTCCTCTACTCAGAAGCATTATATAAGAAGCAGAGAAGAGAAAAAGAAGGGAAAACGGAAAGAGGAATTAAATGGGGGAGGGGAGCAGAAGACAGAGGAAGGAGGAAGAAAGGAAGGAAGGAAGGAAGGAAGGAAGGAAGGAAGGAAGGAAGGAAGCGAAGAGTGGGGAGGGACAAGGGAAGAAGGGAGATGAAGTAGGAGGAAGAAACAGTGCAGCTAAGTGAAAAGGTGGAAGTATGCAAAAAAAGAAAGTTACAAATTACTGTTGGACATACAGTGAAGACTTGAGTAATAGATATCTGCTTTAAAAAATGGGATCAGGTCATAATTTTATGAGACAGTTTCTTTTTTTGCAAATTTATTTTCAAACTTAATATACTTATTCCCAAATCAAAACTTTTAGAGGGTTGGAGAGATGGCTCAGTGGTTAAGAGCACTGTCTGCTCTTCCAGAGGTCCTGAGTTCAAATCCCAGCAACCACATGGTGGCTCACAACCATCTGTAATGAGATCTGATGCTCTCTTCTCGTGTGTCTGAAGACAGCTACAGTGTACTCATATATAATAAATAAATAAATCTTAAAAAATATTTAGAGAATTAAAACAAGTTATTCTAGCTTTTCCATTTTCCAGAGGACTAACTAGTTTCATACATTTTTATATCTATAATGGGATAATCAGTGTTGCTAGATATGAAATGGAAGAGACATGACGTCACAATTCACATAATGCTATTAAGAAGAGACTGGCCGAGACAGAAAAGCCTGAATGTCAGAGGGTAGGAATGACATTCTAGACCGGTGAGGAAAGTGTGTGTTGGCTTGTACATGTGTTGTCTGAGGAACACCCCTTGGTGGGCTGTGATATCTGAGTTGTGTGGCTGCTATAACAAATTACTCTCAATGTGGTGGCTTAATGAAACAGATTTACTGTCACAGAGATCAGGGGCCAGGCTTCAGTGGCCTATTTTCACTCAGTCAGAGTTGGCTGGGCAGAGGTCCCTGCTGAGGATATAGGTAAGATTCGCTTCCTTTCCTCCCTCCCTATTTGTAATGGCCGCCAGTCTCCCTGGGCTTGTGGGAGGTGTCACTCCAGTCACTCAGATCTTGACTCTGTCTTTACATGGCTGTCTCCTCTGTGTGGCAAGAACAGTACCGCTGGTGCTTGTGGCACTCAGTTCACCCAGGATAATCTCCCCATGTCAAGATCTTTAACTTAGTCATAGCTGTCAAGATCTTTCTATGCATACGGTAACATATACAGGTTCCAGGGATTAAGACCTGACATCTTTGAACTAACATCATTTGCCTTACTGCAGTCAGTGTTCAATTAGATGCTTATCTCAGTCATACATCCAATAAAGCCACAGCACCTTAACTATGTAAATAGAAGATGTGAGAGCAAATCGCTCTGTGATCTCAGACTGTCTTTTGAAGAATAAAGGAGAAGATTGATAGTTTTCCTGGGTAGAAATTAAAAGCCTACTTTACATCTTAAATTACTATAAACAAAATTACAAAGAGTCGCCACATTGCAAAAAGAATTTGTAAGAGACAAAAAAACGTTTATATCTTTAATGTTTGAAAAATCTCCACAAATAAGAAAGGGAGAAAAAAAAAACCAAAACTCTAATGAAACAATAGCCCCAGGGCCAGGGACCAGGTTTTTAATAATGTAGAAAATGTAAAAGTTGATGGACATTTAAAAATGTATTTTTGTAGTAGTTAAATGCAAATGTGACATTAATGGTATATTAGCTTTAAACCAACAAACTGACAGAAATTTTAAAAAATTGCAATAGTCAATAATGACAATGATATGAGAAACTGATGATTGCTCTATTTGCATGTTAATGGTATAGGCTTCCTCAGTATACACACACACGCACACACACACACACACACACACACACACACACACATCTATCAATCTATCTACCTATCTATCTTTGGAAGATCTTTATATTCTCTTGGACTCAGAAGTCACAGTTTTAAAAACTACATCAATAAGTGAATGACCTACACACACTGAATGGGACATCATATCTTTTCTAGCTTTGTTAAGACATGCAAAAATTACAAACTGCCTAATACCCACAAGAGAGGTTGGTTAAGAAATTTTAACATGACTATAGACAGGGATACTCTGCAAGCTCTAAGTTCTGCTTAACGAGATGGAAACCATTTATAATATGTAGTTACATGTAAAAAGCTAGGAAACAGACTACACATTTGGCGGGTGAGTTACACATGCGTGTTTGGTTGTGTGTTTGAAATGATGAGAGAAAATTTCAGTGACGGTTATCACTGGACCACAGGATCATGGGGAATCCTCCCCCCTTTAAACATGGGTAATCCCCCATAGAACTGTGGTGTGTGATCCTACTGCCCTAATCTCGAGCATGCTAGACAGAATCTGTCTGAATTTCAGAGAGACATGTGCACTACCACATCTGCTGCAGCTGTATTCACAGCAGGGGGTATATGGAACTGCTTAGATGCCCCCCCAAACAATAAAAGGATAAAGTCAGTGTATATGCACACAGTTCGTGGTTACTCGGCCATACAGAACCCATGTCTTTGTAGGAACATAGGATGACTTAGAGATCATCATGCACAGAGAAATAAGCTAGACCCAAAAGGACAAAAGCCTCATGCCACTCTCGGTAATGCAGAGCCTAGATTTTAAAAGGAAAGCTAGTAGAAAGAAGACTCTGGCGGGCAGGAGGACCACCAGGAAGGAGACAATGGACAAAAAAAGAGGGACACTGGAAGAAATCAATGTCTATCATGCATACATATGAGCAAATTATTTTATTTAAGGGCTGGGGAGATGGCTTAGTCAAAAAAGACCTCACGCAAACATGAGGAGCTGAGTTGGATCCTTAGCCTCTGCCTCCCCCCCCCCCCCGCCCCACTCCCCCCACCCCTTTCCCCCCACCCATTGAAAAAGTCCTGAGCACTGAGTCTCTCACCTGCAACCACAGCTCTCAGGAAACAAAGACGGGAAGAATCCTGGGACGTACTGACTAGTTGGTATAGCCAAGTTGAAGAGCTTGAGGTTTACTGAGTGTGTGGCTAGGAGGAAAATGGTTGTCATAGACACAGAGAGGGGCATTATTGGAGGTGTGGCCTTGATGGAGTGGGTGTGGCCTTGATAGAGTAGGTGTGGCCTTCTTGGAGTAGGTGTGGACTTCTCAGAGGAAGTGTGTCACTGGGGGTAAGCTTTGAGGATTCAGAAGCCCAAGCCAGGCCCAGAGTCTCTCTCTTTCTGCTACCTGCACATCTGGATGTAGAACTCTCAGCTACCTCTCCAGCATCAAGTTGGCCTGCGTGCTGCCACGCTTCCTGCCATGACAGTAATGAACTAAATTTTCTTAACTGGAAGCCAACCCCAATTAAATGTTTTCCTTTACAAGAGTTGCAAAGGGCATGGTGCATCCTCAGAGCAACAGGAACTCCAAGACAGACTACGAGAGACGCTGCTATAAAAATTAAGTGGAGTGCCGGCATGGGTCTACAAAGTGAGCTCCTAGACAGCCAGAACTACACCATAAGACCCTGTCACAAAATCAAAATCACACGCATGCATACATGTGCACACATAAAAACAGAACAACAACAACAAAAGAACAAAAGCAAAAAAGTACCAAACCCACAGTTAGATGGGAGGGAGTGACTGAGGAAGGTAGCTCATATTAACCTCTGCCTTCCACAAGCAAGTACACACACATGTGCCAGCATGCATATTCCAAATCATACGTTTTTAAAAAAAATTTTTATACACATGCATTTCTCTCATAATTTCGGATGAAGAAAAACAAATGCTTTCACCTTAAAATTATCTCCAGAGTGATGTGAAACCTTCTCATTGTGGCACACATAGGCCCTTTGTAGGCTGACTGTTAATACCTTCCCATTTCTGCCTTCCCTGATTGCCTGTCACCTGCCCAAGGTTGCCATAGCAACACTGAATTTCTTGGCCTTCAGTGAACTGGTTTCTGGGCTCTGTAAGTCTATGCATATATTCATGCTGTTCCTTCTGGCCCAAATCCCAGGAGAGCCCCACCAGTCAATCAAACTCAGGCTTCTAGATCAGGCAGAGAGCTTGTAGGGCTCTCTCCCCACCTGAACCCAGCAAGTTTAGCAGAATGAGTCACTCTGTTGACAAGCTTAGTACATTCACTTCACCAAAACATGGCTACATTCCCATTCTGCTGCTACCCTAGGCCTTTGTTTCCTCCCCTGAACCATGGGCTCTTGTAAGCGGGTCAGAATCCCACAGATAAACCAGCACCTAACCTACATATGAAGTGGGAAGGAGTCTGGCCCATATAAAGCCTAAAGAGAAAGAGGCTACCTGGGCCCCCTTCCAGGAAGGGCAACAATGAATGAGAGTCCCAAGATAAGGATCAAACCTGACCTGCTCTGATGAGCTAATTTATAATTGCATGTGATTATGTATTGGTTTGTGTTGATGGAAGTGAAATCGACTCACTTTGAGTTTGGTCTGAGTTGCCTGCTTAAGGACTTTCCCAGCATGAGGAGAGCTGTTTTGGCGATTTGGGGTGTCAGACAGATAATTGGTGTGTTAAGTGGTTCACTCATGTTTCCGGACCTGCTGGTTGTGTTTCAAAACAGTCTCACCTTTTTACAAAATTCCATCCTGGAGTTGCCTGGAATCATTTGTTGTAAGTCTTTGAAGATAATTAGCAACAGTTGGAGAAGCAGGTGCTGTTTCTACACATAGCTTCCCCTAAAAGGCAGAAGAATCAACTAGAGAACCATGTGTGTCTTGGGGAACATGTCTCAGGTGTCCAAACTCTCTGTGATTGGCTTTGTTTTTTAATAAGAGTGGAAGAAAGAACCTTCTGTGAGTTTGAGTGACAGCAGTTCCTGTGTGCCTGATCTTAGACAGGGGAGTGAGATGTCGTCTAGGGGCTGGTGGTGCTGATGGCAAAGCAGAGGACTTAACTGATGAGCAAAGTCACCATGTCATCCATATCTAGACGTGGCTAGAGCAGATCTAAGAAGGGAACTGCCCAAAAGAGTCACAGTTGAGTCTGGTCTGGTCTGGAAGTGACTACCTGTAACACCGGAACTTGGAGGCAGAGATAGGATGATCAGGAGTTCAAAGGTCCTCCTTGGTAACAGGGAGAATTCAAGAGATAAACAGTCCAAAACAAGCATCCTGCTGTGGTCATAGAACAGGGTGCTGATCGGGAGGGGCCTTCTGGCTCTTAGGAGGCATTGTTTCACTTGGCATGGTGAAGTTACTTAGAATCTAGGAGCTGGGGTTTTAGAAACCCCTCCCCATATTTCTAAAGAAAGCCTAAGTAGGGGCTGGAGAGAAGGCTTAAGAGTTAAGTACTCTTGTTCTTATAGAGGAGCTGGTCCTTGGTACCAGAACTCTCATGGTAGTTCAAAGCCATATGTCACTCCCATCTCAGGGGTCCACTGAGTACCTTCTTTGGGACTTCACAGGCACCGCACACCCATGTACTGCACTTATACACATGCAGACTAAACAGTAACATAAAAATAAACAATTTTACAAACAAAATAAAAGGAAGAAAGCTGAATTCACCTGCTCCCACAGATGGAGTACCTAGTTTTCCATGGGAAGCAGAATGTTGAAGAGAGACAAGTAGGTGGACAAGCTGGCCTTGGGCTAAGCAATAGACCTTGAGTAATTCATAAGCTCTAGGTCCAGAATACTGCTTGATAAGATACAGGACTTGGACAAAATCATTGTTTATTATGCACAGGAATCTTTTTTTTTTCCCCGAAAAAAAAAAAATCTTATACTGACTCTTGCCTTGTCCATGCAAGGAGATGCTAAAAGTAACTCTTCCTTCTTGATACAAAGTAGGAAGAATTAGGTTCTTTCTGCTGGCCTTCCCTCATGGTCTTTCCTCCCAACACTCTCACACACTGGTATCAGTGTCCTTGGTCCTCCTTCCACTGGCGTAGGCTCCATCTTCTTCTTTCCTCCTCTATCACTCTGACCCTGCCTTGTTTGCACCCCTCCACTGTACCCCGTAGAGACCTTCCGGCTTCTCATGCTGTCCAGCTTTGTTCCATTTTTGTACCCCAACACCATTAGCTCTGTCATAGTCCCAGGGAGAACAGAGTCATGGGGTTTTGTTTGTTTTGTTGTTTTCTTTTTCATATGTCTGCATATTGATTGAGAGAGGGTGTTGCTATGTAATCAGGCTGGCCTCACACTCACAATCCTCTGGCCTTGGTTTTTCAAGTGCTGAGATTACAGTGCACCATTATGCCCTGCCTAGTGTCTTCTGTTTAGAGTATATGGGAAGGAGAGTTTAAAAGACACTTAGGGGAATGCCCTCATGCCTTCACTCCTCACTAGGGGACCCCATTCCTAAAACCCATTCCCTCACTTTAACTAAAACCATTAAAGACAGGTGGTGCATAATGAAACCAACTAACACCCTTGATTTCTCTGTTGATTTCTTCTTCACTGGCAACCACTGAAGGAAGGGACTCCCTCTCCCTGTCTCTCTCTCTCTCTCTCTCTCTCTCTCTCTCTCTCTCTCTCTCTGCCTTTTGTATATGTACCTGCACATATGCCCTATGTGTGCACATGTGCCTTTTGAGTGTGTGTGTACATGTGTGATAAGCCCATGTTGACATAATTTACTGTTGCCTACAGAACCAGCAGGAACTGTGATCCAGTTCTGCCTCATCCTAGGACAGTGGGATAGTGCACCTGGTGGTAACTGTGGTGTGTGTGTGTGTGTGTGTGTGTGTGTGTGTGTGTATAGGGGTCTTTTCCTTTTTCTAAATCAGGTCATTGGAACCACTTCATGTTCTAACTGTAGATGGTCATGTATAGAAAGTTGGCCAGGTCTTCTTGTGGCTAATAGGACTACTTAATGGGACCTTTCCACATGAGTTGCCCAGTAGGATTCCTTAGTCTTTCTTTGGGTATGGGGCTTCCATGAGTTGGGAGATGGCCCTGAAGCAAGCAGGTCCTAACTGGGGTCTTGAGAACATTATCTGAGTATAGACAGGGCCCAGACGTGAAGTGGTAGACTTTCCAACTGGTCTCCACCCGTATCTATGTCCCTAGGGACTAAAGCTGGCTCTCAAGCATGGCCAGAACAGGGTGAAGTTCTCTTTTGGTTCTACATGAAAGAGCGACATGATCCCTTTTGGGTTTCAGAATGACTGTGTTTTCCTAATCAGCATGCTCAGATTTCTTTTCTTTGATATGTGTAGATTCATTTCCTCATGTGCTGTTGACTCCTCTAGTGTCATAGCCCCTGCTGCCAACACCCATGCCCTACACACACACACACACACACACACACACACACACATAGCACACAACACACACATACAGCACATACACATACACAGAGCACACACACAGCACACACACAGCACACACACAGCACACATACACAGAGCACACACACAGCACACAAACTTACACACACAGCACACATACACAGCACACACACACAGCATACACACACACATACAGCACACACATACACACAGCACACACACAGCACAAGCACACACATAAACACAAAGCACACATACACAGCACACACACACAGCATACACACACACATACAGCACACACACATACACACAGCACATATACAGCACACACGTACAGCACATACACATACACAGAGCACACACACAGCACACATACACAGCACACACACACAGCACACACAGCACACACATGCACCTACACAAGCACACACACAGCACAAGCACACACACAACACACACACAGCACACATACACAGCACACACACAGCATACACACACATACAGCACACACACATACACACAGCACACACACAGCACAAGCACACACATACACACACAGCACACATACACAGCAAACACACACATATGCACACACAGCACACATACACAGCACACACAGCACACACATGCACATACACAAGCACACACACAGAACAAGCACACACACAGCACACACATAGCACACATACACAGCATACACACATACAGCACACACACACACAGAAAACACACACAGCACACACATGCACATACACAAGCACACACACAGCACAAGCACACACACAACACAAGCACACACACAGCACACACACACAGCACACACACAGCACACACAGAGCACACACACAGCACACACATACACACAGCACACATATATAGCACATACACACACAGCATACACACACACACATACACACACAGCATACATACACACATACACACGGCACACACACAGCACAAGCACACACATACACACAGCACACATTCATAGCACACACACAGCAGACACACACACATATAGCACACACACACAACACAACACACATACACACAACACACACATACAGCACACACAAACACACATACAAAGAGCACACACACACACACAAACACACACAGAGCTCTTGACAATTCCACTGTTCTTCAGACAGTGTCCTCTATTCAGTGTTTGCCAACAAACCTGTTTCCTTGGCAGCTATAAACCAACCATCTATTTTTTTCCTTTTTAAATTTGATTTGTCCACATGGCCAAACTTGAATCTTGGATAATAGAGAAAATTCTAAGAAGGGTGTGTGTGTGTGTGTGTGTGTGTGTGTGTGTGTGTGTGTGTATGAGAGAGACAAGACCATGTTGATATAACTCATCACTGTCTATAGAAGCAACAGGAATTATGCAGTGGTTCCATCTACTGCTAGGACAATGCTTCTGATGTAGACTGCACCCCATTAGCTCACTTTCTCTCTCTTCTAAAAATCAGACTTTTCTTTGGCTGAAAGAGACATAAAAGGATGTCAGACTTGGTTAGAAGAAACTTTTGGGAGTGGCACAGAAATTCCATGGTGAGGTGGCGAATGGTTTGGACCTGCAGGTGAGTTCTCATAGCATTGAGTTTTTTTGTGGGTCTGGACAGGTTATTTTATACCTCTTGGTCTCGGTCTCTTCATGAGCCTGGTAAGGATGAAAATTCCAGTTCCTGCCTCATAGGGTCATTTTGAGGGCTGAAATTAGTTCATGTGTGTACTATTCACAGTAAACTCTACTACATAAACATTTGATATTATTATGAGACACGAGACCAGGATTCTATTCTCCCCAGTTACTGCTTTGTTCCATGTCATTACCGACTCTGACCTTGGTCATACACAACTTCTAACTTATCTCCACTTTTGGCCTAACGCTATACCTTATCTGCTCATCTCGGAGGAAAAGAAAAGCCTACAGATGAGGCTTTAAAAGCCCCTCTCCTCTGGCTCCTGTATGCTCTCAGCTTCCTCCTTTTTCTCATTCTGCCTTGCTTCACCAGCTTCATTCCTATTTCTCTGACAGGAAGCCTCTGTATAGAGTTCCAGACTATTCTCTCTTCAACTCTACTTGTATTTCACACTCACTGGACACAAGAGGCCCTTGGGTGTAAGAATAGAAGAATAACCCTTTGGTAATCTCCCAAGGACAGAGCTCAAACTCTGTGCAATGCTTTTAATTCCTAGGACACTTCCATTCTAGGTATCCCACCTCAAAACAACGGCTGCTTGCTCTACAGTACTGAGCCTATCCCATTGCATGCCATGTCTAGGAGGCTGGAGAGGGATCTCCGAGTTTGTCTCCTTCCCAGCACCATGTATGTCATCAAGTCCTGATGTGTCAACTGGGCAATACAAAGACAGGACCATGGGTCCTAGGAGAGGCTTTCTAGGGCTACATGTGTGAAATAGTTGCTTTATATATTACACATGGGATGAAGACTCATTGAGCACCAGGTCTGGGTTTAGGAACAGGAGGAAGTGTTGTGATCCCTGCTTCCCACAATTCTAGATGGGCCTTTTAGCCTTGTGCATGAGAATCACCTAAAGAAGTTTTGAAGTATAAAGCTGTAGGTAAATACTAGACCTAACTATACACCAGATATGGTTGTAGTTTGGATATAGATTATTGTTCATGTACATGGCCATATGGAGTTTTCCTGCTCCCCATCCACACACTGCATAGATCAATTTGGCAGTGTTCTACTCAAATACACATCTACTCAGAGTACCACTGTTATGAGTTGAGGTCACTCTTGTGAGGCTCTGATCCTGACTCATCCTATAGGATTCAATCCACACTAGAATATAACCCATCATAGGAGAGTGGATTCTATAAGAGCAGAAGCAATATGAATGGGAGAAAGGCAGACATATTTTATAAGAATTAAAACTGAATCTAGTTCCATCCATCACGCTCAAGAACCTAGGAAGGTACAGTATTGTGAACATTTGGTTTGATTCTGTGCATATAAAAGTGTCTGATTAGGGTCATTTTGTTGTTATGATAAATACTATGACCAAAAACAATTTTGGATGGAAAGGGTATGTTTAATCTTATGGTTTGGAGTCTACCATCTAGGGAAGTTAAAGAAGGAACTTGGAGGCAGGAACTGAGGCAGAGGGCTTGGAAGAGTGCTGCTTACTTGCTTGCTCTGCATGGCTTGCTTAGCCTGCTTTCTTAGAGCACCCGGGATCACCAGTCCAGAGGCGGCACTGCTCACAGTGAGCTGGGCCCTCCCATTTCAATTACCAATCAAGAAAACTCACCATAGGCTTGCTGACAGGCCAATGTGGTAGGGTCATTTTCTGGATATCGCTCCCTCTTGCAAAATAACTCTCTAACTTGTGTCAAGTTGACATGGAATTAGCCAGCACAATGAATAGCCGTGGATTCTGGAGCCAGGATGCATAAATTAGAATAATTTCCTCTAAGCTGTGATTGCATTTAAGGGGAAAACGTCCTCAGTTGTCTCTGACCTGTGTTTCACTCACCAACACTCTCGCTGGTCTACTCAACTTTAAGTCTTTGTCTGACCGAGACACAATCTCTTCCTGTCAATGGTGGCACTCCAAAATCTCCCCACTCCAGAATGACTCACAGGTTGCTGACCACCAGAATTCACAATTACTCACTGTGTTGGCTCATTCTCTGTCAACTTGACACAAGCTAGGGTCATTTTACAAGAGGGAACCTCAAACCAGAAAGTGACTCCACTGCACTGGCCTGTGGACAACCCTGTGGTACATATTCTTGCTTGACGATCGGTATGGGAGGGCCCATTTTGAATACCATGCGTTGTGTTCGCATTCCCCAGAACACATCTAAATATCTTATGAAACGTGGCACACGTGTTAGGAAAAGGATGAAGAGAGTTGGGGGGATATGGCCCATGGAGGGGCAGCGAGGCCTGGAGGCAAGGGGTATGCCTCTGGGGGGTCCATATTGGGAACAGAATAGAGTTTATTTACATCATGGGGGAGTTAAGAGGGCAGTAGGGGCAGAGAGAGAGAGGAATAGAGGAGTAGACGCTGGCCATGAGCACGTGGAGGGGGGAAGAGGAAGGGTAGTGGGGTGAGACAAGGAAATGAGAGAAGAGGGGGCAAGCTGCCACGTTTATAGTGTCAGGTCACTGGGGCGGAGCATACCTGGCTATTGCCAGGTAACTGAGGGGTGGGCCTGACTGTTACTAGGTAACTGAGGGGTGGGCCTGACTGTTACTAGGTAACTGAGGGGTGGGCCTGACTGTTACTAGGTAACTGAGGGGTGGGCCTGACTGTTACTAGGTAACTGAGGGGTGGGCCTGACTGTTACTAGGTAACTGAGGGGTGGGATTTACAGAATGGAACAATAAGGGAGTAGAAGTCTGCTGTCATGAATTTTTATGCTTGAGAAGGAGCAAGGAGTAAGTCTGTTAGCCCAAGATACCAACCAGCAGGGTACTAAAGTGCCACACAGAAGCTGGTGCTGGAAGGGCCTCAGTTCCCATGTTCAGCTCACCCAGGTACACGCTTCCTGCTTGGCAGCCTCTGTAACCTGAATAAGGAAGAGGGAGGGGCAAGGCTTCAAGAACAGCCTTTGAGTCTAATGCCCAAAGAGAGAAGGCCTGGGGCTCACTTGATCTCTGCGGCTAACAGCTTTGTTTTTTTTTTTTTTTTTTTCTTCCAAATAACAAACAGGTTGGACATTTAGAACTGTACATGTGGGTTTTCATCACAATAGCTTGCCCTGCTTTTAGAGATCTATGAACAATTTGATAGTGGAGATAAAGAGGCAACCCTTTGAAAGGGGACACCCATGAAATACCATCTCTGTCAAATGAGCACGTCCCTCCCCCCCCCCCCATAATCTCTCTGAGAAATAGGATAGTGACTTCAAATGATCATTTCTGCACCTTCGGATAATGAATTTAAAGACGTGTCTGAAAAAGCTCTTGGGCAACGAAGCTTGCCCGGCAGCTGGGCAGTACGCCACCGGCTTGGCTTTGAGCAGAGAAGAGGGGGCGTACGTGTGCAGTAGTGTGGGGGGGAAGCACCCTGAGCCAACACGCTGCCTCTCAGGGGAAAACAAGCTCTTGAGAGGCTGGGTGGGTAGGGAGGAGTCAGAGGCAAACTAGCCGATTTCTAAATAGAAAAGAGAAGCAAGTCCACTCTATTCTCTGGAATGGATGCCCACATTGGAATCAATGCTCTTCTCATTCTCCCCCCGCTCCCCTTAGAGGGGATGGGAGAGCAAGAATGTGAATGGTTTATACCTCAAACAATTCTGACTATGTGACTGGGAAACTTCTCCCAAGAACCACTGTCATCGGTCTGCAAAGTGACCTTAACCCTCAAGTCTTGCTTCTTCAGACTTGGATAATAAGCAGGCCTTCTGCGTCATAGCTGTGCACGGACAGGGAACAGAATGATAAGAGGACAGCATCTCGGGGTAACTGAAGGACAGCCTGAAGGGTTTGGGAACACAGACTGAGTACAAAGCCATTTTGACCTGTATTTTATGCAGCCTGGGTTACTAAAACAGACTGGCTGGGTTCCGATGACGACTCCTTCCTGGCCTCTAGACAACTAGCTGCCTTCTTACGGTGCTCAAATGCAGGGAAGACAGAGAAGGTGGCAGAGAGGATGAGGAGGGACCATATGTCACTTATAAGGACGCCGGTCCCATTGTGGAGCTTCGTATTTTTCACACTGCTGGGATCCTGATGCTGTGTAGGGTTGCCAGAACCGCATCTTTCCTCAGCAATTTAAAGACTAAAAAAGCAAGAAGAGCAACCTTTCGGCTCTCAGCCAAGTTTTGTAGAAAGAAAACACACATGCACGCATCCAAATCTACTTGGTGAATTAGGGTTTTTTTGGTTCGGGAGATGCCTTCCGTTCTGCCTTCTGAACGGGCTAGTTTGAATTGTTGCAGGTGATTGAATAATCCAGACAAAGACAGGGAAGGTGATTGGTTCCTGCCACAAAAAAAAGACCTCTTTTGTGGACAGCTTGAGAATCCAATCACACAGTTTCCTCTGTGTTTGTGTTTGTGTGTGTGTGTGTGTGTGTGTGTGTGTGTGTGTGTGTGTGTGTGTGTTAGCCTTTGTCTTACTGGGATTGTAGGAAAGAACCCAGAAATGGGAGATCTTAGATATCTAATCTTCCCAGAGCCTCTTTTCCCTAATTGCCTAACAGGATTGTCTCTACTTATGGTCGCTTATATTCCCATTACTCTCCCAAAGGCTACACCTCCAAACCAGCACGTGGAGAATTAGGACTTCAGCTACTTTGTAGTGGTGGTGATGGCTGGTGTCTGCCAGTCCAGAACTGTTGGTACTGTCTATCCACTCTCCAAATGGAGAAATTCTGAGCTTGTTTCATAAGCCTGGGTATCCATTCAGGAGGTTTGGAGACTTAGGAAGTGGGTCCCCGGGTGTATTACTTACTTTTCTCATGGAGGTGACTGAACAGCTGACAAGAGGAAGAAGATCATAAAGGAAGAAGGACTTAAGTTGGCTCACACTTTGAAGGGATACAGTCCATGGGAGTAAGGTAGGGGGAGAAAAAAGTGACTCCATGGTGACTCCAGTCCCTGGGATTATGCTATCCAGATACAGAGCATTTCTTCCTGGCTCAGCCACTCTTTTGCAGACACACTGATAGGTGAGCTTTATTAATGTCCTGGGTTTCCTAATCCAATCAGGCTGCCAACTGAAGTTAATTGTGATACCAGGATGAAAAGGAAAAATTCCACCCCATGTGCAGCCACTAAACCCACACACTACTGCTGATGCCAAGTAGTGCTTACTGGCAGGAACATGATATGGATGCCTCCTCAGAGGCTCTGCCAGAGCCATACTGATACAGAGGAGGATGCTTGCAGCTAACCATCAGACTGAACACAGGACCCCAATGAAGGAGCTAGGGAAAGGACCGAAGGAGCTGAAAGGGTTTGCAACTCCATGGGAAGAACAAAATGAGCAACTATCCAAACCCACCACAGCCCCCAGGGATTAGAACACCAACCAATAAGTTCACATGGAGACACCCATGGCCTGAGGTACATCTGCAGCAGATGAAAGCATTTTCTGGTATCAATGGGAAGAGAGGCCATTGGTCCAGTGAAGGCTTGTTTTTCCAATGTAGGGGAATGCCAAAGTGCTGAGGTGGGAGAGGGTGGTTGAGAGAGGGAGCACCTTCATGAAGACAATGGGAGGAGGATGGGGGATGGGATTGGAAAGTGGATAACATCTGAAATGTTAAAAAAAATGTTAAAAAAAGAAAAGAAGGAAGAATTCCCTTTGGTTTGGGAATTCTGACACATATGCACTCCTGAGCTTTTTTCTAACACTTCTGTCTTCATTCAGTCTGGTTGCTGTGGCAGAACACCAGAGACTGGGTGACCTGTTAACAACAGAGATTTGTTAGTGTCTGACAAGGGCCTGCTTCCTCGGCCATGTGCTTCCTGATCTGTCTTCACCCTATAGTAAGGGCAGGGCAGCTCAACGGGACTTTGTGGGATTTTGTTGTTGTTGTTTTCGTTTTTTGTTTGTTTGTTTTTCTCTCATGGTCCCATTGCTTGCCAACAGTCCTACCTCTTCCGATACCTGCACATTAAGGGATAAGATTCCTATACATGAACCGTGGGGGAGAGGATAGATATTCAATGGCAGTGGTCTCCCTATAGGTCAAAGGTATGGGGAGGAGGCCGCAACTGACTGGACGACGTATACAAGAGAGGGCACTGGAGGGACAGCCAGATGTAGAGGTGCTGTGCAGTGCAGAGGGACTGGAAAGGGGAGAAAACATCCCAAAAGAAGATCAGCTTGTTAAAGACAGAAAACATTTGGTGATGCTATTCCTTCTAGAAAGTTCTTTTCAGGGCGCTGAAGGCAGAGGTCCTTCCTGTTCTAAGACTGCCCTGTTCCTGCCTCCCAACCTTGTGAGCTCAGGTTCAGAACCAGTACACAGCTCCAACAACCATGGCAGTGGTTTGGTTCCTCCCTCTCTGAGTGCAAAGCCCACTTCTCTCTCCTGAGGTCTTCTGATCCTCCAGAGTTCCTTGCCTTGTACCCAGAACCACATTCCTTCCACACCGTAAAAAAAAAAAAAAAAAAAAAAAAAAAAAAAAAAGGTCTTGCCTTTAAATTTCTTGGTTTCCATTTCCTTTTGTACATCAGGTGTCCGAGGTTGATAATTACGTTTAATCTTTTTAAAGCTGGCTGAGCTTTGCTTCGCTCTAGCCTGAGGGACTCCATGGCCCATTCTTAACTCCTGCGCATACACCCTGCTCCACGCCCTCAGCTCTAGGCTTTGGCTGATTTCCTTCCCATAGAAGGGAGTAAAACTTACCTGTATTTTAACACCATCTCTCAGCACAGGCCTTTGCTCAAATAGGGACACCAAACATTGCAGCTTTGAAAAAAAAGTGGTGTTTTATTTCACATTTAATAAAATGTTATTTTTTTTGTAAAGAAATGGCTCGCTCTGTCATGATTACTATGATTAGAAAAATACTGGTGGGAAGTGAAACATCAAAATTTGGCAACAAAATCAAGTTATTTAAACTTTGATAAAACAGAAAAATATGAACACTGTGAGTTAAATCATGACTATGGACAATTCGCAAGCAGTTGACCTAATCCTAGAAGTAGGTCAAAAAATGTTCCCTCACAGAAGAAAGTGTCACGTAATATAAATGGGCTAATTATCAGCTAATTACAGGGAAGTCGAAAAATATTAATTTATAGTGCTTTTGAGACCATCTGCACTTGGAGTTGTGAAATTGTAGACTGATGTCTTAGTTTTTCTCTGCAATGGTTAGAAGCTTCTAGCTGAGCTCTCTGTGACTGTGGAGAGGATACAAATCCCTTTTCTCTTTGCCCCCTGTGCTATAGTGCAATGGGCCTTGACAGTGTGAGGGTCAGCCTAGCTCCTAGCCTTGAGGGATGCTTCGGTCATAACTTTGTATCCAGGGAGGCCCCTGGATACAAAGAATCTATCTATACCCTTACAGCTATGTTTGTGGTGGAGGTGTGGTTAGAGGTTGCTGGTTAGGAGGTGGTTAGCTCTCCCTCTCCCTTCCCCCTTTGTGTGTGTGTGTGTGTTTGTGCACATACATGCCCATGAGAACGCAAATACTTTAAGAAAGTAAGAAGACAATTTATGGATCAGTCTCTCCTCTCCTTCCACCACGAGGGTCCTGGGGATCAAACTCAGGTTTAGCAGCAAGGGTCTTTTCTAGGTGAGTCATCTCATCAACCATCTTTCCCTTATTTTTTAAAGACAAATTACTTTATTCAGTCTGGAGCTCACTGATTGAGCTGGCTAATTAGTTCCACCTTCCCCATGATGGGATGACTGGCTTGTACAACCACGCCCAAATCTTTTGTGTTAGTGACCAAATTTCGTTTCTCATGCTTTGTGCAGTAGGCTCTTTGCCATAAGAGGTATCTCCCCATGCAAGAAACTATTTCTTCATCTGTAAAACTGAGAAAAACTTAGGAATGGAGATCGATATGAGGGACACTGGGCGGTTGTAGATGTGTATTGTTATTGGCTGTCTCTCCAGGGTTGTGGTGTCACCCCTGCAGGGGTAGCCTCCATGTCTGGAGTATGGTAGTGCAGAAGAATGGTGTAGCTACATGGAGGAGGAAGGGACCTGGTGTGTTGCCCTAGGACTGAGCTAAGGGTTCTTTCAACACAAATGAATCCATGGAATTCCTTTGTGAGCTTTAAAAAACTCTAACTGCGAAACTGGACTATAAGAGTCAGGGTTGGGGTGCCAGGGGAGAATCTGGAGTTGGGCTCTAATTACTCCAAGTTATCTCCTGACTGTGAAACTCTCCTGTGGATTTTTAACCCTGACAAAGGAAGCCCTGCCTCATCCAGATATTTCACTGTACCCGGAGACTGTGAGTTGGTGAAAGACCATCGGGGCTGAGGTTTAGAAGGGGGTTTGAGGGGTGGGTAGAGGTGGGGCCAGGATGAGAATCAAATGGCTTCCGATTTAGGAACCTTATCAGAATTTCTCATGTTATGCACCATATCTGCTAGTAAAACCCAAGTGACTCAATTCCTCTCTGAAGCTGGAGTCCTGGGGATTTAATGCATAGGATGTACTTTCCACACCTCTCCCTCTCCCCCTTTCCCTTCCCCTCCCCCACCTCTCCCTCTCTCTCCTTCCCTTTCTCCCTCTCTCTCTCCCTCTTCTCCTCCCCTCCCTCCTTCCCTCTCTCTCCCTCTCCCTCTTCCCCTTCCCCCTCTTTTTTTCCTTCTTCCCCCTCTCCTTCCCCCTTTTCCTCTCCTTCTTACCCTTCCTCCCCCTCCCCCCTTTCTTCCCCACCCTCTCCCTCTTCCCCTCAACATTTCCATGTACCCTGAAGTCTTTGTTCCACTCACTTCATCCTTCCTGCATGTAGAGTGTCATGCCTGCGATTCTCTTATGCCCTGAGCATCTGTTCCCAAGCAGTTTCCAGCATCTGCTGTGGATTGCTACCTAAGCTCCTAAAGTCCCCTTTTGCTGCCCACTATAAATGCAGATGGGCTAAATGGCATTTGAAATGAGTCAGAGCTGGCCCAGTGGAATCATGCACGCTGGGCAGACTTGAGCGTGCTTCAGAAGGAGGCTGGAGAAAAAAAGACTAGAAAGCAGTAAGCCTTAGGGTAGAGAGCCACCTACAGAGCGTGTTGCCTTTCTTTGGGCACTGAGCTGGGAGGACACACCAGATATTTTGTGCCTTAAATGTCATAGGCTTTGCTGGGCTTGGGGAGAGCAGGACAAAGAAAACTCAGAGGACACCGATTGAGAAAGTGTATTGCTGTAAGTAGGTGGCTTTGTTTCTTGAAGAGAGGCTCCCACTTTTGATAGGAGAATGGGGTCCAAGGTGTAGCTCAGTGGTAGAATATATGCCTTGCACACACAAAGTCCTGGGTTCAATCCTCACCACTGCCAAAGGAAAAAGTATCACATGCTTAAATGTTCTCTTTAGAGTCAGACACAGTGGCGCACAGTCTCTAAATGTCAGCACTTGCAAGAGTGATACAGGAGTCTTGGGAGTTCTAGGTCAGCCTGGACATCATAGACCCTTCTTAAGGCAAAGAACCAAAAGGAACTGGAGGTAGAATGTACTGATCCAGTGCTTGCCTGGGGTCCACAGGTTCAGTGCCTAGTGTATTAATTATGTGTGTGTCGCACTGGCAGACTAGCTCACAGATTATCTTGTGGTTTAAGGGGACACAGTCTATCACAACTGGGACGGCATTGCAGTGGGGGCTCAATCCTTCTCAGCAAGAGCTTATGGTACGGCTTGCTGCATCTCAGACGATCAAGAAACAGGGAAAGCTCAGGTCAGGAACCGAGTCAAAGGCTACACACACCTCAAGACCACCCTCCACTGACCCATTTTTTCTAACAAGGCATCTCCTAAAGGTTCCGAGGACCTCTAGACCACCACCACCAGCTGAGAATGATTCAAACACATGAGACCGTGAGAAACGTTCTATATCCAAAACTGCAATTAGAAAAGGAAGCAAAGCTAGATGGGGTGGTCCGTGCCTCTAACAGAAAGGAAAAGAGCAGAGCAGGAGCTCCTGGAAGAAATGAGCTTCCAATACAGAGTCTGGAGTTAGAATAGAGTGCAGGGCTGAGCTCCTCGCACCTGAAGTTCCGAGGGGCTGATATCGCTTTAGTGTGAGCTCTCAAAATGTCTCCAACCTAAAGTAGGTTTCTGCTTCCAGAGAAAGGGCATGCCGGGAAATCCATGAGGGAGAAGGGAGATACAGAGGAGCCCCAGGCAGGGAACCTTTGGTTGAGAACTGTGTTCATGTATTACAAACCCCCAGCAGAACTCCTTTAACCACCTTCCAGAAAGTTGAAGTCTTTGGTCTCAGGTCTCAGTTGCTGAGGTCTATTTGAGATATGCACCACCTTGACAGGGCCAGATTCAGGGCAAAGAAATGTCAGTGAAAGCCCAGTCTAAATGGGGGAGGGGAGATTTTCCATTTCCTCGTAGGACATTAATCAGGACCATGCTGTTGCCTGAGGACTGAAGAGCCGGTGCCAATTAGCTGTGTAAGGAAATCTGACGTTTCTAAAGCTGCTGCTGTGTGGACGCCACATACCTCCGGCTGCTGCTGTATATACACAGCACAGCCTGCACCTGTCAGCCCTTCTTGTTTGCCCAAAACATTAGCTGGTCTCGTCTTTGTCCACCCTAATCACCACTAATCCTCTGTATGGCACATATAAAACCCCTCCCTGCCTCCCTTCCCTCTGCACCTATCTGTTATTATCAAATCGTGTTTTCCGTGGAAACATGACACATGGGGACACAGGGATTGCTTCCTGCTTGCTAGGTTACCATGGATGCACCACCCTGACAACGCCAGGTCTGCTCTCAAAATCCTCCTTCTTCACTCACATGAGAACAACCTGGTCAGGTAGTTCTCCATCTGGACAAATCCTTCTTAGCTATTAACGCAGACATTAATAGGCAGCCCCGTGTTGTCCTCAGACTGAGGGACCGGCTAGTTTTATGAGGAGTGTGTGACTGCCAAACAATAGTGCCTGGAAAAGGGCCATGTTGTTTTCTGCCCAGGGCCAGAGAGAGCAGGAAGTTGGCTCAGTGAAGTCAGTGTGCGTTCCATTAGATAATACAGGACAGAGGCAGCTCGTAGGTGGATTCTTCCTTGGCAAGTCTTGAAGAATGCCTACACTCTACCCACCATGACGGCAATGTGCGCCTCAGAGTGAGAAGTACACTTCTCTGTTCCAGCCTCAGCTCAGTAACACTTATCTAAAGTTTCTGGTGGAAGGCCAAGGCTATTTTATGAATGTGTTGGGATGTTGTTTATGGGAGATCTTTGGAGATGAGCTGGTCCAGATTCTGAGGTGTCAGTATGAGCTCAGTTCCTCATCTCTCCCAAAGTCTCTTCATGTTGACTGCTGGCTCTGTAAGACTTCATCTCAACCTCTCTGTGGCATCAGCTGGCCCATCTCTGTTCTGATAGCTACTGGCTGTCACTAAAAGATGGCTTTGAGAAGTGGTCCAGGGCTTCTTGTCACTCTTCCTTGGATACCTTGTGATGATCTTGTGTTGGGTTTACAAAAAACAGACAAGAGAATAGGAAGGGGCCTCCTGCACATTCTCCAAGTGTGATATAGTCATAGCTTCTGCTTCCTGGGAACTTATAGTTGTGTGTGAAGTCAGTAGGGACAATGGTTCAATAAAAAAGATGGGCTCAGGAGCCCTGGCAGCATCTGAAGCAAATTTGTGTTAGTGTTCACATAGTATGACTTTATTATATGGAAGATTTGCTAGGAAACAGGAATATTGTGTGCTTCAGCCCTAAGTTGACTTTTACAAACTGTTAAAAAAACAAAACAAAAAAAAAAAAAAAAAAAAAAAAAAAAAAAAAACAAAGCATAGAGCCACACACTGTCCACCTGGATTTTTTTTTCTCATTACAACAAATTTATATTGGAGTCCAGTGTCACTGAATAAAGACTTGTAATCCTCAGTGTGCTACTCCATGGGCCTCATAACTTTCTTTTGTGTCTGGCATCCATTCATTGATATTGACACCAGCAATAGGCTTGACTGCCCATCCTGTTTGCTAACCCATGCTTACTCCTAACCTTTGTCTACTCTGTTGCTCATTCACAGGACTCTTGCTGTCTTAGAACTCTACTCACTGCTTTCTATAGTCCCTTTACATATCTCTCATCTACTATCAACTCTTAAGCACTTTCGTACCCCATGCGTATGTGTTTGTCTGTCTAGTGAGAACAAAATCTCATTAGCTACTCTTCATCTCGCTCTGATGTAGCTTCTGAATGGTCAATGAGTTTGAGGGTTTTTTTTTTTTTTCAGGTACTTCATCCTGTGTTAATGATCATTGGTCAACATATATGGTTCATTTCAGCATGATTTTGCCTAAGTACCTCCTTAGAAGAGTGAAAAGCATGCCAAACTTTCTGAACTTCGGTCAGATCAATACACTGTTATATCCTTCATTGGCTATAGTGGTTTGAATACAAATGGCCCCCAACAACTCATGTGTTTGAATGCTTGGTCCATAGAGAGAGGCACCATTAGAAGGTGTGATCTTGGAAAAGTAGGTATGGCCTTGCTAGAGGAAGTATGTCACTCTGAGACAGGCTTTGAGGTCTCCTATGCTCAAACTTTGCCCAGTGTGGCATACAGTCTCCTTCTGCTGCCCTCAGATCAAGATGTAGAACTCTCAACTCCTTCTCCAGCACCACATCTGCCTGTGTACTTCCATGTTTCCAGTCATAATGATGACTGACTAAACCTCTGAAATTATAAGCCAGTCCCAATGAAATGTTTCCCATTATAAGAATTTCTGCGGATACGGTGTCTCTTCACCTCAATAGAAATCCAAACTAAGATGCAGGCTGACTTGATCAATGTGACTTCAGCATGTGTCCATTTCCTGGAAATAGATACAACAAAACTACACTTTCATCATGGATGGTTGCGTGTCACTGTTTAAACCAAGATGGTGTTCTAGGATTTCAACAAAAGGATGCAACAGAAAATGTGAACCTCAGGAAAGCAGAGAGCAGGTGGTTAAATCACATGTGTGGCCCATATTTTAATTATCTACTGCTCTGTCTCAAATCAGGCAAAAGCAGTGACCACACAAATTCTGTGGGACAGAATTGTAGATAGGACACATTGGACATGGCTTGCATTTGCCATGAGGTGGGTGGACATAGAACAGCTGGATATAGGAATCACCCAGGGGATCCTCTTGAATAACTGGCTCCTAGGCTGGGTTGGCATCAAGGGTCCAGTAAAGGACCTCTGTTCTATGTCTCTGAGTAAATATGAGTCCCTGAACCCTTCCAGTGAGAAAGACTATGGTTGTATGGTCCTGTGTAGCCTGACCTTGGAAGTCATGTAACATTAGTCCCACTATATTGAATTAATCAAAGAAGACCCAGCATCATCCCAGAGACATAAGAAGGATACATGAAAAAAAAAAAGAAGGATACATGAGTCTTACTTTGTAGTGGGAGAATTGTTGAGTGAATCATTGACCAGTGACTTTATTGTCAGAAGGTCCCACCAAAAATACAAATTCTTTTCCTTAAGGGTCACCTGTATTTATTATCCTAAGAAAAAGTATGCCAGTCCAATTCAGCTCCTAGCTGTTCAAAGACTAGTCCACTACAGCTCCCGGAAGTTTCTCCTTCTTTGCTCTATAGAAGGCCACCACCACCCTTGCTGGTGACAGTAGTTGACAATAATGGACTATTCTTTTTAGGCTTTAGTTTGATGCCTCCTCTCACCTCAGAATCTCCACAGAGAGGACAGACAGGCTCCATTTCTTACTCCACTTGTCAAAGGCAGATCTATATTTATGTGGATTCATCAGATTTTCTGAGGCTCTGGGGAGACCAAGGGAATATAGCAGCATGTAAAGAAAGGAATTTCAACCACATCAGGGCATGACTGCCAAAATTACAAATGAAACCTCCCTGGGGTAGAGCTTTTGTATCTTATGTCTGTCCCAAATTTTTTATAGAATCCCCCTTTTGTAATATGTGCTGATCTTCAGTTTGGGGGAAATTTCAGTGTCATCTAAGACTATATTTGCCTTCAAGTCTTTAAAATCTCATTCTCTCCTCTTTCTTCTGTCTGTCTTTCTGTCTCTGTGTCTATGTGTTTATTTTTTTCTTTCCTTCACTCCCTCCCCCAGCCTCTCCCCCCCCCCCTTCTCTCTCTCTGTGGTGCTAGGAATCAGTCTCAGGACCTCATATGTATATATTAAGCAAGTAGTACTCTACCCCCAGGCACACCTCAATGCTATATCTCTCTAGTTTGAGGAATTTAGCACACAGTGATCCCCAAGTGAACTTGGACAGTCCAAATTCCTCAGGTCTTTCCAGAAGAAAGGTTGGTGCTCTCAAGTCTTGTAGAATTGTTAAAAATCATCTCCTCAATCTACATGGAGTTCTCAATTAGTGTGGCTTTGGTAATAAATTATATTTCTCCTACTGTGTAATTGGTATTGTTCAAACAGGTGCAGACGAACCTTTAGGAGCACAGAGGTTCAGACACAGAAGACAGTGGAGAGGATTTCTAATTGCCTTGAATACATGAGCTCTTCTGAGATTTGATGTCCTATCTTTCTTCACTGCCTCTTCTCTTAAGTGCCTCTGGAAAGCCTGCTAGGTTAGGAGTCGATCTATTGTTGCTGAAGTAGGCATGGCACTATGACTTGAAGACTTGACTGTGGTTTTAATGTTATGTTCTTAGAGACAATTAAAGTTTTATAAAGTGGGCAATCTCACCTGGCTTCTCCTAAGTGTAGGAAAAGGGTCCAAGGAGAGTAGGGATGCTTCTTGTGCAAACATAAGGACCTGAGTTTGAATCCCCAGCACCATACAGAACTGGACATGGGCAGGTATGGTAGCACATGCTTTTGATTTCAGTACTTGGGAGGCAGAGGCAGGATTATCTCTGTGAGTTCAGTGCCACACTGGTCTATATAGTGAGTTCCAAGGTTGCATAGTGAGTCTTTGACTCAAAATCAAAAATCCCAAAACAATAAAAACAAGCAAAAAGTTGGGCATGATTGTGTGTGCCTGTACCAGCATCATGTGCATGTGCCATAGATCACGCACACACACACACACACACACACACACACACACACACACACACACGCGGCTTGCGACCCTGCTCTCCCCCACGTTATGCTGGCAGACTGTGTCTTAAACCCTCAGGGCTTTAACCCTCTAACCCTTTTCCTTAGACTCAGTCTTAGCAAGTCCCCAAATGTCCTGTACAGTCTAAGACTGATTATGATTGTCATTTAACCTACTGCAGGGACTGTGGCCATCGTTGTTCACCGGAGTCCTCAATGACCACAGAGCTTAATGGTTTAATGTAGATGACTGAGCTGATATTTAAATGCACATGGCATTACATAAGAGATGATTATGAGAGGTCAGATCTCATTGAAAACACACATCTGATTTGTTACAATATAACAAACATTACTCGGTTTACCTTATATCCAGATATATCCAACTTACTTAAGTGTTCATTTGTAACTATCACACTGAGTCTTCATCTTAACACATGAGAGTTTTTAGTATCCTGGATTGGTAATGAACCCTCTCGTTGGCCTTTAAGAAAGAGTTCAATTTCTGTCCACAGGGGCACACATCTCTACCATCCAGGAAGAAGGTAACATCAGGTTTCAAATACCTTTATTGTCCAGATGAGACATGGCCTCTGTTCTATTGAAGTTGCCAGCACATCTGATCATGCTATGTTGTGGCCAATCCTCATCTGACTCCTTACACTTCTCAGGTGTCCCTGATGCCTGTTCCTAACAGCGTTTCCTCCAACTCATCTCTACTCTAAAGAAGGGAGGAATTAATACTTACTCTCTCTGTTTCCCTCAGTCATGCTTTGCCAAAAGGGGGAGTGGATGTTAATAAGATACAAACTTAAGGTCTGCTGTGTTGTTAGCATTCTTAATCAAAGGCCGGGCACTGGGTATGAACAGAAGAGTTGGGAAAACACAGCCACCCAACAGCCTCAGAGAGGAGCTGATGCTCTAAGGCTGTGGAACCAGATGAAAGCACTTGGCTTCATGATAACACAGTGACCAACTGCACAGCTCTGCCTGTTAGAATAGCAGCCCCTATAGCAACCCCTTCTATGGGGTTGTCTTTAAGGCTGCATTGGCTACCCTGGTATTCATTACAGCCTAGGGCATTCCTTGCTGATCAAACTAGCTAGGCAGATTGGTTATTATATCTATGTCTGAGTATACCTTAAACTTGAATCTAATCTTAATCTAACAGGATGAAATTAACCTTAATCTGAACCTTACTACAACATAATAGGAACCTAATCCTAATTAAATAAACTACTTCAAAAGAGCTCCAAACTGAAAAACAGGTAAGAGCCTTTCCTTTATTTATTGAGTTACAGACCGTTAAGACCACAGATAGCAACTCATAATGAAGCACACCCAATTATTATAAATCTATGTGTGATTTGACTCTTCCATTTTACTCTATTGAAAACTAACCAACCTCAAACCCCACACGCTTTTTACTTTTTTGATTTTTATCACAGACAAAAAAAATTTCCATTAGTGTGACTTATTGTTAAGACAAAGAAAAATATTCTTTTCTCAACTTCTACCATCACTATCCTCAATTAAACGTCAAAACAAGTTTGGAGTTAACTAACTAATAGCATAACACACCATCAAGCAATGCTTTATTTCCCGACCTCCATACCACAATTCTATATCTATAGCAATGAGATGAATAGAACAATAAGCCTTTGGCTCCTTGGCCAATTTTAAATGAAAAAAAAATTGAGACAATAGTGATTCGATGCTAAATGAAAATGCAGAGACACTTCCAAATTCACATTATGCAAAGACTCCAAAATGGTTAGCTCTTTTTATCTCAGAGAATTAGAAGAGCCTGAGGCTTTGACTAAAACCACAAAGTGAGCCCTCCCACCCCTGCGTCTCCTTCTTTCTCTTGGCCTTTTCCCGTGGAGCCCAAAGTTAATAGGTTGCACATGCTGTTAAACAAGCCTCCATTTCCCCAAGGAGTCAACCCCGCCAAGAGGCTCTCACTTGAAGCAGCGTGTCTCACCAGTTTCTGGCTTTGGTTTCATGGGATCTGAAGCGCTCTCACATGAAGCCAGGGAGATCTGCAGTGCAGCGGTGTGGAAAATGTGAAGCATCAGGCACACAGTGTAGCTAGCAAAGCTGGACGCCGTAAACAAAATTTGGCTTTGCCTGTTGTCTGCTTGATAAGGATGGATGAGGGATGAAGACTGCTGGCTTCCCAGCCGAATTGGAGTGTTGGTCTTAAAGTGACACACTACAGAGGCAATTCAAGTGGACAGTGTCTGTTCACAGTCATTGGTAGCTGCTCCTCAGGATGATGACCTGCTAGGGCATTCAGATGGGCTGGAGAGACAGGAAGGTTGGAGGTGCTGAGTGGCTAGACCTCAGGCTCCAAATAGGGTTAGCAAGACCTTGGAGAGAACACTAATACCGCATTCTATCAGTGGCTGAAAAATGAGTCTGCCTGTGGTGGCTGCCTCCTGAGAGAGGAAGGGGGTGTTCTAGTTGAAAAATGACCTCATCTGTCTTGAGCTGGCCTACTGGTTTTAGGCACTCACAGTTGGGCTGTTTAAAAAAAACAAATAAAAAAAATAGATAAATAAAATTTGACCTTTCAAGATGGGCAGGATTGTATAGTATAGTATTCATTAGTTTGTGGTGTGTCTGCTTTGCCTCTGAAGAGGCAGCATGCCATGTCTGTCAGGTCTGTTCAGGGTTTTCCAGTCTCTTCTGGATTATTCTTTACACACTCATGAAGGACCTGAGTAAGAAGTGTGAACTGAAGCATGTATACATGCCAGGTAGCCTGTGTGTTGAGGTTTCCTTTTTTTCCTGACATTCCTTGACATAGGACAGCTGGCTGTGTTCCCCAAATTCAATTTTGTAGTTTACTCCTATTTGGTGATATTATGAAAATCACTGATTTAAATTCTGACCCATAAAAAGAAATACAGTTTATGCTACCACCTAGTATATCAGCTAACGAAGCCCTTTTATATGCAGTATTTGCCAGTAGCTTTGGCTTCATTTTCTCTTATTAAAATAATGGTGGTCATGAGCACCAAATTTATTTGACTCAACAAGGAGCTACAAGTTTCCCCATTAGAAGTACTGGAATAGGCAACTAGTTTCAAAGTCTAGGTGGCATTTTTCAATTAAAAATGCATTTACCCTGATTCTAAATTTATTTGTCGTAGATTTGTAGAAATTTTTTTGATTTAACATTTTCTTTGACTGATGTATCAGCGTCTTCTATTGTATCTTCTCCTTCTGATCTCTCTTCCATTTCATGTATTCTGATGGTTTTGTCTATTGTTTCTGTTCTCTTTCCTAGATTTTCCATCTCCAGGATTGCCCTAGTTTGTGTTTCCTTTATTGTTTCTATTTCCAGTCCCAGTTCCTTCACCTGTTTGTTTTTTCTTGGCTTTCCTTAAGGAATTTGTTCATTTCCTCCAATTGCTTGTGTTTTCCTAGATTTCTTTTAAAGGGTTTATTCATTTCCTCTTAAAAGTCCTCTATCATTTTCCTGAAGTTTGTTTTAAGGTTGTTTTCTTCTTCTTCACCTGGGTTGGAATATCCCCTGGTTGCTGTAATAGGGTAGCCGGCCTCTGGTGCTGCTCTGTTACCATATTGCGCTCTTACAGTGATGTCTAGACATCTGTGTTTGCGATGGATATGGGGCTAGGTATCTACGTCTGAGTTTGTCTTTGATGGATGTGTGTTTTGTTCCTTGGTTTCTGTTTCCTTTGTCATTTCTGGTCTTTGAGGTCTGTATTATACAGGTCTGTGTGACCTCTGGTCAAGAGGGGAGTCTCCATCAGAGTTGGAAACTGGGTTTCTGGCATCTAGAGTGGCCTTTGGTCCAGCATGGGGTCTCTGGTCTTCTGATTAGCATGGCCTGCACATGAGCATCCGTGAAGGGGTAGGAGCAGCAAGGGGTGTCATCAGCTCTGAGTCCTTCAGCTCTGAACCAAGGATATGGGAAGTTTCCAAGGGCAGGTAGACCTGTTCAGGCTGGTCTGGTCTGCACCTGAGCAGTCTCAAGTTGCAATTGTAAGAAAATATAAATTCAAGCCAACCACTAGGAGAAAATATTTTTAAAAGCACAACTAATAAAGGGCTATTCTCTAAAATACACAAATTTTTTCTTAAAGTCAACTACTGGAAAATGAACAGATATTTATAATTTTAATTTTTTAAGAGAAAATATTTATAAATGAGCAGATCTCTCACTAGCACACACACACACACACACACACACACACACACACACACACACACAGTAGATAACCATATGAGAAGATATTCAGCTTCTCATACTGTGAACACATTAGAGGGGGTTTCACATTAAAGCAGCAATGAGGCATCACTACAGACCTGCTAAGATGTCTAAAATTAAAAATGCTGTTGGTACCAATAATAGTCGATACCGATGAGGCTGTCAATCTATTGAAACACTCATTAAATGCAAAATAGTGTACTTTGGGAGACAGTTTGGCAGTTTCTGGGGAAACTAAACATGCTGATACCATACGATCCAGCAGCAACACTCCTTGGTATTTTCCCAAAAGAACTGGGTGTTTAAATTACACAAAACTTGCACATAATATTTACAGTAATTTTATTCATAAGTGTCTAAAAATGTAAGAACTCAAGATGTCCTTCAGGAAGTAAAAGAGCAAACAATCTATGGTACATCTAGACAATGAGATATTAGTTAATACTAAGAAAAGAAACAAACTATCAAGCCATGTAAAGACACAGAGAAAACTTAAATATACATTAAATATCACATATACATCAAGTTTTAAAAAGGCAAACTGAAAATCTGTATACTACATAATTTCAACTATCTGATACTCTGAAAAACAATGAAACTATTGGTATAATTAAAATATTAGTGATTGTCAAGGGTAAGAGAGGTAAGAACATAGGCAGAACAGAAAGGATTTCTATGGTATGGTGCCTACTGTGCATGATGCTGTGAGGATAAACACATATTATATTTCATTCACCCAACTCACAGAATGAGTGTGTCTTAATATAAATTATACATTCTGGAAGATATTAATGTATCAATCCAAGTTCCTTATTGATGGCATAGATTCCCTGACTAAGTAGGTGGTGTTGATGGTAGGGAAGGTTAAGCCTATAAGGGCAGGTATATGAGCTCTCTTGTGCCTGTCTCTTATATAACATTGCTTTGTGCCTAAAACTTAAAAAAAATAAATTTATTAATTAAAGTATTTCTCATGTTGTTTGTGATAAGCCAACTTCTAGATAGCCTTCCTGAGATGCCGCCCTTGTCTGGTCCTTGACTCTGTGTATCATTTGATCCAGCCCACTTGCTTCTGGTTAATAGGATACAGTAACAGTGGTGGGATGCTATACTTTGTTAGTGCTTCATTAGAGACTGTGATGGCCATCCCAGTGACATTTTCTTCCTTGCTAGCTCCTTTTCTGAGTCTTCACAATTCTACAATAAGTGAAGCTACAGAGGTTTATGTGCCAAGGCAACTGAAGGTATCCTCTAAGCAACTGCAGATTATTTCTAAGCTGAAGTCTTCAGATGAGAACCTAATCTCCCTCTGCTAGCACCTTAATTGCAGCCTTGTGTGAGACCCGGGGCACAGAAGCCAGCCCAACCATGACTGAATTTTTTTGGCTTAAGAGCTACAAGATCAATACTTATTTCAAGAAACTGAGTTTGGGGGAATAACTTATTTTGCAGTGACAGTTGCTGTTAATAATGTTTAACGACACACAAGGATGAATTGTGGGTTTTGTTTTTTTTTTTTTTTGGTTTTTTTTTTTTTGGTTGTTTCTTTTTATTTTTTTATTATTATTTTTTTTTTTTTGGCTTTGGGACAGTACCCGCTTGACTTACTGTCCATATGAAAGGGCTTCTGGATACATCTTTTCTTGCATGTACAGTGCTTGTCTAGTCTAGCCGCTGACAAACTTTTGAAAATTTTTTTCTGAATGTCAGTGACTAAGGATTCCTTAGCACAAAGATAGAAGACTTTAAGTCATCTGAAGTTTTAGCCTTAAGGTCTTTCTTATGGTCTGAGTAACTCCAGTCGAGAAAAATTAGAGAAAGACAATCAATGCCAAGTTACATGATTCAGCAAAATGAAGTGTTTTGAACTAATCAGGAGTAAGATATTTCCGAATAACACAATTATCTGGAGCTATGCCAGGTTGGATTTCCAAACCCCAGAGTGCTGCATGCTTGCTTTCCGTCTCTGGATGCCTTCTATTCTCCACCCACATTCACTACCTGCGTGATATCAGCCGGTCTGGTGGTTTAACATTATTCACATGCTGATAGAGCCTAAAATATGTCTCAAGCCTACACTTTTCCCTTGAATTCCAGACTTTTCTCTACATCTGCCTACTCAACATCTGCATGAGGATGTTTAGTGTAAGTATATTAAACTTAATATAACAATATTCAAGCCTTTGCTTCCCTTCTATTCTTCTGACTTAAAAAAAAAATGACTTAAGTAAAAAAAAAAAAAAATTGGTGCTGTTCTTGACTCATCCTGTTCTTTCTCAATTTATATTTAGGCCATTAGCAAGTCCCTTTAAAGTTCTTCCTTTGAAATATCCCAGGCCCTGGCCACTTCTCACAACTTTTGCATCCTTCCTAGGCAGTGTTGCTATAGCAATTGTCAGATACTTTCATTTCCACTCACAATACTACATGGCCCTTTCCTATTCAGACCAGAAGCTCAAGGTCTTAGAAACGGTGTGCTCCTTAGGTGCCCTTTCCTCCTCTCTGCCCTTCACTCTGGCTATTCCTTCCTCCCTTGCTCCAGTCATACTGGTCTCTTCCTTGCATGCAGCTGGAGTAGGGGCCCTCTTGTGCTGAGTTTCCATGACTATTGGTGGTGCTTTTTGTTCAGGTGTTACACAACTAGTCATTCGGTTTTTTAGATCTTTGCTCAGCTATTGGAGGAGCATCACCTTGCTTTTAAGACCCTCTAGTCCCCTTTCCTGTTTTAGAGACAAAAGCTCATGATACAGCTGAGCCTGGCCTTGAGTTTGTGTTCCTCCTGCCTATGTCAGCCATGGTCTTCCATTATAGGCACACACCACAATTCCCAGTCCCATTTTGTATCCATCTACACTATTTTTCTTCTCCCCATGACCCACCATACATTTTACATGGGAATACAACGCAATAGTGTGAACTCCATGTGGGCAAGCATTTTGTGTCCTAGAAAAGCCCTCGGACCCGGCTAGATGTTGATCATTGGTTGGGAGTGAAGGAAGGACGTTTTTAACCTACCAGCCTCCATTTGGTTTTCTGTTCTCATTACAGGTGTAACTATGTAGTTGTTTCCTGAGAACCCAAACTCAAGGGAATCCACAGAAGGACAGCTGTGGGTAGTAAAGACCTACTGTGTAAGAAGGGCAAGGAACAAACTTTGGATTCTCAGCACCTGAGTAAACACAGGGTCGGTGTGGAGAGGCCCTCCTATAATCTTACTCCTGGGAAGGTGAGAACTGGAGATTCCAGAGCAAGCTGACTAGCTAGATTAACAGAATTGGTAAGCTATGGTGCAGGTGAGACCTTGAATCAATACATAAGGTGGAGAATGATTAAGGAAGACATCTGATGACAATCTTGTCCTCTAAACACCAGCGTACGCATTTGCACATGCACCTTATGTACACATGCATCCACACACATGTGGACATGCAAACATACATACATATTCCACATGCATATCCATCCCGAAGTTAAAAAAAAAACAACTAAACAAACAAACACCCCCAAAACCTGCTTCTAAGGAAAAGGTACTTTTTTTTCTCAACTCTAAGTCACAATCGTGTAAAGTCTGAGCTTAATATACTGATGTTAATTTCAGCATAGCAGGAAAATGTTTGCGAGGCTTTGTAGTCTGAAATAATTAGAATATCAAATCCCACAGGGGTCTACTCCATAATTAATAAGGGCAAGGTTTCTACATGCATAGACATGTTTTAAGTGAGTTAAAGGAACAATAAACTTGAGAGCAAGGTTTTAGCACATTCTCTCAGATCTTGCTCCTCTGTAGAAATAGAAAACCACATTGTACCTTGTCATTAGCAAGCGGACCTCTCTTCAGATGTGGAAGTGACTCTTCCTAGACAAGGACGTTTATAATAACATGAGAATTGATTATCAAAAGACCTGCCCAAACATTGGAAAGAGGTGCTTGAACAAAGAGGAGCCCAGATCCATGAATGTCCTGGCTCACATTCTTTTCTGATGACATGCTCGAGGGGAGGAGCCAAGGCTAACTTGCTGAACCAGGGCTGGTTGGCAAGGAGAACTCAGAATGCTTTGGCATTTGCTAGTTTAAAGCTTAACCTTCTGAATAGTTGAGTGTAATTACATGTGGTTTCTTAAAAGAGGCTCGAACAAAGCAAATCATTTCAGGAATGTCCTAAAAGACATATTTAGAGGAGCTATGCTTTGGTCCCTGTAGACCTGACTATACCTGTAAACAGACTTCTTCCTCTTGAACTGATGGAATGCTCAAAAGCACAAAAGACAGTAATCTTTTCAACTCGAATTCCTCCTGACTCATGGTATCCAACCCACCTAAAATGTTCCTTGCCTGTAATTTTTCAACATACGCAACCTGATCTTATGTACTGAGCCAGGTAAACGAGCAAGGGCAGGTTAGCTCCGGCAGGGCCAGTGGAACAGAACTTGGGGAAGATGTTTTAATAAAAGAAGATAGAGAACTTCCCAGTGTTTCATTTCTGTATTCACCCAGCAAAAGGCCAGTCTGGGTGTTTAGAAATCTACAGCTTCTGTTCCTTTGAAGCCCTATCTACTCTGTATTAATTTTGGGGTGTTAGGAAAAATGCATTACAAATCCTGCAGCAATCTCCGTGTGATAAGTACAACCATCATACCTGTTTTGTGTGGGGATACTTGAGAAGAGGAAGGCTGAGGATGCTCTGATGTACTCCGTCCATTACGAGCTTGGTCCATATGCTGGTCTTTTGACCAGAGTCTCTACTTCCAAACACACAGTCACTTGAGTCTCAACAAACCCCACTCAGCACACCACACCCCATAGTCATCCCAGTAATTACATTGAGTGACTAATGGCATTCTCTGCAGTCTCCTCTCTCCCAGGAGGATCAGGATGGAGCTGATTTTGCAAGGTCCCTCTGCCTTAAAATAGACTGTGGTCAACCTCCAAGTATATTTGTTTTCTGATTCCTTAAGCAGCCTCATGGCACAAAATGCACAGCATGGCCATTGTCCTCTTTAAGGCCAGTACAAGGCTTTACTTGGTGGGACTGGAGCCAACACTTGTCAGAGGCTGAAATGGCTTGGGCGAAGTGCTTCTAAGGATAAGATTAGATCTTTAAGGATTTGTTCTATTATTTTATGTTCCCAAGGCACATCTCTGTGGTTTCCTGCATCTTGTCACTTCTAAAGACATCCCTTATTCTACCGTACTGTGATCCCACAGGGTTATTAAGTGGCTCTAAGGGAGAAGTGTTGCCAGGAAAGGTGAGAGCTGGTTGGTTTCCTTCAGGATACTGGTAAAGCTCTGATAATGACCCATTCTTATTCAGAGGGGAGACAGAATAATATAGATACATCTATGTATAGGTGTGGGCGGGGTACCAAATAGGAGAAAGGGCATGAGCACACATGTGTGCATGCAAGAGGGGAGAAGGGAGGAGGAGGGGAGGGGGGAGGGGGAGGGAAAGGGGGAAGGGACAAAGCTGTCAAACTTACATTTTGTTATTTCTTAAAAATGTTTTGTTATTTATTAAAAATGTTACTTTCATTCAAGAGTATACATTTGCACAAAGAAACTCGTATAAACTGAATTAGTTAAGAATCGAGTGCCTGCTGGATGCCTCAGACTAAGAAAGCAAGTAATATTGAAGCAGTTCTTGGCTTCCTGGGTTCCCATACAGTGAGGGACTTCACCAACGACCAGAGAGGGCAGCACAGGCGCTAACAGTTGAGGGGTCTTGGATGGGTTTGTTTCCTCTGCCAGTAAAATAATTAAATAGCAGGACAATTCTCAAGTAGCGGTAGAGAAAGCTCAAAGGCTGCAAACAGGAATAGTGCCATCAGGTGAAGAAAGCCATTTATCGAGGGTGAGGAACACACGCCCACACAGGCATACAGAGGAAAAGTCCCTTTGCAACTCGGAGGGAGTAGGGGGCTCAGAAAGATGGAAACTACAGGCTCTTCTTGAGGGATGAGTTTGTTGATTGTGGTGGTGGTAGTGGTGGTATTTTTTTCCCTCCCCTAGTTTAGGGTTGGTCAGTTTGAAGGAAGATATGATATTGCTTAACCCGCAACTATTATGTCGTGTGTGTGTGTGTGTGTGTGTGTGTGTGTGTGTGTGTGTGTGTGTGTGTGTTTTAATCTCAAGTCAGAACGGTAAGGAAGAAGCTGACCCTTTGGAAATTCGCCATTTTTATTACCTAGCCATGGTTCGTTTCTCTATCTATCTAGTTCCTAGTCTCTCAGTATAAGGACACTGGGTTTGTCCTGATAAAGGAGGAGAGGTGAACTAGATGGAGGGACTGGGCATCTTTCCAGTCAGGTTTCATGGTCTGCCAGGGCCATCTGGCTATATGGCACGTAGCATGAATCTCTTCACTCACAAAAAGTGGCTGTTGGGGAATCCAGTAAGAGCCATTGGAGGCTTTCTCAGTCCACTCCCTCTTCAGGGCTGTCCAGAGTTGCGGCTACTGTGAGTGGTGGATAAGGACATCCAAGAGGCAAACAACAACTGGGCCAAATCTATTCAACTTCTTCAGAGAATTAGCTACCACAAGTCTCAAACCCATTCCACACATTCTTTCTTCCTTAGTTTGTTTTCCTCTGAACCAGCTGTCGCAAACACCTTGGGAAGTCTGCAGTGCGGCACAAAGGGACTGTCATGGCAGAGGCAGCAGAGAGTCCCCACTGTTCATCATCACATGCTCCTTCTAGTCCACTGCCCGTGTCAGACAGGACAGAGGCCTAAGGATGCTTGCAGGTGAACGAGAGGGCCCTGGAGTAACGGTCAGCACTCCAGCCTCATAACAGAGGAACGGGAGACACAGTTCTCTGCAAGAGCATCTCTCACTCCAAGCAAGTTTTAATCCCCACCCCACTCCCAAATAAAAGAAATAATCTCTACCCTTAAAAGGGAAACAGGGGACCAAATGCAGTTCCTTTTCCTCACTTGCCCCGGGTGATTGACAGCTGCCCTCCATGCCTCAGCTGCTGTCTAGTCCCAGCCACAGGGTTGGAGGGGCACAGATTAAAGGCCTGGCGGCTGACAAAGGCCATGGGATTAGGTAGTTCCTCAGAAATCCTTCTTTGAGCACTTAAAAGCCAATCTCGGTTTATTTCCCAATAACAAGGCTTAACTGCAATTCAGAGGTAAAGGTGGCAACCCGCAGACTTCCGCCGAGAGCTCCCTTCACATCTGGGGCTAGTGGCTGCTGTGCACATGGAGAAGCCCACATCAGGAGGGAGGATGCCTAGGAAGCAAGGCACAGATGCTTCACAGCGTGACAGACTCAGCTCTGCATAGATAATTTTGGTATGTTTTCCCTCCCAGCTGATGTGACCACTCTTCAAGCAGAGCCCACCCTGACAGCAATCAGGGTAGACCCCAGACGATGGTTGGAATGGGAAAAGACACCCCCTCCAGCATGCTGAAGAGAAACCTAAGAGGCCACTTGCAACTGATATCGTCACTGAAACATCTGTAAAATCCTTTAGCGTAAAGGGTGGCATTTGTTAGGAGCTTGTATCTGAACCGCCTTAGGTGGCTAGCACTTTGAGTACTCATGCTCTGGCTGGTGGCACTGGCTTGGGAGATTGTGTGACCTCTAGCTAGTAGAAACAGTTCATTCACTGAGGGTAGTGGGAAGGGAGGTATAGGGGAAGATAGATTAATCAGTAGAATGCTTGCTATAAAAGCATGTGGACCTAAGGTCATATCCTGAGAACGCACATAACAACCTAGGTGTACGTACTTATAATTCTGTCTCTGGAGAGAGACAGGAGGATCTCTAAATCTGACCGGCCAGTCTGTTCACCTGAATCTGCAAAACCCAGAACACAGAACCCTGTCTTTAAAAATGAAGTGGACGGTTCCTTAGAAATGACTGCTGGCCTATACAATATGTCACAGCATCTGTAGTCCAGAGCTCAACTCAGACTCTGGGACACTTCCCTGGCATCCCCAGGCCGCTAGTGACTCAGTTGGTCTGGATCATCTGTTTCTGGAAGCTTCTCTAAGTCTATGAGGACAGCAGGTTGGAATTCCACCCAGGAATAGAAAAAAAAATCATCTTTCTGGGTTCCTTTTCTCACCAATGGAGGCAGGGATCTACACAGTTGCTTTTTCAGTTTGGGTTGATTCCTTCTGGGAGTTTCTGAACGCCCTTGCTGAGCCTGGCCTGGTCTTTTCAGATGGAAAGCTTCAGTGGTACAGTTTGGAAGATAGTTTCAGTGTTCCACAGGTGATTCTCATATGCAGCTTGAGCCGAGAAACAGTGATTTACACCCCCTTAGCCCACACCCTCTGCTCTAAATCTGTTAGGGTGCAGGGTTGGATCTTCCTGTTCATCTGCTCCCTGGCTTCAGAGAATAAAATAAGCCATAAATTTATGGTATGGATCTCTGCCAGGAGGGACAGAAAAGTGGGAGAAGTAAGAAAGAGAAAGAGGGAGCCGGGTTCCCGCAGGCTTTACCCACCTCTAGAAAAACTCACTGAGCAGGGAGCTGCTTCTCCTATAGGGAATTCTTTTCATCTTGGGAACATCCAGGGTTCTTTGAGAGGCCCTGTAATCTCGTGAATTAATTTTTTTACTTGAAAACCCTTTGAAAATCAATGTCCTTGAAGATGGAGAAAAGCCAGCCTTTGACTCAGGTGGCCAGGAGCTTGTCAGTTCAGGAATCTGGCGTGGGCTGTGGATTACAGGCATTATTCCTCCAGTCTCTGGCACATGTAACACGTCACTCACACGCTACATAAAACTGTTAGTCTCAGCCTCAAGAACGGGTGGGCCACAGCTCATAAGGGGGGGGGGGTCTTGCCCTGACTGAAGTTACTAAGTCCACAGGAAGTTCTCAAGACTAGCTGGAGCAGGAGAGAAAGAGAGACAGAGAGAGAGAGAGAGAGAGAGAGACAGAGAGAGAGAGAGAGAGAGAGAGACAGAGACAGAGAGAGAGAGACAGAGAGAGAGAGAGAGAGAGAGAGAGAGAGAGAGAGAGAGAGAGAGAGAGAGATCCTGACTTAAATGAAAGAAGATGCTTAGTGAGAAGCATTCCCGCTTAAGTAATGGAATAAATCAAACTAGTTATAACTCACACCACAGTTCATTAAAGCTGCATGAATCCTTAGGCAAATGCCACCAACACTCAGAGATGTGTTGCTTTCTTTCCTCTTGAATACCCTCTCCCACCCTAATATACACCTCTGCCTCTTCTCACAATACAATCATACTGAACACTGGATAGAGAAATTGGGCTCTGGTTGATTGATTTTCAAAAGCCCTCCTTCCAAATATCTTGAAAGAACCACATTTATTTGGCCCTATTTTTTTTTTCCCAGGGAAAGCTCATGGGAAAGCTCATCTGGGGTGTCTGGGGTTCTGTAAGCTGCTCATTATGTCCAACGTGGAACCCTGCCTCAGAGGATGCACAGGAGTGCCATCTAACAAGGCTGGCTACAGGTCACAGCGATTATGGGTAAATGACAGTGTCCATGTCTGCCACTGCTGCTTAAATTGTACATGGTCTAAAATAATTGTAAGGAGCTGCTTTTGTCCCTTGGGTGGGGACCCACATGAGGAGGGCACAGGTTGGGTTGCTACTCAGAAGGCAGCGCTGCCCTAACATCAGATGTGTCTAATGTCTGAAATTCTGAAGGACAATGAAGTTGCTTTGGGCTGGTGCTTTGTGTGGGCATTAGCACAGGAAACTTTCTGGGAAAGAATGGGGCATTAGAGTAAGCATTCGCTGCATAGGACAATGATGGTGACACAAAGTTACAATTCCTAAACTTTGGGTTGGGGGCGCTAAGGCAGGACAATTATAAATTGAAGTCTAGCCTGGGTGATAGCAAGATTTTGTCTGAAAACAAAACAGTTAAAAGAAGGTAGCGTATTTGTGTGCTGAATGTCCTAACTGTCACAACTGCGTGGTATACACAACAGAAACCTACTGTCTTGAGTTCTGGAAGTCCAAGATCAAGATATCGGTGCCGCCAGAGCTGTTAGAACCTAAGCCTGGGTTATGGTCGGCTTTACCAGCTAAGCTTGGTCACCCGCTCTCAATACATCAACTTAGCAAACAACTCTGAAGAGCAGAGAAAAGAGATTTATTCAATGCAGCTACACTTGGAAGAAGAACAAATAAAGGGGTCTAGTGAGCTCCAAGTTCATCTTCTGGATTCTAACACGAGGTTTAGATTTAAATAGAGGGCAAGAAATATGCAGAACTGAGCAGTCCTGGCCAAGGTGTGGTCCTGCTCAGCACCAGTCACCAGTGCCTCTAGATTCTCCTGCAAGGTGTTCTGACAAAGTCGTCAGAACTTCATGACATCTCTTTCTAGGAGAAAGGTTCTCTCTCTAGCACCAGGTTTTAACCTTTTCCTTCTCCCAGCATGGTACCCCTCGGGGGAGGGAGGTTAAATTTCTTGGAGACCATTGCCACAATAGTCTGATAGCCAAAGGGTGGGGGCACAAGTCTGTCTCCTTAGAGGAGCTTAATTCTTGCTAAGATATTTACACAAGCAGGCTTGCTTCCTGTGAGGGAAGGTTCTGTTCCTGGATTTCCCTCCCTGGCTCCCTCCTCCTCAGTTTTCTTGCTCCCCTTCACACCGTCTTTCCGGTAAAGGGATCTGTCCCCATGTCCATACTCCCTTTTTAAAAATAATGTCACCATGTAAAGGTCCAGCATAATAATTATGCTTGTGATGTCCCTGTCCGCATGTGGCAGCACATGACGGTGCTGAATGAGAGCCGGAAGATGCGTCTTTCTGACGAGGTTCAATTCAACCCATGGCAGATTACATCTAAAGTAAATCTCATAAAAACGAAGTTTTAGGTTAACCTCTAGTGTGAACTTGACATCGTTCTGTGCCTTCCCATCCTTAGGCTAGTTGATTCTTCCAAATCCTCTGAAATCACTTCATTCAGTGTTCAGTGGCAAAGGTCACAAGGTCAAGGAGCAGAGCCCGCTCAGAATGTAAGAGCACATGGTTGAATTCTAGAGACCTTACCAGCAATATTCTACATATCCTCTGCTCTGGAAGGCTCAGTCAGAGATGGTTTGAGGTTTGTGGCAGCTACCAGACCTTCTGCTCTTGGGGGGTCTTAACTACAGAGGGCCGGAGTTCCTAAGCTGTGAAACCTGTCACATGATTTCATCAAGGACGAGCTTCTTGAGGCTGTCACTGCCTGAGCAAAATGGAGCTAGCCTGGGAAATGGGAGACTTCTGGGAGGGCTAAGTTTTGCCCTGAGGACTCCAAGACAGCCTTCAAAACCTTCCCTCCAATGAACGGCAGTCCAGGGTGAGTTTCTTATCTCCTCTTCTCTTCCTCTTTCTCCGGTAGTCTCCTAGGATCAGACCTCCCCAGAGCTCCAATAAATCCTGTCTAACTGTGAGTCTACTTGTCTATATCTCACCTTGACCCCGGCCTTTCCCTTTCTGTGCTTCCTGTAAATGTTAGCTTTTTGAATCCAAGGACCAGTCTGCTTTGTGTGTGTCAAATCTCCACAACAAATAGGTTTCATTTTCAAGGTGCTGACCCCACCACACCCCGAGTCAAGAAAAAAAAAAAAAAAAAAAAACCAAGGCCAATGGGTGTCTTTGCAGTTCAAGAGGCCACCTCAGGTTTGTTTAAAGATGGCACAAAGCTGATGGAAGCTGGCTCCCTGACCAGCGAACACATATGTGGGCTGCTTTGATGTGACGGATGGGATTGTGTTTGCTGATAGGGCCTGCTAATAATCCAACTAGGTGATGTCATTCTTGGCAGGGCCCAGAAAGAAAAACAGAGGCCAGCCAGCAGCTCCCCTTGGCTACCCTGGCCCCCTTAAGGGATCTTTAACTTTGCTTTTGCCAAGCAGATGAAATTGAAAAGCTCTGTGAACCCAGCTGAGTTTGCTTGCCTCCCGGGGATGAGAATTTTTGTCGAAAACCTTGGGCCACTAGGCTGGTTTCCATAAACCCCTTGGAAACTTTATGCTATCTTTGGAAATACTCCTGGGAGTGAAGACTTCTCCAAGAGCTAGGCGATCACTAATTTCTGAAGACCCAGTCTTTTATTCTAGAATAGGTTTGCCCTACAGGGAAAAGATTGAATCTCCTGACCCAGAGGAGCTTAAACGGTCAGGGACAGGGTAGGAGCACACACTGGGAGGAGAGGAGGGATCCAGCTCGGTTGGTAAAGTACTTGCTTAGCATGTCCTAGGTCCTTCATAAAATTGGGCATAGTGATGTAGGCTCACAAGCCTAGCCCTTTGAAGGAGAGAGAAGCAAGAGATTCCAAATTTCAAGGCTAGCCTGGGCTAAGCAAGACCTTGTTTATAAATGAGCAAGCAAACAACCAGGCAAGCAAACAAATGATAAGTCCTTCATCTCTAATAAAATGCTTTCCTCTTTCTTTTAATTTCCTCCATTTTCTTAGTCCAAGGACAAAGGGAATCCTCCAGGAAGGGAGGTGGATTGCAACGCCATCCAACACAACTGCACTCTCCTCCTGGAAGTATACTTTGGCCAGCTTCCTGCCCAGAGTTGAACCTCTACCTCCTCTGTGCCCACACCATGGCTTCTCTGGTCCTGTAGGCAGATATGGTTCTTGTTATGAGACCCACACAGATCCCTATCTGTGTGTTTGTTAGGGAAGTCTGTGAAATATTCACTGCCTCGAGGAAAAGCATTCACCATAAAATCAAAGGCCCCTGTCTACACAGGACTCTGGAGGCCAAGGTTTCTGATCTGCATCACCCAAGTTGTAAAACTCTCTTCAACAGGGTGGTCATTTTTACATTGGCTTACAAAGATGTACTTTCGGCCAAATTGCCTTCGTATAATGGGAAGAGCACATTCTTTTTTAGAATCAATGAGAAGCAGAGACTTTTTATAGGACTGGGGAGATGTGAGTGGTTATTCAGGAGAAATTCTACAAACAAATATATTTGGTGATTTATAGAATAGATCCCGCCTAGCAGGCTTGGGAGGGTAGCAACTGTTGGTAAAGCAAATGATATTTTTTTCCAGTTGGCTTTTATGATAACCAGGGCTCAGTTGCCATGGAAAATATCCATCAGTATGCTGAGTTGAAAACGCTTAAGGGGAAGGCTGATGGAGATTTCCAGTCCTACAGCAGAGGGCTACATCCATCCATTCCTAGAACACTCATCTACTGTTACTATGTGCCTCAATGCATTCTGGGAGCGAGGGGCTGTAGTGCTGGCTGGGCAGAACTAGCTCTGGGCGTCAGAAGCAGGCATGAGCTAACAGTCGTTAAAGCTACGGTCTGTCGAACAGTGATAAATCCTCTAGAAGATGCACAGCATGCAATGAATACAGGTCAGGCCTCGCTGAAAAGGCCACATTCAGGTAAGGACCTGTAGGAAGGAAGGGAGACTATCACTAGGACATAAGAAGCAGCAGTAAAGGCAAAGACCACGATGACTGTGAATGACAATAATGCTGGGGAGATGTCAGAGGAAGCTGGACAGCATGTTGGATAGACCTGAAGGGTCAGCCACCGTCTCTTCCCAGACCTCCTTGTTCCTGGCACACATTTCCCAGCATTCCACTGTGTGCACTCAGCTCCTAGCTGTTGTTGGCCTCCCTGGCTATTGCCCTTTCAAAGCCCCTTTCTGGTGCCTTCTATGAGTTCTGGAAGTGTGGTGAGGGGAACGTTTATGAACCAGCATGACTGGGCAAAGGACACCCAGGTCATAAGGAAAATATTTCCTGATGTCCCCAAGACATTCCTGGAAGAAATCAGCATTTGAGTCACAGACTAAATAAAGTTGATTCACTGTTACTAGGGTAAACATACACCCCTGAATCAACTAAGGGCTTGGAAAGGGTAAACATATTCACTTCCAACCCTGCAACAGAGGTTGTAAGCTTTGGGGCTTTGGACTCCAGTGTAAGGGGTTGAGATTCACCAAAGAATGATGCCCTGGACTCAAATAGTATGCAAAAGCAGAGATTATTTTATTCTGTAGAAGTCTAGCAAATGTTGGGGTCTATCATCAACCAAGATGGAGGCCCCCAGTGAGCCCAAAGACCAGATTTAAAGCAAATTAGGGGAATTCCGGGGAGGGGTAGGTGGCCTCTATCTTAATCTGTTGGCTCTGTCTCTAGAGCCATTCCAGAATCATTGCTGGTGGGGGGAGGGCTGGAAACTATAGCTGAGGAAGTCTGAAAAACTGTTGCTGACCCATTGCTCTTGCTTCAGGCCAGGTGGTGGGGTGACTTCTGAAGACAGGGCAGTTTCTGAGTGGCTGCCCAGGATTGGGATTTTTTGTCTGGACTTACTTGAACTTGCTCAGTTCTTAGAAACAGAGAATTAGGCCTAGTCTCCTGAACTGCCAATGTGAAGCCTGTCATGGAATCAGCCTGGACTGTCTCACTAGGATTTTGGACACTGAGGGCTTTCTCGGTCCTTCTGCTTGTAGAGATCACATCATGAAACATCTCAGCTGAGATCAACCTTGTGCTATGTAGAGTCACCTCTTTCTACTTCTCTTAACTTCTCATCAAGATCTTCACTCTTGGGGAAGCCAGATGTGGCCTTTTCCTTCATGTCAGGCACTGGAGCCTGCTCATCACATAGGAAACCCAACTCTGCCGGAGAGCTATGAGATCTGTCTGCTCGTTCTTTTGTCTAAGTCTGACGAGAGGCACGGGATGGTTTAATCTTGTCCATTAATCAATATTCTTTCGAGTACAATGATTTCATTCTGGAAATATTCAATCCCAAATCCAAGGATTATAGAATTTCAAAGTGTGCTATGTTTACCTTCTCTTGTTAATCTGTAGTGGGAAAATAATGCACCTTTGAAAATACTTCTCAGTTTTATCTTTGATTCGAATACAAACAGCTTTGGTTTGAAACCTTTCAAACCGTAGAGAACTAAGTCTGAAATCCTTAGGTTTGGATGTCTCAGTTCATTGGGTGACACCTCCAAAAGGGACACGATGCCAGACAGTGGGAACCTAGAAGTGCATGGTCTTTATCTCAGCCTTTTATTTAGGCTTCTCCATTGTCTGCAGATGGAAAGGACCCAGCAAATGCTAGAGTGACAATGTTGTCATCAGCCTGTTCCACAAGCAGAAAGCTGTAAATCCCACGCATCATTTGCAGGGTACCTTGGTGGCAGGTTTGGGGCGCACACGGGGGAGGGGGGAGGACTTGCAATCAGCATTCCCTAATTTGTCCTTAGCCATCAGGACTGAGGAATGTGTAAATAGTGTCAGTCTTTCTTTTGCACTTTGTCAATCTGTCTGTCCCACGGACTCTGGAAAGATAAATGAGCCTTTGGGTTCCCATATGGTGGAGGCAGATGGTAGGAGGTACCTTAATACAGGTGACATTCAGCAATTAGCAAGATAAAGGATCCTGACTCAGAGCAGATGCCTGAGGAGCTGAGACATCACCTAGGAGCTGGGGCTATTTTTGACTGTGGTAGAAAACTTGCCACATGCTGGTTCTCCAAGTCTTGTAGTCTAAAGGTATATGAAAATGGCTTGGGGGTAGGGGAACAATGTCTGTACACAGATTCAACATTCTGACAGAAGCACAAATGATTTTTAGCCTGTAGTCACTGAGGTATGGGCACAGACACCGTCCACCAAGGAGAGATGGAATTCTGGGAAATGATCTAGGGGTTCCTGTCATGGAGCGGAGCACACCAAGAATAAAGGGCAGTCATAAAGTGAAGGCGGCGGGAGACTGTCTTCTCTGGGAGCTTTGGGCTTCCACCTCTCCAGGATAAAAAGAACAGGAGGTTTCATGTCACACTAGTGGGTTCATCTCTCACTCCCAGCTCCATGGACAGCACCTTCTGTCCTTGTCCTCCCATGACCAACCGATCCTCTCTGGCCAGCTGAGACTCAGGCCTTACCCTGATGTTCTTTCTGTGGGTTCTTCCAGCTACCTGCTACCCTTCCCCTGTATCCATACATTCAGGCTGCGCATCAGCCAGGCCCCTGGGACTCTGAGATACTCATCTCTGAGATTTACAAACATCGGCCCACTAAAGATGGAAGACTAGAAAGGCCTGAGTAGTTCAGGGAAAAGCTAAGAGGGATGAGAAAGATGATATTGTATCTTTGTGCATCTTCGTGTGTGTTTCCTGGGGTGTGGGGTGGTCTTCTTTAGCTTTGGTAAAGAAATTATAAAAGAGATCCTGGTTCTTTTGGGAACTGATCCAGGTGCTATGCAGTTACATGTGCCCCTAGCTTATACAGGCTGCTCAGTCTTTCCTAGAATGTCACCCCATTTTAAGGATGGGCAGTCTACATGTGCAGACAGCTGACATGACTTCACCCACACTTAGCAATAGCACCCACTGACTTACTCAGAGACCACAACCAAACAAAAGTGATCCAGACGGACCCAAAGGCAAACAGACTCAGAAAAACTAATGGCACCTTCTTTAAATAGACCTTTTTTTTTTTTGAAACCTCTTCACTTTATAAATAGTGTCTAATTTAACCTCATAAAAATAAATTGGCCAGATCATTTGTGTCGTCTTGCGGGAAGATGAATTGTATAATGGGTCTAGCCAAATACTGTAGCCTAAATATTGACCCTATTAGAACAGTTGGGCTGAATTTTTGAGAACAGGATTCATCACATTCCTCCCTCCTGCCTCTCTCCCTGCAGGCAGCCTGCTTTTGTTTCTGTTTCTCCAGCCCCAGGTGGGAACCCCAGAACCACCTAGCCCTCTATGGTGTAGCTCTTTTCTGATTTATGAGCGGCATGAAAGATCACTGTACTTGATCTGGATGGGGGAGTCTCCATTTAAACCTCATGAAAACCACACACACACACACACACACACACACACACACACACACACACACAAAAGCATTGGTAGGCTGTGCCCGGGGTGGGGGGTGGGGTGGGGGGGTTGGCCTTTGAAAGAGCAACATAGGACATAGGCAGCATCCAGTGCGCCCCTTGAACTCTGCCCAGCTGGTTTTTCATTCATTAGGGAGATTGTCTGGGATCTGTGTAGAGGTTCTTTCAGTAAACCTTGGTTTAGTTAGCTTACTCTCTGTGTGGTAAACAGTGCCAAGCTACTTAGAGTAAGCCTTAGGGACACAAACAGAAAAAGCTCACAGGACAAGGCAGCGAAGTGACTGTCACAAGCTCCAGCCAGGTGAATGTGACATCCCGGTTCAGTTGGAGTTGCCTCAGCTCATTAAGAAGTATTTCTCATGAGAGTCTAGGCTTACGGAGCATGGCTAGAGTTGTGACAAGGAGTGCTTCAGAAGAAGTCCAGAGGGTGAGCACACTTCTTTGGTGCTTCTCTTAGGACCATACGGTTTATCTTCAGTGGTGAGATTTACTCTGTGGAGAGTTTGGGAGAGAGGGAATTTCCTTCAAGAATGTCCCCTTGCTATCTTGCTCTCTCCCTGCTGAGACAAGAGTACAGAGAAGGTGAGAGAGAAGCTGGTGCTGAGAACTCTTATGGGAAAAAGCACTCACATTTCACACCATCTAGAGCCTAACAAGGCTTCCTGGTGACAGGCAAGGAATACCCCTGGGCATATCCAAGTGACAGCCTACATGAGTGAGCTGAGCTTCCAGGACACATGCCAAGTAGGATGGCGAGAATTGCTTACAGAGAAGGGTTGGAGGGCCAAGCTGGTGCACAGCATAACTTTTGCTACCCGTTTGACTCTTTTTTTCTTGAACTCTTTCTTCTGCATTGGAATTCTCTTCCTTGCCTAGTTGGAACTTATAGTACACATTTGCCTTGTATAGTAGCATTTAGGAGAAGGTGAGAAAAAGTTGTGCTTGGAGTTTGAAAAGGTGGTAATAAGCTCGCTACAGAAGCTAAGACATAGGCCCACTTAGCCACCAGATAGCAGACAGGGCCATGGATGGAGCCGTACCAGCCTTAAAACTGAAATGTTTTATCTGAACATCAAGGAGTGCCACCAGAAGACTTGGAAGACATTCAGAAAACAAAGACTTTAGTTGCAGCATTAGTGTAGGGCTTGGAGATGAACGATGTTACTTTTCTGTCTTTCCAGGTGCTTGGCAAAGTGATTGGAAACTTTCTTGAATATCTTAGTGCCTCATGAGGTTCATGTAGCCTTGGGGAAGTCCTCAGGAACAGTCGGATCAACCTAAGTCCACTGGAAGCTATTTCTCACCACCTGTTTTTTACACCATCCAAACCCTCAGCACCGTCATCTCTCTCCCTCAAACCACTATGGTCAAATATGGCTCCAGCACATGCTCCAGAAGATGCTAAGAGGAGCTCCTCCAGAGCTGCCATCAGCAGCATACAATGCATCCCAGAGAATGGCTGTTTTCATACCCTGGTCCAGCTCTCATGATTGTTCTGTGGCATCCTGAGGCTTCAACTCATTCTTGTTCTGGGTCTGCACATCTAAGACAAAGCACACAAATGACCAAGGACAGAGGCTTGCAGTCATGGTCCTAAGCATTCTGAGGAAACTCTTGACACTACAGTACATCCTGTGTTCTTCTGTTCCCTTCTCTCTAACAGACAGAAAAGTCTAGCTCTTGGGATACTTCTCATTGTTCACTGATACACACACTGGGCATTGCAGAGACCCAGTTGCAAAAGGGGATGGGCAGCCTGGTTGAAGTGGGTAGACTATTCTTCTTTCCTCCGATCTGTTAACTCTTCTTGGTTTGATTCAGTTAGCTAAGGCGCACTTCAAACTTTTTCTGTTATCTTCCTGAGAGTCATCTTAGCCACTCCTCTGCTGTGCTATCTCCTTTCTGAATGTTTTAATATTGAGACTAAGAAACAGGTCCTAATAGCCGAGGTCTAAAACTTCCTCCTTTCTTTCTTCCCCCCTCCCTCCCTTTCTTCCTTCTTCCTCCCTCTCTCTTCCTCCCTTTCTTCCTTCTTTTTTGCTTTTGTTTCCTTCTTTTCTCCCTCCCTCCCTGCACTCTTTCTTCCTCCTCCTCTTCTTCTCCTCCTCCTACTCTTCCTCTTTCTCTTCTTCTTCTTCTTTTTCTTTTTTTGAAGATTTATCTTATATCTGTGAGTATATTGTCACTGTTTTTAGGCACACCAGAAGAAGGCATTGGACTATTAGTCTAATAATATGAAAACTAAGTCTCTATTTTATTACAGATGTCTCTGAATGTTTTAAATATGCAGTCATCTGTTGCATATCAAATGGTCTTTCTTGGGGTGGATCAACAAACAGTCCAAGTATTGTATAATTTTTGAGGACAGTAAGTGAGGACGGTAACAGAGATCTGTTTTGTACCCTGGTAAGAGCATGACTCAGTGGGTGAATTGTTAAATTGAAACCCCAGGAGGCCACTGTGCTGACTAAAGTCCTGGACTAGGCCTCAAGAAACTAGGCTAAAGGTAAGTGCCACTGCTTTTACTGTAGTCAGTTCTCATCAAGCTGAAACCCAACCACTCACATGATCATCTAGAAACCAAGATGAGAGAGGGACAGCTAAAGCTCTCAAGCGGGCTTCGATGCCCCAAGAGTCCCTCCAGCCACATACTGCACTTTTAGCTTTTCCTGTTTGTTTGTTTTTTAAAAATCTTTTTAAAAAATATCTTTATTAAACCAACTTCCTCTGCTTGATTTATTAGAACACTATTATATTTTATGGAAGGAAGGGCTGTCTGATTCTAGAATTGAAAATGAAACCAATTAAGATGTGTGAGAGAGGGACTGGAGAGATGACTCAGTGGTTAAGAGCACTGGCTGTTCTTCCAGAGGTCTTAAGTTCAATTCCTAGCAACCACAGGGTGGCTCACAACCATCTGTAATGGGATCTGATGTCATCTTCTGATGTATGTGAAGATAGTGACAATATACTCACAGACATAAGATAAATCTTTAAAAAAAAAAAAAAGAAGAGGAGGAGCAGAAAGAAGGGGAGGAGGAGGAAGAAGAGGAGGAGGATGAAGAAAAAGTACATTGAGGAAGGAAAGAAAGAAGGACCAAAGCAAGGAAGAAGGAAGAAAGAGGAAGGAAGAAAGGGAGGGAAGAAGGAAGGGAGGAAGAAAAGAAGGAAGGAAGGAAAGAAGAAAGGAAGAAAGGAGGAAGTTTTATACCATGTCCATCATCTAGAGAGGTGCACTGAGTATTGTCAGCTGCTGTCTAGAGAGGCATCTGTTCCAGTCTTCATGGTCACAGAAGGTCAGACGTGCCTCTGAGGAGCACTGAGCTCTTGGCTAGAGTAGTTTTTGCCAAACCTGCCAGGTAAAAGCGCCCCTAAAGTAGAGAAAAACACTGCCTGCCTTCAGCCCTTTCTCCAGTTCCATGGAGCTCCATTCTTCAGAGAAACAGGAGTTTTCTCCACAGTGGTTATTTCACTTGATGGGCACCCAGATTGATGCTTATTGTAAATTTGCTTTCTCTGACTTTTTTTGTGGCGGTCACTTGAGGTGGCCTCGTTCCTTTAAAAATGGCTCCAGGTCACAACGCAAGAGATCATCAAATCATAGGGACCTCAGACCTAACAGATACATCTGCACCACAGCTCCTGCATCTGTGGCTTAGGAAACATATTGGAAGAGGCGGCGGGAAGACGGTAAGAGCCAGAACACCAGGAAGTGTACTGTGAAAGAGTTTCTCCTAAAATGGCTGCATAAACAAGATGAGAAGAATGGGCATGTTAACATGGAAAGGGGCAAGACTTGCAGGGTCCCACTCCTAGACAAGAAACACAGGCAGCTAATGCCTGCTGAAGAAGAAGAGGACTTACCCTCTGGCAGTGAGGAGTCCAATGCCAAGTGCTCTCCCCACAAAGAACATAAAGGTGCTCAGCAGATTGTATTTCTATGCATCTGCACACACACATAGGTAACAGGCCTTAACTACCCCTAAGTCCTCAGCACAACTGACTCCATAATAAAAGTGCCATTAAGGTTGTAAAATAGCAAGTAGACTACACCTGTCAAAACTGTAACATAGGCTGAATCCATCGAAGGCCATTGTCTGAACACTCAGTCTTAGAGTTTAAATTGCTGTGAAGATACACCAAGAACTCTTACAAGGGACATTTAATTGGGGATGGCTCACAGGTTCAGAGGTTCAGTCTATTATCATCATGGCAGGATGCATGGTGGCATCCAGGCAGCATCCTTCATGGCCTCTGCATCAACTCCTGCTTCCTGACCTGCTTGGGTTCCTGTCCTGACTTCCTTTGGTGATGAACAGCAGTGTGGAAGTGTAAGCTGAATAAACCCTTTCCTCCCCAACTTGCTTCTCGGTCATGATGTTTTGTGCAGAGATAGAAACCCTGACTAAGACAACCGTGAAGGAACGTGATGTTTAGTCTTCTCTTATCTTCACATCACTGAGCACAGCAAAACTTCTGGGCTCTCTAGGGTCCCTTCTGCTGATTCGAGGGAGGTTGAGGTCTGGCTGCCTCCTTAGGTAATGCCACTGCTACTGCCGATTCCTGGTTGCCATCTTGACTACCGAGCTGCGGTCCTGGAGTATTTGTGAAGTGTCTGTGAGTGGATCGAGCAGCCGCTGCTGACCTGTGAACTGAGCTTCTGACTTCCAGACAACACAGACCGGAGTTGCTCCAAAGAGCCTTTCTGAACAGGTCCACTTCCCCTGTATCCTTTCTTTTCCACTACTTCAGGTGGGTGGTGGCCCACAAGGGAGGTTAAAGCATTTAAGAACCATCATTAAAAACAGGTTTTTGAAAAGAAAAATCAAGTTACACCCCTGCCACATAAAGACTTGTCTCAAAATAAAACACCACATAATGGAAACTTAGAAGGACCAAGTCTCTTAGGAAAGTTCCAGAACAACTGGATCAGATGTAGCTCAGAGCCCTCCTGTCTATCATGCCCTGTTAGTCACCCTCTCCTGTATTGACATGGGGCACACAAAAGACTGTATTAAATGAGTTGGTTGTCAGTTGTCTTTGACAGGTAATGTTGTCTCAGCCACATTTGCAGTTACAACACAAACCCTTCCACCCCAGACGTGAAGTGACCTTAAGCTTTTCTTTTCTTATCTTGACATCTTTGCCAATAAATTCTGCATCTTCCTGCTCTGTTTAGCCACGATCACTGCCTTTGTTAAGACTGAAGAAGCCTTCCTACCTATTGCCATGTCTTTAGTCACTGAACAGTGGTTCTCAAACTGTGGGTCACAACCCCCTTGGGGTCAGGTTTTGTCTGAGTCTGAGACCATCAGAAAACACAGGTATTTAGATTACAATTCATAACAGTAGCAAGATTACAGTTATGAAGTAGCAATGAAAATAGATTTTTTTATATTAAGGGATCAGGTCAAGAACCACTGCTCTAGCAGGAACCAGAACAAACTGGAATCAATATAAGCCAGACAATGCTAGATTCACGCCTCTGATAATGTTCAGCTGTGAGTAGGATGCAGCTGAAATTTATAGCCTGCTCTCTGGCTGCTTCTCCTAAGGACCACTGATCTTTTCTTTGTCATCTTCTGCTTTCCTGCTTCTTTTTCTTGGTACAGGAGATTGAACAAAGGATGCTCTTGCTCTGCTCTAGTCTCTTTCTTGCTTGTCCTCGAGAAAAGAGTATAAAAGAAATCAGCACCCCAGGGCCTTTGCACTTGCCTCTTAGTAGAAATCCCATTCCCATATCTTGAGCTCTCTTCTACATAGTCCCTGATAACATGCCATCCTGTCATCAGAACCACTGATGACCTCCATTACTCTCTGCCCGCCCACTCTGCTTAGTTTTTTAGGCACTGTTGTTCATCGTCACCTGACAAGTTGCATAGATTCTTGATCCTTCGAGTACTGTCAGCCTCTCTGTGTGTGCAGAAACTCTTCATCCATTATAGTGTATCAGTGTCTGAAATAAGTCCTGGCCCAGATCTAGCACTCATTAAATATTTATCGAATGGATAAATGAATTCCTTATTCCTAATGTGCTGTAGCCCCAGCTGGCTGGAACACACAGCCAGGCTGCAGGTGATCAGAGTGGGGGCGGGGTGCGAATGGGAAGAGGCTATTGAGATGGTCCGGAGTTCTTGGGGGAGTAAACAAATATGGAAGAAATACGATTCAAGAGTGAAAGAAGAAAATAATCAGAAGGACCATGAAAGGTTCTGGCTAGCACCCATGTTGGTGCTGAACCAAGGCCAGGCCTAACTTGCTCTCTTCGGCTGTTGAAGTCTGGTTCTTGTCATACAGCAACCCCGACATCTATTTTGATATTCATATTATATGTCTCTTGGCATTCAGAGGACTCCTATCAGCAGATTTATAGAAATTAGGGAAAGTGGTGTAAAATGCCTCTTGCCTTATGGGAAAGGCAGAGAAACGGCTGACATTTGGCTTCTTGCCAATTTCACTCAAGTCTCCAGTTTCCCACTTCTGCCCTGTCATGGGTGGAGTTGCCCTCTCATCAAATATCTATTCTTTGAGTAGCCATAAAGACACATCCAGGCCTCTGGTGGAGTTTTACTGTTCAAAGACTCATATTGTAAATGTGCATAAAACTCAGCAGTTTAGTCCAGCTGTTGTAAGAACTGAGAAGGTTTTCTTTGTCCTAAGCATGGTCTGTTTCCCCTGCTTCCGCTTTATTTAGCCATTCTGGGCTGAGGCTGACCTATATGGGATGAGGCCTGTGCCACACCCAGCTCTGCCTTAGGCATCAGTGGCACAGCAGTCTGGGTTGCCACCACTCACATGTCATGTGACCTTGGGCAGCAGACTGCTTGCTCATTATAAGTATGGCCCACTGGGTCTTTTATTGATAATTGAAAGATCCTTCCCTCTGGCTCGACTTCTGTCCTGAATTCTATTTTTGAGTCATTTTGGCTTGGGAAATTAGTCATCCCGAACTGCATATTATGCACAGTTTAAGTTGGTGCCTGGCAGAAATTTTTGTGGCAGTATAACTCAGCGCCATATAATCACCCTGGAGGACACGATGCAGCTTTTGGTATCACTGAAGCTAAAAATGGCTTCATTTCCAAATTATGTTATAAATGATGCTGTGAGGTCAGCTTGACAGAAATAGTCAAATCTCCTTCCATCTAGATATAGCTCACCCTCAGCCCCCGAGCAACAGCTTACATATTCGCTCAAGACAGTGTTCTTAGTTCTCAGGAAATTTATACTTAAAAAGGAGATGATGCTGATGATGGTGATGATGATGATGCTGTGTGTGTGTGTGTGTGTGTGTGTGTATGAGAGTGCGTGCAGGTGTACATATATGGGTGCCTGGAGGGTGCATATACATGCCATGTAGGACATTGGAGTAAGAGGACAACCTCAGGTACCATTCCTCCCCCTACCTCATCTTTATTTGTATGGAGCATTTTGGTTATTCTTGTTTGGCACTCTGTAAGCCAGGCTAGTTAGCCCACAGACCTCTGGAGATTCTCCTGTCTTCCCATCTCCCATCTGGGATTACAGATGTGTGCTACCTCTCCCAGCTTTACAAATTCTGGGGACTCCAACTCCGGTCTTCATGCTTGTGCAACCAGCACTTGATCCACCAAGTCATCTCTGGAACCCAAGAGAAACCCCTCTAATAGTGCACTGAGCACACAGAATGCACAAAGCATGCAGAGTTTGGCTTCATGTTGTGAACATCCATGTGAATACAGAGTCCCATGAAAACTCCGGTGAACTACCAATCAGCTCTGCCGATGGTAACCACACACAGGTTTCTCATTCCTTTGTTTATTTTTTCTCCTGTGGTGTTTATGTTTGTTTACTATCTGGTGGATGCTTCCACGGATCTTCTGTTTGCGGCCTTAACTGTGTACAGAGGGAAAATGTCCTTGTTAACATATAACACCAGCCTGCAATTTTTCCAGAAAAGAATTTTGTTAATGTTCAGCTGAGTGTTACAGCTAATTAGGAACATACGTTCATCAGTAAAGGAAATTGACTGGGGTGTGCAGTAGGTAATTGCTTATGAAGTGTAATGAAGTCTTGCTTTCCCAGTATAGATAATATCAGTAGATGATAAGAGCTTTCTATGTATAGTAAATTATGCTCCGACTTCAGCTATGAAATATTCATCTTCACCACGTTGGATAGAAGTGTCCCTACTGGTGTACTTCATATTCCTTGTCATTCTCACTCTAGAGACAGAACTATTTCAACTTCCACGGTGACTCAGCCACTGCTGTAAGCGTGGATAATTCTCCTCCGCGTGGGATACAGGATGACATCAGAGCTTGCTGAGTTATGAGCTGTTCTTGGAAAATCCCTAGGTAAATGGTCTCAGGGTCTTAGATTTACTGAGCTTTTGTGAGTCTTCTGATTCTTCACCAATTGTCATGTTTCTATTCCTGCCTTCTCTGCACCTTTCGCTGTGTTGGGATTTCTTCCCTGTACAGAGAACACACGTCTATCGGAGACACAATTTTTAAGCCTTCCTTGTATGGGGTGCTTCTAGAACTAGAAGAAGAAAAGAGTAATGAGGCCCAGTTAAATAAGACAACTTTGCCCTGCTCTGAGACAGTGCTCAGCATGCTTATGAAGGCTGTGTGTCAGAGAAAGGAATACCCAAGAACAGTCTGTGTTAAGTCAATGTAAACATTGCTGTTTACTTGTGGCCCAGAACGAGGAGGCGGGGGGGGGCAGGGGGCGAGCATCTTGGCTCGATGGCTGTCTGTGTTCCTGTTCAGTACAGAATTTAACCATGAAAACGGCTCATTACAAACTCAAAGACAATATGGCTTTGAAGCAGTCAGTGATGCGAAACTCCCATTTCTGATCCTTCCAGCTGCCTTCTGAATGACTCCATGATTCACCCCACCTTCCTGCACTTAGCAAGCAGCACTAGAGGTTTACCCCAAGTCGAGACACTGTTCTAAGTCCTTCTTTTCAGATCTCAGCCTCCATCCTCCCTCACATTCAGTGCCTCAAGGAAGTATATGCATGTTTTCAAAAACACGTGCCTACGACTATCCAACTGGGGACTTTTCTGCTTGAAATTCACAAGGTGCCTTGATTTGCTCTTGAATAAAGATTCTACTATGGAGGAATTATGTTGATGATATTGATTGATTGATTGATTGATTGATTGATTGATTGTTCATGTGATGGTGACTATGCCATGGTACGTGTATGGAATTTGGAGGACAACTTTTAGAAATAAATTCTCTCTTTTTACCTGGAGATCAAACTCAGGTCGTCAGATGTGACGGCAAGCACCTTAGCCTACTAAGCTATCTCGCTGGCCCCCTTCCTGGAGACCTTGCAGTAAAATCCTGGCCTGAGCTCTCTCAGCATGCTTGGCTCAGCCACCCACCCATCACACACCAGTTAAAGACACAATAACAGTGAAATGATCAGAGGAAAGGAGATTCGGTCAATGAGGCTATACAGGAAAGACGAACAAATAAAAGGGTTCTATTTAGTGACCCCCAAGTCCATCAGAAGGGTACTGACATGAGGTTTAGTTTAGAGGGAAAGACTACAACCCCAGTTAAGGTATGATCCTGCCTAGTAACCTACCATGGTCTGGTCTATAGACCAAGATGACCTAAGGTGTATGAAATCTGTTCCTAAGAGACAAATTCTTTCTCTGCTTGGCATCCAGTTTGGGCCTTTCCCTTTCCCTTCACCCCAAGTATGGGATTACTAGAAATTTTAAAATTCACTAGGCTATGTTGTTTGAACAGATAGCACAAGGTCTTTAAGGTTCTTTTTCTTGTGCCTGGATCCTCCTAACAGTGAGTGTTGTGTTTTTAAAAAAAAACAAGAAACAGAAGCCAGGGAAATGCTTGGTGGAGGCACAGTATGGTGTGGGGGAAGGTGGTATCTTTGCAGGCCCATTCTGAGGCATCCCTTCCCCCTGAGGTACCAGTTTATTCAGAACATGGGGAGGGGAGTTGACAGGGTAGAAGGGAGGGGGATTTGGGGGGTAGAGGCCAGCTGTGAGCACATGGAGAGATGGGGAGAGGAATGGGGAGAGAAGGTACAGAGGAGAAAAAGAAGAGAGGAAAAAAAGAGAAGAGAGGAGAGAAGAGAAGAGAGCAAGAGAGAGAGAGAGAGAGAGAGAGGATGGGGCAAGCAGTCCCTTTTATAGTGAGTCAGGCACACCTGGTTGTTACCAGGTAACTGCAGGGCAAAGCCTAGAAGAAATGCCAACAGTGGGTCCAGGGATTGGTGTGACTAGCCCTCTGTTTAAAGGCTTCATTTCTTCTCTTTCCATGCCCCTTCCTGATCCAGCCTGCTGCCCAGTGCTTTCTGTTTTCCTGGACCAATGGTACTCATCATCACAGCATCATCTGTGGCCACTGTTCTGTCCTTTACTGGCCAGGTGACAGTCTCCTTCCAGGTACTAATGAGGAACTGGCTTCTCAAACATCCCTTTACTCATACTGGCTTGGGTGTATAGACAACTCTTAGCCTGACTTAGGTGGTAAGGGTTGGCTGAGAGTCCACCATCTTACCAACTTCCAGAAAAGACCTGCACGGCTTTTGCCTATAGTACATCTCAGTGGGCAGCTAAAAAATATTTGTTCGACACTGTTGCTTTTGTCACCACCTCCGGGAGTATAAAGGAGACCACTGCCTACCTCTGTGTGACAGCAATCTGTCTAGAACAAGCCATTTCTGAGTGACATATTAAGATTTAAAGAAGCATAGTCCTCCAAAATGCCCAAAGAATGATAATGTAGTTCACTTGGGAAGGCTGATGACTAAATTAGTTATGGTCTTCAAGTGGGATTTTGCTTGTTTTCTGAGTTTCCCTGATTGAAAGTTTACATCATTCCTGAAACAAAACTTTCCAAAGGAAACGGGATACAATCGAAGGGAACAATGCATTCCGAGCCAAAGCCTTATTTACTGTAGATCTTTTTCCTATAAATACAGTAACATCAGACTGTGAAAAGGGGGAGGAGAAGATGTCATACGGTATATCTGAGATCATCCTCTGGTTTTATGTTTTGTAAATTTACACTTCAAAATAACCACACACCATAGCTGGCAATACCTTTCTTTACAAACAGAGCAAGGGCCACATAGTCATTTTATGATGTGTGCTTGCAGTATAATACCCAACAATTGATGCTTCCTGTGTTCTAGCCTACTGAAGGATATTCTGTGTGCATATGTCAGTGCATGGCTGCTGACTTTGAGGTTACTTATGAAGTGAATAAAAGACACAGATAGCCCCTTCGAAGTAAACTACCAATTCTGCAATAAGGAAATAGTAGAATAGTTCATTTTGACCCAATGTGAGGGACTGTGACTTAGAAATACAGATACAGGTTGCCCTATGGCTAGTTCTATCTTATGAGGATTATATAAATGTTGGGTCATGAATGAGTGTTTTGAAAAAAAATGTATGGGTGGGTAGATGAGCTCTAATAAAAAATCTACACATATGTTGTCTGTGTAACGTTCTTAGCATTAGGAATGGTGATGTTTGTTGAGATGATTAGGGTAGAGACATGTTCCAAGAACTGTAATGGAAAATCGAGAGAATGTTAGCTCAGATACAAAAGTTGGTAGCGAGTGGTAAAAGTGATAACCTATTGGCTCTTGACCTGTAACAGACACCATGTTACACTTACTTAGCCAAAATCATATCTACAAGATCTTTCACACAGATGTAGCCTTTTCAGAGAATCTTAGTTCACACCACAGAAAGATGAGCATGTGAAGTAATTTGGATGAAATTAAGTACCTCTTTGAAGGCTCGGGTCCAAAGCATTTGAACCAGAGGAGCATTCTGAGAGAACATACCCAATTTTGTGTCAAACACTGAATTAATGATACAGACTCATGTGTCTCGTGTTGCAAGGTGCAAAGAATGTCTGTGTTCAAATGAAGTTTTCAGATGCTACAGGTCTAGATGGAGATTGGGAATTCAATTACCACAGGTTCTCAGGAAAGGCAAGGCTGGGGCAGTGTCCTCACACTAGGAGAATAATAAAACATGCTCTAAGAGAATAATCAAATAGTGTTACTCAAAACGTGATCACTAAATCCTCAGGCCTTGCCCCAATAATCCTACTGAGTCTGAATTTCCGGGAGTTAAAAGTATATATGATTATTTAACAGATGCAGTTCTTACACTCTCTGAAGACTGAGAAGCCCTCGTACAGACATCAAGTCTCACAGAGGCCAGATGTACTGCATTCAGGACACGTGTCCTTTTCCACAGCAATTTCAGGTCCCAGGCACTATCAGGCCTTTGTCATTTTCAGGGACTGTCAACTCAATATCAAGGGGCCTAATTCAACTTTTCCAACATAAACAGCCAGATAACTAACCAGGTGCTCCAGTGAAAGGCTGACACTCCCCCAACATGCTATTAGGAGCAGGCTGAGTGAGGCCAGAGAGAAAATAATGACTAGAAAAGAGCGGTGCTGATTTGAACCAGATTGATGGCTAGCTAGTCATATTGTAATATTCATGATGAGCTGAGTCTTTGTAATGGATTTAGCAGATGTGGACATCCCCCTGCCAGACTCCCTCTGTCTAAATGGAAACTCCAATCACCCAATATGTTTCCTCATCCTCTGGCCTGAGATTGAGTTGTCACCCTCTCCCAGACACTCCTCCAGGCGCCCCAGATGGTACCGGCTGACACACTCCAAGGATGTCATTACGGACACGTGTAAACCACATGAGGAGGACGACCTTCTGGAGACTAGCTACATGGCACTACCCTCACCCCCGAGGGTCTTCAGATTCTACTGGGAGGAGCAGAGGAACTGGGTCTCAGGTGTTGGGAGGTCTTGGAAAATCAAGGATCCACTGGAAACTCTTAAGCAGAGGATGTTAAGGCAGGCATTGGGAAAGTCTCTAATGAGTTACGGTGACAGCAATATACGTTAGAGCGTGGTGTCTTCTATCTCCTCTGTGTCCAGTGTTGTTCAGCTGCCTAATTGAAGGAGAATCTTTTTGGAAACCGGGCAATGTCACTATGTATCTATCATTTCCTCAGAAAATGTAAATGATTTATTGTTATTTATTTTGCAAACAGTATGATAGCTCTGGCCAGTTATAATACAAAGGCACACAGTGACACGGAATTGACCGGGTGGTTGGATAATTAATGGTCTATGACGTAACTGACTTCACAAACTAAAGAACCTCATTAATCAGAACTCGTCGTCTGATTTTTGGGAGTTAGGACCACCAGAATTCAGATGTATAAGATCACCTATCAGCACAGGGGCCTTGGTCCAGCTTTCTAAATGACTCTTGGTTAAGACAAGTGCTTTTCACTATTTGCAGTGAAATTGTGAAACCGAACGTTCACACGAGTGTTACCTCTGCTGTGCCATTTGGAGAGCTAGTAGTTCCCGTTCTCCTTGTGATGGTTAATTTTATTATCAACCTAACTGGTTTTAGAACCACCATGGCAGTACATATCTGAAGATATATGTACATATATCTGAACATATCAGTACAGTACTCTGAACATATCGGAGGGTTTCCCAGAAAGGTTTAAGTGAGAATGTTAAGAGGTGAGGAGACCTGCACTGACTGTAAACGTACCATTGCGGTGGGCTGGAGTCCCAGACTGAATACAAAGGAAAAGGTGGACTGGGTATCAGCACTAGTCCCTCCCTGATTCCAGACCATAGAAGCAACACGACCCTTGGCCACGCCTTCACTGTCATAATGGACTCCTCAAACTGAACAGGAAAACAAACTCTTCCTCCATCAATTTGCTTCTTGTCTGGTTGTTCACAGCAGTAAGAAAAACAATCAACCGACTCTTCAATTTCCTGGCTGGCCATGTCATGAATCTCCTGTTGGACCTTCAGCTTAACTCTGAATTCCAGAAAGGTGTTGAGGACCCAAAAATGAGTGAGGTTTTGCCAGTGGAGAACATTTTAAAGCTAATCAAGGAGAGATCACAAACCCCAGGGGGGCTTGTATGGTACCATTTGAGAAGAACTGGGGACAGAAACCTAGCAGCTAGACTGTTTCAAGGAAGCTGCACACCACCGTGCAGTGACACCTCATCGGAAGCATTTCTCCATCGTGCAGATCAGAATGATACTTGGCATACATTTAAGTCCTCCCTCCCAAGACCAGAGAACAAACAACTGCCAGGATTCTTGAAGGGCTCAAAGTCCTCAGTAAATCTGAGGTAGACTTTTAAGGTGATTTTTCCCGTCTTATACAAGGTAGATGTGACCTTTAGAAGATGCAGGTAGTAGCTGACAGGATTCTGGAAGGAAAGGAGTTGTCTACAAACACTGCTCACTTCTTTGGAAGTTGTATCTCTGAAGATATGAGACACAGTAAGGGGCCCAGCCAGACCACAGGCCAGAAACCTGAGACCCTGAGTAGGTTGGCAGTGATGCACGCCTAAGACAAACAAAAGAGTCTAGCTCTCTTTCTAGAATATTACCTATTATTTTTTAGAATAAACAGTCTTTCGAACTGTTTACTGAATTATTTTCACGTATCAGAATCAGAGATCCCTGAAAAATTACAAAGACTAGAAGGGCTAATGTGTTAACCGTTGGTCTCTAGAATCTGCAAAGATGGATTTACTAGACTTTAATCTCTCCAATCAGAAAGCACAGATGACCCTGACAACGGGAGGACCAGAGGTGAGTAAATACTCTCAGAAGCATGATTAACCAAGAAATGTTTCCACCTTCAAGGACAGCTTAGGTTCAACCCTGCTCCTTGATTTAGACTAGAAGTTAAGGTAAGTGGGCAGGTTGGTTAGTGGTTTTAGATACTGCAAAATTAGCCTTTTTCTTAAGGAAAGATGGCCTGAAAGACACCACCCAGGCTAACAGAAGAAGAGAAGACAATGCTACAATATCTTCCTCTCACTTCTTTGGATGGGAAAATCAGATGTGATGTTTATAAACACTTCCGTATCACCAAAAGACATCAGGTGTGAGAACTCTTTGCATATTCATACATACAAGTTCGGCTGCTGCTGTCTAACCTGAATGCTGTAGCCACGTGATAATCCTCATTGATAAATCATAACCTTGTCCTAGTTATTGGAAGGCCATGCTACTGACAGGACCATTAGTGAGTGCAGGCGTGCTCACGGGCCTTGAAATGAAGAAGGATGAGGAGTCTTTCCACACTGGATGTGTGAAGACTGCACTTCAGTTGACCTCAGCAGCTGTTATCAGTCAGTACAGAAGCTGGAATAAAAAGACTGTTGGGAGTAGCTAAGCTCTGGGGAATCACTTGCCCTTCATGAGAGGACCTGGGGACGATCCAAAGGGAGGACACATGAAGAAGCTGCTTGTATCTGTGGCTCTCAATAATGGAAAGGCTAACTGGAATGTAGACTGGGGATGAGATCCTAGACCAAAAGAAAAGGGAAGTTCATAGGAACACTGGTTTGGTTTCATTTCTGTTGATGTGTTAAAATAACCTGACCCTCTAAAAACTTTTAGGGAAAAATAGAGCTTATTTGACTTATACTATAAGAGATTATAGTCTCCTATAATAAGAAAGTTACAGTCGCAGCAGCTAATAACATCCGCAGGGAATAGCATGGAGAAATGCATGTACACCACACGCATGCACACATGCTTAATGCATGCTTACTCTGTTCCTACACAATCCAGGTTCTACCTGTCATCCCTGGAGAGAAATAAATGAGTGCATGCATGGTTATTTGCTTGCTTATGCTTGGATTAATTTTTTTCCTACTTTTATGAAGTTTAGGACCTCCAGCCTAGGGAATAGCACCACCCACAGTGGTTTGGGTCTTCCCACATCTAACTTAATTGAGACAATTCCCCACAGTCTTGCCCACAGGTCCACCCACTGCACACATTCTCTCCTTGAGACCCTCTTCCAAGGTAAGTTTGGATTGTTACAAGTCAACAATTAAAGCTAACCACCACAAATGGTGAAACCCGCATAAAGCCTGTAGTTTAATTACTACCAGCCCACTGATGTTTATTGCTCAGTTTGTGTTAACATTAGGGAAGCCGAGTGTACAGCATATGGTAAATCTCTGAGCATCTTTTGCAATATTTTATGTCTAAATTTACTATGAAAGTTTAAAGGTATGTAATTTTAAAGGCATATCGCTTTTAGCATGTAATATGGAGGAATAAAGTCAACCAGACTAACCCAGGTACAAACAGATAAGCCCTTACCCTGTGTAGCCAGTGCTCAACAGCTGAGATCTAGCCAACTGTCATCATGTAGAAATGTGGGTTCTAGTTTCACAATTTCTTTTTAAGAGAAAGCTATTTCAAGAGTATTTTTTTTTTTATTAAAAGTAGATTTTGTTGGTACAGTTTGCTCTGATCACAGTTCGCCTTCTCCCACCCCTCCTAGTTCTTCCTCATCTCCTTTCTCCCTGCCCCCAACCTACACTCTTTCCATCCCTCATCAGAAAACAAGCAGGCATCTAAGGAATACTAATAAAATAAAACAATGAACAATAAGATAAAACAAAAACAAGTGGAAATATCACAAAACAAAAGTGAAAAAGCCAAAGCAAAGGTCACAAGAAACACAGACAGACAGACACAGACATTCTCACTCGTGGGAAACATACAGACACAGAGACACGGGCATTCTCACACATGAGAATCCTGTAAGCACCCAAAACAGAAAGCCATAGTGTATATGCAAAGGACCTGTGAAGTTTAAAAAAAGGCAGGGAAATATAAGTCCTGACTCAACATCCTGAGACAAGAACTTCCAACTCCAAAAATGTCACTCACTGAGTTCATTTTCTGTTGGCCATTCACTGCTGGGCATAAGGCCCATCCTTAAAGGTGGTTTGTTTCAACTGCTCTTCAGGGTAGGCCCTACACTCAGCAGCAGCATTTAACATTTCCAACAGAAACTGGATGTGACATTGGGTATTACTTGTCTAATAATGTCCTGCCAGAGCCCTTTTTTTTCTTTAAACAACAAAACCAAATCAAAACAAATAAAGCTGTCTTATTATTTTATTTTATTTTTTTATTCTTTATTTTTACCCTGTGGGTTCCTTTGTGTCTATATGACAGCTTCCAGTTTACTGGGTTGTTTATTTGTTTGTTTTCTATGGGATCCCCGAGTGTTTGAACAAGTGGGTCTCTGTTCTTGTGTCTTCTCTTGGGCTCTTTTCCTTTTGCTTGCTTTGCCCAATTCTAACATGTTGGTTTGTTTTGTTTTATTTTATTTATAGTTGATTATTATCTCTTCCACCAAAGTGGGTTTTTCCCCCTAGTGAAAATCTTTGGAAAAAACAAATTTTTCATTTGTAAGTAGTTAAGAGTCGGAGATAGCTTCTGGGTTATGGCTGGGGGCATATGTCCACTTATCCTTTTATCTCTAGGACTCCATCTGGTGTAGACCTGTGCAGGCCCAGTGCATGCTGACACAGTCTCTGTGTGAAGCTCCCGTTCTACCTTGAAGGCCTTATTATCTTGGAGTCATCCACCCTCTCTGGCTCTTACGCTCTTTCTACCTCCCTCTTCCATGGTTTCCTGACTCCTGAGAGGAGGGATTTCATGAAGACATTTATGGCTGAGTGTTCCAGGGTCTCTCACTCTGTACACTGTCTGGCTGTAGGTCTCTGTGTTTGTTCCTATCTGCTGTTGAGGAAGCTTCTCTGATGATGGCTGAGCAAGGCACCGATCAATGAACATAGCATAGTATAGTTAGGAGAATGTCATTTTATTGCTGCTTCTTTAGGAGAATAGTAGTATTTGGTTTTAGCCTAGGTCCCTGGCCTATCTAGTCTTGGGTTCTTGTCCACCCAAGTGGCATTGGATATAGGCTTCATCTCATGAATTGAAGAGGCTTTAAATCTAATCATGTATTGGTTGGTTACTCACACAACCTTTGTGTCACTACTGTACTAGTTTTTTGAAGCTGTATTGGTATTTAGCTTTCTCCTTTGGTAGCATGCACAGTACCTTCTGGTACCCTGAACACTAGTCCGTAGGGGTGACGGCTCTAAGTAGGCACCAGATTGAATTCAATCCATATTCAGTGATGAGTTGTGTAGGTGTTATCTTCAGCCTTTAGGCCTTACTGTTATTTTGTGGAGACCAACCAGCAGCTTTGGCCATAGCCCGAATTGTTTGGGCATTCCCATGGGTCCCCTTTGACCAGCATCTTTATTAGATGTAACCTGTTCTTGGTAGCAGAAGCTTTATTTGGTGGTGAGACATGTTCTGTTGGTGCTCTGCCTCCTCTGTTATTTGGAAAAATTCATTTAGATCACCTTCATATATGCATATATCTTAGGAACTTTCTACTGTATTAGGTTTCCATATGACCCCTCAAGTGACCTTAGTTTTAGCCGTCTCTCCCTGTATTCCTTCTCTTAGCTTCCTCTTCCCTTTTCTTCTCTGTTTAATCCTTCCATTCTAATCCCATGTACTCACTCATCCATAATTATCTATTCTGTTTCCCCTTCTTCGGGAATATCTATCCCTTTCTATGAGCCCCTTAGTGTATACCCAACCCTTGTGGCTATTCAGCCTGTAGCATGCTTATCATTTTCAGGTATTTTACAAATGTGCATGTGTATATGTTTTCCCAATTGGATCACAACAATTAAAAGCTCTTTTGTTTGTTTGTTGTTTTTTACAATACTCCAGGGACAAAGAAAACATAGTCATGCACACAGATAGGACTTTTATTCTGGACAGCAGAGCAGAGATTGTGCAAGAGAATTATCTAGAAACTTTAAAGAGGTGGTGGTCCAGGTCCCATACTCAGAGGTTGCAATTGGGTAAAGCCCCATACCCAGGTTCTTCATTTTTAATAGGCATTCAAGGTGGCTTTAATATAGGAAAGTGATGGGCTCCTCTCTGAAAGACAATCTTTAATTAAGTTTCCTTTTTCTTTTCCTCATTATCAGTGATATAATTTCAAGACCAGTTCCATGTAGGTCTAGAGCTGCCTTACTCTATATGAGTGAAGCGTAAAGCACTGAATATAGATCATACATGTTTCAAAGACTTAGTATAAACTTAACATGCAAAGGATCTTCATATTAATAATTTATTATTAACAATAAATGTTATCAATATTGAGTAATGTTGACATGATAATATCTTAGCTTCATCGGGCATCCCACTCTGTGACTCACACTCTGTTTCTGATGGACATACCTGATCTATGAAACTTTGATGAAGAGGTATCCTCTGCCCTTTGCACATAACAGCACAAAGAGTGCCTAGTGTTTAAACATCACACATCTGCCCAAATTACTAGGCACTGGGGACATGACGTTAGAGAATTAAACACTGCCTGTGACGTAGCAGTCATTTGTGAGAGATGGATAAGATTTGGGACACTCGTTGTCCTCCAATCTCTGCATCTGCCATCAAGAGTCACGAATAAAGGGCAGTCACATGACTAATTGGGCAATCACATGGCTAATACTGCGGGCACTATTTCTAGGTGTAAGCACAATGTTTTGTGAACTGTTTGAAGATTATTCTTGTGCTATTCAAATGATAATTTCTCTGCCCCCACCCCCCATATTGTGTGGCAATCAAGACATGGCATTGTAATGCTTACTCTAAGCATCTCCTGTTTCAAGTTTGTGTAAACATTGCTTCTCTTTTATTCTCTGATTTGTCAATAAAAGCTGATCATCCGATGGTTAGGCTGAAGAGAAAAGGAAGAGGCTTTCACCAGCCGGGAAAGGTGTCAGTGGTAGATTTGCCACTAGGAAGGGGTCTAGAGAGACTTCTTGAAAAAACACCCGAAGCCAGTTCAATACTAAAATGTAAGTATCTCAGGGTTTTGGGCTGGAAGGTAGCCATATTATTTTAGAGGATTAGAATAGACCAGTGACTGCCCACTTTTTGTGTTGGGAGCTAATTAAATACGTGTTATAGTCTCCGTCTCATTCATTTGAGAGTTAGCTGGGGATAAAAAAAAAACAAAACAAAAAAAAACCCTGCCACCTTAAAAAATGTATTTCCATTTAGGAGACTCCACAAAAGCCTCGTGTTCTGAGTTAGGTATTAAGTAGACATAGACTAAGACAATGCCCCCATCTCTGATTAATTAATAATAGCTTAGAGCCAGGCACGGTAGTGCAGACCCATAACCCCATCATCCGGAAAGCCGGGGTACAGGAAACAGGAGACTAAAGGCAGCTTAGGCAACATAGTGAAGACTTTTCTCAAAAACCAACAAACATTATGTTGGGAAATCATAAGCAATAAATGAAAGAAGCTTTTGAAACATCTCATGCTGATAGTAGAACTAATCACTGGAGAAAAGACAGCAAGGCATGGGCACAGATGAGATGCCGATGACTGGAGAAGAGTTTGAGATCCTGAGAGTTGCTCAGGTATCCAGAGTATCTCAGGGCCTATTCCCATCCCACTCATATATCAAGCTCCAAAACATTACTGTGTCAGTGCTGGCTTTATTCATTTTTATCCTTAAAATTTCAATGAGTGTATTTAAGGACTGTGGCATGGAATCTTGACACACTTATTTTCTTTTAGAGTCAATAGCTGGTCAAGCATCACTCAACAATAAGCTGAGCTCTGAGACCCTACCTGCACGGCTGACTGATTCACTCATTGTGCAGACATCATGGAAGGTACTGACACAGCTTCAGAAGGGTTAGCCTGCTACAGATGGGACTTGGAATATCTCTAAAGGGTTGGTTATGTAAGTGTTTGGCTCCCTAGTCTGTGGTGCCACCCAAGCTGGTGGATCCTTGAAGAAATGGGCCCTGCGATACATCTTCCCACCATTGAGATCAGACACTTGAAACAGAGACTGAATAATTTTTCACAATGATTTCCATATAATCTGACAGTACTGCTATGCAGTATACTGCTGGTCCCATACCAAATTTTGATTATGCTCATCCTTTATGAATTTGAATTAAGTTATTCCATTCGACTCACACCCCTTTTATCCCCATTTTATTTTCCATGCATTTAGTGTTTGTTTTTTTTTTTTTTTTTTTTTTTTTTTTAAGATTGTACTCATCAGTGAGACCATGCAGTATTTTTCTTCCTGCTTCTGGTATTTAGCTGAGCATAATATTCTTTAGATTTACCCATGTTGTTACAAATGACAGGATCTCAGCTTTAAGAGGTGAATAATAGTCTGTTGTATGTATTCAGCATAATTGTTCGGTCAACGAATCTATCACCCCTCCCCCCCTGTTTGAAAGCTTTTTGGCATCATTGGGGTTTGAACCCTAGACTTCTTTATGCTAAAAAAATGCTCCAGCACTCTAGCACTGACTCACAACCACATCCCTCCATCTACCCATCAATGGGCATCTCAGTTGTCTTTACATCTTAGCTATTCTAAGTTATTCTATAACAAACATGGTTTAGATTGCTCTATATAGGGACTGTTTCATTAACTTTGAGTCAGACACAGCAGAAAGAAGCTGGATCGTACCACAGTTCTATTTTGATCTCTTTCAGAACCTCCATACTGATTTCTACAATGTTTGCGCCATGCATTCCCACCCCCAACATTCCTTTAACATGGACCTTTGGCCAGTAAGTGTTATTTTTGTGTCTTTTTGATGAAGCTATCTTAACAGATGGGAAAGTACACCTAACTGTGTTTTTATTTACATTTCCTCAGGAATCATTGACAATAGTTTTCATCTAACTATTGGCTGTGTTTATGTGTCCTTTGGAGAAACAGTGTGCTGGTTAGTTTTCATCAGCATGACACAAACTACTTGCCTTAGAAGAGAGAATCTCGGCTGAGTATTTTCCTCCATTGGATTGGCCTATAGGTAAGTCATGGTGGTTGGTGGTGGCATTTTTTTGGTTACTGATTGATGTGAGAGACCCAAGCTCGCTGAAGGTGGTCATGGGTTTTTGTGATTGTCCTGGGATACATAAGAAAGCAGACTGAGCAAGCCAAAGGAGCAAGCTGGTAAGCAGCATCCTTTGCTCTATTGCCTGCCTTCAGGCTCATGCCCTTGACTCTTGCCTTCGAGTCCTTCCATGATGGACCATAGCTCTGGAATGAAATGACATGTTCCTCTCCAAATGGTGTTTGGCCATGGTCTTTACCACAGCAAGTACTTGTACCCAAACCTAGTGACCTGAGACTAACACGGTGCAAGGAGAAAAGTAACTGGCATATTGTCCTCTGATCTTCACAAATACACTGCATGTATGCATGCACACATGTGCACATACATATATAATAGTAATAATAATAGTAATAATAATAACAACAATAATAATAATAAATTGTTTAAAATTTATTTGAGGAGTCTCAGAATGTATCAAAGGCTGACCTCAAATATGTAATCCTCCTGTCTTAGCTCCATGAGTGCCAGAATTAAAGGAGTGTTCCAACATGTTCTTTGCGATTGATTTGTATAAATCCCTTACATACTGTGGATATATTAATCTCGTATATGATAAGTGGTCCACAACTATGTTCTTCTATGTTTGTCTATTTTGTTGATTCCTTTCTCTGTGTAGAAGCCTTTCAGTATCTTAAACATGTCTTTGTGCTTCAAGCAAAATTTTATGCATGTATCTAATCTACTTATACTTACCTTACCAACATGCCATTTCATAAGAAATTGTATATATGTGTGTGTATTATTATATTATATATGTATGTATATATATATATATATATATATATATATATATATATATAGTTTAAATTCCTACTTATGACCTTGTTCACCTTCAACTTAAAGATCTTCCTATACAGAAAGTTACATGTAGGTCAAGTTTGAAACTTAAGCAATTAAAGTAGTTTCACAACTTGGTAAGATGAACCTGACCAATTCAGTTTCAAGTGCTGTCCCCAAATCTACATGTAACTGCTAATTTTTTTGGGAAGTTCTTTTCTTGGTCTTAGCTACTTAGATAGCTTGAATCAGTGTATACGTGTGTGTGTGTGTGTGTGTGTGTGTGTGTGTGTGTGTGTGTGTGCTTGCATTTGTGGAAACCAGAGGACTATAGGTACAACCCAGACACTTTCTAAGAATAATAATGGCCTCCATAGGTTCATAGATTTGAATGAGGGAGTGGCATTATTTGAAAGGATTAAGAGATGTGGGCTTGTCAAAGGAAGTTTGTCACTGGTGGTGGACTTTGAGGTTTCAGAAACACAAGGCACGTCCAGTAGCTCTTTCTTGTCTTGCTGCCTTTAGATCCAGATGTAGAGCTCTAAGTTACTATGTCTGCCTGCATGCCACCATGCTCCTCACCATGAGGATAATGGACTAAACCTCTGGACCTGTGAACCAGCCCCAGTTAAATGCTTTCTTTTATAAGAGTTGCCTTGGTCACAGGGTCTCTTCACAACAGTAGAACATAGAGTAAGACAGCTGGCAGACCAGAAAGCCTCAGGAAATCCCCTGTCTTCACCTCCCCAGAGCTGAAATTAAAAATTTGCACCACCACACCTGGCTTTCCTTATGTGAGTTCTGGGAGACTGAACTCAGGCCCTCATGCTTGAAAGGCAGGCTCTTCGTTCACTGAGTTATGACCCCACTCCTTGTATTAATTTTTGAGGACATGAAAAATTAATGCCCATATTCAGCATCCTTATTCCCTTGGCAATTATCTTTCCCATTTCCTTTTGTTCATAAGCTGACTTTAAGCTTTTTGTTTTCATGACTCTTGATGCTGTCACTCTCTGAGTCTCAGTCTTAGCCGTCTCTCATCAGAGTGGGCATTTCTTTCTATATGAGCTCCCACTGGAAGCTCCTGCCTCTAGTCCAAGGTAAAGCTCAATGTGTGTTTAAAATTATTTCCTAACTCTTTTGTATCCATGGGGAGTTGAGGTATAGAAAATCTTTAAGGGCTGTGTCTTTTTGATGGGTAAGCCACATACCTGTAGTAATCAATCATTCCTTCAGAAAGAGCCAGGTGCTATTAGAATCAGAGAACAGTTCAGACACCTACCCACTTTAGAACTACTGAAAGCCAATGGACTCAGCAGAACACTTTAGTAGAACCATTCATAGTTCCTTTTGAGTTGATAGTAATCAGAAAGTAAATGCACCACTAATAAAAACACTATGACTTTGAAATATGCAAGTATTTTGGCAATTGTCACTTTTATAAGACAGAAATGTATGCGATCTCTTTATTTTAAGTCATGGCTTGTCATTTAATAGATATTGGCTATAAATTTGTCTAACTTTCTCATATGTTACCACATTAGAAAAATTCAGTCTCTTGGCTTCTCCATCCACGTAGTGATTTTCCCAAGATACTTAGCACTTCCCACTCTAGCCTGCTCCTTGGGCTTCGACTCCTGTGGGAGGCTCCACACCCACACAAAATATGCACAGTTTGTGTCTGGTTCCTTCCAGACTGGCCTTCGAGGAAATGAGAAATAGCTGAGCCGGGGAGTGGGAACCTGAAGTAAAGATGCTTGTTCACCTTGGCTCACTTCCAAATGAACACTGTATGAAAGAAGACATGTGAATTACAAGAGTAATCCTCCAAGTAGGGCAGTGATTGGGAATTAGAAAAGAGAGGGTATTAACACCTCTGAGATCTAGCTTAAAGAGAGGTGTATCCAAAGCACTAAATGGGACCGTACGCCTCATCAGTTACCTTAGGAAATGGGGAGGTGGGTTGGGCTTCATAGTTTCAAGCACATAATTCCTTGACAGGGACATGTTTTCTCCTGCAATAAATTCACGAAGATTGCTGCTGAACCAATTTTGACATAAATGACATTACAAACGGAAAAGTGACTGACCCTAATGTGGAAATGTTTTTCTTACATCCATTTTCGTATACTGACCTGCAGTAAACATGAGAACAAGCTATTTATTAAGTCATAACCCAGTAAAGATATTTCTTTGGGGAATTTAGCTAACATGGTCCAGACCCCAAATCTTTCTGCTGATTTATCTTGACATACGGAGAGCTCAGAGGGCCTGAAAGAATGGATAGTCAGCCAGACTCGGAGAACCCATTCTCAGGAATCCATTGTTTTGGTTGATACTTAGACAGGGGCCATGGACTGGTCCAAGTGTTTAAAAGCAGTGTGAGCTATGAACTGTGATTTCAGGCAGCAATTCCGAAAGCATACCACGAGATGCCATGGTTTGAATGGACTGTCTTCAAAACCTATGAGTTACATGTGATATGGGAATGTGATCACATTAGAAGGTGATTATGTCAGGAAGGTTCCTCCCTCATAAGTGGGATTAAGATCCACATTGCGGAGTGTTTGCCAAGTCAGGGTGAGGACTGAAGTTTGGAGTCCCAGAACCCCTACAAATGCCAACTGGGTATGATGTCCTGCCTGGAGGATATTCAGAGCAAGTTGGCTAGGCAGAGTAGCCATGTTGATGAGCTCTGGGTTAAGAGTGATTGCCAATGGTTCCTGACATCAGCCTCTGGCCTCCAAACGCACGTGCACATTACCACACCTGTGGCATTCCGCCATAGCACACACATGAAGTACATGGTGAGAGAGCCATTTCTTTATGTAGGAGGTGGGCTCCCGTTCCCCAGTTCAGGGTCATTGAAACGTAAACTTTCCCACGAATTTGGAGCAATGTTAAATTGTTGAAAGTCTGCATGGGCTGTGCCAATCAGAAGGTGGCTTACCTGTGACGCATTCCAAAGTGACATTCCTCTGGCAGCTACAAAATGAGCTCTTGCCTACTGGCATGGCACCTCAGGGACTGTTGACCTCCTTCTCCACAGAGCCAGCAGGCAGTTCCCGTGAGAGAACCATTCGACGTGGTCCGAGGGACCAGTTCAATGTCAAGAGACTCTGCCATGTCACAGCTTTTGGAATCATGGCCCGGAAGAAATAGGTTGTATTCACAGAGTCTTCTAGTTGTTCTTTTAACTCACAGAGATTCTGATCCCCAAATGGCACTGGGAGACCTTAACTTAGTACAGTCTCTATGTCCTGTGCATGGGTATACTGGGTGAGCTTGCCACAGCCCATTAGAAGGTCACACCCCAGAAGCCAGTCTCTGGAAACAGCAGGCAGTACTCTTCACCAGAGAGCTGGCCCTGGCCTTATGACAGAAGGGGCTGAGTGTGTGATCTTGGATCTGAATCCTTCTCTGTTCAGTCCAGGCTGGTAATGAATAAATTAGCAGTTCCTAGCATAGGGGGCTGGGTATATTTGAGATATTAATAAACATCGAGAATGTTCCTGAGCATAGTTCACCTGGAACCCCGAGGAGGAAGCAGGTTGGTAGTCATGCTGAAGAGAGGCAGAGCATGTGGTATAACCCCAGAACAATGGAACTGAAACTCTGGGTTCCCAGCACGCAGAGATCCTCCTGGTGAAAGGAGAGAGAATGAGAAGACCAACTCTGTGCTGCTCGGGGGCTCTGGTCAAGGCTGTGCTCTGCGTATCCCTACAAGAGGCTGCTGGTGATGTCCCAGTCCCCTTCCTTACTCTGTCAGGGTCTGTGCGTTCCCACCTTCTACTTTCTCAGAGACTCAACGGGTAAAGGGAAGCAAGAGAGATCTACCTCTCGGAGAACCTGTTCTCGGGGCTTTCAGTATGTAATCGCTTCAGAGGTTCAGGGAACCTCAGCCACACAGTGTTTTAAGCTCCTGGGACATTTTAAAGTGCTCCTGGGTGGAGTCCCACTCAAAGATCAAGCTGTCCCTCACAGCCGCACAGCTCCACCTCTTCACGCAGTGTGTATACATGCCACCGCCTTCCCCTCCTTTGAGAACTCTGGAAGGTTATGGTCTTACTACCCTTTCTACATTGTAGTCTTAGAGAAAACCGCTCGCCGGGAGCAGCCGAGTTCTCATTTAATTGCTCTGAATTGTGGTTCTGGTGTTTAGGTTGTACTTCAAAAACAAGCAAACAAACCCACTAACTTCACAAAGATGTTTTTATGTGATATTTTTAGGCAATTGCACATCAATATTTTGAACTAGTTATTACTCCTCTCCTAAGCGCAAACATCTGCAAATAACAACCAAAAAAAAAAAAGCAACAGGGCAGTGGTGGCTGGTGCCTTCAATCCCAAGCACTCAGACAGGTTTTGAGTTCAAGGCCAGCATGGTCTACAGAGCAAGTTCCAAGACAGTTGGGGCTACGCAGAGAAACTCTGTCTCAAAAACGGAACAAGCAAACAAACTTAAAAAGCAAAACCAGAAAGTAACATAAGGTTATCAGTCACCAGTCAGTTCATTGTGGCACCACCATAGAGCAAGTCACAGCCCTACAATCCTTACTGACACAGCTGAGCTCTTACTGTCCCCCAGGTGTGGTGTCCTTCAGTTAGTTCCATGGTGGGATTTTTGTTTTCAAATGCTTATCCCTTTAAAAAAAACCCTTTTAGAGTTGTTCTGTGGTTTGCATGCTTTGGGGGATTAGATACTTAAATCTCAGATTGTTTTTCATGACAAAGAAAAGACTCTCCTAAGCAGAATTTATCAAGATACTTGTGTGTGCTTTTGGGGATGTGTGTGCATGCATGCTCATGCACATGAATTTTGTATGTGTGATTATATTCCCACACTGTCTTTATTTCCCCAAAGTGAACAGTCCCCAGCCTTAGCACTTTAAAACACTTTTTTCATCCTTGAAGATATTCCCCCAATGTGCTGAGAGATCAGGGGTAGCCCCTCTCCATTAACATTTCCAGACAGTGCGACAAAATCTAAAAATACACTCAAAGCAAGAAATGTGTGCCCACATTAGAAGCACAGACTTCTCTATCCAGATTTTGAATGGGTCCATTCAAGGGATGTTAGATGGCGAAAACACGCATCTCCGTTTATAGCAGTCAGACGTGGCTGCATTCCTGGACATGATATTATTAGATGAGAGAGTTTAGTTCAGAGAGAGAAGAGCACAACCTCCCTCAAGCATGCACAGGAAGAGGTAAGCATGCTGCCTTCCTCTGCTGGGTTTATCTCAGAGCCGTCTTTGCTCTGCACCTACTGGAAGACCAGTACACCAACAAGACACCTCTGGAGGCAGCACTAAGATGTATTACTGGTGGTGAGTCAACCTCTTTCTCTGGCCTATTAATAACAACTGGGGTGTCTCCTGCTTTCCTTCATCTGTGTGTGGCAGAGACTGGCAAGCTGGCACCCAAAATTCTTATTGACTTAGTGTGGTCGCATGACCAGTGGATTTTTAGCAGAAATAATCAGTTATTTTTTAGATCTGAGCCTTGAATTCCCATATGGTCTTCTATAATTCTGTTCCCATGAGGATTGATCTTGATGGTCAACTTTATTGGATTCAGAGATGCCTGGGAACTCTGTGGAACAAAGAGAAAGGTGAATGAGACCACTGAGCAAACATCCTCTCCTCTCTCTCTCTCTCTCTCTCTCTCTCTCTCTGTCTCTGTCTCTGTCTCTCTGTCTCTCTGTCTCTCTCTCTGTCCCTCTCTCTCTCTCTCTCTCTCTCTCTCTCTCTCTCTCTCTCTCTCTCTCTCTCTCTCTCTTTCTGTAGTGTGTGTCCTTCCCAGCTGTCATAAAGTGAGCAGCCTCTGCCATACCCTCATTGCCATGATGTTCTGTCTCATGTTAGGCCCAAAACAATATTTTACTGACTATGAATTAAAAGTTCTGAATCCATAAGCCGACACCAACCATTTCTTCTTTTAAATTATTTCCTTTAAATATCACACCAACAAAATGTGGGACTGGGACCAGGCTTAGTGGACCCTACCTTTATCCCCAAAGTCAGAGGACATGTGTGTGAGGCCCTATAACTCTGAGGCTATCCTGGTCTATGTAGCGAATTCCAGACCAGCCAGAACTACATAGTGAGACCCTTGTGGATTGAACAACTGTCTGCCTTTTAGACTCAGCAGGGCAGGACAGCCACTGTCAGACTGCTCTAACTACAGAAGATTCAGCTTCAAGGACGCAATTACCAGGTCCTCAGCCTCTCAGGTGTGAGCATCAGCTCTTATAATTTAATGTAAGCTGATATGATAGTCTTTTTAATATCATTTCATTCCTTTGTTCTTATTCCTCTACAGAACCGCGACTACACCTTCCTTTGAGAGGTCCAGCTCAACTTCTCTGCATAGAACCCTGTCTTCCCTCTTTAGTTCATGCCCCCTCTTTCCCTTAGTACATTTACTCACAGGCTCTCACATTTCCCAGGCTACTCCTCTTGACCCTGATAGGCATTGCCTACCCAGGATCTAGGTCCATTTGTGCTCAAAATATACTGAACTCCACCCGTGGGCTCATCTGTCTGTCCTTTAGAACACCCTCCAAGTAAAATTTGAAGTGCCCTCAAGTTTGAGAACTATTGCTCTAAATTGAGACATTCTGGAACCAGATTCTCATTCTTGTCCTCCTAGGCCAGCATTACAAAAAGATCGCCCTGTAGTTTTTTGCAGCAGGAGAACATGCCCGGAATTTATCCAGATAATCCTGGCCTTCTCATTTGGTGGAGTCTTCAACTATCTCTTTGAAATGAAACTCAGAACTCTTCACACTAAGACCAAACACTTGAGTAAGTACATGACCAAAAGAGTTGACATGTTCTTCCTACATGAAACACACTAGGTTCTTCAAATCCTTTTAGTGTGTTTGCGCATGTGTGTGTATGTGTGTGTGTGTGTGTGTGTGTGTGTGTGTGTGTTGTAGTCTGTGTTTTAATACAGCCACAAATAGATTACTGCCTGGGAGCCAAGAGAACAATTCATATTTTCTAGAACAAACTGCTAAGCTTAAATTTCATTGTCATAAGTGAATATGCTGAGTTTGCAGAATTTATGCTGCGAATATCCATTTTCCTCTTGCAAGTTTCATCAAGAACCAGTGTGCTGGCTCATGCTTATAATCCTAGCAAATGGGAAGCTGAAGCAGAAGAATTGTTACAAGTTTGAGGCCTAGACTATATAGCAGATTTCAGGCTAATTTAGGCTAGAATTAGACCTGTTTCAACCCCCAACTCCAACTCCCAAGGAAATGTCATTAAACAGTGGTTACTGGAGTGATGATCTGATGGTGGAGATCATAGTTCACTGTCAGCGAAGTGAAATCTCTCCTTTATTGCACTAATGCTGGCTTCCTTATTTAGGAAACTGACTTCTTGGTCTACAAGCATTATTTCTCTGACCTCAAGGCTTAATACCTTTTCATAGCATTTAGAAAATTACAGGCTCCCTAAAGAAGAAACATTTGAAAATGAGACAGTCTTTGGGAATCAGAAAATAAGCTAAAAGTCAACATGCTTTTAAGAGTGTGAAAAGTCAAGAACACATACAAAGAAAACTGTTTCACACCGGTGACCGTGGCAACGGTTGAGGTGCTTCAAGTTGTGCTGGAGATACTTGAGTATCAGTTTTTAAAAAGCATTCTAAAATGCATCGAGGCACAACACAAATGTTTCTGTATCATTTAGTGGGCTAGAGTCAGGGTACAGAGTGAAGCTAGGCCTCTGTCATGGAGCTTACAGCCCCAGGCGGGCCCCACCATCCTAAGACACAGTCCCATCACTGCTGAATCCATGTTGACGGGGACGCAGTCAGCAGTTCGGCATGCAGTGAATTAGACTTGACACTGGCTTTCCAAATCTGACTGTTTGACAGGAACTGAGAAGTAAATATGTTTAGAAGTCAGAGCCATGTTTGGGTACATGTTAGAGACATGACTCAGATTCCTCTGTAAAGAAATCAAATAAACAATAAAGGTAAAAGAACAGAAGGCTGGTGGTTGTTCAACTTCTTTAAGACCTGCTCAGAAAACCCTGGCCAATTCCTTCATATTTTCTTTTCAGACAGAAGCAAGGGGTCTAGATCTTGTTTACACAGTCGACCTCCAATCCAGATGTGTTTATTCCAAACACAGCTCAGATTCCTCAAAGCAAAAGATGGATTTCATCCTTGGAGGCGTCACTGGGTTGTGTGAGCCGCCTCTGCCCTCCTCTAGCTTAGCTAATCTCTGGGAATGTGTGACAAATGTCTCCCTGTACTTTGCTGCTATCAGCTTCCAGCATATTCAAATCCTCCCAAGAAGAAGCTCCAATCATGAAACCACATGAGACTTCTGCCTTGTTCGAAGGCATCTGAAATTTCTGATGAGAACTGTCATCTCCAAAATTCAATTTTTTAGGTTAGGCTCTGTGCTGTAAAACAGACGAATCTGAGCATCAGTATTTCCAAGCTCTTGAGACCTTAGACAACAGAGAAATACATATCACCAACCAAACTGCCTTATGAACAAAGTGAGGATTGGGTGCAAAATATTGTCAACAAACCAGTGAACCAATGAAGTATAAAGAATTGTGGTGACTGTGGCAAGTCTAGAAAGAATAACCTGAGCAACACACACACACACACACACACACACACACACACATACACATGCACACACGCGTGCTCTCATGTGTCCACACAGATAATTCGTGGTGCTAGCTCTGTGTGAACATCCTCCTTGTGGGCCAGTAGGATGTCTGCATGTGTTCTCTACACTCTTCCTCACCAGGCCGGCCTTCAGGGATGTGCTGCTCTTTGGGTTCAACATCCAATCAGAGAATCCCCTTCCAACCAATTGGAAAGAGCCAATCCCATGAACTACCCTTGAAAAAGGCACTGGGGGAGGGGCAGGGCATTCTTCAGATATTTGCAAAAATAACAGTGAGTGTTCAGGCCAGAGAAGCAGTTCAGGCCATGGGATACTGGCGTGATAATCAATATTTTTGCATAGCATGTAAGAAGGAAACAGCATCTTCTACAAAAAGCAGTTACTAATGACAGCCCAGATAATCTACATTTGGCTAAAATATAAAACCAGGAGTAAAATTTCATAACATAGACACTGAAGACATCTCAAGAGAGGTGAGACCGTTTGTGGCCAGGTCACCATGTAGCATCTGGGAGGCTCCAGAGCGGCTCAACACACGAATGACCACTTAGCCCCACAGGCCAAATGGGTCTCAAACAAGAAGAACTGATAGGAAGCTCAGACGGTGCTTTTTAATGAATTGCTTCCAACTGCAATGTAAACCATGGCAAGTCCTCAGGCACCACACAGTCTGATCACCCTCATCAAACTCTTCTTCTACACAAAACCTAAGACTGGCAAAGCTGGAGTACGGAGCTGTCCGCTCTGCTGTTGGAATGGTTATATTTATCATGTACCTTTATAATTCAAATGACAAACCAACAGTCTTAACTGTGAACTAGGGTGAGGAGAGAACAGACTGAAAGGTGCTGTCATTGCTGCAGTGAGATTATGCATGAAGAATGGTAGAGCCAACAGAATGACCCCATTCAGATGCATACTAGAGGTTCCCTGGTTAGGGTAATTCATTTGTTTGCTTAACTTTAATCTCTGCTGAGAGACTGCCATTTAATCCTACCCTAAGAGAACTGCCTCCCCATCTCCCTCCAAGCCTTCATGGAAAAGCTGAAAGAGCCCCTTTCTTCCTATCAGAGTATCCAAATCTCCCACTCAACTCCCTTCCACCCTTCCCATTCTGTCTTGGCTCAAGTCACCTACCCACCTTTGCCATGCTTAGAAAAATGACAAAGAACAGCCACTCCCTTTTCAGGTGAGAAGCTGCCCCTTCCATTCATAAAGCAATGACTTAGACACAAAGACACCATGCAGTTAGGAAGTACCAGTAGGTACTAATGGGTGTCTGGTCTCACAGTTATCCTGCTCTGCCGTACGTAGCCCTGCTGATCTCAAGCTTTACAGCAAAAATGGACATGTCACAATAAGAGGGAAAGTGGAAAGGCATTTTACTCTGTGTGGGTCCACAATGGCTGTCAAAATCCACACATCTAACAAATACTCACTAAACTTATATTCTGCACCATGGGCTATGGTAGTCAATGGGGTGCACCTGAAAAGAATGAAAATAAACAAATGTCGCAGTTGAAGTTCTTTGAGCCAGGTCTGGCAACACATACCTGTAACTCCATCACTTAAGTGGCCAAGGGAGGAGTGTCATTGTGTTTGCTATGGACATAGTGAGTCTCACGGCAGCCTAGTGTCTGAGAGATGGAGGGGTGTGAGGATTGTAATAAAGCAGCGAGAGGCCGTGAAAGGAAGAGAACAGCATCCTCCTTATAGTTCAGACAGAGGTGGCACTTCCTCCATTAAAGGAGGATTATACAAGATGATGGAGGGAGGGGGTGGCTTAGTGGTTAAGAGGACTTGATGCTCTTGCAGAGGACCTAGGTTGGATTTCCAGGACTCGTCTGGTGACCTAACTCCATCTCCATGGGATCCAGTGTCCCCTTCTGGCCTGCATGGGCACCAAACACACATATACATAAATGAAATGAGTGAAAGAATTAAAATGAAGATTGATCTTGACACGGAGATTGGCAGATGGTTTGGGTAAATACTCCCTATAGTTTTGGGCAAACACACACATGAGTGGATAATATACTTATGTAGAGATGTTCATATGTCTCATACAGGTAGAATCAGGTACATAAGATAGAGGTGACTATAACATGAAGTCCCCAAATAGGAATGGCGTCAGTGGGAATTGCTTTGCCTCCATCTTGACTCTGGCCTTGATATCTACCTCTAGAGTTCAGGGTTAGAACAAAACTTCATAGTCATTGCTGACCCAGAGTCTATCTATCTTGTGTTTTGCCATTCTGGAATCTGACCTCTACTCTAAAGCTCCCTTGAGCTGTCAGATGATTGGTAGAGAACTAGCCAATATATCCATCAGTATGGGCAGGAGGAAGACGCGATTCAAGGTGAACCAAGGATCACTTCTCAGTTATTAAAGTTTTATTTCTTTTAATTGTGCATACACATGTGTGAATATTTGTGGGTGTGTGTGCATGATGCTTATGTGTGCATGCCCATGCCACAACATGCATATGGAGGTCAAAGGGCGGTCAGTTCTCTCTGGGGATCAGGAGGCTTGCGTGACAAACACCGTTATCTATTGAGCCGCCTCAGTGGCCCATTTCCCAGTGTGACGTCACTTCCCTGTGAGGAGCCTAACTTCAGTCTTCTACGACCCTAGTTAGAACTTTGTCATGTGGCCACGTTTAGATTTGAGAAAGACACAGGGCACACGGCCACCACCAATCCAAAAGAAATGTGCTGTGGGGAGGGGGGTGTTGGAGCAACCAGGTTTGTCACTGCCATACCGCAGTTTCACACAATTCCCAATGTGCCCCCACTTCCCCCTCTTTCCTCGCCCCTCACACCAATACCTGAGAGGACATTGTACTACCATCAGCTGTGACTCTAGATTAGTCACACTTTTTTTTAAGCAAGCTCTATGGAAATTTTGGGAATTTATGTATTATTATTTAGACATCACCTCAGACTTCGTGGTAATTTACCAAAATTCTGTGCTGTCGTGGTTGATAAAGTAGGTGGCTGTATTGATGGACAGAAAGTTTAGGCTGAGGAAACTGGAAAGAGGACAAGGTGAAATTTATGGCCAGAACACTTACTTTAGACATGAAAAGACTATAAATAAAACCATTTAGCAGTTTCTCCTGGGAGTGTCAGCGGTACTGAGATGGCCATAGTACAGAATTTCACTCCATACTCAGACTAGAACCAGCCTCACACCAGCAAAGGCAGTCCATTACCACGTCTCTAGGGGTACAAGCTTTAGTGAACTCTCTCTCTCTCTCTCTCTCTCTCTCTCTCTCTCTGTCTGTCTCCCCCCCCCCCGTCTGTCTCTCCCTCTCTCTCTCTCCCTCCCTCCCCCCCCTCTCCCCCCCCCCCTGTGCTCTCTCTCGACACACACACACATATGTGTATATGCAATCCTGGGCCTCTCTAATCAGAAATGAAGCTATGCCAATGACCAGCCTATATTGCAAAGTTCTAGAAGTTTTGGACTACACTTACTGTATTCACCTGTATGCCCAGCACTGAATGGGCTAAAAGAGGGTGAGTGTGTATCTTGAGCTAGATAGTAAGTTTTGGGGTAACCTGGGCTACATGTTGATGCTGTCCAAAAGAAGGAAGAAGAGGGGATTTAGAAACTTCTTAAATATCACGAGTTGTCATGTATGGCTGCTTCGATGGAAAAACCGTACAATTGTAGAGGGAACCTAGTGGCTCCCACATCCACCAAATTCAGGCTCCACGTTCTTTGAGCTGGATGCAGTCAGACACTGCAGACCCGAGCAAGCCCGTAACTGAGGCTCGTGAGAACACCAAGCGGTTGTTTTGTAAATGCTGCCATGCTTTCTAGTGGTTTGTTACCCAGTGATAAATAACTCAAATCCCTTTAAATATTTACAAGGTGTGATAAATCCTCACTCTCGTGTCACCGCGCCACCCTACTGCTGTTACTGTTAAAATGGCCTGGCCTCTGTGCTCTGATAGAGGGCTCAGTCCTCCAGAGTCTCTCAAGGACAGCCTGACTTTCTCCCCCTGAAAGGTTCTTTCTTCTAGATCATTTCTTCTGACTCTGTCAGAAATAGTGGACGCATTTCTGACAGGTACATACCTGTTCCAGTCCTGTCTGTTCACTGTTTGTGTGACTGTGGATGTGTGAGTGTGTTTGTGTCTGTGTCTGTGTTTGTGATGTGTGTGTGTGTGTGTGTGTGTGTGTTTAAAGGGGAAGAGGGAGTTCCAACAGCATGAGGCCAGTCCTCTTCTGGATCAATGACCAGAAAAAAAAAGCTCCTGGCATCTTTTACTAAAATCTGGAACTCATTTTCCATCAAAACCCACATTATAGGTTATTTTAGATCCTGTATTACTATTAGACTATAGTTCAACAGCTTTCCATTCAACAAACATTTGGGAGCATCGCTACCTTCTATTAGGTTGTCCTAATGAGCTACAAGATCCAAGTAACTGAGCAACAGTGAACTTTGGGAATAGCCCGGTAAGAAGTCAGAGGCTCTCCTCCAGTTACAAGTACTGACAGGGGATACACCCTGGAGAAACTGAAGAAAATACACCACAAAGTTCTCTTCCCCAGAAGTCACCTTTCCTCTGAGAGACAAAAGCAAGTATGAGACAACCAACAGGAAGGCGGTCTGCCTGGAAATCCTAAACTACAGCGAGCCAGCAAGTACTTCAGAGTTGCAAAATCCTGTCCAGAAGCTGTTTCCACTGTGTATTTGCATTGGCTTCTCGCTTGCAGTTGCCTTGTGGTTTGAAGCTCACAACTGTACAAGTGTTATTTTGGTGTGTCACTGAGGCAGGTGAGCAGGAATAGGAGCCACTAGTTTGCACCTGGCTGTGGGAGGTAGCAAGGTCTGGGGCCTAGGGAAAGCCAAAGGCTAGTCCAGACCTTATGAAGCCCCTCCCCCATGCATTTGTCAGCACATCGTTTGGCATCACCTGTATCAGAATTCCACCTGTGCTTACTAAACATGTTGACCCTTGGGTCCCCATCTCAGACAAGAGAAAACAGAATCCTAAGGGTGGGGTTAGCAATAGCATTGCTAATACCTTAGTTTTTTGGGGTTTTTTTTTTTTTGTTTGTTTGTTTGTTTTGTTTTGTTTTGTTTCTTGGCTGATTGAATTTTGAACATGGTTCAGAGAAAGTCATCTCTGCAGGACTGGGTCCATCCCCTCCCAGACAAGGTGTCCCAGTTAGGGGAGCGGGATCCATGGACAAGGCAACAGATTCAGGGACAGCCCCAACTCCAGACTTGATGTGCCAAGACTTGATACCCAGGGGTCTTCCCTCTTCTCAGAGGATAAGGGGGGGAGGTTGGTGGAGCCATGAAAGGGAAAGCTGAGAAGAGAGGGTGCAGATATTGGAATATAAAGTGAACAAACAAATAAATTATGAAAAAAGAAAAGAACTATAAGCACACACACACACACACACACACACACACACACACACACCACATCATCTCAGAGATGGAAATGGCAGAGTCCTGCTAAGACACCCAAGAGTATTTTCCATCAAAAGGATCCAGATTGTTAGATTGGCCCTCAACATGCTCCACTCCCATAACCCTTGCTACTGCCAGCCAGCTTTGTAGAAAACAAATATGTGCGGAGAGCCAGGCAGAGGAGGGGGAAGGCCCTAACACCCTCTCCGTCCCTTTCTGGCTCACTTTCCATCCTGCGCCACGCACACACTGAAAACATGTCTAAGACATCTGGACCGAACCCCAGCATCTGTTGCAAGAAAAATGAGATTTCCAAGCAGGGCCTCTTTGGAGTGGGATGGTGCCAAGAGGAACGGGGCCTCCCAGGTAGACATTGTCACATGGAAACTTACTAGCGCGTTTCCCCGGGATCGGAAAATGTGCTTTGAGCAAAGTCCCAGAACTTAAACAAAACTATGCTCCTCTCCTTTCTTAGGGGCACTTGTTTCAAATGCCTGCCAGCAATGCCTCTCTACTGCCCCAGAGGGCATCTGGGCTTCTTGCCATCAACCCACATCAAGGTACAAATGTCACTGGACATGGTGCTGGCTCGACATGGAGGTGAATTGCTGTGCTTCCTGAGCCCCTTCCCCCTCACCTCAGAGCCTCTGGCCATTTGTCTCCATCACTACTGGATATCCAAGAATGAATATCAAGCTGATCAAACCACTGTTTTCTCTTCTTTTGGGCGCCCAGGCCATAAACAAAAGATTTGAATGGTGACAGTAAGACGGATTTCTCTTTCTGTGCACTCCCCCACCCCAGGAAAAGGGTTGTCAGAGGAAAGGAAGAAGCCAGTGGGTCACCCCTGGGGCCTGTCCCCACCACTGGCCAGAGCATAATTTTGGGGTCTCAATGTGTGTGACCTATGCATCCATTTCTGGGAAACCCCAGAGAGAAGGAAAGGAAATAGAGAAGGCCTCTGGCGAGCCCTAGTCTCTCCCCTTAGGTCTCAGAACACTTCAAGGGACCAAGAAATATTTCCAGGGACTGAAAATAACTAAGAAGTAGACCATCTGAGTGGAGCACAGGTGCTTAGATAGGGAGGCATACATCTCAGAATGTCAGTCAGGGGAGGCTCAAACTCACCCCTTCCTTCCCACCAGTGTTCCAAGGCTATGCCATCACCTGGGATTTAGACAACATCCTGGGAAAGGAGATTAAGAACTTAAGATAAACTTCCTTTCTAGAAGGCTTGCTTCCAAGTCCCCCAAAGAGCATGTTAAGAGGAATATGCTGATGTTGCAAAATTCTTTAGTTTCGGTCCTCAGCTTTGCTTCTAAAAGAGGTTCATAAAGGGACCACAATGGCCACCTTGATTCCTCAGGGGCTGACACCTGGCAGTGAGTGAACGTTCTAGACCTTCTTCTGTCTGAAAGGACTAGCAGTGTGATGCTTGTGTGAAGAGCCTTATTCTATACTTGGGTTTTGACATCACTGGAGCCTTATCCTGTCAGCCTTTAAAATCAGAAAACATAAAAATGTTGTCAAGTTACTGACTGGAGTCTGGTGTAACCTGAGGAGCCTCCTTCTATTTGCTTATTCAAAGCCTATTGACATTGAGGATTTTGATTGTGATATTCAGTGGCTGCTAAGACCCCGCCATGCCCACCATGGAGCCTCATTCTGGTTCATGGGGTGCTCTGAGAACTACCCACCATGTGCTTTTCAAAAGTGTGGCTGAGCCCCTTCTTCAAAGAGAAAACTATGACTATGACGTTGTGTATTAGCATTTTCCTTCTTTGTCTCCTTTCTTTGTTCTCTAGTTTATGTGTCTCCACTGTCCACATAATTCTCTTTACCTCTTCCTTTCTTGTTCCAGATTGCATTTCTTGGTTTTTTTGTTTTCTCTTTCAATTTTCTTCCTCACAGTAAATGCTGACTTGTCTTGAGACAAAGTCTTACTGTGTAGCCCTGGCTGTCTCAGAGTTCACAGTCCTGCCTCTGCCTCTCAGGTTCTAGGATTAGAAGCAAACGCCCTGCCCATCCATGTCCTCTTCCTGCTTACTACAGTGGAAGGACACCCAGGTGGATGCTCCTGGCTCGTGGCTAGCACCCCATCTCCCCTTCTCCCACTTGCTCCTTCCAGACTCTCTCATCTTATTTTCCTCATCTAGACCAGCCTCCTGAAAATGCACTGTGTCTCCCCTCTTTCCCCCTGAGGCCAAGCTCCTCTGAACACTTACTCTTGTAGTCTTACATCTCCCTCTGTCCCTTCTTTCTTTAAGTCTGCTCACCAGACTTGTGGCCATTACACAAGTCCACCAAAGCTTTATTTACAGATGGCAAAATGTCCTCCACCTTGGAGACAACATGTGTAGTTCTTAAAAGAATGGCACAGCATGGGTGCCTCTTCTGCTTCTCATGATTTCTTGGCTTGATTTTCAGTGTGCCCACGCCTTCCTGTCTTCTTCTTTTCTGGGCTTTTTCTTTGCCTTCTTCTTTGCTCTCTAATTTTTAAATCTCAAATCTTAGTAGGCAAATAAAACACCTGGAAGGCTTATTGTACAAAAGTGTAGGGCCCCACCCAAAGAATATCTGATTCCAAGGGTGTGGATAAGCCTACAGATTTGCATAACTAACGTGTTCCTAGGTGATACCATACTGTTTATCAGTATTTGGAGAAACTTGCCTAAGTTTTTCCACCATTATTGACTTCAATAATGATGTTACACATTTTCTTAACTATTTTTACATGTTAAAAACTAGCAAATTTTTATGTCTAGGCCCAACCTTCCTCTTAACTACCAAAGAATCTTGAATCCCTGCTTAGATGGCACCTCATTTATTAATGTCTTCAGCTCCTAGCTCTTAAGGCACTCTCCCCAAACCTGTCACTTTCTTGGTTTTCTTCTTTCCAACCAAAGGTAGTTTCAGTTTTCTAGTAGCCCAGGAGAAGCACTTCAACATCATTTATTCTATTTTTATACCCCACTCCAATTCTTCAAATAATTGAATAATGGGTTCAAAAATACAACTACTTCCCACCATCCCCTTCTGACCAGGTGACTCAGATTGCTTATAGACAGGCCCCTCAGCTTCAGTATTCTCAACATCCTTGTATGAATAAAGCAACTGAAGCCATGTGGTTCCTGGCTCCCAGGACAGCACTGTCACATTATAGTGGCTCCTGTGTTGTCTCTTCCATCTGCTGGTCCTCGATGAAGGTCTTGACTCTGTTACCGTGTACTGTGTATTGCTTACTTTTGAAGAAAGAAAAGATGGATAATGTGTTAGATCTGTACAAGTAATGGGCTTCAGCACAGAAAGAGCAGCTGAGCATAGCTCCTATGCAGTAGAAGTTGGGCTAGATGGTTGCTTCAAGTCAAGGCTCTGAAACCACCACAGTGCATGGAGCTGGATTTCAGGCAGAGTTGGTTGAGAGTGTGTGCCCTGGGGTCACACTGGAGGGTTGGAATCTTTACCTTTTCATTATTTGAGGCAACTTACCGTAAAGTCTCCTCCTCTGTTTGTGAGGTTGCTAGCTAATCTATAGATGGTGGACCCTGGTCTATTGCTGGCATCACACATAGTTAAATTCAGGAGAGTCAGCTAGTAGTGATGTGTGTGTGCACACATGGGAGTGCACTCACCCATACTTGCGCATGTGGAGGTCAGAGGTCAAAGTCTGACATCATTTATTTTCCACTTTTCATTTGGACACAACACCTCTCACTGAAGCTGGAGCTCAGCACTTCATTTGGACTGGTTGGCTAGTGAGTAATCAGAATCGACCCGTCTCAGATACTCTCACCCCTGGTGCTGAGGTTACAGATGTGTGTGAATGCCACAGTCTAGCTGTTATGCAGGTGTCGGGTATCTGTAGTAGGGTCTTCATGTTTCTCAGCAAGCACACTGCCTATCAAGTCAGCCTCCAGTCCCCCGGCTACTGTTAATTTGAGAGTAGTACAGAGTGACTTGGGTGGCCTTTCGTACCCACTGTTTTGCAGATTAAAACTCTTCTGCCCTGCTTTATCTATAAGAGAAATTTATACTTGAAATTAACCAAGAAACTCCCAGAGATAGAGTGAGAAAACAATGGCCCCCTACATCTTCCACTAGATATTCTTTCCATGTGCAGATGACCTTCCACATCTGTGGATTCTGCATGCATGGGTTCCGTTTCCTGTGGTACCAAAATTCTGGGGAGCCTCCATTTATCCTGAGCATCCACAGATGCTTTTTTTTTTTTTAAACCATATTCCCCAAACAATAAAGTGCAGCAGTTGTTTTTGTATACCTTATACTGGATGAGATACTTCGAGTAGCCTAGAGTTACAGAAGGGTATATGTAGATCAGACACGGCTATTATTCCATTGTAAACAAAGGACTTGATGGGTGGGGCCTGCAGAGATGGCCTAGTGCTTAAGGGTGTGTAGTGTTCTTGCAAAGGACCTAGGTTCGATTCCCAGCACCCATGTTGGCATCTCACCGAGTCCAGTTAAAACCAGCTTCAAGGGATCTACTGGTCTCCACAGGTATTTGCACTCTCTCAAACATGCACCCACACAGACCCACGTGCTTACATATAAAATTAAAAATAAGTGTAAATCTTTAAAAACAAAAACATGGTTGGTGCAAGAGTCTGGTGTCTACAGGGGGTTCCAGAGAGAGAGAACACTAAGGAACGCCCATATTGTTTCAAGGGAAATTCTCCTTCTTTCAAGGGAATTTCTCACTTCTTCCTTATCTGTCCTGATCTCTAAAATGATTGACCCATTTCATTTGAGTGGTTAGACTTCTTGGGCCAAGTATTCCGGAAGCCAGTGGAAACGTAGCCAGAATACGAGAGCCCTGTTGTGGCAGTGCGTATGAGAGCACACCAAAGGAGAGCGACCAAGCTTCAGGAGTGCTGCCACTCAGATGAGAAGGTGAATGTGGGAAGTGTGTCCTGCCCCTGGACTCTTCGAAACGGTTTCTTAGAATGGGAGGCGTTTGATGGTACAGGGCTGGCGCCTCATCTGGGCTCACATTGCTTCCAGCAACACACTGATTGACATTTCCTTCCAAGACTATTCCCCTCTAATGGATGTTTATTGCAAATATTAGAAGTCCAGAGTCACCTTGCCTAGCCTAAGCAAAGCTGCAGATGTGAGCCAGAGGATGTAGAAAAGGCTTTCTCCTGCTGCTGTGGTTACTGTAACTGTTCCTAAAGGGTGATCTGAACTTGAGTTAGTTCTAGAAAACCCAACTTGGGAAAACCCAGTTTCTTTGTCTAAAATAAGGGTGTTTTTTTTTTTTTTTTTTTTTTTTTTTTTTAACAAAACCATACTTAGGCAGGAAGTGCAGAGCCAAAGCTGACTTGTTGCTGGGCAACCATAAAGCTCTAGGCTAGTGCTGCAGTTGGTCGATGACTTTCTGGAAAACTGGGACTTTACTAGATGCTCTTTCTGCCATTGATTTCCCAAACACCAACGTGATCACATTCACAAACCCTGCAGCAATATGTTAATGTTATATCCCATTTGGAATACATGGTCTAGTCGATAATAACATTAATAACATTTCCACGCTTCTTTATATGAGACAGGGTCTCATGTAGCCCAGCTGGCCTTCAACGTGCTGTGCAAATAAGGCTGGGTCTGAACTCCTCATCTTCCTGTCTCTCCCTCCCTATGCTGGGATTACAGTTATGTTTGTCACCTCAGCAGTCACACATACATGTGGCAGTTCTAGGGATACCACCCAATAGACCTGGTTTTTACTTCTAGCTTTGTCTCAGGCATTGTTTAAAAAAAAAACCCTTTCATGTATGATGGTTTCAGATAGGTTTCCTGTTCAGAAGAGTATGCATTTCTTTGGCCTCATGGTTAATAACTGACCCTTGACAATGTGTCCTTGGGTAAAGCCCAATGGGACAAAGGAGCATGTATTTCGGTCTCTGTGACTCAGCTGAATCACAGTTAGTCTCTGCTGTCTTCCTGCCACTCCCTGGGTCTTAGATCCTACCCAATCCCTGTGTCCTAACACAGCGGCCATTGCAACTCTGCAAGAAACCTGGCACCAAAGATCAACATTAGATCTGTGTACTCCATAGTGTCTTTGTGGAAAACAACCATCCCTGTCCTTTGCTGACAACCCTGTGAGCCCCCATTTGGTCACACTGCTGAGGAGAATTTTCTTTCTCTAGTCACCCTGATATTGAGTCCTTTCAAAGAGATTATAATCCCTTGACTATCACGTTCTGGCCACAAGTTCAATTCTAGCCTGCTTTCTGTTCTGTAACAGAATACCAGAGGCTGAATATTTTATACATATATTTTTATCTATATAGCTCATAGTTTTGGAGAGAGAAAGCCCAAACAGCAGCGCACTTGTTCTTAATAAAGACCTTTCCCAGAATGGCAGGTGTGACCATGGCAGGCATATATTTGAGAAGAAGCTATCACATAGCAAAACAAGTTGGAGCAATCATCTTTTAATAAGAATCTACTCCCATGAGAACTAACTGAGATCACACCAGAAGCAAAAGAGTCTCGTTGGAGGACAGAACCCTAATGATCTAATTACCTCTACAAGCCCTGCCCTGTAAGAAATGCCAATACTTTTCAATATTCTCACACCAGACATCCAGCTTCCAACATAAGAATCACTTGGGGATACACTCCATGTCCACAGCTCAGTGACTGGACAATGAGCGTTGGAGAAAGAAGACTTCTTGACCCAATCTCTCTGCCTCCTTCTAGTCCCTGACAGGAAGATCCAAGCTCTATCAAATAATCTGCACACATTTCCAGACACAAGGAAGGGTCCTCATCTTACCTCACACGCTCAGAACCACGTGACAGAGCAGAGCTTACACTTTAGTGCCTTTAGTGGTGTTCCACCCCCTTGCTTTATTCAGAAAAGAACATGAATTTTCATTTAGTGTTGATCTCTACAAACTGTTAGCCATTCCTGGTTCTGTTCATTTTATAGTAGTCCTGTTACAGTACAGGAAGACACCACAAATCCATGGTGATGGAGGAGCTATTTAAGCCCAAAGGCACCCACTAAAACCTATCCTGCTCCTCTCAAGTCAAGGCTCATTGGATTATGCATTAGTCCCTGCAGAGGTCTAACCCTGTCTTTTTGCAACATCTGAACTGTCTTCTCATTTTTACACATCATAAAATCTATTCATGGTTCGCTTTTATATTGGAGACTGAGAGAAGTGTGAGCATTTGGCAAGGTGGGAAAGGAAATACAATTGCGCGTAAGCCATCCGAGTAGATGGGCAAATAATAAAAAAGGCACCTTTATGTGCAGAAAACAAGAGAAAGGGCTGTTTGGAACCTGTGGGTCTTCTGAATTGCACCCAAGTGTATTGCCAGCAGTGAGAAGCAGATGGGAAGGCACAAATTGGAGATGTTGGGGGACATAATGACAGGACTGTGCCAGTTGCTGTCTCCCCACAAGGTGTCCCAGCCATCGGTTACATAGAAATTCATGTATATTAAATTAGAGATTCTTTCCTCGACTGTTTGAAGCATTCTGATAATACATCTCCTAGCAGATGGGAAGGAGACAGTGAATGTGTGTGTTGGTGGTTGTGTGTGGAGACAAAAGGAAGTAATCCCAAGCAGGAGCCATGGTACTGTTAATCTTGGCGTTTGGGGGTGAGTGAAGGAATACTGTAAGACTGAAAGCAGCTTGGCTTAGACACACACACACACACACACACACACACACCACTCACAAACACACACACACCACACATACTCACACACTTACACATACATACTCACACACACACACACACACGCACACACACTCGCACACTTATACATATACACACTCACACATACACACATACTCACACTCACACACTTAGACATACATACTCACATACACACATACACACACTCACACACACACACCACACACTCACAGATACACACACACACACACACGCATACACATACATATTCACACATACACATACACACACTCACACACTTAGACACACTTTTAGACACATACACACACACACACACACACACACACACACACACACACACAGAGAAAGAGAGAGAGAGAGACGATTCTGTTCCAACAAAGCACAGAAAGATAAATAGAAACAGAGACAGAGAAAAAGGAAATTCACAGACAAATGTGGGTTGATGAAGGTGATACATGACTGGACAGTGGAGAGGTAGGGAAAAGACTAGGAAAACGGAAAAGGAGGGAGATTTGGGGAGGAATCAAGATGGAGCTGGAGAAAGAGGATCTAGATCCAGATGGACTTAAGTGGCGATAGGTAAATATGAATATTTTAAGAATTTTTATAGGTCTTTTTATCTCATATAGAAGGGTACTTTGTATCATTGTCCACTGGATGTAAGCTTATTGTGTAGAGGGTTTGTGGATTGAGAATTTAATATATAAACCTGCCTGATAAAATACCAAGTATTGGAGTCATGTTTGTGCCAGCTAGTGGAGGAACAGAACACGCCAGGACAGAAGCAACAGGATGGGGACAATGATCTTCCTGGGAAGGGAACCACGTGGGGAGAGCAGCTTTCGAACCACGTGACAGAGTCCATGTGCTTGACTTCTCACTAGAGCGGCATCTGTGAAGTGAGACGACAAGGGTTGGTAAAAAGTTAATCCATCCTTTCTGCTGGGCTGATAGCAACAGTCCTTTTAATATTTACTGCAACAGACAAGAGGAAGGGGCACTATCTACCTTACGTAGCACAATCCAATGTCAAAATCTAATGAACACATTTTTTTTTAAAGAGAGAAAATAACAAACCAGTATTACCTATGCCCCAAAACACAGAAATCCTTCAGGACAGACCAGTGAATCAAACCTGGCAACATGTGAAAAGCAAGACAATCATATAGACAAGGAGGAGCAAGCTCATGTATGTGAGGATAGTTCAACAGCAGAAAAACCAATGAAGGTGATCACTAAGATTAGTAATCAAGGCAGGAAACAGCTTGACCATTGCAGGAAACAGCTTGACCACTGCAGGAAAGCAATGGACAATGGACAACATCAGCTATACTTAAAATTCATGTGGAGCTAAGAACAGGAAGAAACTCCTTTGGCCTCAAAAAGAAATATACACATACCCCAGAGTCAGCATAATACTTAGGACTCACATATTGACTTCTTGCCTCCCAGATCCACACAAAGGCCAGGAAGCTTACTGTTTTGTCTCTCTGTTCACTGTTGTAGTTGAGAATGTGACCAGTCTGAAAGCAATAGGGATATGTTAATCGGAAAGGAACTAATGAGATGCTTTATCCACAGATGGCACAGTTATTCATATAAGAAGCCCCAAAGTATCTCAAGAACCACTGCTAGAAGCCAGTGTAGTGGATGGACAGGAATGGTTAAAAAAATGCAAGAATCTACTGCATTTTTATATACTAGAAACAAGAGAATAGAGATTCAGGCTTAAAGACACTGGGTTGCACCCTAAAGTTCTGAACAGTTCACATTGCTTGTACATCATGTTATTGCCAAAATCACAGCAGTAGTGCAAATAACTTGCTTGGCTTTAAGTGCTTCGTGGCATGGGAAGCCACGCTGCTGAAGGTGCTTCCTAAGGCAGCTCTTGATGAAAGTAGATCACCTGTCTTACAGAATGCAGCTTACCTGTAGGCTGGCCATCTTGGCGACCTCCCTCATGTACCAAGTATGCTATCCAACCATACCAAGATGACAGCTTACAGGTGCAGTTAGAGCTTTTAAAGGAATCTGCGAGCTATCAATGTGGGTGCTGTGAACAGAGCTCTGATCCAGAAGAGCAATGTGCTCTTTTAGCTGCTGAGCCATCACTCCATCTCTCCAGCCCGGCAAGGAAGTTCTTGACCACCTTAACCTCACTTTAGTCTGAGATCCTTCCTTACCAGTGAGGTACCAACCATCATCTTTACTGTAAATTTTCCATCAGTGTGCGGGTTCTTGACACTGAGGCCATAGCCATAAACAGAGGGTTTCCTTACAGGATGTTTGAACAGTAATCTGGAACAGTGACTATACGGCATCTATTTCCCAAGCTTTCTTTCTTGCTGTGTGAGAAAGGAACGGAGTCCCGGACATCTGCCCATTTTTTTTCTGGCACCTGTTAGGCAATGAGGTCTGAGATCCATTGCCAACACAGCTCTCTGGTATTGTCCCAATGGGATGCTTATCTTACCGTCTCAGAAACCTTGTCCTCAATCCACATAGAACTTTGGCAATCAGTACTGGCTTCAGCCAGTGCTCAGTTAAGACTTGAGGTTCTCTAAGAAGGTGAGTCTCTTTGCTTTGATCTCAGGATACAGTCTCCAGGTAAGTGGCAAATGATTTGATTACAGAGGTATCACACCCAAGGCTGTACCCTGAGTGTCTATGGTCAGAAAATGAATGTCCTGTTAGGGGTCCCATCTGTGGAGTTAGACATACATCTATGAGGGGGAAAAAAGATGTTGAAGAAAAGTTTAGCCTTTATCTTGTATTTAGGGGCAAAATATTATTCTCTGAAAGAAAAGAAAATGATTTAAAACACACCCATTTAAATTCTGTGAACTTTTTGTTAGCTTATATGGGTATTGCGTCTTTCTGAGAAGTATGCATTATTTGAAATCATTAAGAGCTCCAACCTCTGACAGACAATGCAAGATCAACAATAAACGCATATAAGTAAAAACCGAGCTATTCAAAGGCACTGAATAAATGTAAGCACAATTAACTTCTCTCTTAAGAAATAGGCTTTAGATGAAGGGTTTTGTTCTGGGCCATATAGTAATTTTGATATTCTATATGTCAGTATGACTTAACAAGACGGCACTTTGACTAATATCAGAAAAACTGTGTTTCTTTTCAAATGCACAGTAATAATACACCTTGTCCTCTTACAAAAAGGATCATAGTATAGAGTTGCAAAACCAAATATGACCACTGACAAGAAAAACATGACAAGCTCCCGTGAATAAGTAGTAACCTGAAAAGGTACACACGAGTCTCAAAGACTGGAATGGCTCTGGGATGTATGGAAAGGGAAAAGATGTTTTAAATGGATGATTTGTTTAGTACAGTAGAAAACATGCAGAGATGCCTTTGCTGAGTTTATAAGAAATCTAGGTAATAAGCCAAGGATGGTGGGTCACTCCTGTAATCTCAGAATTTAAGAGGCTGTGACAAGAGGATTTTTACAAACTTAAGACTGGCTCAGGATATAGTAAGTTTAGTCCAGGCCGAGCTACAGAGAGAAAAATCTATCTCTAAAAACTGAAAGTAAAAATGAAATTAAAAAGTCTACATAATCTGAAGTTTTCTTAGTTTTCCCCGAAACTTTGAACAATGTCAAGGTGTATTCTTCCCTGGCACTGGTCATATTCCAAAAAGATGAGTGGATGCCCAGGCTTTGTGTACACTGTTTAACTTTCACAACCATAACTCCCTTCTACCCTCTCCCATGTCTTGAGTTCCTTTCTATTTACCCTTATTCCATATTCCTCCCCTTCCCATGCTTTTCCTCCTTTATGTTTTCATCCCATCTTCTCCCTTTGTGTGTGCATGTGCAAGTGTGCATATGCATGTGTATGTGTGCATGCATGTATATGCACATGTGTGTGCACATGTGCACGTGTCTGTGTATATGCGTGTATGTGTATGTGTGTGCATGTGTGCATGTATGAATATGTATGTATGCATGTATGTATATGTGCATGTGAGTATGTGTATTTGTGTGTGCATGTATGTGTATATGTGTGCATGTGTGTGTATGTGAACACATGCATGTGCACATGTGCATGTGTATGTGCATGCATGTGTATATATGTATGTATGCATGAATGTGTGTGTGCATGTGTCTGTGTGTATGTGGGGGTTTTTTCGTTATTGTTTTAGGATAGTTTCTCTATGTAACCCATATTGGAGTTACATTGCTAATTCTCCTGCCTCTACCTCTGGGTATGGAAACACAAAGATGTAGCATTGCTGTTTCTTGTTCTTCTTTTTAAAAGAGGCTTGGAAGATCGAGAATTGTAGGTGTCGTCACCCTTTGTCATATCCATGCCCCTCCCTTTTTTGTTCCTTCATTCGGAGCACATCCGATGGGCAGCAGACTCCAGTGGCTAGGCATGTCAGAGTCACTTTACGTCTCATGTCAGGGTTTATTTTGGTGCACGGATGAAGGGTATAGCTCAGGAGGGACTCACAGGGCAGGAGAGTGAGAGCACTGCTCAAGGTGTATCCAGTCAGGAAGCAAAGAGATGACAGTCAGTGCCTAGCTTGATTTTCTCTTTCACTTACTTGATCCAGAACCCCAAGGTACCATTCACATTCAGGGCATATATGTCCTTTTCAAAAAAATCTTTCTGTAAATCCAGAGATGTGTTTCCATGTGATGAGAAACCTTGACAACGGCTGATGATGTATAACCTCGGGGCATTACGTCACTGGATAATGGCAGTGCTATAGGTGACTTCACAGTGAAAAACCATAGCAAACATGAACCCACTGCATGGCTACATTTTACTGTACAGCACTAACAGGATGTGTGGACTCCTGGTGTCAATTATGGCCTTTGTCCCTCAGCCTCTTTGGTTGTCCCGGGAGATACCTCATCTGCATATCACATGCTACCAGGTTTCTCCCAGAAGCCATGTTGGTTTCTGTGTTTGCCACTGTCACCCTCCCGGCCAACCATGGCCAGGTCCAGCTGCTCCAGCCCCAGCTTCAGGCACATTGGGTTTCCAAGGCCACCACTGTTCTGCCTGTGGCTGTAGCAGTGGACGGTTGCAAACGGCTGGGGAAGCTGAACTGCTCAGCACTCAAGCGTGTTATCGCTCCTTGCAGCAGCCCCTCCCCTCACGAAGCCTCATTATCGGCCTTGAGCAGCATCAGCCTCTTAGCCAGACTTGAAGGTTGCTGAGGCAGAGAATAAAAAGACACCAAAACCCAAAACCTTTATCATGACCTTTCAAGAGCCATGAGGATCCTAAAGTTCAAATAGTTTTCTTGCCCTGACTTCAGGACCGCGGTGGGAAGACCTCCTCTGAGCCCTTGGTTCTGAAGAAGACTATTGCAAGCCACTGGGGTATTCACTCAGACTGTTAGTGTGGGGACAAAGAGGACCTTTTTATTCCTGTGATGTGGAGATGGGTCAGACTAAAATAAAGCCTGGTTAAGAATTGGCACCTGCCTTTGGCAATCTAGCGATATTTTTATGGCTAAATTGTGTCCCCTTTCTACCTAAGCGCTTGTAGAAAAATATCTCTTTTGCACTACCAAGAAATCTAAGGTATTCAAAAGACCACCAGGACATCTTTGCATTCCTTGTGACCCAAGGTGCTGTCTGCAGCTCAGGTGTTGGGGGAAGACCATCTTGCAAACCTTTCCCAGAATTAAGATCAGGAATCTCACACTGCAGAATCAGTAATGTTCTGATTCAAGGGAAGATTGGTCACTTCGATATGTGCATACGATAACTTCGATCACTTGGGTTGAAAGCCAATGGCTCCCACAGTAACCTTGAGAGGTCTGCCAGCTTCTTGTCATTTCACTTGAGAACTCTGAGCTCCAGGCAGCTCTTGATTCACAGTCTAGCTTCTGTCTGAAGTCTCAAAGCTCTCCTAAAACAAAGAAAATAAAAGGCTCAAATTTCTTCTTTGGGCGTGGAGTTGGCAGGCAGCCTGAAAACCAGAGAGTGATTCTCTTAAAAAGGAAGAAAGGAAGAAAGGGAGGGAGGAAGGGAGGGAAGGAGGGAGGGAATAAGGAGAGAAGGGAGGGAGGGAGGAAGGAAGGAGAGAAAAGGGGGAGGGAGGGAGGAAGGAGAGAAGGGAGGGAGGGAGGAGAGAAGGGAGGGAGGGAGGGAGGGAGGGAGAGAGAAAGAGAGAGCAAAGCAAAACAAGAGGAGACACTTCTATATCTCCCCTGTTGAAATCATTCTGTGGAAATTCTGGTCCTTCATTGGAGGAAAGCTTACAACAGTTAGGAAGGCATCAAAAAGATGGGGTTAGCTGAAAGATTTTTTTTTTTGCTCAAATTTGAGTATCAAAACCAAACAAGCAAACGAGAAAAAAAAAATAGTGACTCCTTAGCAAAGAAAAGCATCACGTGAGTAAGCGGCAGGTTGGCAGGCTCCCGATGTCAGGTGGAAATGGAAAATGTGGAGTGATTGACTAGGTGGCATCTTCCAGGTTGTCCTCCTAAGGACAATAGAAAGAGCACAGGCTGGGCTTGCCGTCTGACAGCCTTGCTTGTATGTAAACAGAGGCACAGTTCAGGTAGTGCCCCTGCACAGTGCTTGGTGCCTCCGTGGCTACACAGCGTGAGTCTGGTTAGAAGCCACAGTTACTCCCAGACAAACGGCAGCACCGGCAGAGCCAGGGTCATTGCTAACCCTCCTTACCACACCTTCTGCAGAGTCAGCAATTCTTTAAGTCACATTTGTGCTGGAAGTCAGTTTTCTTGGTCATCCAGAGAGGGGCGTGGTTCTTTTAGAAAGTATGTTTATCTGAATAAAACAAAATGACACATAGTCATCTAGGCTCTGTGGTCCCCGAACTTGAACCATTTTGTGCACTAGAGAGCCCCAAGGGAAAACTGAGAAGGACTTTCAGCAACTAAAAAATTCTATTACAGAGACTAGGGATGTAGGTTCTTTTAGTTTGCCTAGTGTACATGAAATTGTGGGTATAAACCCAGCACTGCACAAAAATAAGCCAGAGCCAATGGGTACTTGAAATTCATCGTTAAAATGATTTCACCACATCTTTATTATAATCGGTGTTCTGGAGCTTTTAAAAGTTATCTTAAACATACATGCTAAAAATATTGTATGATTGTCCCCAGGGTCAACTAGTCTCAACTCTGTTTGATGCTTCCACGGTTGGTAGCTACTATCTCCAGGATTAGACGGGGGAATTCCAAATGATAAGTCTGGACATAACTTATTGCTTTACTGATTGCTTGTATTTGATCTGAGGAAAAAAACGTTAACAATGAAATGAAACCTGAAGGGGTGACAGGTCTGCAGCCATTGTGCCTTGAATGTCTGAGGAGATAGTCTTCCAAAGTTATGAGGCCATACAGCTAAGAGATAGATCATGTTGTAGACCAGAGTCAAGTTCCAACACACCCTTATTGTTGGGCTTTTGTCATATGCAAACAGAGTTAACATGCAGGCACAAACTATTTGTCAGTGGTGACTATTTAGCAGTAGGTTGAGTGCAGACACAAGAATCCAGCACAGACCAAAAAGCTAAAAGCACTTAGGCAAATGAGTTGTCTATATGAAAGTTAGACAGAACACTGTGTGTGTTAACAGTGCTATTAAATCATGGGTAATGTAACCTTCACAGGAAGAAAGTACAGGATGAATGTGTACACATATGCAAACATATACACTCATCTCCAAGAATCAGCCTTTAGCCACTTACTAACACACTACCAGTGGGGACACCACACCCTTCTCTATCCCGTACTTGAAGTATGCCAGCCAAATGCAAGGGTCTGATTGGAAAGGAAACCCCTGGGCTGGGAAGATGGCTCTGGGATTAAGAGAACACATCGCTCTTGAAGAGGACTCAAGTTTCCTTCCCAGCATCCACATTAGGTACCTCACAACTGTCTACAATTCCTCCCCGGGATTCAACATGTCTGGCCTCCATGGGTACCGAATCTTAACTACGCCTGCACACATAACTAAAAACTAATAATATCGAAATCTTAAAAGAAAAAGAAGCTCCACTTCTCCCCCGGCACCAAGTGCTTGTGGAATAAGGACAGTTAGACTGGTGTGCCTTTCTGAAGGCTGAAATAGACCAGGGACAGGAGCAAGGGCAGTGAAGCTTCGCCCCGGGGCCACCCTACTATCTACGTATGTTTCCAAGACCTTGGATTTTTCTTTTGTGCTTTCAGTTCAACTCACATGTGTAAGTTGAGAACCTATAAATCACAAAGGATCTTCCAAACAATGTTAGTATGTAAATAGAAAATATAGCATTAACTCCCCATCATTAATATTGAAGAGTAAGTCAATATTTGATAAAAAAAAAATTGTCTCAAGGGACTGTGCCTTTCTGCCTGGTTCTATGCCTCGCAGACTTATTCAATTATTATTTAATTACCCGGTGAAATGTCATGGCTTACAAAGCAGGGATTAGATTAATAAAAGCGTGAGGTTTATTTTCAACCAGCCTCACATTCGATAGAGTTGATTTTGTTTTACCTCCTCTGGGCACAGAATTTACATTAGCCTCTGCACCTGCTTCTGTAGGGAACCGGTTCTGTTTGATCCCCCACCCGGCCCCCTACACTTTAAAGTTGTTTCTGGGTTTGTCACAGTTTGCTAGTCTTTCAGCTTATTCTCCACCCCACCTCTTCTCCCCTCTGGGAGTCTTAATTCTATAGCAAACCAAATACCTTAACAAACAGTCGTGCACGAAACACAGTAACAGAAAGTAGACGCTGGGCCATGCAGAACCCTCTAGTTTCAAAAGAAGGTAGGACACCAACAGAGCAGCTTCCAAGCCAGCACCTTATGACTGAATGGCTTGCTGGTTAATTCAGCACTCCGTGGTTGCTATAGCAACCTCTCCATTCCTCTCCATTGGGAAGATTTCTTGGCACCTAAATGGACTTGATTTCCCTGACATTCAAAGAGGAGAGCAGTGACGGCGTCTAATGAGAAGACTGGGTGACATCAAATGGCTCGCCTTTCAGCTTTACCATATTGGACCAACATTTGAGTGTGTGGAGCATGGTCTTTTGTCAGTCCTGGAGGGCAGAGGTGCATGATCGTGGTGGGGGTGGAGAGGAAGGGAGGGAGCAGACAGACCCGGGAGGGATGGGGGGAAGGCTGGAAGAGCAGCTGAAATGTGGTGGGCCACACGGGCCTTTTGTTCCCCCACCATCTGTGTGCTGTGGTTTTGGGAGTGAAGCCAAAGGCACGTTACCTGTAGTGCGCTCCCAGAGCCAGGGCAAGGCAGCCAGTCCTGCCTCAGAAGACTCCCATTATTCAGGGACATAATAGCCTGGCAAATAAAGTGTCTGAACATTTGGCTTTATGAATATTGAGCAAAAAGTCTTCAAATGCATTATGAAAATGGCTCTAATTGAACAGACATCTGAATCCCACGAGCGAAAGGCCACTCCTTTGTATGTTAAGTGTGATCGTTGTATAAATGAAGACTGGTTTGCAAAAGAGCCTGGTGCACTCAGAGGGGTCCTATCGAACAATTGCTCTAAAGTACAGTAAGGTCATATAGCTGGAACTGGAAGGAACGTAAGTAAAATATATTTATACATACGATTTTCAGATAGTGAAGATAAAAGCCAGATTATACACATCTGAAAAAAATCACCATTTGCAAACTACCACATATCCTTGCAGCAAGTCAGATGGGCAAGCAACATTAAAAAGGTTAAATTAAAAATAAACTCTGACTCAACAGCTCACCTTTACTAACCTGTCCAAAGGTAGTCACTGCGACATATGTGGGGCACTTGACGGAACATACATTTAGCCTGTTCACTAAAATGCATATTATCACTTAAACCTGGGGAATTTTCCAACTGTAAAACAGACAGGGAAGTGGTTAAAATCCCTTATGGTATATCCGTGTAACAGAGAACTTGGCAGTCATTAAAAAATACTAAGGTATGTCTGACCAAATGATGAACATAATATTAATATGTTACCACTTCTATTTAGATCTGGCATGTGCCCCATGGACATATGTATGACCAGTTGGTTTCCACTGCTACTGGGGGATGGTGGAACCTGTAGGAGGTAGGGCCTGGCTGAAGCAAGTTAGGAAGTGATGAGCTGCATGTAGGTGATATGAAAACCTTGGGCCTTTCTCTCCTGGGTTCCCAGGTGTCACATGAGTTCTGCCACATGCTCCCTGCTATTGTGTCAAAGCTCCGAACCCAGAGCTGAATCAAGCCTTTCCTCCTTTTAAAATGGATGTCTTGGGTATTTCTTCATAGCAGCCGAGAGTTCACTGGAGCAACTGACAAGCTAAACAGACAAGGCGGCTTGTATGTTGGCCATTCCCTTGGCCAACAGCCGATGAAGTCTAAACAGAAAAAGTTTTCAGACGCAATAACATTTCAATGGCTGATGTCTCCATAGAAGAGAATTATAGGTGGTTTTGCTATTTTTGTTTTGAAAATTTACTGGGCCTGTTTACACTTTCCGAGTTTTCAGCGGTGAGTGTATTTTGCTGCTTTATACAGGGTCATAAATGTATCGTGCAAAGGCAACACTTTTTAGGTTTATGTCTAGCATTGTTTATGTAACGCACGTCCAGGTTGTTAGGAGAAGGAAAATCTTGGCCAGATGTTTTAGACTTTCTGTGTCCTGATAAATTCAAGTCCGCTCTGGAAATTAATAGACAGAGATGCCCAGGTTTCCTGTTCGGTATGTTAATGTCCTTTTACTGATAATTCTTGACCCTAAGACCTCCATCTCAGGGACTTTCTGTGTTCTAGAAAAACCAAATGACCAGAAGCAGTGATCCAGGAAAACGAAGGCAGGTTTATAAGCATGACAGAAAGTATTATAATTGGAGTGTAATTATCAAATAAGGAAACTGATTCTACAGTAGACTTAGAAAAGCAAATAAATAAATAAATAAATAAATAAATAAATAAATAAACCCAAAAAACCAACAAAACAAAACCAGCCTTTCCACCCAATACAGTATAGAGCTGGCTTGCTGGGGTTAGCATGGTGTTACACACCTGTATATACATCCCAGCATTTAGAAAGCACAGCAGAACTATCCCAAGTTCAAGGACATGGCACCCTGGTCCACACAGTGAGCTCCATTTCATCCAGGGCTACATACCAACACCCTGTCTCCAAAAGGTGAACGGCTGGGATGCAAGCTCAGTTGGGAAAAGTGCTTGACCTAAGAATGTGGGCCAGAGTTCAGTCCTCCAGAACCCATACAGAACCAACAAGAAGCCAGGCAGGAGACAAAAATCAAACTCCCAGAACTGGTGAATTGAACACATGGACCCGTGGGGGCTCGCTGGACAGCCATCTTAGCCTACTTGTTGAGTTCTAAGCCAATGAGTAGACCTGCCTCAGAAAAATAAGGTTCACACATGAGCACACACACACATGCAAACACACACACAAGGCTCATGCACAAGCACACACGTGCATGCACACACAGGAAGAAAAAAATAGCCTTCCAAACCTCTTCAGGGTTCAACCATGAGGACGCACACTTACCTCTACTCTTGCTGAGCTTCCTCAAGGGTATTACAGAGGGTGCCCTTTCCCTTTATACCCCCATCTCACATTAGCACAGACATTAGCAATCAATCCATCGATCAGTCAATCAATTAGAGTTTGCACTTTAGCTTGGATATCTGCCATTCCCAGTCAGTCAGAAATTTCCCAAGCAACATTGTAAAGGACCACGATTTTAATCTACCAGGCTTGCTCTGTACTGCGGCACCAAATGGGACACCTTTGCAATTAGATAGTTTAGAAGTCGAACATCTGGGAATGCAAAGTCCCATCATATGTTTATTCTAATTTCTTTCAAAGATGATAATATATATATATACACATATATATTATCATATTATTTTACACTACTAAATTATATAAAGTACTCTTAGTGACTGCTAGAGTTCGTTGTGTATGTCTATGTTACTCTTGGCAGCACTTGCTCAAACCTATTACATTAACAGAGCTACACCAATTTGATTTTAGAAAAAAACCCAACAATCCATCCTTGGAAGGAAAGTGTCATCACTTCATGGAAACAATATCCCTCAGCAAACAATGCCCTTTATTTTGGCAACCTGTCCTTCCTGCCATCTGCCTTGCCGAGCACTTGCCAGGGTTGCAATAATAATTGAGTTAGAGGGGGATTAGATGTAATGAAGGGGAAGAAAATTGATTGCTTAATTTTTATTAACAGAATGCAAGAGAATCGTGAGACCCCGCTGTGAGCCAAAATGAGCCAAAGAGGGGAAACGCAGAGAGGACTCCGGGTGTCAGGAGTGTGACTGCACACCCATGTGCAGTCCTCCACAGAGGCTGAGGAGAGGCCAGCGGATAGGTGAGTCGGGGACTCTGGAAGGCAAAGAAAGCCAGAGCTGTGCCCGTAGAGAAAGGACACAGACAACTAGAGCCTGTGCATCTTTGCTGGAAAGGGAGGCTGAGCTCTTCCTGCACTCTGCCTGACAGGGATCCCATCCTTGATGCGTTGAAGGTAGAGCCAGGGATGCAGGCGGGCATATAAACATGCGTGATTTCTGGTTCTTGGCCTCCACCCTCAGCGGCAGCTCGTAACCTTTATGGGCCTCGTAGGTCTATAAAGAAGAGTGCAGAGGCTAGGGATACTCAGTAGGATGCTGTCCTGACATGCACGAAGCCCTGGGTCCTGTTCTCAGCATCAAATATAAGCATGCTGATATAAGCTGCAATCTCAGCACACGGGAAGTGAAGGCGGGAGGACGGGAAGGTCAGAGTTAAGCTTTGGAGGTGGCTCGGTGGGTAAGAGAGCTTGCTGAAGAGGCATGAAGACCCAAGTTCAAAGCTCCATCATCCACATAAAAAGCTGCACATGGCCATGATTACACATGACCCAGGGGTGTTATTGACAAAGACAGGAAGATCATCAGGGTTTGCTGACCATAAAAGCCTACTCCCATGTTCAGCAAGAGACCCCGTCTGAGGGTAATAAATCAGAGAGTGAGAAAACAGGATGCCTGAGGGCCTTTCTGATGAGTGCACATGCCCCCTACGTTCAGATGATTTATCTATATATACATACTGAACACAACACAAAAAAAAAATTCAAAACTGATTAAAAAAAAAAAAAAAAAAAAAGCTCAAAGTCAATCTTGACGACATAGTGAGTTCCAGACAGACTGAGCTACATCTAACCATACCTCAAAAACAAAAGTGCTGATTTTCTGGGGCCAATCAGACTGTGTATTCTGCTTATCATAAAAGGACACCCACTCTACTGTTATACGATGTTTCTTTCTTAGAGTAACCCAGCGACTCCCATAACCTTCTGGTGAGTCCCTAGAAGCAGCAGGAATCTGGATATCCCTGATACTAGATTGCTCTGGGAACGCCGGAAGCAGACCTGTGTGATGTGGAGTGACAGGAACAAATGGTTCAAAAGGAGAAGGTCCCCGGAAGTCCGATTGAAAACCCTCGGAAGTCAGATCGAAGGCTTCCGGAAGTCTGATCGAAGGCCCCCGGAAGTCCAATTCACATCAGACAGTCTTCTACTGCCTGCTGATGGAGGCAGATGTAGAGACCTACAACCAAACATTAGGCAGATCCAGATCTCAAATTGAAGATTTCATCAGGCCCCTCCTCTTGGACCTTAGGGAACCCCACAGAAGAGGGGAAGGAAGAATTCCAGGAGTCAGAGGGTTTAGGATACCAGGAGAACCAAACCCCCAAAATCAACTAAGCATGGCTCATAGGAGCACTCAGAGACCGAAGAGGCAAGCACGGAGCCTGCTTGGGTCTTGTCTTAGTTAGGGTTTTACCGCTGGGGAGAGACCCATGAGCATGACAAGTTTTATAAAGAACAACATTTAACATTGGGGCTGGTTTACAAGTTCAGGGGCTCAGTCCAGTATCATCAAGGCAGAAACATGGCAGCATTCAGGCAGGCATGGTGCAGGGGGAGCTGAGAGTTCTACATCTTCATCTGAAGGCCACTAATGGAAGACTAGCTTCCAGGAAGCTAGGATGAGGGTCTTAAGCCCACGCCCACAGTGACACACCTATTTCAACAAGGCCATACCTCCTGATAGTGCCACTCCCTGGCCCAAGCATATACAAACCATCACAGGTCTGTGCTAGGTCCTCAGCATATATGTTAATGGGTTTTGACTATGTGTTTTTGTGGGATTCCTAGCACTGGAAGTAGGATTGTCTCCAAGACTTTCATCTGTTCCTGGGCCTCTTTTCCTCCTATGCCTTAGTCCCCCGAGCCCTGATAGGAAGCATTGTGCCTAGTCTTATTTGTATCTTGTTACATGGTGCTCAGTGACTATCCCTGAGAGGCTTGCTGCTTTCTGAAGGGAAACGGAGGGGGAGTGGATATGGGGGAGAGGGGAGGCAGGGAGAGGCTGGGAGGAGTTGAAGGATGGGAAACTGCGGTAGGGATATATTAAAACCAAAAAAATAAATTAAAAAGAGGGATTCTGATGACAACATCACAGCATCATTGAAGGAATGTCTCCTGTCTCCTTAGTGCAGTTGCACACTGCCAACTGTACCAGGGGATGTGGCAATGCCTGGCTTTCTCTGTAATGGGCACTCAAGATCAAATGTGACCAGATCTCAGACAGGGAACCACTCCTGTATTTGAGGCCAGTCTGGGCTGCACAGGGAAAGCCTGTCTCACAACAACATTTTAAAAACAAACAAACAGACTGCTATCACACGATATGTGATATCCTCGACCAAGAGAAAAGAAAGAGGAAAAAAGAGAAATTTAGGCAAAAAATAAAAGAAAGGGGGACTTGGATCCCAAAGAGTCGAAACTCTGGGACTCCCTCCTATTTGGCTTCTTAATTCTGGGGATCAAGTTCATGTTTTACTCATAGTATAATTGATTCGAAATGGATTTTGTTACAATTGTGACAGGATCCTTAAAAAACTGAACAAAACAAACGAAAAATAGTGTTGAGCCTCTCGTTTGCCCTGTCAGAGGAAGGAAGAAAAAAGACACAAAGCCACATTCTACACTAACCAGTGAGGATAATCTGCATGTGTCTGCATTACAATTTAGTTGATAAAAAAATACTCCAGGAATGCATAAGGTAAGGCATCTTTAAAAGAGAGCAGGGACAAAATAAGTTTGACTTATGAAACTTTTTAGGATGTGTGAAAATATCCACATTATAAATGTTACAGATTTAAATTGCTTTTACCTAGGCAGGACATCCCATGTCTGTGTCCCATAACTCTTGGAGGTTGAAGCAGGGGGGCCGGGACCACTCCTGTATTTGAAATCAGTCTGGGCTACCCAGGGAAAGCCTGTCTCACAACGAAGTTTTTAAAACAAACAAACAGACTGCTATCACATGGTATGTGATATCCTTGACTAAGAGAAAAGAAAGAGGAAAAAAGAGAAATTGGGGCAAAACAGAAAGAACAGGGAGATTTTGCTAATGTATACCAAGATAAGCTAGGAATAATTGGGCTGTATGTATACTTTTTTTCTCTTTCCCATTTCTACACTTGATCTTAGCCAAAAGGCCGAGAAGCGATCTTTCCCATTTCTAACTGCCTAATTTTGCTAAAATTGTCATGGGTACCTACAAGTCAGAAAGCCAAATTTTAATGTTCTTAGAGATTGGAAAGTTTTTTATAAATATTAACATTTCCCAAAACTAATTGGGCACATCGATTAGGAAAAGTTATCTTATTAAATTTCAACACCAAAGACTTATGACAGATGGTGTTTAATCCCCACAAATCCACCGATAGTAGAAAATACTGGTGAACTTGTTGAATATACCAAACTCAGGAGTGCATCTAATTGCTGGGCATTAGATCACACCTGTGATCTCAGCACTTTGGACATTGGCAATAAAATCACACATGAAGGCCAGCTTTGGGTACCTAAGACTCCATTTTTTTAAAGAACCAACAAACAAAAATGCATTAAAGAGTAATGACAGCTTAGAAACACGATGTACCTTAGAGGCTCTTTTGACCCCTGACCCATGATTGAGCTGGCTTGGAACTGTAGCTCACTGGTGCTTCTGTAAGCAAGGGAAGGATCCAAGGATGTATGGGTGGCCAAGGAAAAGATCAGACTTCAAAATCGGAATAACCCAGTGCCTATTGCTGTCACACCACAGTGAAGATGAAATGTGGAAATGAACCCGCTATGGGTCAGGAACTGCCTGTAGTTTGAAGTCTGTGGCTCTGCGTAGGGTGGTGAGGACTATGATTCCATTACTAGCCTTCCTGAGGCCCCAGTTACTCATGCTTCTCCCACAATGTTTGATATCGCCTGGCTCCCTGGCTCGCTGGACTCCATTCCCCTTTTCTGAGCTTGGTTGAGTCTGTAATTGGCTATTTCCTGAGAACTAATGGTCTTTACATTGCCCTTTGCCCGTGTGGGTCTCCCAAATTATGCAGTAAACTAAAACATGCAAAGAGATGCTCACTGAGACTGCCCACACACACCCGAGGCAGCCCCAAATTGTTCTCTGCAGAGAAAGGCCCTGAACTTGAGGTGATGGTTTTACCTCAAAATATAATCCGTAGCCTCAAGATCTCTCTCTTCCAACTGTGTCAGAAATTTGAGAGATGTGAGCCAATGTTCCTAGTTGTCTCAAATTATAGCATTGTCTTCCCTGACTCAGAGCAGGCCATGAACTCCCAGAGTAGTATCTTTGATAGTATCTCAGGGCATGAGCTCACCCACATATCTACCCATTGGACTTGTTAACACAGCCAGCAGGTTCATCTGAAGCCAGGCAGAGGAGGCCATTGCTAGTTCCAGTTGTACATGCGTGTGGCTTTGCCAGAGACTTTAAAAAGACATGGTCATACTATGTAGTTCAGGCTAGCCCTGAACCCACAAACTACCTGCCTCTGCTTCCTGAGTGCTGAGATTAAACACATGAATTTCTCTGTCCTTCCAGTGTGTCTGACTGTCATGTCTGTCTGTCTGCGTTTGTGTGTGTAGGCACATATACTTACATCTAATAGACCCAAAGGGAAGCTTTACCGTACATCATCTGAAGGATGGACAAGTACATGGAATACTTTTCTGTCAAAGCACTGAGGGTAGGGTGGGGGTGGGGTGGGGCAGGGGTGGGGTGGGGGTAGGGGTGGGGTTGGATCTAGAGCCTTACAAGTTCCTAAACTAATATCACAAGCAAACACTCTACCACTGAGCTATATTCCCAGCCCCTTTCTCTTAACCTTTACTTTTGAAACAGGGTCTCACTAAGGTGTCCAGACTGACCTGGGACTTGGATTTGAGACCATTCTTCTTCAGATTCCCAAATAGCTAAGCTACAGGTCTGAGCAAGTGAGCTGAGTTTCAACATCTGTCACTCCTACTTAACGTCATCTCCCAGATCTGACGCTTAGTAGGAGTGACAGATGTTGAAGCATGTATAGATCATCAACGTGTGTGTACTTACATTGTGATTATAAATAACAAAACCAGTCAATAGATTTATAGCAATAGAGAACCCAGGGTAGCAGTCATCTTGGTGGATGATGAACAAAGATGGGTTCTGACAGCTTCTCTGAAGGAATACTAGTATGAAACCATTATTTAAAGAGCTTCCAAAGCTACGTGCACTTGGGTGGACTTGTCTAGTTTTGCTCATATGCCTCAACAAAAATTATACATAATAAAAACATATGGACTTGGCATATGTGTGCTTGATAAATGACTATGTAATACTTACATCCATAGCATGTAATACTTTAATAGAGAGTTATTTGAAACAAAATGTGAAGGTTTATAGAAGTATCTGAAAGTAAAGAACTGAAAGCTGATAGAGCAGGTGTAGTGCACCTGGTTAACCTCTCTCCGGGCTCTGACTCTTGCCTGCGGGGGTTTCCACAGTTGGCTGTGAGCCACCTTGGACGATGAAGTAGTACATTGTACAGAAGCTTAACAGTTCCATTTGTTGGTGTCTGTCCTGCGGCACTAGGCAGGGCTCCTGGAGAGTGGTCAGCATTGTACAGGCCCCAGATGAGTGAAAGAACAGCGTGGTAGATGGTAACACATCCTGGGTGAAGGTAACCAAGGCCTAAAAATGGGACTCTGTGGTCTCCTAAGCCTTAGAGGACATCTCCTGGGAAGAATCAGGCCTCACTGTCAGTACCGACCTTCTTGGCTTTCTAATTTTGACCTTAATTAAAATTTCAGTTTGGCTATGTGTGACTTTGTGACCATAAGAAAATGCTCAAAAAAAAAAAAAAAAAAAAAAAAAAAAAAAGGAAAAGAAAATGCTCACCGTGCAAGATGCACAAATATTTCTGATGCTTGTGATCCTTCTTGCTCTCTTCTGCCATTAACATGTGATAATGCCTTGTCTAAAATTGGCCTTTGAAGTGAGCCACTTATTAGAAGAACTCTTACAGAATACTGTGAGAAAAATCACCCAGTTTCCAAAATGCATGTGGCACACTACCCAGCACTTCTCCTTTCAAAACCTGAATATAAAGAGAAACCACATTTGGGGGCAATAGACCCAGACTTCTGAATTATTGGCTCTTTGAGCATTTCCCCTATGGGATATATTCATGAGAAACAGGGCCACGGGCCACGTGCAGCCAGGAGACAACCAAAGCCTTGTTGTTGTGTGCCTATCTCTGCTGAGGAAGGGAAAGGCAGGGCCCCTACCATTTTAGAGCACAGTTAGGGGATTATCCTACAGTTCAATGCTCCTGAAGGCAGCTGTACATTAGCCCGGAGGAAAATGGAGCAATGTCTTTACAGAAAAAGAGAGCTCAGAGTGGAATGCTGAGCCAGGAAGCATGCCATGAGCTCACTGACTTTGGCAACAAATAGAAACAGGGATCCAAGAACAGCAGCTGCCCGGAAGCTTCCCAGGAAGAAGCAGAAGTACCCACAGTATCTGAAAAAGCCAGAAGGGTCAGGTGAGTCCAGAGTAGGATCTTCAAGGTCTTGAGGCCATCAAGACAGGGGCTAACTTGGCCTTAGACTGACTCTGGGTTTGAAGCACATAGAGCCATCACTTGCCTAACGTACTTTATAACAAGAAAGTTAAGTTGAAATCTCTAAAATCTGTTGAAGTTTCAGGGTCATTCCTATGAGTCACCTCTCTTCTCCAAGCCTATGCAACTGTGGAGCATTTGCATGGTAGGGGCTCGAGGATCGGCCCAGTGTGGCCCTGCACTATCAGGGGTGTAAGATGAACGTTGTCAAGGTTACACGATGAGTCCTGCCAGTCACATAGCGAAAAGGGAAGGGACTAAATCCCAAGCGATCACTGCTGCAGTTTCTACTCTCGGATTCTGGTGTTCTCACCCATGCAGATGGAAAACTCCTACAACTCAAACAGGAAACTGAGTGGAGGGGGTGGGGAAAATGGTGCACGCCTTTAATCCCAGCACTCAGGAGGCAAAGGTGGGTCTCTGAGTTCAAGGCCAGCCAGGTCTTTAGAGAGAGTTCCAGCCAGTCATAGCTGCATAGAGTCTTCCTGTCTCAAACAAACAAACAAACACCAACAACAAAATCAAAAACAGCAACAATAAGGAAATCAATATGAAACAACAACAAACCCAAAAGAGCAACAAAAGCAACATCAATTTGAAGGGTAAATCAGGATCTGAGACTCTGGTGGACCCAAGGAGAGGCAGAGCTGAGTTGCCTGCTGTCCCAGAAAAGTCCTGTTTGTTTGTTTGTTTGTTTGTTTGTGGTTTCTGTTTTTCACCTCTTGGTGGGTCTCCTAGAACTAGCTGGAGAGTTAATAAATGGATGCAGAATATGAGGCGTGCTGCTGGACACTGTGAAGCTTTGCAGGCGAGCTAAGTCAACATCAGCAACACTTGCAAGGGCAGAAGTGAACCCAACGAGACAATCTCCTTTTCTGCAGACAAAGTCATTCAACACCAGGAAAAGCCACAATTCTTTCCTCCTCGAGCACCTAGAAAACGTGTACTGCCTCTGTACTTACTGGCTAGAACATCTCTTCTCCACCCTCATGCATCCTGCTCCTTAACCAACACATCATGTTTATTGAACTGGTATGAGTCAGGCACTGTCCTAAGAGGCATCCTCACATCTACTTGATCCTTCCCAAAGCCCTGGTCAGGCAGGGGGTAGGATCTTTACAGTCATGTTACAAATAACAAAATGGCCATTTAGAAAGAGTGAGTGACTTCTCAAGGCCACAGAGCCATCTGACCTCCCTACCTTGCCAATTTGGAACCTTCTGTTTCACACACTTCTGGAACCATCCCACAATAATAGAATCAAGGCTCTGCTGCCATCAAGAATCACCAAAGTCCTGAGTCCAGCAGCCCAGGGCTTGAAAACACTTGACTGATTGTGAGTCCAGCAGAAAGAATGGAAACAGGCAACCTTGGGAGGTAGCAATCAGGGGAGGGACCGTCTAGAATGTACCAGAGACCTGGGAGGTGAGAGACTCTCAGGACTCAAAGGGAGGGACCTTAATGAAATGCCCTACAGTGGGGAGAGGGAACTTTCCACCTCCAGCAGAAAGACAGGGCATCAAATGAGGTATTGGGTTGCTATCCCACAGTCAAAAACTCTGACCCATAAATGTTCCTGTCTGAAGAACTGAAAGAATGGAAAGGGAGAAAAGCCTGAGGAAAAGGAGGCCCAGCGACAGGACCAAATTGGGATCTAGCTCAAGGGGAGGCCTCAAGGCTTGATGCTATTGAGCGCTCACAAACAGGGTCCTGGCATGACTGCCCTCTGAAAGACACAAACAGCAGCTGAAAGAGGCAGATATTTGCACCCAACCAATGGACAGAAGTTGTTGACCCCTGTAGTTGATTTAGGAAAAAGCTGGATGAAGCTGAGGAGGAGGACTACCCTGTTAGAGGATCAGCAGTCTCAATTAACCTGGACCCCTGAGATCTCTCAGACCCTGGACCACCAACTAGGCATCACACACCAGCTGACATGAGGCCCCAACACACACACAACAGAAGACTGTTGGGTTTGGACTCAGTCAGAGAAGATGCACCTAACCCTCAAGAGACAGGAAGCTCCAGGGAGTGGGGAGGTCAGGTGGCATGGGAGGTGGGGTGGTGGGTAGGGACATTCTCATAGAGATAGGTGGGAAGCTTGGGATGTGGAACAGTCAGAGGGTGGACAGGAAGGGGGATAAAATTGTGATGGTAAAAAAAGATGAAATAAAAGAAAAAGAAAAAAAATGTCTATATAAGGAGGACAGTGTTGATCAGCTTAGTAACAAAACAAGGACAGAGAACGAAAGAACAGGGAGGGGGTGCAGTTGGAAAAGCATATCCTGTCTAAAGCCAATAGACTTCAAGCATGCTTTACAGCATTCGTTATAGAACATAAAATCAATCACTCTTGTGGACGTTTGTCTGGAATGAAGGCAAGCAGAGCGTATTCCCTGAACAAACATTCCCCACATGGGGCGGTTCCTGTGGAAACAACAAAAACAGGCCAACTTAGTTATGCAGTGTGCACCTTCCCCAGGCTGTACTTAGGGCTGCTTCAAAGAGGGAAGCAGGAAAAGTCAGCCACAGAAGGGCCCAGGACAGAATACTTCAGCTCGAAGAGAAGAGCCACGCCCCTCTCCCATCTGTGATTTCCAGCTCCGTTTCTTGTTATAGTTAACTTCCTTGATCTACTCAGACCTCTTGCTACAAACCAGCTTCTAATGTTTAGTGTGTGAAATGGGTACTCAAAACTATTCTGCTGATTGATCTGGCCTGGTTTTGCCTAGTCGTTTTTTTAGTCATTCATAAAAGGATTCTATCTTCTCGGGGTTTAAAAAGAAATGGCTGAAAACAAGGTGTCAAAGATGTTTATATCCTAGTGAGAACTGTCCACATTAGCAGACAGCTCTCTACAGGTACTAGTAGGAATTAGCTGAGTAACTTCTTCTGTTGGCTGATCAAGACTCTCTCCCCGATCCACAAGAGACTGGATAGAGAGAACCATGCATTTGTGGGTGTTTGACAGGACCATGAACCAGCTGCTATTAATTCAAAGACACAACAAGGAAATTATCTGAAAAGTTGTGTGTGTGTGGGGGGGGCTTACCAAAAAAGGAGGCGGGGATTGACATTAAACATTCCAGATTGGAATACATAGCCAATGGGCCAGACGGCATGCTTTTATAACATACTTCCTGACTAAAAGATGAACTACGTTGCCAAAGTGGATTGAGGTGTGCAAGCTGAGAGGAGGGGAAGGAGGGGCATTGTGGGAAGTCTTTGTCTCTCACTGGTATGTATGGTTTCTGCAGGTCTAAGGGACCCATGGAAGGGACTTGAATTTGTTCTTTATTTTCAAATGTCTTGCTATAGAAATATAGCATGTTTCTCTCCAGTAGATCTTTGGAGGCCAGTGCTTTAGGCTCCTCACGACCTTCCTAATGGGGTGAGGGCTTTGCAGTAGGTATAATATTATCAAATCTGATTGGCTTATTTCTTTCTCACTCATGAGCTCCAGTTCTGTAGAAGTCTGTTTTTTTTTTGTTTTTTGTTTTTTAATTGTCCTTAGTTTGGTGATCCTGAGCAAGTTCTTTCCTATCAAGGGCAAAGGGTAAGATTAAGTTTTTGTTTTGTTTTGAGTTTAAAAAGAGCCGTTGGCTTGTGGTAGCGTTGCTGTGTTCAGTACACTTGTCCATCTCACAGGAGGACTTTTCCTGCCTCTTTGGTCAGGAGTGTAGCCACACCCACATAAGTTCAGTTGATTAACCACCTTCACTTCCCAGTCTTCTCCACCAGTGTGCCGGACTTAGATCTTCCCGATTCCTCTAATGTCCCACGCTTTGCCCCTTTTGTCACTATGGCTAACTGGTTTCAACTTCCAGCTTTAATTAGTAGAACTTAAGCTGCCTTTAACCTGACCTCTCGCTCTGGCTTCTCTTACCCCTCCCCTCCAGTTCACAACACACCCTGACTTCAGATCACCTTTCATCTTTACTTCCGAGTTTTGCTCTCGGTATGAGAAACCGAGAGCTAGTCTAAGATTTCTTGATAGCCATCATCTAACAGCCAGGATAAAATAGGTGGTGCTTTTTCTTCCACAAACTCTTGACCCAATGTTTCTTAACCTGTGGGTCGCGACCCCTTAAGGGATCTCATATATATATATATATATATATATATATATATATATATATATATATATATATATATATATATATATATATATATATACTTTACATTATGATTCCTAACAGTAGCAACATTGCAGTTACTAAGGAGCAACCAAATATTTTTATGGCTGTGGTCACCTCAGCATTAGGGATTGTGTTAAAGGTTGGAAGCATTAGGGATGTTGAAAACCACTGTGCTTGACACCTACTTTGTGGTTAACCTTGTTCCCTCAGAGACCTCTCAGGCTAAGTTGACCGTCTCCCAGTGGGCACTGAGGTTATTTTCCATGTTCATGTTTTTTCTTCCAGCTATAATTTTATTTTGACATTTTCCATGAAACAATAATATTAACAATTCCAGGATGGTAACTAAGTTTATTCTCCATCAAGTCAATAATTAATCTAATTATACCTAATATGGACTAACCTAATGCTTCTGAAATAGTTTTAGGTCGAACTTGTTTTTTTCTTTACTTAGTCATAGAAGGAATTTTTACTCAACAGCCTTTCCCAATAAAGGACAACATATTTTCTGTGTCTTAGGCTTGCCTTTTGCCCTGTGATAAGTAAATAAATAATATGTCTATAAAATTACCTACTGTATCTGAGAGTTTGGAGTCAGTGGAACCCTTTACTCACCCAACACCTCAGCAGTATTTCACTGACCTCTGTCACACAGCCTACATGCACTGGAGACTCCCTCTGCGGGAAGTTAGGATAATCAGCCTGTGGACTTAAGAGATCTGGCTGGAGTATACGGTGGGATTCAGGCAAGCTGAGTCTGCACTGAGATTCCAGTGTCCCTAGCTGGCACACTGGACTAATTTCTACTCAAGGGTAAAAATTAAGGTTACCTCTGGCAGCCAGCCAGGTTGTTGCACAGGTTCAAGCTGGGGCTGTAGGTGGCAAACTTGTAATCCCGTGTTCTGTGTGCTATGGGACTTGCTTCCAGGCTTCTCACCTGCACCTCTGTCTCAACTGCCCTCACCACGCGACTTTCATTGGAAGGTTCATTCATGAACACAAGTGTAAATAACTTTTGAATGGAAGGCTCAAAGTAATAAACACAGATTTTTTTTTTCTACCTTGTTACAAGCCTGTTTCAAGGTTCTTGAGAACCTCACATCTCTACAAAGCTCATCTGAAAGTCCTTGAAGATTTCCATTCACCATGACCTTGGGGTCTACCGGTCTCACAACAACACACTGAATCGCAAACAGTCAATCCCCAGAGGAGGGAGGGCGAGCTTGCCATCTCTTAGCCGTCATTTGGCTTTTCTTATGTCTGAAATCTCCTGTGATTTTTCTCTCTTCCTATTGGTCTCTTAGCTCTAAAAAGACCCTGAAAGACGTCTTTGTTGGGCAGGCCCATGGACGCACAAAGAGCCCCATTTTAGAAAGGCAACAGAGACCTGAGTTCCCGAGGAGGCTGAATCACATACATTAGAACTCTTGCACGCTGCCTACCATGATTTCATGCCAGGAGCAACGTTTCAACAGCTTTATGCTATTTTATTTGAGTCCTTGGGGCTGACAGCCCCACCGCCCAAACCCTTTAGCCTTCCTCTAGAAACCCTGTCTGCAACTCTGGGCAGCTGTTGTGTTTCCTGAGCTCTTTGGGATAGCTGGTAATAAAAATACCTTTCTTGAAATATGCCAGCTCAGCGCACCACAAACTGCTCATGACAAAATAGTAAATGTTCAGTTTGGAATGGGACCAATTATTTGCAATAATAAAGGATCAAGCTTGTCTCGGTTAGGAGACAAGGTACCCATCTGAAACGTTCCCTTTACATGTTGTGCAGGTAGCTCAGTTGCTAAAAAACTTACTTAGAGCACACAAAGCCCTGGGCTTGACTCCCCAATACCTGATGATAGGGTGCCATGGCTCATGAATATAATCCCAGCACTCAGGAGGAAGAGGCAAGAGGACCAAAAGTTCAAAGTTATTCTCAGTTACATAACTAGTTATATACCAAAGTGAGCTACATAAGACTCTGTCCTAAAAAGGAAAGGAAAGGAAAGGAAAGGGGAAAAAAAAGATTTCTATTAAATGCATTCAACTCAGTTGAAAAGAAAAGAAGATCCAAGTCCCATTGTGACTACCATCCACGATGTGTTCTCGTGAAGTATGATCTGTTTTCGGAAAAAAGAAAGTATAGTTTTAAGGCAGCACATGTGATGTCAGTAAGCACGAAAATCCACGAGCAGCATTATTAAAAGGTAATATCTGACAAATGGCTGGGACAGGCACATTCTCCGCAGCTGTAGATACTGAGAAACAGCTGATTGAGTTAAATATCAGAGCTCAGGAGTTGTATCTGGTCCATAGGGGCCAAGCCAATAATATTTGTTGAGTAAATGTAAACTGGAGAGGCAGATGAGAGCCATCAACACTAAAAGCAAATCATAACTTCCAAACCCCTCGGAGGCACGCTTCCTTCCACACGTCCTGGTTCCAGGCCCCTAGAACTGTCACTGAGAATGGTCACGGAGGACTTACCCATGGCTGAACTCTGTGCAGTGAGGAGCAAGAAGGACTTCCAGGGCGTTCTCTGAGAGGCAATCATGATAACATTTGAAACCACGAAGGGTTAGCAAGGCACGTGGAGCCAGTGGTTTCTTCACACTCTAAGGTAATTATAATGATGAGCCGGGTCTGTATCAGTCTTAGAGAGGACGGGGTTCATGACCAAACCCTGGATCTAGATCATGCTTGAAAAGTGAAAACTGCGTTTCAAGGGAAGAAGAGACTAATAGATGGAAATGTAAGGTGAATATAATCATAATATGATGTATATTTGTATGTAACTGTCAAAATTCAGTGATTTTTTTCAGGTATCACCATTTCTTAGAACTCCATGTTAGTTCTCACAAACTCAATCACATGTCACATAGACCTACACGCTGTGAGTCCTAACCCTAGTTTGTGTGCTGTGATTAGAGGATGTAACTCGAGACTTTCTTGTTGCACATTAATCCAGTGCTTCTCAACCTGCCTAATGCTTTGCCCCTTAATACAGCTCATCGTGCTGTGGTGACCTCAACCATAAAATTATTCCATTGCTACTTAATAGCTGTAATTTTGCTACTTTTATGAATTGTAATGTAAATATCTATGTTTTCCAGTGGTCTTAAGTGACTCTTGTGTTAATAAAAGGTAGAAATCATAAAGCATCAAGTGATATACCTGCGTTTTCAATTCTAGAAGATAAAAACAAAACCAAAAAACCACTTTATATGTTCTTTAAGCCAAGTAAACGCCATTGGCGGAGTTGATTGATTCAGTCTACACACCTCTGACTGGCAGATTCCACCTTCACGGGCCCTTGTAATCCCACTGATACCCACACTTCACACTCTTTATGTTCCACTGTTACAATAAATCCATATATAGTGAAAAATGATTTGTCTTGTTACCATGGTAGCGTCTTTCTTCTTAATAATGAGAAAAATGCTTTGTATTTAGACAATGCTAGTGGCCTGAGAATCGTTCTGTGGTTAAGAGTGATGACTGTTCTTGTCAAAGGGCTCTAGTTAGGTCCTTACACCTATGTTGTGTAGCTCATGATTACATGTAACTCCAACTCCAGGGGATCCAAAACATTTCTCTGGACTCTGTAGGTCTCTCTCTCTCTCTCTCTCTCTCTCTCTCTCTCTCTCTCTCTCTTTCTCTCTCTCTCTCTCTCTGCCCCTCCCTCTCTCCATCCCTCTCTCCCTTCTTCCCTCCCTCTCTCTTTCTCTCTTTGTCTCTCTGTCTCTGTCTCTCTCTCAGATACACACACAAACATACACACACTATAAAAATAAAACACTGAAAAAATGCTAGCTAGTATAGATCTTTGTGAGTTAAAAGATATAACCAATAATTGCAATTTTTTTTGAAGAAAGCAAGCTGTTTGCTTTAATTCTATCCAGCCTAGATCAGTTTGAGAAATATTTTTGGATCAATAAAATCAGACAGTTTAGCTGGGTAGTGGTGGTACATGCACTGAGAGGCAGAAGCAGGAGGTTCTCTAAGTTGGAAGCTCACCTGGTTTTCAGAGTGGGTTCCAGGACAGCCAGGGCTACACAAAGAAATCCTGTCTGGAAATGAGAGAGAGAGAGAGAGAGAGAGAGAGAGAGAGAGAGAGAGAGAGAGAGAGAGAGAATATTAGACAGTTTATCTTCAAACATCTTCCCTTTAATTTAAATCCGATACACATCTAAAGAAAATACAGTGTGTCATTTCTGGTTCATTTACATTAAATCATTAAGATTTTGTTTTATAGACTCCCTTTGATGTCTGAGATGCATTTGGAATGTATTCAAAAGCATTTTAATCTTCTTCCTCTGTAGTCATATTTTGACCAACATAAACAAGTTCAAACACCAGAGGACTCCAATTCTAGGCTACATCCCAAAACTTACAGCCCATGAATTCTGCACAGGACATAAATGAATTAATTCTTATTTCCCTAATTACTACTATCTCCTATTGATCCTATCCCAAAAGAGATGATGAAATAAACTCATCAAGCCAAGAATTCCCATTTTTATAATCATAAGTCACAGAATCTGTCCATTTTCAGTGAGGCTGTTAAACTGAGGCTGAATCCTTAGATTGTTAAAATAGCACGAATTTGGTCTTAGAGCTCAAAGCTCCTGCAAGTTGTTGCTGATAATGCACACTTAATGAAGGCTGAGAAGATGATGAGCCAGATGGGAAAGGAATATATATATATTTATGAGATGCTTCTTCATGCAGAGAAGATACATTGTCACTTTCTGTTCACATTCAAACAGAGAAAATAGGTCTTCGGTGAGAGATAGGGCTCCCCCCACATTACAGAGCTGTCACTTAAAATACAGTTTTGATTAATATCACTTGCAAATTGAATACCGACTTGGTTTCTTTCCTTCCAGCAGGAAACGCAGATCCACTGGGGATACGGGCGAAGAACACATGTAAACCCTTGGGAATTGGTCCTGATGAAATGACCCAACGCATGATTATTCCTCGCTACTTCCTGACATCTATTCCTTAAATCCCCAAACTAACAGTTCTCTGAATTTATGGTTCATGAGAATGTTCAAGGGGTTTTCAGATCCCCTCTCCTGGCTCCCCAGAAAGTGCGGAAGGGAGGGATTTCAAAGATGTGCGCCAGCAGGTCAGCCAAGGTTCACTCCTTGAGATCTTGCAGATATTTCTTAGGAGTTCATGGGAGGGGATGCTCCTTTCTCTAGACATGGATAGATTTTCCAAAACAAAAAGAACTGCAGGTACTTTTAAGTCTATGGCTAGACTGAGCTAAGCCCCTCTCTGGTGATAGGATTATTCAAATGAGAGTGTCTAGTTTACACAGCAGTCAGCGAGCACAATAGGAGAGGAAGTGGGGTTTGGGCCCGCAAGTTTTATAAGGAAAGGACTGTCCCTGGCTGGGGAGGCAACAATTAGATGACCCCATCATCTCCACGCGGCATTCTCTGATGACTTACATGACGCTATGGGAGAGTGGCTTTCTTAACTTCATCTGAGCACGAAGTGATGGGAGGAGCCAGGTCATCCTCTTCTCAAAGGTTGTGCACATTGATGCCTTACACGCTTTTCTGTTTGACTTTAATGGGGTTGAAGATGATTGAATATGGTGTATGCAAGTCACTGTGGTAGGGACTGGGAGGGCATCCCCGTGGTTTGTTCTTCTTTCTCTTCTCATACACTGCACAAACTCGCCTCATTGTATAGGGGTAGATGTAGGGAAATGCAAGTTTTCTTTTCTTTTCAAACTCACTGGATGCGGCAATCAAAGATATATGTTTCTTAGAGAATTCAAATTTTTACGAGAAACTAAATGTGATGTTTATCCCTTGAATTTCTTCAATATGATCCTCCCGAAAGCATGCTTTAGGTTAGTGGTCGATCCCGTATGGGACAGTGGTCTCAGTAATGGAGTTGAAAGTCTCTTTCCACACAGTGATGCTGTAGCCATCTGGGATTATAGAACAGTGAATGGCTCACATGTCTGTAGAGATGCTGATGTAGACGAGTCTATTGAGCTGCCTGCCAGTCATGGAAAACAGCACCCATGATTATGTTGTGTGCCTAATATTAGATGCTAGAAATGGCTGCCATAAGTATTCACAATGTACTTTCGTTGCCATTTTGAAGTACACACCTTTGCTTATAAACAAAAATGTTGAAAATGTGCCCCACAACGACCACGGCAGCTTCACTCATCTCTTGTGTTCTCCTGCTTCTCCCCTGCATCCAGGAGACATTCTAAATGATGGGCTCATAGCATCTAAGCTTGTCAAAATCATTTCATGATGTTCCCACAAGCACAAACTAACTTAAGGATACCAACATTTCCTGTTACCTATTCATTCATAACTATACCCTGTTTTTTATTCCTATCTGATAGTACACCCACAGTAGAACATGAATCTCACATTTAAGTTTTATGGACTGCTACCAGCATTCATACTTATGTAACTACCTCCCAGAACATGACATAAAATTTTCCATAAACTCCCCTGGGAGAATTTCCCAATCAATACCCAGTCTCTGTTGAGGATAATATTGATTCTAACTTCTATGACCATAGAGTAGTTGATTCCCTTATCTGCATATAATCTTTCAGGACAAACTTTGTTTTCATTGGTTTCTTAAGTAATCATATCATCTTTGGGAATTAAAGATGTTTTCTGATGGGGAAGAAGTTAAAGTTTTAAAATTGCTGTCTAGTATTTGTTGTACAAATATATTACAATATATTTACTTTCTGTACCACTGATGAATATTTGTTTTTCCCAGATTCTGATTATAGTAAATAAAGCTCCCGTGGACATTAGTAAAGTTTGTTGAATATAAATACTCATTTATCTTGGGCATATATCTAGGAAATAATACATACATTTTTGCTATATTGATGTCGCTAATTAGTTTACCAAGGTGATTACACTATTATGTACTGCCACCAGCACTGTAGAAGTGTGTCACTTCCTTCAACCTTGTCGACACTTGGTTTTGTTCATTCATCCCTTATAAATGTACACATTCTAGAAAATTGGAAGTGTTACATCACTGTAATTTTCACCCATATTGACTAATGACTAATAATGCCAAGCACTGCCCATGTAGTGATTAGACGTCAATATAGCCATATTCACAATTGTGCTTCCTCGGCGCTCTCTTCTCTCTCTCTCTCTCTCTCTCTCTCTCCTCTCTCTCTCTCTCTCTCTTTCTCTCAATTCAATATTCTTGTCTTTTACTTATTCCTTTTTACCCTTTGATCTTTAAAAATTATTGCTTGTCCCAAGACCAGGAAGAATCTCTTTCATGTTTTCTTTCAGGATACTTAATGATTTAATTCTCATTTGAGGTTATTATCCATTCTGATTTAATATTTAGGTACAGTGTAAGGGAGAAATTGAAGTTATTTGCTTCAATGTAGTTATTTAAGTACACTGACATGGTATAAAAATAAGCCATCCTTCCCTTATTACGCTTTACCTCTGTCATAATCAGCTATACTTGCGGGTTAAGTACACTTGAATGCTTATGTTTCTAAAAACATCTCGAGAAAAAAATATTTGATGTCCAGTTTTTGTCTTTCAACATCAGCTCTTATAAACCAAGCTAGTAACAGTTGTTTTTCTAGCCAGTGCCCTTCACATTTGTTAGAGACAGACTTCGTCAAAAACAGAAGAAAAAGCCTTTGAGAACTGAAAGTAATTTGGGTCCTGTGCTAACCCAGTATCTTAGTTAGGGTTTCTGTTGCTATGGTAAAGATCAAGTCCAAACGCTTTATTTTACCTACAGCGCACAGGCAACCAAGAAGCAAAAATCAGGCAGGAACTCAGGGCAGGACTTAGAGGCAGGAACAGAAGCAGAAGCATTGGATGAATGTCTCTTCCTGGCTTGCTCCTCCTAGTTTGTTTAGCCTGCCATCGTATACACTACAAAACCGCATGTCCAGAGATGACATCATCTAGAGTAGGTTGGGCCCTCCCACATCACTTATCACAAGCATACCTCACAGGGTTGCCCACAGACCAGTCTGATGGAAGACATTTCTGAGATTGAGATTATCTTTTCACAGATGTGTCTAGGTTCCATGAAGTTGACAAAAACAAACCAGCACACTTAGAATTGGAAAGAAGATAAGGGGAGACAGTGGCTAATCTGTAGCCTGTGGTGGGCAGACTAGTAGAGGGAAGGATGGAAAGTTACATAGGCTGTGTCTTTCTGAATGATGGGATACTAGACAGAGTTACCATGTAAGTAGAAATTCACTGTGCAGAGAGAGAGAGAGACTTAGAATGGAATTACCCTATAAAGAGATGACACTGCCCTTTTTGAAAACCACAGGCTAACAAACAAAAGCCCAGTGCCAGAAATAGGTTACCTCTTTTGGAGTTGTGAATCAGTGGGTTCCATAGATTTCCACACATTACAGGTCATTGCCAGTTTTACTGATTACCCTCCAGAATGTGATGGTAAGAGCCTAATGCTGAAGCCATCACATACCTAAGTCACAGAATAGGAAGATGTTAAGCTGATACAATCTTGGAAATATTATTCGTACTGGATAGTTTTCAGGGTGCTGGCTGGTGCTGTACACACTGATGGAAGAGGAAAGTCCACTCAGATGTGAACCCTGTGAGGTACAACAGTGACCATCCTGGTAAGGCATTCCCACTGATACAACAGTGGCATGATCACTGGAGAAATCAACCACTTTCTAATTAGATTTAAGTCTTGATATACGAGACAAAACCCAGGCCTGATACCATTATCAGTTCAAGAACCAGTGGCTACACAGGTCATATGCCCTAAGCAAGAACCTACTACTATTATTGTGCGAAGTTTATATAATATTAAAATGAATTCTAATGATTCACTGTTATATTCATATATTAATGCATTTTAACCTTTTGAGAAACTTCTATTTGAAGTAATTAGAACTAAACATAGAGACTCATAAGTGATCAAGGTTCAGAGAATAAGAGATTATGAAACATTTAGCCCTAAATGGGAAATCTTGATCCCGTCTCTTGTTCCCTGGGGTTAAGAGGTTGTTACAAATGAGGGGGAATACAAACTGTAAAAGCCAGAGAAACATAAGGAAACAGTGTTGTCTGGATAGAGCAGGGCATCTGTACATACAAGTTCACAATGGTTAGAACAGCTTGCACACATCTGTGTAAGCTCAAGCCAGTCCAATGCCAGCACAGGGAGAGAAGGTGAACATCAAATCCTGTCCCTACCCGAGGATCTAGTCACACCCAAGAGCTGATGGGAGAGAGAAAGTCAGTTTTCTTCATGAGTGTAGCTCCTGAAAAGTCAGCCACTCTCCATTGGAAGGCCATACGTCCAAGAAACTATGGATAGCACAAATCAGACCTGATTGGTATTTTAAAAAGAAAATGATACAAAGTTGGGCAGTAGAGCAGGGTGGTGGGTCTGAGAGGAGCTAGGTCTGAGAGAAGAGACCACATTTTATGAATTCTCAACGAACTGATTTAAAAACTTTTGTCATGCTACGTATTCATTGTATAGGGCACCATGATGTATGAAGATGCCTTCACATTTCACATAAAGATGCATTGTGCTCTGAGCACATGAAGTAGCAACGTGTGTGCTCTCTGTGAAGAGCCCAGCTCTTGGGGCAAATGACTCTAAGTCAGCTTCCCTCCTAGAGTTTTGCTAATGACAGCTGTTTCTTCTTCACACCCAATTTTATCCCTCTTCTTCTATGAGCAAGGCGACTTTCAGCAAATATAGATTGAACAATGGACTCAAGGTCCAAATCACCTTTGTTCTTTCTCTCACTGTCTAAGACAGAATCTGCATGGAGACATCATTTTGATTCCACTTCTCAAAACTCTGAGAGGGCCGATTATTAAAACTTGGTTGTTGAATATAGCAAAAAAGCATCTCAACTTTGCCTACTGCACATGCTCTAGAGAAAACAAAATGGCGGCTTTATGTTACAATTACACAAGGGGTGGCTATCAGGTTAACAGACACCTCTTAGAAATGACAGAATTTCAGCTCTACTGTAGAATGATGTAAAATAAATCATCAGTAATAAAAACTATAAGAACTACAACATTGCATAGGTCAAGCACAACACCAAAGTGGTCCTGTAAGATTGTTATCTACTTTTAATTGATGAAGTAATTGAAACTTAGAGAAAGTAAGTATTTTGCTCAGTATCACATAGCTCATCGAATGGTGGGAAAAAGATGCAAAGCCAGATTGTCTGGGTGTGGGGTCTCCTCTCCGCTGGGACATTTCAGTCTCTGCTAATGTGTATCATTGAACTGGAAGACAAAGAAAGAGTCCGGCAGCATCAGCTGTCAGTTCACATTCTCTCTCGATACTGGTGTGGAAAAGACACCATGAAAAACCAATTATGAGCAGCAGCGGCCGGCTGTAACCTCCCCCTTTGGGATAAATACATCTGAGAAGCAAATCATATCCTGGACAAGCCTAAAAAGCACAGAATGTGCCCAAAGACTTCCACTAACTGCTCTGGTCCAGTCAGCAACAACGCCAAGTCTAAGCCAGGCTGGGAACAAGCTCCAAAGCAGATCTTACGGCAGCTGTGCTCAGTGACGTCATCAACATACTGATGCCCATCTGCGTGGAGCCGTGCTGGCTGGAGACACTGCATCACCAGTAGTGCATGCCCAACTCCTGCTCCCCTGGGATGCTGGGAATGCAGGAGCAATGGCCACTGACTTCATTCCAAAATGGCATCTGGCTCTGGAATCCCTGCCTACTAACCCTATCTCAGCACAAAGGCAAAGTCTCTCTCTCTCTCTCTCTCTCTCTCTCTCTCTCTCTCTCTCTCTCTCTCTCTTTCTCTCTCTCTCTCTCACACACACACACACACCCCTCTCTCTCTCTCTGTCTCTCTCTCTCACATACACACACACACACACACACACACACACACACACACACACACACATTTTTCTGAAGCCACTATAATTTTCTGTAACAGTTCAGCTTTGTTAGATTCTCTCTTATTAAAAACAGTAAGAGTGGGACTGGTAGGATCCTCCAATGGATTCTTGTCACCAGTCCTAATGACTGGAGTTTGTTCCCCAGGACTCACATGGTGGAAGGAGAGAACTGACTGCTGCATGTTTCCACTCACCTCCATGGTGGTGACATAGCACAGCGTACCCACACACAAACATGTATACATCATACATACATGCATTCATATGTACATACATGCACATGTACATGCATTCACATGGACGCATATTCACACATACATGCATTCATATGTACACGCATCTTCTAAAGCAACGAGAGAAAGGAGGATGCTCTCACCTCAGTCCTAGGGAGTAAAGATGTTTATAAATCCTCTCACTTCTTTGAGAATTATTTAGCAGATGTCCTATGGAAGAGCAAAATAGAGCCATTTCCCTAATATGCAATACCAGACATGGATCTGGTTGGGGGAGAAAAGGGAAGAGTGAATTCGCCTTCAGACACTGAGCTGTGGAGAAAGACAGATGCCAGTTAGGTGTGGTCTGGACGGCCACACAGCCAGCGTTCAGCAGAGTTCAAGGCTGGAGAGGCAGATTGGAAGTCACACGAAAGAAACCATGGGGGTAAAGTCAAACTGTAAAGACTAAATCACAGCTGCTGTAGCAGAAAACAGGGAGCAGTCTGGGTGACCACCATCCTGAGTGCTCCAAGAAGCTCTTGGCCTCACTGCTGGGTGGGGGAACGCACCGCTCAGAGACTCAAAGACTTGCATTGCAAGTCTTCTACTAGACTCCCAGCTGATTCTTCTATAGCTCCCTTGAAACACTGTCAAAATCAAGGTTTGTGGAATTGGAATAAACTTGGAATTATGACCTTCCTAGAGAAATGCATAGAGACAGGGCGGTGTTTTGTGTGTTGTGTATTTTGGAACTGTTCACACTAAGCAGTAGACTGTCACACAGCTGAGTCATTTTTCAATATTTTCGACTTTTAAAATGTATTCCACCTTTCCAGTAGAAAACATAAACTTGAAGTCTTCAAAATATTGCCTGTATGTACTTGAGTTCCCACTCTTGGTGCTCCTAGATAGAAGTCTAAGTAACACGAATCCTCCCAAGTGCTGATGTCCTGGTGATACTGGTCCATTCCTTGACGAATAGGTGCTGAGTAGGTAAGCCAACAGGTGTTGCAATAAACCTTCCAATAACTGGAGGCCCAAGGAGCCAACTATGGTCCTCTCCTCTGAAGATGGCTTGGAGGAAGGCAATGTTTTTCTTTCTAATTACAAGACACTGTGAAGCTGTCAGGGTGCCAGTGGTGACAGAGGACACTGGTGGCCGGTGTTAAACAGCCGAAATTTTGGCCAGGCAGAAAGCCATTGGAAAAGATCCAGGTCAAAGCAAGAATGTAGCTAAGGGAAGAGCCAACTCTGTGGGAGTCTGCAGCTGCAAAGGCAAAGGCCAGGGTGGAGCGGCTGGGGTCAGGGCTGTGGGAAACAGACACCCAAGGAGTCTGCATGTGGGTAGCAGAGGCAGGGAGAAGACCAGACTCCGGACTGAGTCATAGGATCGAGGCTGTCACTTCTGAAAATGCCACATGTTTCCAAGGAGCACAAAAGGTGCTCAAGGTGAGGCTTCAGAATATGAGCAGTAATTGTGGTATCATTTTCTTTGAGTCCACAAACTGGTGGGCTGAGGGTTTTCTGGGATATAAATAAAACCCATGGATTACAGAGCGGTTCAAAGGCAGCCATTTGCTTATTTTATATGCACGCACATACATGTGTGTATGTGAAAATGTAAACGGTATGGTCCGACAGAACACATTTGCAATTAATTTTAAACTACTAAGCACTAATGGATGATTTTAAGAAACTTGCACACAATTTGTTCTCAAGCATTTTCATATTTGAGCTCCTTTCTTGCTTCCACATATCTTATATACATTGCTCATTTGCTTAGCAAATGTTTTCTAGCTAATGTCATGCTTGTAAGTGCCCCTGGCTTATGCAATTGCAGAGGCTGGAACCCTGATCCTGCATAAACACAGACACCTGGAGTCCAGGAGAACGGGGTCAGGCAGCTTTAGGGAGGTCAGTTTCTTAGAAGGGACGGGATGTCCTCTGTCTTAACTGGAGTTCTCAAAAGAAACAGAATCACCTGGGAACCCTAAACAAACATAAACACACATATGTGCCTGTCCACATCCATATATGTATAGTCTACTCACTATGTCAGAGAGGGAAAGAGAGATGGCTCAAGACCAATGTCATCTAAGCCTTACATAGCCCCAGCATTATGGGTTTAGATAGTCACTACTCAAGTGACAGGAGTGTAAGTAGCTTCTAGATGTCCAGCACAACCTCCAGGCCAGCCTAGACATTCTGAATAATAATCCCTGTTTTAACAGGGTCCCCAGGTAACTTGTTGGCGTACCAGACCGAGGGCACTTGGTTTAATGGCCTGCTTAACCAGGATATGGTTAAACTCCTAGCACGAACAAAACACTACATAGCCTGCCCTGGAGAACACTGATATCTGATAGACAGTTCTGGGTTTCATGGGTCCTCTCAAGTCTATACTTGGTCAGCTAAGCTAAATGATGTGTTATTGTCTGATTGGCCCCTCGTATACACATGCTATTAAATAATATGTAGTCGGAAATATCCTTATTTACATGTTTGGATATTCATATCTTTGCAAGCGGGAGAATAAAAAAAGCACATTCCAAAATGGAGCATACTAGATAAGGTGGGCTGTTTTACAGACACAAAATAATTGAAATGGTGTGCATGTAAGGAGAGTCTGAATATTTAAGCCAGGAAGAATTTAGAATCTCTCAGGAAAGGGGATTACGGGTGGTTTTTATCTTCTCTCTTAAAAGATTTTCAGCCTTTTCGTCCAATCTTTTACAATAAGCACATGCTATTTTAATAATTAGCAAAGACAAGAACTGCCTCCCCCCATTTCTTTTGGTTTTGCAAAAGATTACCTTACCGGCTGTATCTGTTCCTCCTCATCGTCTGTTCTTGCAATAAGGAGGTCCAAGGTTCATAAACCATGTCTACACAATTCCTCATCTGGCTAAAATTCATGTGTTCACTTGTCTAGAGACAGGATTAGGACTAAAGGCAGATGTGATTCACGTACCTATGTTGGAGGCCTTTATGGCCTCTGAGGCTGGCGGTTATGGGAGACATAACACCAAGTCTATGGTCAAGTTCAGCTCCAGCTGAGGAAGCCGACAGCAGGCCCTGACTCAACTATCCTGTATCCTTTTCCTACCGGCCAGATGGCTGGGCCCCAGTTCCCAGACTTCTCCATGGCACAGTTAGTTCTTAGTACTAATAAATTTTAGAGGTCATGCAGGAGGCTCCACCCTACTTGCCTCTCACATAATTGTTCCCACTCTCCTCCTATGATGAGTTGGTGTCCATAGGGCCTTGGAGATGGATAACAGAGCCATGAGGAGGAAGATCCTGAGCCCTGTCTCACATGAATTAGAACAGCCTGCCATTTGGGAACATATTTTGGGTGTGATATAAGCAAGAAATACTAAATCATGACCACACTTGAGTCATGAAAACGTGGGGGTGGGGCATGCTGTTTGTTACAGAACATTGCATCAGGTTTTGAGCAAAGCGGTGCTGGTCAAGATAAGAGAAGCAGAAAAGCATCAATTGCAGTGCATCCGGGGTTGGGCAGGATTCCTCTTAAGGAAGATGAGTTTGACCAACTGAACTGAACTACGCGTACTTTCATTCTCATATGCAAGCTTTTGGGAACACTGACATCAGAGGATCATGGTGGCAGTCAAATATTTGATACAAATAAGGACAGGAGGAAGGCCCTATTCATTCTAGCCTTTGTGGTTTCCTCTCCTAGCCTCATGTATCAGTTGTTCTTACTTGCTATGATAAAACAAATACCCGACAAAGCAATTTAGGGAATGAATGATTTATTTGGGCTCAGGATCTGAAGGCCCAGGTCACTGGGACAGGAAATTCATAGAGCCCTTGAAGAGCTTGAGGCAGCTGGTCACTACATATCTGCAGTCTACAAACAGGGAGAAATGAGTGCCAATATCTACCTTACTTTCTCCTTTGTATTCCGTCTGGGGACCCAGCCCATGGAATGGTATCATGCATAGCCTTGGTGAGTCCTTCCACCTACAAACACACAAAGCCTGTCAGCACAGCCCGGTTTCCTAGGTAACTCTAGATTGACCGAGTTAACCAGAAGACTATGAGGCGAGATTCACGAGACATGATTATCTTAAGCAGTGAGGAATGAATTTAGAACAGTCCTCCTCCAGAAAGCTGGTCTGCAGCAGGACTCTGAGATCCCAGTCACTCAAAAACAACAACCCCTTGGTGTAGCAGCAGTGTGCTCAAAGGCCGTCAAGTCATCCCGTCAAAGCGCCTGGAACTTCCTGCTTGCTTGAACATAACAGCTCTTCTGCTCGAAATTACATTAAGATGAAACTTGGCACTGGGTTTGTCAGCCAGATGTGAAATTTTATAGTCAAACAAATAAGCCTAAAGAAAGAGCGAAAAAAATGTCTCGTGGATCCCCAGTTGTTGTGATAGAGTGTTTGTTCATTGACAGATTGAGCTAGGAGATTAAAGCTTCAATTTCAGATATAAAATCTTGCAAACAGTTACTATTTTAAAAAGATGACTGCATGTGTATATTGAAGAGGCTTTGAAATAATAGCTACCGGCAGAAGCAAAAGACCACGCACATTAATAAACTCTTTGGGTGGGCCTGAGATTGTTCTCTTCTCTTCTCTTCTCGACGAACCGAAGTCTTGATGTTGAATAACAAACCCTGACCTACAAATAATGTCTCTCTTTGTCATGAATTTATTCCGGAGTCTTTTCCTAGGCAAGCAAGAGACACAATCTGGAAGATGTCTGAACAACCATCACTTCCCATTGTATGTCAGAAACCACATTTACTGTAAAAACAGGGATTGCTTCTTCACTAACACCTTGAATAAAGGCGTGTTTTGTGAAAGCCTGACACACGGTGTTCCCAGAGATAAACCAAAAAACCAGGGTATTTGGAGCCAAAGACTACCTGGTCAGGGTCAGAGAAACTTCAGGCTGTCCAATACCTTCAGTGAGTTAGCATCATAGAAAGGAGGGACAGGGCAGGCATGGACAATGTCATAGACACAAGAAGAATGACAACAGGAAAAAGTCTGGCAAGCTATCAGAAGGCACAGAGCAGGAGTGATGTACCAATCCCTTCTGGAAAACAGCAAAGTCGGTGCTATTGATGAAGCCTGACTCCTCCAGGAGGCCAGTGCACCCCCTCCAAGCCTGAGGCAGACCACCAGGGGGGAGCAGGGACCACCACGGAGGACCCGTAAGCTGGTGAGTAACTTTGGAGCCCAGAGGTAGCACTCTCTGTGGCCACAGCTCCTTTAATTGCCTGAGGGACACAATGATATTTATACCTCATTCTAGGACTCTGCAGGGCTTAATAAGTTCAAGTGCATAGGCACCAAGAAGCTTGGAGAAAAGACTAGAATTATATTATTCCTGGCTGGGAGTGTTCTCCTTAAAATGTCTCCTAATTACAGTACCACCCTTGTAGATGCAGACCACAGAGAGGTCCCGGGCCATATTGTAAACTTATTCCCACCTAATAAACGTCTTTTCTTGGCATTTTTTCCCCCTGAAGCATGCTCTTTTATCCCCCAGCTATAAAGCCAGGCCTGCCCACTTCAGGAGATGTCTCCACAGGGTGAAACTGGATGAAGACCAGTGAAACTATAAGACTAATCCTTCTGTGCCACAGTTAGGGTTGGAGCCTCAGAGGACTGATGTTCTGCTGCTAAGGGAACTCACCTGCATGGCTCTGAGGCTCAGTCACTTTGTAAGTTTATCTGATTTGTTCAAGATACCACTCTCTTGTTCTGTCTCCCTCCCTCTCTCCCCCGCCTTCGCCAAAATTTTGAGAGATGAAGCCTGAATGGGTTCAGAGATTCCCACGCATGTTCAGGTAGCAGAGCACCTGGAACATGACATTCCTTTTCACTATGAGTCACTGAAGCATTTAGTCTTAAAATAACTAAGCACTAACGTTTTGATGAAGAGATCTTGAGTTCTCACATGGATGAGCACTAGAAAATAGAGGCTAAGAACAGGAGCCATAAACACACTCAGACTGCTCACAATTGAGGAAACTTAACTCACCGTGTGTGAATGTGTGCGTGTGTATGAATGTGCGTGTGTGTGTGTGCGTGTGTGTGTGAATGTGTTTGTGTGTATGAGTGTGTCTCTGTGCATGTGAGAGCCTGTATGTGTATGTAGTGTTTGAGTGTGTGTGTGTATGTGTGTGTGTGTGTGTGTGTGTGAGAGAGAGAGAGAGAGAGAGAGAGAGAGAGAGAGAGAGAGAGAGACAGACAGACAGACAGACAGACAGACAGCAAGAACATTCACTTATTGAGAAGGAGATCTATCATAAAAGACAGCTTTAGGAGCAGACTGGCCACTGACTCCAGGACCACCCTCCTGAGCTTATCACAGAAACCAAGCACCTCTCATGAGGTTTTCGGGGATGGATGCTTTGGGATAACTGATAACTACCATTCCTTTCTTCTCTGACGACATTCCTGAGAGCTGCCACAGTGCCTTCTCCTGAAGAAGTTTGTGTGCACATGTGTTGAAGGTGAAGAAGAGGTGTGGTGGCTTTGTTTAAGGCAGGTTATTCAGAATAGCATTCAGATGGAAGCAAAACCAAAGGTTTGGGGTTTTTCACATTAGCTGTATCTCACTTCTGGCTGCTGGCTAATCTGGGAAAGCATGGAGCTTGCAAATCCTCGATATCTATATAAAAAATGCTGGGATGGGGAGGTGATACCTGCCTGCCATCCTACAAGAAGGGTTCCTGGAGCTAGTTGTGCTAGTATTTTTTTTTTGTTGAACCGGTAAGTTCTGGGTTCAACTAATGACCCTATTTCAAAAATCAAGGGGGAAAGGGGTAAGAAAAAGATGCCCAACATTGACCTTTGAACTCCTCATGCATACTGACATATGTGTACAGTTGTACAGTCACATGAACACTTAGGTGAATGAAAGGTGGGGGAAGAGGGAGAAGGTGTGTGTGTGTGTGTGTGTGTGTGTGTGTGTGTGAGAGAGAGAGAGAGAGAGAGAGAGAGAGAGAGAGAGAGGGAGAGGGAGAGGGAGAGGGAGAGAGAGAGAGAATCTCAGCATTCAAAAAGGCTGAAACAGGAGGATTACAAGTCTGAGGCCAGTCTAAATTACCCAGAGCACTGAAGACCAGTTTGGGCTACTGTCTGTTTAAAGACTGTTTCAAAGAACTAAGAGAAAGAGCCTGTCACTTATGAGGTTATTTTCATGTAGAACTTGTGACACAGTGTATAAATCCCAATTAGCACAATACCTTGCCAACATGATAAATAGAAAGCAGTCAGTCATACTTCTGTTTTCTTTGGCTAGAACTTTTGTGTCTACGACAGCATCACCATAGTGACAAATACTTCTGTTCATCTTCTGTACATAGTAGGTATGAATCAAAGTCCAAATAGTCTTCATAGCTTTTAACAAATTTCCTGAACTTCTGTACCAAAAAATGTTTTGGGGTTACAAAGGTATATATTTCTCCATGTTACATAACTGACTTGATACATGCCTCTGAATTAATGTTTTAGTGTTTCTTTGTTCATGTATTTAATTAATATTTATACTTAACCATCCTGTTTAGCGATTGATGCATGTTGGTGTGTCCCTCACACTCTGAGTAAGCTTCTACAAGGAGGGAGAACCTGGATTTCTGCACACCATCTGCAGGGACCATGCTCTGGGTGTTCTGTGACACCAGTCACTCAGACCACTGAGATTCCTCTCCTGGTCATTCAGCTTGTGTCATGGAGCAAGTGTTGCAATCTAAGATACATGCAAAAGATGCTTGTGTGCAGGAGCCATGATGGAATGCTGAATGGAAGCAAGTATATTATGCTGAGATGAAAGTGTAAATAAAATAAAGCTCGATTGAAGGGGGGAAAGATGGCTTTTGGGGCATGGCATCAATCCTTAGACAATCTGCAAAGGAAATGCCACAATAGCAGGGACCAGGCCAACACTTAGACGCTTGACCAATTCAGAGGCCACAGGCAGGTTGTGCCCTGCCTTCCAGACATCTGAGGCAATGGAAGAGCCATCACTGGTGGCCAGAAAAGACATCTCCATAGGATGGAGTTTCTTCTACGTGGTTGATGGAGTGCAGATTCCTCAGAGCTCGGATCTCCTAAAGTGTGGTCTGCCTGAACAGGGAGCTGAGAATGAGCCACTAGCTTAAATCCAGAAAGGTTTATTCCACAATGTTTATTCCACAAAAATTCCTTTATTTCAGAAGGCTCAGAAGCAAAGGTACACTTGACTTTGGAATAAACTAGAATCTAAGGGACTCTTCTCCTGCTCTTGGCTCCTCCACAGCCTTGTATAACTCCTCTGCTTCCCAGAGTAACCAGCAACCGTGTAGCCATCCACAGGGCCTATCCGAGGGTGGCTCCCCCCACCCCATTCCATAGTCCTACAAAGCGCTTTTCCTACTGGCCCAACATAAGCCAGTTATCACTTCCAGATCCATGGACATGAGTTGATTCACAATCAACTGCCCCCAAATGGGTCTTCAGAAACTATGGGCAGGAGTTGAGGGGAGTATAACAGGTCCCCAAAAGGTGGGAAGGGTGTGAGTTGTTGGTTTCCTAACTTAGGATAGATTAGTAAGCATACAAACCAGTAGTCTGAGAGCAGGCTGTAAGTTCCTGGTTAGATACAAGCTCAACTAGACTGCAGGAGACGTGAGGATGGGAGACTCTGGTTCTGCTTTATAGCCCAGAGCAAAGTCCTCCATCTCTGGACATCTGTTTTCTCTTCCGAGGAATTGGGGAAAAACATATCAGACCAAATGTACATAAATCATTGCATCAAAAAGTATTTTAACAGCTTGGCTGTTTATAACCCACTGACATTAAGACGGTTCTTATGCTGGAAGATAGAAATGCTGGTGGGAGGTTGGGATGGAATAGTAGTAACTCTTCTAGATATTAAAGGACAAGGGACCAAATGCACCACTCATTCGTAAATTCACAGAGCTGACCAACCTCTGTGTAAAATAAAACCTGCATTAGGGTGAATTGTGTAGCTGGGTAACAATCATTGCTACTGTCTCCCTAGAGTATAATGTCTTTTATCAGCTGGCAGATGACAACTAGGACGTCATCTAATCTTGTATTTTGTTATGACATGAATATTCCAAGGTACCTGCTATTTTAAATCTTTGTTTCAGAGCAAAAGGAACTGAGCCCCAGCTCAGAAAGCTCAGCCAATAAGCATGTGGCAGAGTCACATTACAAGCCATTTTGTGTTGTAACAGATTGGAAAGGACTGTATTAGCTGCCCTTTAGATGAAACGAAATGTGTGGAAATTGATAGTGTTTACAGTCATACAATACGATGAGTCTCTCGTAGTCTATGCATTTAATAAACCTCTCAGTAAAGGTACAGATGCATCTGAAGGTGTAGCTGTTTCACTGAAACCCAGTCCCTTGTCTAGAAGCTATGGTAGTGTTTGCCTCACAGAGGCAAGCACATGGGGAGACCGAGAGCACAGCTTAACCACTCTCCCAGGGCACACAGTGAAGTTTTTATTGGCCCATGTATGGCAATTCAGGCCTTGATGTTTTAGCACTTGGGCCATGTGTTTGGGAGGTACTATTAGAAGGTGTTTGGATTTGTGGATTGCACGTGTGTGTGTGTGTGTGTGTGTGTGTGTGTGTGTGTGTGTGTGTGTGTGTGTGTGCCTGTGTAGACCTGGGTGTTTTCCAGAGTGGAACAAGAAGGATTAGATTTCAGGGTTTGGCCCAGCCTAACCTGTAGCAGATGGGCACTGGCTTTAAGTTCTCATAAAGTCAACCCCGGGAGACTTGTTAAATAATTTATCCTCGACTTTGGAAGAGCAAAGGAATAAGGTGATCAAGAAAAATGGAAGCCACACGATAATGTGCCGTTGATGGAGTGGGCTTGTCTTTCACTGTGGTACATGGTGAATGTAATAGTGGATGGATTTGCAAGGGGTGGGGGAGTTAATTCTGGGGGTGGGGAGCCCTTGGAGCAGACAGTCCCCGACTTTATCCCCAGCAGCTGCAACAGAGAAAGTGAGAAAAGCCCCATTCTCTACCTAGGGAATGGCCCCAACTTTAAGACATACTGAACCATGTTCATTTTCAGGCCTTCCAAAACAGTCATTTTATCTCATCCAGCTGTGGGGCCTGACTTTTGGCTAGAAAGGAGAGCCAGAAAGAGGAGGGGAGTCAGAAATGGAAAAATAAATCCACAGGATGCCTGTCAGTACCTGCTTCTATGCTGGGAGGTGGGGGCGTGTGTGTGTGTGTGTGTGTGCATCAAAGTCACATGGGTAATTTGACATAGGCCACCATCTCCTGCTGGCTCTGAATGGCCCCCTGTTTTCCACCACCAATGGCCAGGGAGGTAAAGGTCCTCCAACCTCTGAACAGATCATGAAACTCTGAATCTTTCACACCTCTTCCATAAGATGCGCAGGACTACAATTTTTTTTCCAAATCCTCAGTTTTCTTATTCTCCTTCTTCCACTGAACAAAATGCAAAATGTCTGGGCTAATCAGGATCCGTGGTAGCAAGAAACAGACAGGTACTGTAGCTGACTTGAGTTGAAGAAGAATTCCACTGCAGGAAGGATGAAGAGCTTGTGGAGCAGAAGAAGGTTTGGATAATGTGTGGATAGAAAGAGAGTCGTGCTGTGACCACAGAAAGGCCTGGGTTGTTACTGTACTTTCCCTGGATCCCGCATTAAGTAACCATCTGCCCTTGCAGACATGACCACACTTAGTCCTGGGTATTCTGTGTTTTTCTGCATCATCCACTTGGATCCAGGACATTTGCGTCCAAGTCTTCATACCAGGTCACCGCAGTGGACTCTGACCTAGGTTACCTCCAAGATGTCTCAGGAGGGTCTGGTGTGTCAGGATGACAAAATTACCATCTACTTACAAACAATAAGGCTTTCTCTCATATCAAGAGCTCCCTTTCCAATGAGTCACTAAAAACAGGGCTTCCTACTGGTACCCTGACCTCTATAGATCATGTGTACTTCGAATTTTCTGGCTGTTTCCGTTTCTCTAATCTGATCTGAGGGAGAATTGGCGTAGAGGTTGTTTGAGCCGGGCGCATTCACATGGAGGACTTGGACGCCTGGAGTCGTGGGCCGGACTGTAATGCCACTGTCCTTTCACACAAAGACTGGAACCAGAGCTGCAAACATCCCACACCCATAAAACCACAGTCTCCTCTTTACAAGCTGAGGGAGTAGTTTGATCCTAATAGAAAATCAAAGGCAACTGTTTATTTCCTGAAACGCCTCACCAGACATGACCTGTTTGGTTGGCCTGGAGATTTAAAGACACAGCACAGGGTAGGGTCCGTTTGGCCTCTGTAGTCATCATATGTTTGTGTTGAATCAGTGTCAGCCAATGCAGCTTCCCAGAACCAAACCTTACACTGCTTCGGAAAGGAAGAATTCCTAGCTGCTTGTCAAGACCTCTTCTTCTATCACTGTCCTAAGGGGGGAGGGAGGGCTGAGATACAAAGAAAGAAAATTATGGAAGGACACACACAGCCTCGGGAGAGCACAGCACCAGACCCTTCAAGGCCTTTACCTAAGAGACAAAAGGAAAGAAAAACCCTTCCAGTCTGAAAATGAGTCAGAGAATATAGGTTTTAAATGTAGTGGCTAAAGGTTTGGTAGCCCTAAAGAGAGAGGACAGATAGAGGAAACACTGGGGGTACTGCTCATCCTGAGGTCTTGCATTTCCTACTGTTTAGATAAATACAGATTTGTCCATTGTCCAAATGTGTCTGCATGTCAAGTACCCTACTAACATGCACTGAGACTGCTAATGCTGTCTACGCATGGCTTTTCCCCCAGCTCAAGAATTCATAGGAGATAAAATGCTTCCTACACAATAAGCATGCAAATTCAATTCTGATTTCATAACCAAGCTGGAAACGTAATGGCACAAGTAATAATAATAAAAATAATACAGTTCAATGGGACTGGGAGCTTCACGTGTGATTAGGCACAGAGTAATGGAAAAATAAGTTCCATGCAGGGGTGGTCAGGAGATCAGGGAGGACACTAAACCAAAGCCACTCTCCTGCCTCACCACCACTTCCCCACTACCACACCTCCTGTGGTAGCCAGTTTTATTGTGACTATTAGTAAACACCCCACAGAAACAATTTCGGGGAGGAAGAACGAGTTTTATTCAAGGTTTCAGTCAAGTCTATAGGAAATTGCACAGAGCAACTCATACCACAGAGGACAGTGAACAGCATAAAGCAGAGACAAGAAGCCAGGGCAAGATAAAGCTTCCAGGGATACGCCCCAGTGACCCACTTCCTTCAGCGGGCCATACTTCCTTTCATAAAGCCACCATGTCCCAATATTTCAGTCATGGTTTGAATCCATCAAGCCATGGATACACCAAGAGAAGTGCCTTCTCGATCCAATCCAACTGACAATCAAGATTAACCCTTACAGCATCCAAAGGCTGCTCAGGGACTTGTACGAGAACGGTTTGTGTTGAGCAAAGATTCTGTTGGTGGAATCTTAAAATCAAATGGATGCTTGACTCAAGAGTTCATCTTGTGCGTCCTAGGGTAAGAATCCATTTCTCTCAGTCTTTCTCTATTAGCAAAACAGAACACATAATATTTAAAACATTGAGTATTTCAAATATTGTGGATAATGTCCTTACTGATCAAATGATTTGAGAAAATACAGGCTAGAGCAGAAATTCACCCCGAGAAAGAAAATAAGGACTTTGTTGGGGTCAGAATGTCCCACCTTTTCATCTCTGAAGACTTGACAGGAGGCAACTTGGGGACACCTGTCTAGTTTTACTCACCTGATTCAGTGAGAAATACCATATGTAGGGAAGTTAACTCAAAGGTTTCCAAATGACAGTGTTCTGGGACATTTGACTGGAACCAAATTAGAATTGATCCTAGGCCTTAGACGACTCCCAGACAAGAGAGAACAGGATTGGTATTGGTAAAAGCAAAGGATGTAGGTTGACATTTGATCTGGACTGTGTGGAAATTTTGATGGAATAATAAATATGTATTTGTTCTCTGCTTTTGGGCCTTGGCAAAGAAGAATCTCTAAAGCTTTTGTAATTTTCTGGGCTCTAGTAATGCTCAATACACCTTTCGTTTATAACTAGCCTTTGGGTTCATTTCCTGGCCACTCTTGGGAGTAATGGGAGCATCTCTTGTTCTATAGAGGTGACTCAAGTTCCTAGTTGGGTTGGGTCATCAAAAAGATTAAGCCATGGGTGGGTTGATGCTTGGAACCTGCAGCATGATCCCATTGTCTTCCATCAAGGGGATTTGACTTGGAGACATACTTAATATTAATTATGTTTCAGTGGTAAAACCTTTATACAAATAGAATATGTATCATAGAAGCGGAAGAACTCTAGATTTCCGAACCTGGTAGAGGTACCTCCCCAGAGAATATACAGAAGCTCTGGCTGCCAGTGACCTACACATCTCTTCCACCGAGCTCTTTATCTGTATCTTCTCTTCAATGCTGTAAAGTAAATGAGTAATAAATCGTTCCCTGGAGTTTCCTTTGCCAACTTAGCCGATGATCAAAGAGCAGAAAAGGGAGCTGTAGCATCAACAAATCATGGCCAGGCAGGAAAAAAAAGACAGGTCGCAGGCTGCCTGTGGCAGAGTGAGTTGATACGGATTTCTAAATGTTGAAGATCAGAGAAGAAAGGAAGCAAAACTATGGAAGGGAAACATCCGGCGTGAGCAGAAGGCACAGCTCACCCACACTTTCTTCTCTCAGCCCCACATCAGATTTCCCATGTTGGACAATAAGCTATAGTCTCAGCCCGTAATCTGTTCCTGTAGGTACCAACTCCTACACGATGCTCTAGAAGAAGAGCTGAGATGCTTTTACAGAAAAGACATTTCCTTGAGTGTTTCCTCTTGACTCCTTCTAGATCAGCTCCTATTTCCTGATGCCCCATCCCTCCCACTAGGCATCTGCTGGGAGTATTTTGCAGAGATAGGTTAAGGCTGTCTTGAGGGGTAAGGGCCTGAAGGGGTGGTGAATGGGGAGCTAATACAGAAGAGGGCTTGGCCCAGCCCTCTCCCCACCTCAGCTGCTGCCAATCACTCCTGTTCTTGCTTCTGTCACTTCTAGTTCTTTCCAGAACTTAAAGGCTCCAGGGGATCCAGAGAGATCCAGAGACAGTCAAAATGAACTTGTTTGCTTTGCGATTTTGAAATGTAAAGTTATACATACTGTTTGAGTAAGGTACAATTCAAAGTAAATATTTTTAATGAGACTCTCTAAATCGATTTCCGTGTTTGATTTTATTTAAATTATCTCTTACAACTGCATTTAAGCAATAAAATCATCACAGTACTAAGTCATTCCGTTTTCCACAAGCCTAATTTCTTGCAGGGCCGCAAGGTTTTAGATTTCAGAGTGTTTTTTTATTGCTGCTTAGAGTTGGAGCACAATTTAATTTTACAGCTTAAGGAACGGCTCATGTAGCAAATATTCTTTAAGGAAATCTATGAAATGAGCGAATGTTTAAAATGCTAAGTTTGGAGAACTGGTCAGAGGACCCAGCCAGTCACAGCACTTGCTGCCTAAGTGTGTGGACCTGAATTTGATCCCTAGAAGGGGAAACTGACTCCTACAATTGTCCTCTGACTTCCTCCACAGTGGTGCAGTACACACGTTGGAGAGCACACACACACACACACACACACACACACACACACATACACACACTCACACACACATACACATGCGCGCATGAGCACACATGTAAATGTAAACACAAGGCCTTTTCAATGGTAAGAGAGAGCACTGGAGAGATGGCTGTTAGGAGCACCTACTGATCTCACAGAGGACCCCAGTTTGGTTTCCAGTACCTACACCAGGCAGTTCACAATCATCTGAACTTCCAGCTCCAGGGATCTTATGTCTTTTTCTGGATTTCCCAGGCACATACATTCACACATGGGCATAGCACCCCCTACATATACATAATTGAAAGAAATAAATCTTTGGGGGCTGGAGAGAGGTCCTGAGTTAAATTCCCAGCAACCACATTGTGGCTCACAACCATCTGTAATGGGATCTGATGCCCTCTTCTGGTGTGTCTGAAGACAGTGTACTCACATAGAATAAATAAAGAAATATTTTTTAAAAAAAGTCTTTACAAAATGTGTATAGTGTTGTGGCATATAGGAGAAGGAAAACCATTGTCCACGAAGACAAAAATTCACAGGCATGTGTGAAAAATGATGACATAAACTTTGGGGCTATTGATTATTCTCCGCTGGAAAGTTTCCAGTCTTCAAAGGGAAGAAGTGAGATATAACTGGTTAGACCCAAGCTAAGTGTTAGCCAGCATTTCAGAAAGGCACGTTTATGCATGGCATAGAGTGTGTCTTTGCCTCCTGATGCAGTCCTGCATTCGATTTAACACGGGAGAGCAACACAGAGAAGAAGAGGAAGAAGTCATTCTCCTGCCTTGCTAGCAGAAGTCTCCAGCCAAGTGTAATACAGAAAGTAAAGTAACAATATGGAACGGCTGTGGGTGATGGTGGCACCCACGGTGCAGGATGGCACAGCAAGATGGCGGCACCCAGGGGGAGCTGGCCGAGCCACATATAGCACCTACTAATACTGACCCAAACATTGGAGGGGCATTTAAGGGGGAAACAGAGTAAGCGGGGGAAATCTCCGGTGGGACCAGGGCAATGCTGTGATTCCGTTGCTGGCTGCTAGGTTTGCATCTCAAGTTCTGTCTAGACCTCTTTGTGTTCTTCTCGCCCATCAATCTGTCACTCAGGCAGACTGTTTATGAGGAACACACACACGAAATACATAAATACACAGGTCATAAATGTATCCGACCCAAATCTCCTTGCCCGGAGGGATGGAGGCACTGCACAAAGGCAGGGAGCTTCACGGTTCTTTTACACTTCTGTTGCGCTCATCTCTTTGGGGCTGCATAACAAGTTGGTGAGGTAAGCACCCACCGAGAAGGGCTGATGTAAAACCAAACCTAAGTACAGCCTGGTGGTTTGAAATCCCTCTTCCCTGTAGTCAAGGGCTCCCTCTAACAACTACCAGCTCTGCAGAAGAGCCAGCTTTAGCCCCTCCTGTGAGCCAGACCCGTGTGGTTATTTGAGATCTTATCAGTTCTGGAAAAGAAAGAAGTTACATTCTCTTAGCCTTCTGGAAAGGATCAAATGCGCTGCTGCCTTTTTACCTGGAGACTCTATTGTTCTTGACAAGGGGATGAACTTGATGAGCTAATGTAAGGAGAACGTTCTTACAGACCTGGTTTGTATTTGAGTGTGTTTGTGAAGTTGGCTTGAAGATGTGTCTACTTGTCTCTGTGACATATACCAGTATGTCTGCAGCGAGGCAGCTCCTCTTAAAGAAGTTACCCCCAAAGGGCCTTAAAGCCTGGTCGTTAACCTTTCCCCCTTCAAATGAAGACACCTCTTACTGTGTGTGCCTCTGGTTGTTCCCCTTTCTGCAACATGGCCAGGAGGGTAAACAGCTATCCAGGAATATAATTCTTCCACCTCAGAAGCCCGATGTCTCATCCTCACATAGTCATCGTATGATCCAATGGGGCTGGATCTCAGCTGTCAGATAGTCACAGAAGGGCATGCTCTCAAAAATCTCAGGAGGTCAGCAATTCTATCTGTATCAGCCACTGAGATTTCTTCTACTGAGGTCTTAGCCAATGTCTTTGCTTATTGGTGGCTGAGAGGGACCTGGCTGGGAGCTCTGTTTCAGATTTCCAGGCACAGGCTGGGCTCTATCTCTCATTTATAAGCAACTGTATTACACAACAACTTCTGTTTCCCTAATGTGTGTCCTTAAGTGGCAACTGCTATGCTGAACATCTTACAAATACCATCCTGTTCTCCTCCTAGTCATCTAATGGGGGAAGTTATTAGTAATAGTCCCATTTTGTAGATGAGAAAAGTAGAGGCTGGGGAGAACTGGAAGAAGTAGTGAAGGAAACATCACACTTAATCTTTTTTTTAAAGGTGAAAGAATATTTTATTGCACTACTGGCAACAATCATCAAAGAAATACTTTTTATGAAAGACTTTATTGTACAGAAGACACTAAGTCTCTTTAATGTTGCACTTACAATCAATTAGAAATTAGTATTTTTTCTTTTCCTCATCTAATTAATCACAGTTAAGAGTAGAATGTGTTGGAACCTTGGGCTAGAAAGATGGCTCAGCAGTTCAGAGGACTTGCTGCACTTAAAGAGGACATGTTTGATTCCCAGCATCCATGCCAGGCAGCTCACAACTGCCTGGAATGCCACCTCCTCCACTAGCATTTAAATTCACTTGTGTGTGTGTGTGTGTGTGTGTGTGTGCAAGCACTTAATTAAACATACTATAAAAATATCTTGAAGGATAAAAGTAATCAAAATGCCCCAAATGTTTAGAGTAAGATTTACTAACACTTGGATAGTGCTGACTGCCTGCAAACCATGACATGATTTACCTGTGTAACTCAGCTAATGATTATTGGCAAAGGCTGGGAATAGAATGAAAGGTCTTACACACAGATAAGAGTAATTCCAGTAGATTACATTTCCAGCTGTTACTTCCTATCCTTAAGAAAGCGCTAAGACCTCCATTTGGAAACAATGTGTTCATACAACTAACTGACTTAGACAATGTCTTAACCTTGGCACTTTGTGCCTCTGGGAAATTTAAGGTGTGTCAAGTATGGGCCAAAGCTTCACAAGCTCACATTCCATTAGAAGAAACAGAGTTTTAAAATAAAAACAATGCAATCTAAATATTATCCTAAGGGACAGCGCTATGGTAATTGCAGGTGCTGGGGGAGGGGGCAGAGGGCTGGAACATCTCAGTCAGCTTGATTGGGAGGGATGAAAGTCTGGGCACTCTTCTGAGAGTCAGAGGAAGTTGCTTCCATGAGGAAATGCAAACTTCAATGAGCAAACTTTCTCTGATAGATGCATAAAATAAATCTTAAAGCATCGCCACTTAGCAGGCCCATGTCCTTTGTAGAAGAGATGAGCCTTCAATTAATGAGAAAGATGGAGACTGTCCCTGAAGAACATAGATATGGGGAACTAGTAAAATCTGGCCTCCAGGGAGTTAAAGTCCAGATATTAAAAACTCAGAAAGAAATACTAAGTGGCCACATCTCTTGGGCTCCTTTGGAGAAAAAAGTGTTAACTGGAAATAGTGAATACAGATAAGGAAGGTAGGTACCCTTAAACCAGGAAGACTGGGCAGCCGCACTCATGAACTTAAGTAAAGAGATTGCATACTCTCATCACTGTCATGAGCAGACCTGCTACTTTCAACCAAAACTACTTCCGGATACACTACCCCAAACTGGCTGGTTTCAGGTGACAACGTTTATCAAAACATAAAACATTCCCTTTATAGAATAAACTCCCCAGTTTCTGTTTCCATAGTTTTAAGCTACTGCCTTTAGCTCCGGAAAGTGGCCACACTACCAGCCTCCACCTGGCTTCCCTTGAAGCTGGGCATTGCTATCTCTCGCCTGGAAAATCGTGCCCTTAATAATATTTTTATCTCTGCTTCTCCCAGCTACGCTAAATTTCATCGGCTAGTCCCGCCAAACACCAATGACCACTGTGGCAGTGGACACAGAGCTAATAATAGATTAGATAATCTTTCTGTGTGTATGGGGGGTGGATCTGTGTGGGGGGAACTCATACTGCAGTCATTTGAGAGGAAGAAGCTGTGGTTGACATTTCTGTATACCCTGTCAGCACTGGTACTCTGAACAGGGGGAGTCCTAACAGGGGAAGGCCTTGCCAGCCCCATGGGTCTGAGCCATCATGGTCCTTGACACATTCATCTCATGAATGCTCATTTACACAGAGGTATACTCACTCCTCACACGTCCCTGTTAATTTTTGTGTATGGTATTAAGGTTCAAGCATGGAGCCTCTCACATGGTGGATAAGTACTCTATCACTGATTTACATGCTAAGCCATGAATGATTCTTTTTATATCATATCCGCTATGCAAGGACAAAGCACCATAGATTCTGGACAATTCCCTTCATATCCTTCCCTAAGACATTCTCATCAAACTAGGATGCTGCCATGGGCAAAGCCCACTTTGCCCACTACGTTGCATAGAGCTTTGATTTGCAGGAACAGTTTGACTGTAAAATACATTTAAAGCATAGACTTATTGGAGATCATCATTTATCCGTGAGGCATGCCATATGAGAGATGAAGGACTTCCTCATACTCACTGTGTAGTAAGTGCAGGTGTACAAACGCCATCCCTTCTGCTTATGTTTGGGAATTAAATTTGCACCTTCTCTTCCTTACTGGTCAACCTCATCCTATATCATATTTGCAAACACAAGGGAAAGAAAGTGACATTGTTATTACCGACAATAGCCTGGCTCCTCACATCTCCTAGATGTGCTTGCTTTTGCGCTGGTTTAACACCATTCACTTCTTGGTTTATGACATCATTCATCAGGCAGAACATTAACAATGGCTTCCAGGCACATGCTCAAATGTTGTCTCTGGGTTTTAAAGACGGGTAACCACATGCCAATCTTGATTGTAAAATTCGGGAAAAGGAGAACAGCAATTCGGTTTTTTCAGCCATCTTAAATCTGTGCTTGGGGATTTGATAGCAGGACCACAGACTGGCACACCTTCCAAGCACAACTTGTCTTGAAAGCTTTAGAGTACAGCTAGAGCTTTGGTAGAACACAGTGTTAGGGTGGTCCTTTTTATGTTGGCTGTGTCCCGGCCTTCCAGCAACCTCCACTGGTACAGAACAGGAGCCAGGGACCCTGAGCTGCTAGGGTGTGGTCCATTCTGTGAAAACAGAGCATGCCAATAAATCACTTCTGGTCATACTGATCTGTATAAGAGGCTAAGGGTAGAAACATTCAGCATCATACACTGAACTATAGGGCCAGGCTAATTCCAGAGAAACAGATTGTTGGGAGTATGTGTTCTTGTTAGCAACTGTGTAGAAAACTAACAACCCTGTCCCCACAAAGGGACGAACGATTTCTGTTGCCCCATAGCCAGAATTTGCCAGCATCTTCAAGCACCAGAGCTGCCAGCAAACTTGCTTTCATAATACTGTGCACAGATTTTCCTGTCTTAATAAAACTCTCAACCTTTCCTTTTGTCTGTTCTCCACACATAGGTTACCTGGAATGTGTGTCCCAGATGCCAACTGTATTCTTCTTCCCAAATGGAAGCTTCCTCGTGAAGATTTGTCTCTTTACTTTTGTGTGACAGGTTAAGCAAAGAATGTCTGTCATTTATCTGACAGGGATTAAGGCCCATAGGAGAGAGAGCATAGGGTCCGATCTCTCCAGATGCAAGAGGAGATGTTAATTGGAAGGGTCTGCTAGTACCTCAGAGCAAATGACTTGCTTCTGGCTTTTGCAGAAGGGGAGGGGGAGATTCCTCCTGGGGATAGTCCTGAGCCTGTGGAGAGGTGGCAGGATTGTCCTGGGAGCTCTGCTGTTACCTTCCACTGTGTCATTGCACCCTCTCACCCCAACATCCATTCATTGACGGCACTGTGAACCCATCATTTTTTCTCTGCCCACAGTAACCATTTTAATGCAGAAGAACTCCTCCTTCCTGCCGATTTACACACATATGAAAGTCAGGAATTGGGATTTTTATTTTAACCATGGGATAAAGAGTCCTGCAATCAGTTTCTTCTTATTCTCAAATTGTCCCAGATTAAGAGACATGTAGTATTTCTGTCTCTAAGAAGCTAAATGATCTGGGGCAAATTACTTTGTGCTTTTGAATTTCAATTTCTCATTCTGTGTGACAAAGAAGTTACATTAAAAAAAATCTTTCATTTCCTTTTCTATGTGCTGATCTGAAGAACCAAGATACATAATTTCCCTTTTCTTCTTTTTCTAAAGGTCTTTCTAAAATTGCCCCCCCCCCTTTTTTTTTTTGAGAGGGCTATTTGCATTTGTAAAACCATTTAGCTTAGGCATAATAGTGGTCAGTTTAGAGCTACACGTGATGAGGTTTATTCCTTCACACAGGAAGGAGGAGGGAGTCCTGCCTTTTGTATCAAAGGTCTTGGGATAATTTGAAATCCCCTGACCCTCAGCGGGGCAAATTTGCCCCTTCCTCTAACAATGGCAGCTCTCCTCAGATGAGCCAGTGTTCTTAGAACACTGTCCAGAGAAAAAGCAGTTCTCCCCCACCTCCTCACCTTCCCTCCCACCCCCACCATTTCCCCCACTGGGAAATGCCCAACACCCACATCCCTGAGGCTCGGTCTGTCTCATGCATGCTTTCATGGCCCCAGGATTTGATCTCGTTAATGAGAACTGCCAAGCTGATTTGGAGAGGATGACCTGTGTTTCCATGTCGTTTTCTCTGAGTCCTTGCAGGCAGACCTGGTTACACAGTCAGTCACATTGTTCTGTGTAACAGTCAGTTACGAGCATCCTCCTATATCTCTGAAAAACAAACAAACAAGCAAAAAAACCCACCTAACTCCAGTATCTAATTCGCTTTTAAAAAAAATATAATTTTAGCTAGTCTGCAACATATATTGGTATTCTGATAAGTGGTAATTTTAGACTTTCTTTCCAATACTGAAGAAAACATTCCCTCTGACGTAGAATTAAGAAATAATGGTTAGAAACAAAATGAAGCCTAAGTATAAGATCTTTTTACAGGTAGTTAGTTCGCTTAGATCTGTCAAGTGTCTCTGGCGGGCATCTCAGGCGGGTTGTTTTGTGGTTTCATTCTTTCACCAGGTCAACAATGGAGCAGGTGAAGTGAAAGGGGTTTGTTGTTTATATGTTTAACGTGTGCCTACCAGGCCCCAGTGCAACAGCAGTCACTGTCTCACAGTTCATCTTTCCAAAGCCTTTGAATTGGACTGGGGGCCCTGGGTGGGACATTCTTTATGGGACATTAAAGATAATACTAGATAAAAATCAGACCAGTACAAACTTCCCGATCTCCGGATTCCCTCACGCTTTATGTCTATTCTCATCTCTGGTTGGTCCCTCCTCTGAGCAATTCCATGGAGAAATCTACGTTGACCTAAACAGAGCTTATATGCCAGAGTTTGGACTCTGAGGCTTTGAATCAGCCACTCATAAGAAACCACATATCTTCAAGGGTTCAGAAGAGGATGGTAGACCCGCACTTTCATTCTGTACACTCAGCGCGCAAGTGCCCCAAATGACTATGCTGGCAATCTGTAAGGTTTCTCAATGGAGAAGCCACCTAAGTCTAATGACTCCGAGGAAATGCGTTGTTCTTTCAGTCTGGGGTGCACAGTCACAGGGCCAGCTCCCTTCTGGTCACCCCCACAAGCTGAGCCTGGAGAACAATGTGCCCCGGTCACTTCTATGTCATTCTGTGTCCCCCGCTTTTATAACCCTTTGTTAGGATTTAGATGCTCGTGATGGACTCATACATTTTTTATGAAATTATTAATCTATCCACCTGCGACACTAACTTGGAATCAGATTCATCCACTTACTCTGTGGCTCTAGGTTTCATTCGTGTAGGGGCATAAAACACTGCTTTTTATGGATTTTTCAAGTCCTGCCTTTAAAAGTGTATTCATCAGAAAGGTTTTTAAAAAATGCCTAGATAAGCCAGATCATTTTTTTTTTATCTGTCTCCTCCTTTATATATTCAGAATTAACTGGATGCTGTCAAAGCAGCTATCACCAGGAGTGAGCTTCAAGATGAATATTGAGTATATTTAAATATCAGCTTAGGATAGGAAAGGCAACCCACAGGGAGGCTTTACATGCTTGTCTTTCGGAATTGCTTAAGAATTAAATCATTTTGGAAAGCCAATCTTGAAGTTATTGACACGGAATATGGGAAGGTTTTCAAATCAGGATTATTTGGTTCAAAGCTCAAGGTTTTTGTAGATGCCCTAGGTAAGGAAAATGGACTGAAAAATCCTCATGTAGCAATTTGGGACATAATTTATGTAACTGCAAAGAATGGAGCAGAAGGTCACAGCTCCTAGAGCCAATTTAGATTTTGATCAGATTTTTCATTCCAATTTTAATTAAAGCATTTGACTTAGAAAAATGACTATTAGTAAAACCGCCTGCCAGTAAGGCCAAAGAGAAAAAATTAATTGGGAAAAAAATATATATACCCTGACTTGTCTGAAGATTTGTAGCATATGCTGGAAAGAGAGATGTAAGAAAGCTCTAATGAACTCTCTGAACACACAGTAGTATTTCTTTTTCCAGACACAGAGAGAAATGTGTGTGTCCGATTTTTTTTCTGTAGTTGCTGATATAAGTGAAAACAAGCAAAAGTCCTGTTTTTAGATTTAAAAGTCTAACAATGAAGTCCAAATAATGGGCGGCGACTTGTGGTTAACTTTCCTTCCCTGGCTGGTTAGGCTGATCTCTACAGACGTGGATCAGTTAGCTTGTATTTGCTGAAGCTGGACTCGTTTGCCTAGACAACGGCAAGCTGATGGGAGGGAGGCCAGTCACGGCACTTGCTCTTGGGAAGCACGCAGCCTCACTGAGCAAAGGAACAGAGAGAGGGGACTGGGGAACAGTGGCCATGCCTTGGCACTAAAACTAGGACAAGGTGACGGTCTGACAGCTGCCTGGTTTCATCTACCTCACCAAGTCTAATGGGGAAGGAGATCAGACCCTGGACAAGATTTGGATAGGCACGGATAAAACCAAGAGTTGTTCCAGGGAAGAGGGGTAGCAAAGCATCAAATTTGACTTTGGTTGGAAATTCAGAGAGGCTGCAGGAGGCCAGGAGTTGGCTGTACAGACCTCGTACACCAAAGACTTTCACATCACATGAGATGTGGCCTGACAGTTTCTAAACACTGAGACCTTCTCTGTGCTGTTTTCTCTCTGTAGACACTGGAGGTCTGGGGGCAAGGATACAACTCAGAACAAGAGTCTGTACAAGACAGCAAAGGCTGGATGGAAGAGACAAGAAAAACCTCCTCCGGTGACATTTAGCTGGGCTTTAAGGGACACATCAAGTTTTGCCGAGCAGAAAAGGAAGAAAACTCAAAAGCGGAGGATTAAAATTAATTGGAAACTTAGGCTGGCAAATTAAAGACAGGAATGTAAAAATCCACCGAAAGAGCTGCGAGTATCTTCTTTAATCTTAGCCAGCCCATCTATGGGTTTCCCCAAAGGGAAAAAGAAGAAAAAAAAGAGGAAAAAGAAAGGAAAAAGAAAAAAAGAAAAACCTTGGCAAATGCAAAAATACTCACAGACAAAAATAAATAAAATAAATAATAAATGTAATCTTGGAACTGTGTAGAAAACTTGAGAGGAGACAGAACGACTAGGTGAATAGCCAGGCAAATGTGGTGTCCACTTGTGACCCTAGCTTTCGGGAGGCAGAAATAGGGCTACCCAAGGCATGCTGGCCAGCTAGGCTTTCCATAGTGAGTGAACTTCCAAGTTCAGCAAGAGGCTTTGGCTCAGTAAAGGTAGTGAAGAGGAAGATGTCCAGCATCAGGTCTCCACAACCCACGGATAGGCACACATGTGAACATTCAAGCACAGAGCAACAAGATACCCCAATCAGCAGGAAGTGCTGTGATGACATCATCGCTCTTTTTCCCTTCCATCCTTCCTTTTCTCCTATGTAGTGTTAGAAGTTGAAAGAGAAGAAGAACAAGGAGGAGAAAAGAAGAGAAGGAGGATGAGGAGAAGGAGGAGTAGGAGAAGGGGGAGGAGGAAAAAAGGAAGAGGAGGAGGATGAGGAAGAGAAGAAGGAGAAGGAGGAGGAGGAGGAGGAGGAGGAGGAGGAGGAGAAGAGTGGGAAGGAGAGGAAGGAAAAGGAAACTGCAAAGCCACCAAAAGAATAGCTTACAGAGTGCAGGGCAGGTCTGGGTGTATCAGTTGTTTTGTTTTTTGGCACAGTCACAGCATAGCTATCAGAAGCAACCTAAAGAAGGAAGGATTTATTTTGGTTGTTGTTTTAGGGAGGTTCAGTCAACCCTGATGGGGTTGGTATGGGCAATAAGCAGTCTGTGTGCAAAAGAACATGAAGTGGGTGGTCACACTGATTGGGGCAGAGAGCAAAGCATAGGTTCTGAAGCAGGGCCAGATGACATCCTCCAAAAACTTGTCCCCGGTGACCCACCAATAGCAGGCAGGCCTCACCTCTTGAAACCAAAAGCTTCTCAGAAGTGTGACCCCATCATTAACACACTTGAATCTGTGGGGAACATAATACTCACAAAGCACAGTTCTGGGAAGGTTCTAAGTGTCCCCGCACCCCTGGGAAATGTCAACACAGGAAAGCTGGAGTAAGAGATAAGAGGGGAGGGGGGGTGGGAGTGTGAAGAAAATACAAGGTCTCTCTCTCTCTCTCTCTCTCTCTCTCTCTCACACACACACACACACACACACACACACAGGCACGGCTACTGTGTTTCAAGACTCCATTAAGACAAAGCCAGCTGTTTGCTAGTGTACTCTCCAGGAAAACCCTTTTCCCAAAACCACAGTCCAAGAATGGAGAGGTGGAGCGCCCCCTGCAGACACTCTCTTGTCTCCACCTGTAAAAAGGAATTCTGTCCAAATTAATCCCACTATCTTTCTGGGTTGAGTCACTTGGCCCATTTTGGAAACACATCACTTTCAGGGAAGTGGATTCTGAGACATGCGGAGTGGCCTTGGACACGATTTGTGGGAAGTGAGGGGCTTCAAGGCGGTGCTGGAGACCCCGGATGTCCTGAATGAAATGACTCCCTTCCTCTGGCTGCCACTCTGAAGAGCTGAGGAATCATGGGAGCGGTGAGGTTGGAGGAATGGGGGTGGGGGAGACCTGACCACACATGTAATCAGTCGTGTCAGTCTTCTTGGGTGCCAAGAAGTTTCCAGAGCCACTTTTTCCTTTGATTTCTGCACATTATCCTCATTTTTCAGCCCAGTGATTTAGTCTTCCACAAGGGCAACATGAGGCTTGGAAAGGAAAACCCGCTTTGGTTTAATGCGGTCACCCAGGAGTTCTCTGGCCAACTGTTAAAGCCAGCTGTCGAAGAACGAGGTCAGTTGTCCTGAAACTCAAGAATGAGGACAAAATTAGTTCGCTTACATTTGATTTCTCGGCAAAAACTTGTTTCCTTTTAAATGTGGAGGGACAAGGATTGGGGGGGGGGTGTCAAAATATGTTGCCTGTGTCTGTTTTCTTTAAGACTTGACCTCCTCAGGAAGAAAAGGGCTAGGGAGGAGGAAGGTGAGACGTACAGAAAGGAAGGAGATGCTCTGGTGGTTGAAACACAGTGTCTTTGGAAAACTCGGCCTGACATGGGAGCTCTGAGATGTGTGGTATTGGAAAAGCCCATGTCTCTGTCACTGCCTCATTTGACCAATGTGTGAATTTGGAGCCAGTCTGGGGACCTAAAAAGCAGGTAAAACCAGCCATACACTGAAGTGGAGGTGGCAGCCAGCCCATGGTCAAGATCCTGGGCCTCCCCTGGAAGGTTGCTCTTAAACTTGGAAAATGCTGATGACATCAGCAGTTGATTAGCAGCTTTCAGTTTCTATGAATTGCTTCTCAGCTGGTGGCTCCTAATTAACCTCTGTCCCCACCTCCATCCACCCCCTGCCTGTATAAATCAGAAGGGTCCCCTCATATCTTCTGCTTTAAGTCAACTGAGGCCCTAGGGCCTACTGCCTTTGGCCTGGCCAAGCTATTCCTTTTCAAAAGATAAAAAAGATTAACCCTACCCGAAGCTACAAATAAGGTGCATTTAAATTCACTTAAAAAAAAAGCAGGTTTTTTTTCCGTGTGTGTGTGTGTGTGTGTGTGTGTGTGTGTGTGTGTGTGTGTGTGTGTATGTGTGTGTGTGTGCTTGGAGTCCCAGTGTTTCAAGGTCTCTGCTATAACTAATTAGAAGAGAGAATTCAGATTAATGCCCCTTTTAAAATTAAACTTAAAGTCAACGGAATCAATTTGATGACTTTTGTGTAAACAGTTTTGGTACTGTGGAAAATTTTCACCTGGTGTGTACGCTCTTTTAAAAACATCCAATCATTTTTCACGCTGCTTTATAACTTCTGATGTCTCCGGATGCTGTTTAAGTTGGCTGATTTTTATGGAAGGAAATCGCTACTTTAGCCTTCACTGAGAGATAATACTGTGAAATTCATTCGTGATGTGCTCGGTAGGTGCTTGCATCCAGATTGTTTCTAGAACGCTCAGTGCCATCTTATTCCATCTGTCTAGGCCCATAGAGCAAAGCAAAGTGTTGATGTGATTGATAGTCTTCAAGTGGAAACAGAGCCGTCTCAGATCTTCTACATTCATGACAACAGACATGCGAGCTTAAACTGCTTTGCTTCTTTTTGCTTGTTTGTTTTTAAAAGAGAAGCATTTCAGGCATGGAGGGACCATGGCTTGGCTGTTTGTTAAGAGCCCTGGCTTCTCTCGGTTCCCTTCCCAGCACCCATATGGCAGCTCATAATCATCTGTAACTCCAGTTTAAGGGCATATAACATCTTGCGTGTTTCCATGGGCACCAGACACTGAAGTGGTACTTAGACACACATGCAGGCAAAACACTCATTCATACATATAAAGGGAAATAGAATTTTAAAATAAAAAAGAAACATTATAGTGGTCACTACCTTCAGGAATCTTCAGTGGCCTGCTCCCTGAGAAGCACTGTCTGTATGAATCTATCCTTTCGTTTGTACACCTTCTATTTTTAAAATGGATGTGCATGTGTGTGCATATGTGTGTGTTCTGTGTTTGTATGATGTGTGTGTTTGTGTGATGTGGTATGTGTGTATGTGTGTGTGCATGTGTGTACATATGTGTGTGCATGTGTGTACATGTGTGTGTGCATGTGTGTACATATGTGTGTGCATGTGTGTACATATGTGTGTGCATGTGTGTACATATGTGTGTGCATATGTGTGTTATGTGTTTGCATGATGTGTATGTTGTGTAGTGTGTGTGTGCTTGTGTAGTGTGTGTGTGTTTGTGTTATAGTGTGTGGGTAGGTGTATGTTGTATATTTGTATGGTATATGTGTGTTTGTGTGATGTGGTGTGTCTGTTTGTGTAGTGTGTGTGTGTGTGTGTGTGTGTGTGTGTGTGTTTGTGGATGGGGATGGTATGGTGTGTGTTTGTATGGTGTGGTGGGCATGTGGTGTGTGTGTGTTTGTATGGGGTGTGGGGTGTGTGTATGTGTGGTATGTGTGTAGTGTGATGTATGTGTGGGTGTATGTTGTGTATTTGTATGGTATATGTGTGCTTGTGTGATGTGGTATGTGTTGTGTAGTGTGTGTATATGTTTGTGTGTGTGTGTGTGTGTGTTTGTGGTGAGGAATAATATGATGTTTGTTTGTATAGTGTGATGTGCATGTGATGTGTGTGTATTTGTATGGGGTGTGGGATGTGTTTATGGGTGGTGTGTGTGTAGTGTGATATATGTGTATGCAATGTGTGTATGTGGTGTGTGTGTGTTTTTGTGTGGTATGGTGAGTGTGTGTGGTGTGATGTGAGGGGGTATTGTGTGCGTTTGTGTGGTGTGGTGTGGTGTGGTGTGTGTGTGTGTGTTGTGTTGTGTTGTGTTGTGTTGTGTGGTACCCATAGTGTGATGTGTATGTATGTTTGTGCAGTATGTCTGTATGTGTAGTGTATGTATGTGTGATATATGTGTGTGGTGTGTGATATATGTGTCTGGTGTGTCATGGTGGTGTGTGTGTATATATGTGTGTGTGAAGTTTGTGGTGTGGGTGCAGTGTGTGGGGTCTGTGTGTGTGGTGTATATGGTGTGGTGTGTGTGTATGTGTGAGTGTGCACATATGCAAATACATGGGGTAGGAGTCCTCAGATGCTATCCACTTTTTTTTTTAAGACAGCAGAGTCTCACTGAACCTTCAGCTCAGCAAACTGCCTAGTCAGGCTGGCCATTCAGCCCCAGGGGAGCTCCTGCTCCAACTTCTGTAGCGCTCACAGTACAGACATGAGCAACCTTCTACTCTTGGGCTTTTATGTGCATCTTCTAGATGAGACTCTGTTGAGCACCCCACTTTCCGCCGGCAGGAAAGGCGTGCAACAACAGGATTCTTCTGCGAACAACCTTTATTGTACAACACTCTGAGCAGGGGATCCCCACGTGGGAGAGAAATGCACTGCTTATATATGCCCAGGAGACTCGTGTTGCTACCTGATTGGTGCGCCCTCCAGTAGCTCATTAGTATGCCCCGAGAGCGGGCTGTGACGTCTGTGGCACATGCGCACTATGTCTCTTGAGCTGGGCAACAGCTCTGTTTGCCATGTTTGGGTTCGTCACAAACGGCTCCCAACAAGACTCAAGGCCTCATGCTTACATGACACACACTTTACCTGTTCTTCCCAGACCCTTGAAGTTTTTTCTTACAGTGTACCTAAAATCACCACCAAAATAAACTTGTCTTGCATCACATCACACCAGCCCACGCTCTGTATGGCTTATAACAATGACTTCAACTGAATTTAGCTGGAGAATTGGAGGGAGAGGTTGTGGTCACAATTTTTCAGTCCAGTGGGTTTAGAGTAGTGAATGCCTAGATGTGGCCGGCGTCTGGATGCCCTACACACTGAGAATATTGTACAGAAAGACCAGAGCAACTCAACAGACACCCAGGTCAGGATCACTTCCCTCTCTGCCTTTCTCTGTCAGTGAACAACCAGGGAGTTGAAGGAAAACAAGATACGTTTCAGACTTAAGGTAAGCAACGGGGGCCGGGGGGGGGTCCCCTTGAGAAGGGTTGCATGAACCCACAGAGCTGCACCTTGGCAAAGCAACCAGGACAGGTGAGATTTACTTTCACAAGCAACCAATCCTAAGAGATCTCCGGAAATCCTACTGAGGGCATAACAGAAACTTAAGAAACATTTGTTCAAGACATTCCAGTCGAGTTTCGTAGGAAGAGCCAGAGAGTACGGCACATGGATCCTAGTCCACTCTCTACCTCCCCGACACCCCACAGCTCGAAGACTCAGAAGCTCCACGCTGGGCATGTATGGCCAAGTGCAGAGACAAAGCACTTGACTAAGAAGTGTTGGCTATGGTTTCTCAGTCTTTAAAGTCCCACCAAGTTCAGCCAGGAGGCCACTCCCACCGTCTCCAAAATCCACAGGGAGGTTGTCTGGCAGTATTCGGGAGACCGGGTTTCTCTGGCCTCAGCTTGCTCATAGAGTGCTGGTTCCAGGCTGGTAGAAGTAAGGCAGAAAGTTCAGTGGTTACAGCCTCTGCCAAAGAGTCTTTTCCTTGGATCGAGGGTCCCACTTAACCCTCATATGGAGCAGAAACTGAGAGATTTTCCCGAGTGCATAAAGACCACGGAGAGACCGAAAGAACAGAAAGCTGAAGGTCCCCCATGGGAAGCTGACTCTGTTTGAAGCAAACCACTGGCAAAGGTCACCCTGGAGACACTCTTAAGATCACTAAAGAGTTGGGTAGCAGATCTCTTTAGGCGAGCCACAAGCTTACTCCTAGGCAAGCTGTTTCATCAGTTAAAAAAAAATGTCTGGGGTTACATTTTTAAAAAGACTTCCTCATTCAGGAGAAACCTCGAAGCTGCCCCATCGAGGTGACTGGACTCAGGATTAGACAGTCTATGAAGCAATAACACCCAAGGCTGCGTTGGAAACAAGTGTGACTGTCAGCCAGGAATTCGAGAATGACTGGAGTGACCACAGCGCTGGAGGGACAGACCAATGGAGATGACCCACAGAAGAACACTGTCCAAGCTGCTTCCATCCTGAAGTGACCTTGTATATGATCTGTCTTCATCCTCTGACTCTACCCTGAGCTACCACGGAAGAGAACAACTGTAAAATGCACCATCCAAATGATTCAGTAGACAAGAGCCAAAATGAGCCTCGGGGAGAGGAAAGAGACCAGAACAGACGACTTTTGCAGTATTTTATCAAAAACCACTCAACAGATACTGAGACGTGAAAGCAAATCTAGGATGTGGTACCCACACGTAGGGAAAACAGCAAGCAGCAGAAACCAACTGTCAGGCTACCCGAGTGGACGACAGCGACTTCAAAACACCCAAGAAAATGCTTGAAAGATGGAAAGGGTTCTGTGGCAATATCCAATGAAGTAGAGAAAGACTAACGGTGAGATGGAAATCCCTGAAACTTTAAGTTCTTTCAAATTCTTCTGTAGCAGAGATTTGGTTTTGTTTGTTTGTCTCTCGGTGTCTTTTTTAATAAGTCACTGATTCTTATCATTATGGACCCCTGTGTATTCATTTGATCTTGAGTTATGAACCAGTGCTGCTGTATTTTATTGCTTAAGTTTCCAGCTCTGGGCATTTAAGAGCTATTTCTCTTTTTAATATATTTCTATAAATTCCTTGAGAATTTCATACCCATGCATACAATGTATTTGACCATATTTGCCCCCACACATTTCCCCAACTCCTCCCAGACACACACAGCACCCAACCAACTACTCGAAACCTTGACCTCTCCCCCTCCCTCCGCCCCTTCCTCCCCTTAACCCCCCTCCTCCTCTTTCTCTCAATTCCAGTTTGGGCTATCCATTGATTCCTGGCTGTGAGGTCATCTACTGGACTGCAATCTATCTACCAGGAGCCACACCTTTAAAGAAACCTCTTCCCTAAGAAACTATCAACAGTTGAATAAACAGCTGGGAGTTCTTTCATCTGGCTCCTGGTTCTCTTTGATGAGGCCCCATGAATGCGGAGATATTGTTTTAGGTATTTTGGTCAGTTTTTCAGAACTTCTTTGTTTAATTGTTGATATGAAAATACTCTTGTCTCATCCGTGTAGTCCCAGGTTCAGTTCTAGAATCATCCAGTTTTCCCAAAGAATTCTATATTCTTATTGAGGACCGAGACTTGGATTTGCTGCTCTTTTCTTCTGACAGTGATGTGGATGTTCTAATCCAGTGCAGCTGATGCTGTGCAGTCCTGTGACTCTGCTTAAAGGACACTGAGCTCTTCACGCATTGTGTGTGTTGATGTGTATGCTTATATGTGTTTATTTGAGTATGTGTGCTTATGCATGTGGAGGCCAGAGGACAGCCTTTGTGTAATTCCTCTCCAGACACCATTCACCCTGGATTTGAAACATGCTTTCTCACTGACCTGGGCCATGCCTGCTTGTGGGCCTAGGGATCTGCCATCTCTGCCTCTCAAGAGCTGGGATTCCAGACTAGGGCTTCTGTGCCTAGCAGGACCTTGAAGTTGTGGGGCAAGTACTTTACCAACTGAGCTACCAAGCTCAACAGTTTACTTTAAATGCATGAATTATGATATATGACTACAACATACTAAATATGCTCACATACAACATTATATATATACACACATATATACATAAATATATATATAATACTAATACTCTACAGCATACTAATAAACAAAACTAGTCTGGATAAGCACACTATTTCACAAAGCACATAAAGCAGAAATCTACAGACAGACGAGGTATATAATGACATATTCCTTCCCAACTAGAATCAAGTGTGGAGTCTTGGATCATCAGAAAGAATGTATTTAGAATGGCGTCTACACACCACTTACTTGTAAAACATGTTTTAGAGAAAACCGAACCATTCCAGATCATTCAAACTTTAGCTCCCTCCATGCCTTGGGAGCAGTACATGTGGCCCTCTTAATTGGAGCTTTGAAACAATGGAGTGGAAAGAAAAATCCCCTACATTCCTGGAAACACTGGGGAGGCGAAACTAGTCTGTCCGTCTGTCCGTAATGGGACACACAGCAGTGGTTTGGGGGTATCCGCAGTGAACCTCTAATGTGTTCTGGCTGCCAAGATCTCTCCTCTATTCCATTCACCACAGTCAAACCAAGACCGGGGGTCATAACATACTACTACAGCTCTCAGAAAACACAAGGCTGCTCACTCTGAGGACAGGCAGAAGCCAGGGCTCCCTGTTTTCATGTGTGAGTGGCTATTCATTGGTATGAACCCTGTAGGAGAAAGAAAGGGAGATGAGGACTCGTGCAGAGGTAGGTGTATAGACAGACACCTCTGATGTTTGTTTCATGAGGTGTCTGTCCTGTTGGCTCTCATTCTTGTGTTCCATTGATAGTTTGTTCCACAGCCAGTGCACTTGAAAAAGCACAGATGTAGCACAAACTGTGTATAAAGAGATAAATAAAGATGTGTATGGCCTTCTGTAGCCATCACCCATAAATTCCACCAGTCATGGATGCAACAGAAGTATCTGGGTAAAGATTGCATCTGCACGAAACATGTGGAGATTCCTGAAACAATACGTTCTCCCCGTAAGCTACTTAGGACCATAGATTTGACATCGTGTTAGATACTAGAAGTAATCAGGAAATTATTTAAAGTATGCAGGAGGACAGGCAAAGGTTAGATTCAGATGTTGTATGTCATATTGTGAAAGGGACTTGAGCATTCCCAGATTTTGGAATTCCTGGGTGGTCCTGGAACCAACTTCGTGTGAATATGGAGGGAGGACTATATTTGGTGAGATTGTAAAGTTCCTGTTAAGAGACCTCTGAAGAGTTAGACTCAGTGCATCCAAACTGCCTCTGCTGCTCATCAGCAGAGGGTCAGGAGTGTTTTCTCTCTGACCATGATACCTATTAGATGGGAAAAGGAGTAAAGCAAGTGTAGAAGGAAGAGTGGGGCTGGAGAGATGGCCCAGGGGTTAAGAGCACTGACTGTTCTCCCAGAGACCCTGAGTTCAATTCCCAGCGACCTCATGGTGGCTTCCAACCAGTAACTCTAGTTCCAGGGGATCCAACACAGGCACAGGTGCAGGCAAAACACCAATGTACATAAAAATAATAAAATAGGTTACTTATTAAAAAGAAAAGAAGGAAAACAACTGAAGAACAGCAAACACAGGCGGTGTTAACTTTATTATGCACAACTCCAGTTGCACACAGCATACCTACAGGAAAATGCTTTCCACTGAGATAATCCCTTAATTGTTTATTTCCTCTACTCTGAAAACTGTTTTTTAGTAATTATTTATTTTGGTCACAAAAGTCATCTTTGCTCTTCACAGACACTCGGAAGAAAGGGAATACAGGGGAATAAAAAAAATCACCCTTGTTCTGTCTCTTTGTGTGGAATAGGTAATACTGCTCACAGTTTTTTCCTTTTATTTATTTATTTTTCTTGTGCATTTAACTGGCTTGAGATAATGGTGTTTATAGAATTTGTTCATTTTATAGCAAGCATTATACAATTAGCTATTTTATCTAAATTATTTATAGGCTTCTTGTTAAATGTGGCACATGGACCACGTGTGTTCATATCCTTTCCCCATAAAGGCTATTTCAAGTAAGAATGCAGAAATGTGAAGTGTATACAACCCCGGAGACAAAGGGAACATGAGTCAGACGAGTCAGACAAGTAAGAGGCTGCAGCAGCAGTCTGGACGGAAGCCGAGAGGCAGTGCACTAACGTCAGAGTGGGTAAGGTTGCACGGCAGGATCTGCACTGGTACAGCCCAAGAAAGGCAACTACATCTGACAGAATTCAGTAGCTATCAATGAAGGGCAAAATGAGATGATAAACATAAAATTGGAGCCCGCCTGCACACACACACACACACACACACACACACACACACACATGCACACACAGGGGTGGGGAGAGAAAGTTCAGTCTCCGGAGAAACAGAATTGAAGAAAATCTGGAATCAAAGATGTCAGCTACAGCAAGGATGGGGGAGAAAGAAACATGAGCATACATTCAGTAGGACTAAGAGAAACTTGGCGTAAGAGGTGGGAGATTTCCTGGTTCTCTTTTCCCTTTCCTACAACAATGCTAACAAACAGGCTGGGAGGATGGTTCAATAGGTAACATTCTTGCTGGAGGAGTCTGATGCACTGAATTTGGGTGCATAGAGCCCATGTAAATCAGAGACACTGTAGCATACATGTCTGTAACCCTGCACAGAGTACACAGATGCTCAGTGGCCAGCAAGCCTCACACACGGTGGTAAACTCCAGTAGACCCTGTGTCAAGATCAAAAGAAAGATGACACCTGAGATTATCCTCTGGCAAGCATGTTAGCATCAGTCATAAACTGCAGAGCAAAGACTGGAAGATTCCTCATGTCCCCCTCAAAGTTTACATTCCTGCAGAACAAAGAATAAGGTATTGACAACCCTTCAGCATGAAGCTTCAGCCTGCCGCTTGTCTTCAGTTAGGGAGTGACATTTCTGTGTCTAGACTCACTCTTCCCAATGACCAGAGACGGATGTCTTTTAACAAGGATCTCTGTGAGGAGGCTGCTAAAGTTCTCCTCTCCTCTCAGACAGCCTACAAGGAGAGAGGTCCACAGCCCCACATAGGTAATGAGTGAATGAAGAAATAAAAAATGGGGAGGTTTCAGAGATGAGGAGGTATGCCAATTATGGTACTTGAGTCAAGAGTTTCTCCAAAAAAAGCAGAATTAAAAGGCAAATTAATAGGAGACATAAAATGGAAGAAAATTAGAGAATTACTCAAGGAAATCCAGTACGGACAGGATGTGCTAACAGAAAAGAAAGAAGGAAAGAAGCGGGAAAATGGGTATGGGAGACTTTTTTCAATGAAATAATTTTAAAAGTAAGTTTCTACCTTTAAGGGACTCATAAAATTTATAGCAAAATGAAAACAAACACGCCCAATAGAATAATATTCTTTGAAATGTGAGAATGCTAGAAAGAAACAAAATCTTAAAAGCTTCTATGGAGATCAGAAATTGTGTGTGTGTGTGTGTGTGTGTGTGTGTATCAGACTTCTTTTATAAAAGCTTTAGAGACATATTCACTGTGTATGTAAGTTTGTGTGCTTATGCATATGCATGTGCATTTGTGTGTATCTGTGTGTGTGTGTGTGTGTGTGTGTGTGTGTGTGTGTGTGTGTGTGTGTGTGTGTGCTCCTGCATGCATGTGAAATTCAAAGGACAACTTGAGTGTTGGTTCTCTGCTTCCACCCCATAGATTTTGGGGATTGAACTCAGGTCGTCAGATTTGATGATTGCCAAACTGCTGTCTTTACTACCGAGCCACCTCTGTGGCCCAAATATCTAATTTCTTAACAGCAATATCCAAAGGTAGAAAATACTGAAGGAAGATTTCTAAATCCTTAGAGATAATTCTTTTCTACAACAAACTGGGGGAGTAAAAGAGACATTTCCAGACCAGCCTTACTCACTTTTGCCTTTTCTGTTGGGCACTGGGGCCCTAGAAACCCTGGCCATAGTAATCAGTCAAGATTACTAAGAAGTAATGAAGAAGTAACAGGCCTTCCAAGCTGGAAACTGGGGCATCCTACTGGCCCTGCTTGTACGTGATATAAATGGGCATCCATTGGAAAACATACAGATGGCTGACTTGGACACCTAGCAAAGTGAGATAGTTCTTCATGCCAGTTAGAATACCTGCTGCTTAAAGGGCAAGAGGTGAACTTTAGGGACAGCACAGAGGGAAGAGAACCCTTAGATGGTGGCCTTGGAGTGTAAATTAGTGCAAGCATGTGGAACAAAGCATGAGGTTTCCTCAAAACACTCTAAACATATCTACATACATGTGTATGTGTGTATGTAATCTCAAGCATAGAAACTAACAACCCCACTGCTGGTTGCACACTCATAGGAAATTAAATCAGTATGTGAAAGAGACTGGCTTCGCCCCTATGTTCACTCACAATATCCAAAACAGGGCTGGTAGCTTATGACATAATTCAAGCACCTGGGAGGCCAAGGCAGGTGAATTTCAAACTGATGGTGTGTATTGTTCACGAAAGCAGGAACTGGAGGATACAACTCAGTTGTACAGTGCATGCCTCCCACGTGTAAAGCCCTGGGCTCAATCTCCAAGCTGCCCCTTTCTCTCCAAAACTGGACTGGCATGTGAAGTCTTGTTATTTTAAAACTCTCTGGAGATGATGTATCAACCCCATATCAGCCTGCTCCAGGGATGGCCACCCGGCCTCCCTTAACAGTGTTTCCCTTACTGCTAGTGAGGTATAAAGTTCTGGGTGTTACTTGTCGGCATTTTGCATTGCTAGCCTTTCAGATGTTAGCTGTTCTGTTGGATGGCATTCAGTGTGCTTTTAACATGCTTCCTGCCTACATATTATAGCCTTTCATAGCCTTCTACGCATTTGATTACTAAAGCTCATCCCAGAGATGGAGTCCTGCAGTATTTATCCTGCTACTGGCTTATCCGTTCACTTACGCTATAAATGCAGACTTTCTCCTGCTGAAGACTATTGCTAGTAGTGGTGTTGTGTTTCCTTTATCTAGTCACCCGTCAACAGACACTTGGATTGCTTCTGTATTTGGGCTTCCGTCGCTAGTACTGCACCGGATAACGGCATTCGGATGCCTCTTCAAGATCATGATTTCAATTCTTTTGACATATTTAGGAAGTAGATCTGTAAGAAACGGTGATCCCCGCCCCATAATACGCACACCCCCCATTTCATAATAAGAGCAGCAGAAGCTTAGAGTAGTGAAATCAACCGGCAGTTCATTTAAGAACCGGGCCGAGTCAAGCGTCTGCCTAGACTGGTTTATGAGACCTTAGCTCCTTTGGCTGAGGACTGGTAGAGTACACTCCACACCACGTAGGTAGCCTGCCTCCCTCTGTCCCTTCCAACTTCCTTCTTCTCAACACAAACTGTCTGAAGGTTCATCTGTAAGCTTTATAACTTGTCTGTTTGAAAGCTTATCGACTGCATAATCTTGTCTGCTCATATTGGTCTACTCTAAACTTGGGTTTGCAAGGAGGAGCTTAGTGAAACTTGAAGATTGGAGGAAATGGCTGGACCAGCAGGCCTCCTCCGGGGGTTGTGTATTTCCATGATTTATGGCTGGACCTAAACAGGCTCCTTTGAAAATGAACCACCGGACTAACAAATTCGGTCAGGGGTTTTCACACTGCGATCCTGGCATTAATGCGGATCAGTTTTCTCCTTCTATCCATCTGTTCTGTCGTTGATTGAGAAAAATCTTACATTTGTACTCACAAGTGAATGAACTTTTCTCTCTTTTTTTGTGAGTTCTTTTCTGTCTTTAGAACCAGAATTGCACTAGAATCTTTTATTTTTTAAAGGATGAAGGGAGACAAATGCAAACAAACATTCTCCCGTCAGATAGTGCCAGGAAAAGCACAGCCGAGCTGGAGCTGTGCACAGTGGCTAAAGCCACAACAACACTCGGACTGGATTTCACCTCACAACCCAAAATAAATGTCTGCCAAACAATGCTGATATTCTTTTATGGCAGACAATGGGGGCTTTTTTTCCTCACAGGATCTCCATCAAAGGCTCTAACAAATAAGGGAAATGAGTCTCACCATCAGAATATGAAATAAGCATCACTCCAGGCAAGATCTAGCTAAGAGGAGTGGGCCACACTTCAAGAAGATATAGAATTTGCTTGGCCTCAGATTATCTTTGCCATAAAACTTTATCAGTGCCAAGGACAAAAGCAGTAGCTTTGCTTTTTTTGTTTGTTTGTTTTTTGTTTTGTTTTGTTTTGCTTTGTTTTGTTTTGTGGTAGAGACACTGAGTAGACAGTCTTTAGCAAGAAATTAGGACTCACACTGCCAGTTAGAGGAAATATCAGCATTCTGTTACACACAAAGCACATAGGTCTTGAATTATGCTGAACAAGATGATTGTGGTGGCTTACGGTAGAATTTTTCCCTAATAAATAAACATTACATGAAACCAATTACTGGACAAGTAGGTGGGACTTCTGGGTCAGGAAGAGAGAGGCAGGAGAAAGGGACAGCCCTTTTGATGGGGGCAGGTGCTGGGGTGGGGCAAGGGAGGCAGACAGAATGTAGGAAGCTGGAGGCTGTCAATTTGACTGGATCCTCCAGGATCTGCCACTGGAGGATTTCTAACACAGAATACTTTGTAAAATTAGGATGCTGGTTTCTGCACCCAGCGATTGTGTTACCTGTTGATTCTAAACTAAGATTGCGTGGTGTTTTCCTTCACGTGGTGACTCAGCTGGGTTCCAGAGAAAGGTACAGCGGCACAGGGCGATATGTAAGAGTGTATCCCAGCCAACCAGGAGAATTTAGAAGCACAGGGCATGCATGGTAACAGCCAGCCATGGGAACTTAGTGAGATGGGAGGAGAGAGTGACTCCAGAACTCCAGAGAGAGACTCAGCCTGGGTAAGACAAGCCCTGGTTAAAAGGAAAGAATGCGGTCTCAGCCTGTCTACCGGCTGGACACAGACTGCGGCCACTGGCCTGTGATAGCCAGTTTAAGCGTGGGATGCGTTCTATATTTCATGCTGCAGTGGCTATTTCTCGTTGTCATCTTGACTACATCTGGAATGAACTACAATCTAGAAATAGAGAGCAAACCTGTGATCCAGCTCTTGAGGTATAGTGGCCATGAAAAGGTTAGGCCTAGGCAAGTTGCTACAAGCTTTTAATCCCAGGAGACTGAGGCAAGAAGATCTCTGAGTTCAAGTTTAGCCTGGAACAGAGCAAGTTCCAAATACAGGTATGGTGGTATACACCTTTAATCTGGGCCACACCTTCTTGTAGCGGCCTATATAAAAACAATGGAAAAAGGAAGTATTTGTTCTTCCTTTGGCTTGCACTTGTTTTCCAGTTTATCTGTTGGAACCTACTTCTTCAGAATTCCACCTTATACAGAAGAGCAGCTTAAACAACTCACCTCATGGGACTGAGAAACTACTAGATTCTGAGACTTCCCATTCACTGCTGTCTACTGTTGGGTTCCCTGGACTGCAGATTGTAAGTCATTCCAGGAATGTCCCTTAATATATAGAAATTCCATAAGTTCTGTGACTCTAGAGAACCCTGACTAAATGTATGAACTTTATCTGAGCTCCAGAAAACACCAGCTGAAACCAAACCAAAGAGGAGTCTATATAATATCTTCCCCGGTGATCTCCATCAGGGTCATGATTGACCATATGGTGGAAACATACGCCGTGATCCATTAAAGAAGACAAAAGAGAAATAACATGTAAAGGCAGCATAAGACCCTGAAACAGCACATATATATTAGCCTTGTTGGACACACACACACACACACACACACACACACAATTTGGAGACTGTTATTTAAAAAGAGAGAGACAAATAGAGATTTTCTCATTAGTAGCTCCTCCCAGTTATGTTTTTTTTTCTTTTTTTTTTTTCTGCCTAATCTTCCCAGTACTTGAGGAGCCTGAGATAGAGAACTTCTCTGTATGGCCTTGGGGCAGCTGGGATTGGCAGGAAGCTGCACAGTCAAGCACAGATCCTAATCCAACTTCCACATGCTGCCCTGTGTGTGTCTGCCTCCAGCCTTCAGCTGTTAATGCTTTCTCTGAGCTTCCTACACACATAAGCATGCACACACACTTGTGTGTACACATGCATACATGTACATGTACACACAGAGAGAGGCAGACACAGGAAAAGAAGAGACAGAAAGACACAAAAAGTAATTTCAGTCCCCTTAGGGTAGTGGTTCTCAACCCCTTTGGCAAGCCTCTCTCTAAAAAGTATTTACATTATGATTCACAGCAGTAGCAAGATTATAGTTGTGATGTAGCAACCGAAATGGTTTCACAGTTAGAGGGTCCCTACAACATGAGGAACTGTATTAAATAAAGGGTCACAGTGTTAGGAAGGTTGAGAACTGATTGTTGGCATTTTGTCTAGGCTCCACCCCACAGTTGCCTTGCAACAGCCAGATGAGATGTGCCTGATTCACTAGAAAAGGGGTCGCTTGCCCCTTCCTCTCTCTCTCTTGCTCTCTTACCCTATTCCCCTTCTTCCCCATTCTCCCCCCCCCCAACTCTCTCTCTCTCTCTCTCTCCCTCTCTCTCTCTCTCCTCTTTGTTTTGGGAGGCTTTGTTGGTTAGTGTCCTGTTTGCTTTCTAGTGCAGGGATAAAGACAAAAGCAACTTGGGGAGGAAAGGCTTTGCTTGGCTGTCATTGGGAAGAGCACAGGAAGGAATCTGTAAGCAGGTAATGAAGCAAGGGCCAAGGAGGAACATTTTAACTGGCTCGTTGACATAGCTTGCTCAGTCTCTCATATACAACCAGGGAACATCTGAATAGTCTAGATTTCCCCCATAGCAACCATTAATCAAGAAAATGCATGCCCACAGACTTGCCTCTAGACCAATCTGAGAAAGGCATTTCCTCAATTGAGTTTCCTGTTCCCTGATGACCTAGGCTTATGTCAAGTTAACAAACAACAAAAATAAACAAACAAATACCCTACATAGTATAGCAGGTTCCAGAAATAAATGCCATAGTTTCTGCAGGATTAATACTGGAGGGAGAACCTGTGGCCATGGCAACCTTGCACCTTGGTAGGAGGTCTTCATTTTTGGAACCAGCTGTTCTGAGCTGCATGTCATAATACATCATTTTCCAAGTTTCTTCCCCCCAAACCTTCATTAGGTGGTTCATCATTCTTGTCTTAGGCACTGTGAGTAAATTTTCAAGTAACTGACTGGTTTATGACAGGCACAATTGTCAGGCAGACATCTAGTTATATGACTTGGGATATTCAATTTTGTTTTATATCCTTCAATAAAATTTTATCCATTTATTGACACAAGTCTCGCACAATTTTTGCTGCTTGCTATTTATGGCTCTTACAGCCATTTTCTACAGATATATTTTCATTTTGTTTTGTGAGTGGCAATGCTGGTTTATAGAAAAGTTTATTGATATGTACAGCTGTTTCTTAAAATGTAGCTTTGCAACCTTTTCCTGTACATTACAATAAGAGTGGGAAAATTATTTGTAAATATCTATTCAAAACACAAGAACAGTCAAAGTAGCTTCCCTAAAATAGTAAGACAATGGAAAGATTTGTCAGTTTGCGACATTTTTGAGAGTGTGTGGCCAATCAATTTAATGTCATTCCTCATCATAAATTTAGCACATAGTTGAATCTACAGAAGACAATTTTAAAAGGTCCGTTGTATTAAGAGAAAGCACAATATTTGGAGATATGTAGATTTTATAGTTTTATGTGAACATACACACAGCTATGAACACAATGTGCCAAAACCACAGGCGTGCATGTGTGTGTGTGTGTGTGTGTGTGTGTGTGTCTGTCTGTCTGTCTGTCTGTCTGTTTAAAGTGCCAGGATATACTGAATAACAATAAAATTGCAGGTTTGGCAGATTTACTAACAACAATTTGTCATAAAACCCTCCTGCTTTGGTGTCTTGGGTGATGAATGCCGATTTTTTTATCCTAATCTTAATTACTAATAATAACTCTCACCTCTCACATCATATAATACATAGCACACGGCAAATCAATCAATTTGTGTGTGCATGCATGTGTGTGCATAATTTGTATGTGTGTTACAGTTTGTGTGTGTGTGTGCATTTTGTGCATGTGTATGTGGTTTGTATGTATGTGCTTATGTGATTTGGTTGTATATGTGTATGGCATGGTATGGTGCGGGTGTGGTATATATTTATGTGTGTTCTATGTGTGTATGCATGTGTATATATACATGTGTGTGTGGTATGTGTGTAAAATGTGTATGTGTGTTACAAAATGAGTAGAAGTTAAATCAGATGTGGAAGAGCTCAGAGTCTACAAAAGTGGGTTGAGAAAGAGTCCATGAAGATAAAGAACAAGGTCAGGCTGGGAGCAAGCTGCCAGTGGAAACTTCTGGTGTCCGGGTTTGGGAGCAAAGCAGCGGATTCTAAAGTGGAAAACAGAGCCAGGCTGAAAGAAACACAACCAGACCAGGAGCAGAAAACGGTGGTGAGGGACAGGTTTAGACAGGTGAGCAAGTGGGCAGACATGCGGCTGAGTAGGCCATGTTACCTGTGGTCAATGGAAATCCCAAGTCTTACACAAACACACTCACACATACACACACATTCACACATACACACACACTCACACACACTCACAAACTCACACATACAAACATACTCACACATACATACACACGCACACACACTCATACACATGAGGTCTTAGGTAAGAGGTTGTTATAGTGTAATGCCATCAGAGTGTTAGGAGGGAATTATACACTCTCCTCAGTCTGGTATGACCTCTAAGCTCTTGAATCTAGCCTCAAGTACCCAATAGGAGCTCCCATCTGACCATCTGGTGTGTACACCAGGATGGGCGGGCAGAGAACTGATTGTCACAGGGCTTTCAGCTCAGGTGGCCCTACAGTCTCTCTGAATTGCTGTCTGTCGGTCTGTCTGTCTGTCTGTCTGTCTGTCTGTCTGCCTGGCCCTGACCCTGCTCTTCACTTCTATGGTCTTCACAGTCCTATCCCTCACTTCTGCAGCTTGGTTTGACCCTGAGACTTGGCTTAAGTTGTGACCCTCTGGCTGGACTCTATAACAGTGTCCTTGGCAGGGTACATGTTTTATTCCTGGGGAAATTCTTCTACCATCCTTATCAGTGTTCTGCGTTTGTCTCTCGGGTCTCTTCTGAGATTTTGTTGTTGTGGTGGTGGTGGTGTTTCTGAGATGGGATTTCATATATCCCAGACTGATTTCTATAGTTACACAGAAGGTGATGACCTTGAACTTCTGATCCTTCTACCTCCACCTCCAGAACTCCTCTCCTTGAACTCTATGCAGCCTGTATTATCTTTTGTTTCATTCCATAACCTATAGGCACACACACTCACAACACGCAGACACACATGTCCACATGTACACACACACCACACACCACACATGCACACACACACACACACACACACACACACACACACACACGTATTTACTGTGTGATGTATAATGTAGAGTTAATATTAGTAGTAACATTTTTTTTTTCTTTTAGAGAGAGAGGACCTTCATTTCCCTTGGCTGGTTATCAAGAGAGTTGGTACTCTAAGGCAAATTGCTGCCAAAGAAACTGTTGTGTCTTATGAATTGATTGCTAGTCAATAAAGTCTGACCCTGGAAAGACACAAGGGTATTTGTCTATGTTTCTGACAGGAGAAGCTCCTGACAGTGATAAATTTACTTAGTAGCAAAATCTAAGAGACAGTCTGAGCCTGAAATAGAAATCCTAGGAGTCGCTTGAATCTGTGCCCTTCCTACTCTCTTCCCACTCGCTGGACACATCTGTGGACTCCATGAGAAATCTAGCTGTATATGTGTATACATTGCAGAGAACCACCATGGAGAACTGTGCAGAGGGCAAATCCCTGTCCCCTGCCTACCACAAGGGTTCCTGTAGGACCATGATGACTCCTAAGAATCAGCAGCTGGGACACAGAGCTATGGCAGTGTCTATGGGCAGAGTTTCTGTACTTTAAAGACTGCCGTTGTCTTCTGGAAGACACTGTGAGCGTATAGGATGTGCTCTGTTGCCTCTGAGGGCATGTAGGGCAATAGGAAGGAAAGCAGACATCCTGAATGACCTGAGATGGTTCGTCGTCACTGTCAACCTGTCTCTCTTACCTGGAAGGAAGGTCCAGTGAGAAATTATCTAGACCATGTGGAAATCACCTTGACTAGTGAGGCAATCTGCCACTCAGGGTGGGGCTGTCCTCTAAGCAAGAGACCCTAGATTGTACAAGAACAAGAGGAGGGGCTGAGCTCCTAAAGTCAAACTTTTCAAGTCAGGGTTCTTCTTTCATTTGACACCCCATAAATGTTCAAAGCTATTTTAGAAATAATCTAAGCATTTGCAATCTTACCATAAAAAGCAAAGCTGGATCTCAGGAGTGCCTTGTGTCAGAACTGCTGATGGCTGAGGGGGAACTTCTCTTCCCAGCCCTGCTCTGTAAGCTGACCTTCAATCACTGGATCTTTAAAACAGTAAGATCTTCACCACCCATGTTGCAGAGGTCAGTCAAGAGGCAGTGTTTTCTTGCATGTCACACACACACACACACACACACACTTGTGCTTTACACACATATATACATATATATGTGCACACACATGTGGATATGCACCCATACATATATACATGTGTTTGTATGTTATACACATATACATATATGTACATACACACATGTGGGCATGCACACACATATATACATACATATATACATGTGCTTGTGCATTACACACATAAATATATGTATGTATACACATGTGTGGGCATACACACACACATAAACACACACAAATGTAAAACTAAACAACTCTGCAGGGAACTACACCAGAGGGCAAATCACTCTCCCCTGCCTACAACTAGGGGTTCTTGTGGGACTCTGATTGCACTACCAGGAATCTGCAGCTGTATCTTTCTAAGTGTGTCTGTAAGATCTGTACATCACGCAGAGATATGTAATACACTAATGCATCTTTATACTTATATGCACCATGAAGAAAAAGAGTGGATATTGGGAAGCAGACTAAAGCTGTGCTCACCTCTCCCTCAGAACCAGACATCACTTGAATACATATTTGTGTGCAGGTGATGCTCCATTCTCAGACTCCATGTCTGTAAACTCCCCTCCGCCATGACACCCCACGGAAAGGAAACTAAAGGCAGTCATGTTGGAGGTCGTCCTCCACAGTACCACTGCTCAGGGACAGGAGGGGAGGAGAAAACCCTTGGCTAAGTCTGGTAACAACAAAATGTAGTTCACTTCAAAGAACATTTTGGAAACCAGATTAGCAGGCCCACGTCTCTAGCTCCCTTTCCTGCCCTCAAACGAACCTGTGCGGGCTAGTCTGGTACCTTCTCACACTGCATTGCTCGTCCCCGGACCCACGTCCTCACATCTGTCTCCCAGAGTTCACTAACGAGAGGTGAATTCGTGGGCTCAGCGTTTTCCACTTTGCAATGCTCCTCAGCGTGGCTCTGCCTAAGAGCTTGTCACCGTCCAGCTTCCCAGTCCTAAGGAGGGAACAGCAACAACATTCTTTTCCGAACTGACGTAACCCTTATTTTCAGTAATTTTTCACATGCAAGAGAGAAAAGGGGCAAATAAGATTATCCCCACCCTCACCCCACCCCCGAATTTAAGACTTTCTCAGAATGAGCAAGCTGCCCTGACCTTGTGTAAAACATAACAATGTAGAGGATGTTCCTGTCTTGTCATTTATCAGCCCCTCCCTTCCACAGTGGATTTTTCTGAGGCCACTATAAAGAGGGCTTATGACCCTTTTTCCTGACAGATGCCTCAGAGATCCCTTCCCCCCCACCTCCCCACCAAGGTGTGTGGCTGTGCTCTCTCTGGGAGAGAGACAGGGAGACATGAAAAAACTGTTTATCTTCTCACAGAAACTCTGCCATCTGGGATGGCACCTGTCATGAGATGTCTGAGGCACAGCCCATGTTTCCCAGAATCCATCACACTGACCCGCTCTCTGATAGCCTCTTTTTGGAAGTGCTTGTTTATGATCTATGTATGTGTAGACACAATAAACATGGGTGCGTGTCTGGGAGTGGGAGTGTGGGAGCTGGGGAGCCTAGGATAGGGGTTCCCCAGCTTTGTCTGGAAAAAAAAAAGGAAAGAGGCGGCTCTCCCTCGACCAGCCAGCCCTTTTCTTCCAGGCAGAGTACAAGTACCAGCTGAGCCCCAGCACCTCGCTTTATTGTGCGAAGTCAGGAAAGAGATCTCTCAATTATCTTCACATTAACTGCCTCTTGCCATTATCCCGTTCCCTGAGGACCAATCAGAGTGTGTGTTAGCAGAACTGGGCATCAGCCGACCACTTCATCCACTCTCTGGGATCCTGTCCCAGCCACCTCCTCCCAGGCACGCACCCAGCCAAAGTCATCTGCGGCTGCCATTTCTCATGACAAACTTTAATGCTTTAATTAGGAAGCATCCACGCGTCCACTCTTCACAAACACCATATGGTGCCTAGCTCGAAATATGTTTCATTTTCACAAAGGCGAAGCCTTGGGAAAGGGCATTGTGAATATCAATTGTTCCCACCCTGGTGAAGAATAAATTTTCTGTGCTTCAAAAGAGACCAAGATGTTGAAAAGACCGAGGAGAGTTTTCTTTACCTGACCAATCTGGATGGGTGGGTAAGGGAGACTTTTTTTTTTTTTTTTGGTGAGAGAAAAAAGTAGAACTCAACTTCTAAAGATCAGAAATTCAAAGCCCTTTAGAAGTAAATTCCAAAAATCTTCTAAGCATTCTAAAGATGTAAGATAAGAGATGTCCCGTGTTCACTTTTTGATTTTTAACAAAACGATGGAATACTCTCTTGAAGAACACAGCACGTATTCAGGCAAACTGGGGCTAATCTTACCATGTTGAGCCACCTCTGTCCCTTGCCAAAAAAAGCCTTCTGCCTATATTTCTTCAGGAGTAATATCTACTTTGCATCTTGGATGCTCTGGACTGGCTAGGGATATGTGGTCCAGTGGGATATATAGACTTCGAACTTGATTTCTTTCAAACATTATGTCCTTGAAATAACAAACCCGAGTTTTCCAACGTCCACATTTCTCTAAAGTCCAGGAGTCAAAATGAAGCTGAGTTCAGGATCTTTGTCTGGTAGAGATGAGGAAGGAGAGAGAGGCCAAATGCCAGCGTGGGCCTTTTCCTGCTTTTATGCAAATCTCTCAACATGCAAATGATTAAATAATCAAACCATTACAGGGTATAAATAAGTGATTTATATTTTCCCCTTGTTGAGGTCAGTTACTCTCCCTTTGTTAGAGGCAAGAGGACAGGGTTACACACAGCGTCCGTGGAGGATGAAGGGGTTGGGTCTGGAAGGCCTGTAATTAGTCATTTCCATCTTAAAATAAATAAAGCAGTTAACGCTGAGCAGTGAACATCGGCCGGGTTTTCCCATTTGAGGGGACTGGTTTCTTTCTCCTTCATCACGGGTCCATGTTCTCCACCATCGTCAGTCGTCTCAGTCACCCCTTCCTCTGGACTACATAATTATATGCTACCACATGTGGCGTTGGAGACGCAACTTTAATTACCCAAACTGGAGCACACAACAGACCCTGAATCCCGTGAACAAAAGCCTATTAGAAGGTGATCCCCTGTGGTCACCTCGTAATTATTGTCAGGGGCCGTGGGGCTGTGGAATTATCCCTTCAATATCTCACTAACCTCCTATGCCAGAGTCACGTGGACCATGGTTTGTGCCATAATCTCATTTCCTTTCATGGTGCGACGCTGAAAATAAAGAGTTGGGAGGGGGGAGCTTGCGCCTAAGTCTGGTGGAAACTCAATTCAGGAGGCCACTGCAGATGTGCAAACACAGAGCAGGCAGTCACTACTGCAAGGAGAGCCCCTAGCCTTCCAGTCTGCAAGTGACCCTGGAAACGAGGGTGTCACTACTCCCAGAGGCGGCCACTAAGGCACCTGGCTTAGCTGAAAGTCCCTCTTATGAAGGAAAATAAATGGGAAGCTCCCTGCCAAGTGGCTCACATTGCTAGAAGATCAGGCGCCTCTCCTTCCCTGTAACATGCTTGCTTTAACCCCATGAGATGCCCACATTTTGTCCTTTGACCACTGAGAGCAGGACTGTAATTCAATACATACCTTTCACTTCTTAACCATGAAAAGTGGACTGTCTGGCTCAGAACCCTTGGAGCAACTTAGTCATGGAACATAAAGGGTTCAGACGTTGGCTCAGCAGTAAATTGCTGCTCTTGTTGAGGACCTGAGTTTGGTTCCCAGAACCCATTGCATTCAGCTCACAGAATCTTGCACCTTCATTTCTAGGGCATCAGACACCCTCTTCTAGTCTTCAGAGAATCTGCACTCACTTGCACATACAAATGCATAATCAAATCTTTTATTTATTTTTAATTAAAGAAGTGTTAGGTTCACAAGCACTGCTATTTCATTGTTTAGTTAACAAAATTGCTTTGACACTTTATTGAATGGACACTTGATTTGTCATTACAAAAATGAACAACAGATCATATCATCCTATTATCACACCTTTTGTCCTTTTCCATCAGTTCTTTTCTTAGACCTATTGGGTTTTCGAAAACTGTTCTTGAACAGTTCTACCATATCCTCAATCGGTTTCTTCTTACATGTCTGTGTCTGTTAACATTTCCAATTAATAGGCAGATGTTCCCTAGTATGTATGTGTGTATATACATGAATATAAATATGTTTGTATACATGTGTGTACACGTGCCCACATGCATATGTGTGCACAGTGCATATATGCACACACATACATAGTGCATACATGCATATGTGCATATGTGCATAGTGTGTTCAAGCATATATGCATGCATGTATACATGCCTATGTGCATACTTATACAGGTATGTGTACATATATGTATAGTGGGTATGCACATATGTGTATACATGTATATATTATATGTCATTCTCCACTACTCACTTCCATGTCCCTGCCAGTCATATAAACTAAACCTGGTTTATACAGTTTAAAATTGGTCCTGTTTTTCTTTCTCATTGTACTGCAGTGTCTTTCCTGATTTCACATCTTAATCCTGATTATAATTTCTTATCCATCTGCTCTAGACAGCCTGTACACTGGCTGGCCTTGGCCTATTTCCCTAGGCTCCATAGCTCTCAATCTCTTCAAATTTACAAAGGGATTTCTTCTGCATCTCACCTCTAACATAACACTCTCTTCCCTCCTCCACACACTACAGGCATTCGTCTGATCCTCTGTGTTTTTTTTCCAGCACGTAACGTCCTGTTGGGCATCACTGAGAACTATCATCTGCTATGGTTTGGATCTTGTATGTCCTCTAGAAGCACAGGTGTTAACGTCCTAACTCTTAGGGTGGCCATGTCAGAAAGTGCTGGAACCTTGTGTCAGGATCATCATTTAGGTGTCCTCCTGCGGGGACTGTGAACCTCTGGTCCCTGGCTGCTGATGTGAGTGATTTCATGCCACCATGTTCTTCCACTGTGATGAGCTGCCTTGCCTCAGGTCCGAAACAATGAGCCAACTCACCGTGAGTTGGAACGCCTAAAGCTAAGAGCTAAATACACTGTATATCTTTACAAGTCAATTATCTCAGATGATGTTTCTTATGGTAGCGTGACACTTACTTAGCATTTGTGCATTCATCCAACCAGTCTACATGTTGGTTATTTCTCCATCCTTTTTCTGGTACATGACAGTAAGGGTTGTGTTAAGTACTGAGCATCTCGGCAAAAAGACTAAGTAAAGCCTGGTGCTTGTAGTATTGCTCAATGTTGAGGTAGTTTCTGGATTTAGAGGGAGCAAGCAGAGAAAGGAAGGATAGCAATTGTTCCTCTATCACACTCTGGTCCCTCACTAGAGTTCAGCTGGCATCTGGCTGTCTTCAAAGTTGCAGACTGCTATGTGAAAGCATCACAGGGTTTTGTTTGCTATACCACACAACTGGTATAAGATCAGGAATGTTTCATACAGAAGTTGCCCTTTGATCCAACTCCAAATAATGAAAGGTTACCATGTGTCCACAATGGGAAGGTATGTTTCTGGGTTTGTGGATTAGTTCCATTTCTGTTGGTTGAATACCTAACAAAAGCAACTCAAGGAAGGGATTACTGACCTCACAGATCAGCTGGGTGTAGTGCTTTGTGGTGGAGAAGTCATGGCAATAGGAATACGAGGAAGTGAGTCACCGTGTTTGTAGCCGGGAAGGAAGGCCATGACTTCAGTGCTCGGGATAGTATGTAATTCTTCATGATGAAAGTCAAAGTTGGGGGGGGGGCATATTAACTCTAGAATTTAACGAATAGGAATTTTGCAAATTTCTTAGCTTTGACAAATGTAACGTATTTGTGTGAGGGCAAAACTGGATGAAACATTCGTGGAAATTTGCCATTCTGGTTTTGCCTCTTTTCTGTCCGTCTAAAATTCTTCCAAAAATGTTTAAAATGTATTTAAGCAGTAAAAGCAAATACGTATCCCCAGTAACTGGGAACAACGTTTGGAAACAGGCGGTGTGAGTGCTCCACCTCTGCCCATACCAACTTCCATTATTTTGTTTGCACACATGCTTCTGCTGACGGCAAATGGACCATTCACCCTGTCTGCAATTGCAGGAGCTCCGGAACCCTCTGACTGAAATTATTGGTCAAAGTCCTCTTGACTGTCTCAAAGAAAGAGGTGGCCCAAGTGACATTTTGCCTTGAGGTGCTAATGGTGACATAGGCTTTCCCTGGGGTTCCAACCACAGTCTGTCGCTAGCTTGCTGCCATTGTTTTGTTAATCTAATGAATGGCTCATAGGAAATAACAGAGTAGAAGCTTATTAAAGGCGAAGGCTTCATCCATTAAGACGTTCTTTGTCCTTAATGAAGGTCAGGAAGACTGATTGTAGGAGGAAATCTTGCTTTATCCTTACCCATATGTCTTAATTAATCATCTTGTCAGTCTGGGTTTGTGTTTGTCCTTCTTCTCTGAATTATTGGGGACAATTACTAAAATTATCACACTGTGTCTTCCAGCAGAGCACCATGCGTCTCCCCAGTGTTCAAGTTTAATTTCTGGAACACGGTATGTTTTTCTTTAACCTCTAATCACACAAAAACCTGTTAGATTTGCATTGTCTATATGCAGCACCACGTGGATTAAGTGTAGTGTGGATTAAGATTAAGTGTAAAAAATTGCACAGTGGATTTCAGAGACATTACACAAATACACACTGTCCTGGTGATAATTCTACATTGATGATGTGCTGAAATAATATTTTAATGTGCTAGTTAAATAAAACATTTTGATAAATGATACTTCACATGAGCCCCCTTTTCTGCTGTGGCTAGCAAAAAAATTGAAATTGCATATGTAGTTCAAATTATATTACTGTCAGACAGTGCTAATTAGAGGACTCAGAAAAATTTGTTCGGTAACCTCTAAACCAGACTGATTTCGAAGCTTGTTTTGGGTAGACTTCCAGTCAATGGGGCACAGTGGAAAGTGCGCTTGGCCCTTTGACTTCATGGTGTAATAAATTAATTATATTCAGCCTACTTCGTTCTTCTTTAAAATATATTCTGGGCTTTTTATGCCACTAACGGCTTTCAAAGCGCCTGAAACACTGAGACTTTGGAGGTGTATAAGATACCAGTTTTGAGTCTCTGTTCCTTTCCCTGATGGACCTTTTCTTCCTAGCTTTGCAGTTACCTATGCCTACTTTGACGACTTCTTCCTGTTTCTTCTCAGATCATCCTTACTTCCATCTTGAGGACAAAGCCCATGAACACTGTAGTAATTGCCAATCTCAGACCTACCATAGGACCAGGAAGATATTTGCTTGTCCCTTCATATGTGTCCAACAATAATAACAACAATTGGATCCTTTGCCAAACACCAATAATACTCATATTTTTATAAATATGTTTTCTGTGACTCTGTGGGTAAAGTTTAAAGTCATTTGTATTTTACACCAAGGGAAACCAAGGCACAGTGAGGCTTCACGGGTGAACTAGATCTTACTTCAGAGGGAAGCAATAGAATTACATCTAACCCACAGTGACCATCCTGATGTAGGGCATTAACAGTTTCCAAATGACTTGGTAAGGCTGAGAGACAGAATCCTCAGACTGAACTGAAAATGTAGAAAGAGTAAGATCCACCAAGAGTCTTGGCCATGTTCAGTGTTCTTTCTTCCCATCCCACTCTGGGATGATGGTTTAATTAAGGTAACTGTCTGTATCACGTAACAGTAACACATGTTAACATACAGTGCTGGAGCTGTCTAACATGTCAGCCCTGTGCCCAGTGATGAGGTTGGGCTGTGAAATCCATCCCTACTGCCACTGAGTGATAACTTAGGTGTTAGGCAGGTGAGTGAGCTCAAACCTCATCGATAATCTTGACTAGGGAAACTCATGGCATTGTTCTTTGGGGGATCTCATAGCTTGGGCCTTTCCTGGAAGCTACAGATGGGAGGTTTTCATGGCCACTTCTCAACTTGAAAAAGAACATTTAAGAACAGATGATAACAGGCCCACAGCATTACAGAACCCCCCCCCCCCGCTTAAAGAGTGATGGGGAGGTGAGGGTTGGGATAGATAGAGAGAGGGACAGGGTAGAAAGCAGATGGGGAATATCAGAATAAAATGGAAAAACACTCCAGGTGACTGTCATTCTCATTCCAACTCTGACGTTCATTAGTTTCATGACCTTAAACAAGTCACTTGGTCCCAGCCTCTCAATGTGGTCATTGTTAAGTGAATGAGATGATTTGATCCTCAGAGTTCTTCAACAAAGCTGTTATGAACATAGTTCCATTTCTCAATTGTAAAAGGAACATGGGGCGAATTACTGCCCAAAAAATTTCAACAGGATTCTAGAGTAAATATGTGCGCAATCCTGCTTCTGCCAGCTGTCATGAGACATTGATAAAATGGTTCGTCCAGTCTTCGTAGCATGGTTTCTGATTGTTCTTTAATTACAGAAAGGAGCTGTCTTCCAAATGACTTCTGGGCTTGTTAAGGCATAGCTTATGAGTCATAGCACCAGCTTTTGAAAATATGTCCTTCACTGATGCATCTTTTGAAAGATTTTATTTTCATGAATGAATCTCGGTCCATTGTTCCAAACTTTGAAAAATATATTTGTTTGTAAACAGCAACTACACGGTTGTCCTTTCTTTCTCACAAAGTTTCATACATGTTCTTTCAGAACAGTGCACTTTGCTAGGACCCACTAGGGATGCATTTAGAGAACACCCACATAAAGTATTGAGTAGTCTGGGATCTCCAGTTCTTTTGAAAAGCATTTCTATTTAAAGACGTTAGCGTCTGTCTAATTTTAGACCTATCTAATTTTAAATAGCAAGAGCTTTAGGCACTGACTATGACTAATTGTATGTTTTAGAGAGTACTTAGAGCATGCTTGGTGCTCAATAAATGCTAAATAATTGAAAATGTTAACAATAATCATGTTTGTAAGCACATTGAGCAGAGACTGTTCCTAAATATGTTTCAGTGAAGGACTCACTGCACTGTTGGCAGGCAAACAACCTGCAATGATAACAACACCAAATGGTCCTTCTTGGTTTTTTTCCAGAAATGAAAGAGGCATTTGGTGATGTGCTGATTTTAGGGTCTATAGAGGGTTGATTATGTCCTCCTAAGGATGGTAGTATAGTCTCTAGACCCTATGGATATGAGGTGATATGACAAAATGTAATTAAGGTGCAGGTGACCAGCTAGCTGGACCTGAGACGGGAGTAATTAGCTAGGCTTCTCCAGGTAGGATGGAGGCAATCATAAGGTTCTTACTGGTGGAAGTGCAAGGTTGGAGAGTTACAGAGAGATTTGAGGATGCTTTGCTATTGCCTTTAATGATGGAGGAAGCCATGTTCTAAGAACATAGATGGCTCTTGAACCTATATAAGGCATGAGTGGCTGCTCTTCCCTGGAAGATTCTGGAAAGAACACAGTCCTGCTAACACCTTAACTGTAGGACTTTTGACCTTTGGGCACTATGGTAATAGGAAACTGATTTTCTTAACCTTCAGTTCTATAATTTTCAAGAGCTATGACACAAACCGAAGACAGAGTCTTCTCAGCATAAATGGTGGTGGACGTTCTGGGTGGGCTTTGGGCATGGCTTAGAATATTATCTGAAACAATGGGGAAAATCAAACCTCAAATGTGTAGCTTTACAGCAACAGGCATTACATGGGGAGTTGTTTATGAACCATGGAGCTGTGGAAGGGACACAGACAGACATGTACGGAGGCAGTACAACCATGGCCTACTGACTTCCTTCGCTTTTTATTTAATTTAATGCTTCCTTAGCTTTAATAATCTATTTTAAGAAGAAAAGGGGAAAACACTTAAGTTTTAGAGACAAGCATGCAGAGTGATGTTTTCAAGAAGCTACATTTCAAGAAAATATATCTTAGAGACAATTTTCCCGGATCTTTAGCTTCTGTATGTTTTTTTTTTTTCCTAGCACTAATCTGTCCCTCCCCCCCCCCCCAAAAAAAAAACTTCCTCAAGCCACATAAATGAAAGCTGAGTCCTTGCTCATCTCACTTACCCTGGTACATGGCAGCAGGGATGGTTCTTTTCAAGGTACCAGACAAAGGCTGTGGGTTTAGGGCAATAGAAGTCTCTAGCTCCTGCGTTCCCACCATGGTTCGTTTGGTCCAATAGATCTGAAGTAGAAACAGTGTTACCATAGACTTGTCTTGTGTGTTTTCCTTTTGTTGTTTTTCTCCCTCATACTAGCGGTTGTCACAATCCTTCTCTTTTCAACAGTGAGTCCCAGCAGACTAAACAAAGGAGACCAGAAAAATACTAGACTCCTTAAATGGCTTTAACCCAGATATTCAAATAAGAGTAACAAGAATCGATTATTCTCCAAAGGAATTTTTTTTTGAACATGTCACTACCTGGAAAGAAAACCACACACATAGTCCAAATAGCTCAGGCTCCTACATATCCTCTCAAACACGAGCAGATTGCATCTGTGACAATCTAGTTCTCACAGTGCATTAGAACAGACCTCGTGGTTTTAATCCCAGCATTCGGGTAGCTAAGACAGACAGACTTCTGTTAGTTCAAGGCCAGCCAGAGATACATAGTAAAATTCTGTCTAAAATTCGTTTTTAATTTAATTTATTTTTATTTTATGTACACTGGGGACTTGACTGCATGTGTATCTGTGAGAGGGCATTGGATTCCCTGGAACAAAAGTTACAGACAATTGGGAGCTACTGTGTGGGGACTGAACCCAGTCCTTTGGAAGAGCAGCCAGAACTCTTAACCATTGAGCCACCACTCCAGCAGCTTCCCCCCCCCCCCAGATTTTAAGTGATTGTTTTCATTTAATATACTTATTAATGACATATCTAAAATATATTTTGTCAAATTTTATTATATATATCCCAACTATGGTCACTTCTTACTTTATTTCTTTTAATAATATGCATAATATTTTCTACCACTAATCCTCACAAGTGTAATTATATATTTCTTGACAGATAGTTAGCTTTCATTGGTATATAACTTATTCTTTTACTGAATGTACAAAAGAATGTCTAATAAAATCGATGGAGTTATTTTTACTTTTGTAGACAATTCCATTGTCCTCGAATACCAAACTCCAGAGTTTAATCTCCACATGTAAATAAAAATTTACCAAATTTTTATCCCAGCAATTACCAGTTACCCATAAATTCATTGTACTTCTTATATTTTTTTACATTTAACTTTTATTACCTTTAAATTACCTCACATTATTAAAAATTATAAGACAATATTCATTTATAATTCTATACTGATATTATTAAAATGAACTAATTATATCTAATTCTCATCATTTTAAATCTTGACCTTTCGCAAGGTGCATTTCATAACACTTTTCTCCTTAGAGCTTATACTAAAATTAAAGTCATAGTCTTTTGGCAAGAGGCAATAATAATTCATTTAATTTAATTACAGATTAATATGGGCCTTGCCAAGTAAATCCATGCTAATAGTTCCTAAAGTTAATAAATTATATCATCTTCATCTTTTGCAAAATATGCATTCAAAGATTATGTCAAAGAAAAAGCATTAGCAAAAATAATCAGAACCGAATATTGGCAAAAGTATGAAAAAATTAACAATATATTTTAATTAATAAATAATAAATAAATATTTTTAATTAAAAATGGTCCACCAGATTTGGGCAGCAAGAGTCTATGTGGGGAAAAGTGCCTGCCATCTTAATCACAGCCTTTTGTTGCTCACATCTGTAATCCCAGCACACACTCCTACCAGATGCTTGCAGAACCAGGAGCATCAACCAGAACCTCACTGGACATAGGCTGCCACACGCTGAGGAAGACTGTTTCACCAGGGTAAGGAAAGTACAGGCTCTGAAGGTTGTCCTCTGACTTCCTCTTGTACTCTGTGGAGGACACACACACACACACACACACACACACACACAATAACCTAAAAACACACTAAGTGAAACATAACTCTTCTAAGTCCTATTCAAATCAAAGAACTGGAAACTACACAGCTTGCAAAATAATTTGGCATTATAGTTACTTATTTTCTCAGTTTCTGGCACATATTCCAAAAACACATGGAGATTTATTAGATGACTATCAAGCAATTGCATAGGATTAGAAAAAGTTCCCACTAAAGTTACCAACTAACAATCTGTAAACATTTTTTTTAATAATAGGATATCATTTCAGGGTGGTCCCCTAAAAGCACTGAATACATTATTATAAAGAAAACTTTCCATTCTTCTTTTAAGAATCTGTATGTATGTGTTTGTGTGGGGTTTGGGGGGTTTTTTGTTCATGTTTTTTTCTTCTTTCTTTAGCAGGCAATGCATCAATGTATTAAAGCAGTTGACTAAGGCAAATGTAGCATGACTTTGTACCTCTGATCGTGACTCAGTCCTACTCAGAACTGTCACCTGTTCCACATTCTCAGAATCAAGACAATAGCTGGTCTGGAAACAAGCCTTCATCACGAAGTGGGGTTTCTTCTCTTTCTGTGTTTGTGTGTATGTGTGTGTGTGTATGTACACATATATGTGTATGTACACATATATGTGTATGTACATGTGTGTGTGCATGCCTGTAGAAGACAGAGGTTTATAAACAGGGTCTTCCTTATTTGTACTTTATTTTTTTGTGATAGGATCTCCTGCTGAACCTTGAAATCACTAGTTTGGCTCAGTTGACTGCCCAGGGAGTTCCAGGCACCTGCTTGTCTCCATCACACTTTAGTGCTAGGGTTATACATACCTCCTACCAGCTCTATTCTTTACATGGGTGCTGAGAATCCAAACTCATCTGTGTGCAGCCAGTACTCTATCTACTGAGCTATCTCCCCACAAGGGTCCTGGGGGCCTGGTCTTTTCACAATTGAGAGTCTTTGCTTTTATGCTTCTGATCAAGAAAGTGTCCAGAGACTTCACAATGTAGTTGAAGATGATACGTTTACCTTTGAATCACTATTTCCCATCCAGGGGGCTTTCTTGCATCTTTAAAAAAGCCAGTGTGTGTGTGTGTGTTTGTGTGTATTGATGTATTTATGTGTGTGTTTGTATGTGTATTTGTATGTGTGTTTGTGTGTGTGAGTGTGTGCGTTTGTGTGTGTGTTTGTGTGTGTGTATTTATGTATTTGTATGTGTATTTGTGTGTGTTTGTATGTGTATTTGTGTGTGTGTATTTATGTGTATGACTTCCAGACTGTCCTTTCGTCGCTGAAGTTCAGTGTATTGAACACATTCCCTGAAGTTCTTCTAAGCAAGGTTAAGAACCAGAGGGTAACCGAGTCTGAAGCTGGAGATCTGGAGGGAGCACACAGATTGCACAACATAGGTTGGTTTCAGGAGCTGGAACATTCGTTTTGGGAGGACGTCCCAGTTTTTCCAGGCTGTGCGGCTTCTCTTCTTTGGTCTCCTCGTATATCTGTGCCAGCTCTGTTTTCATCTTAACAGAAATGCTCTCTTTCTTCATGCATCAGGGCTGTGGCAATGGCTTCAGACCCAAGTGCACCGAACCTTTCAGTTCAGTAACCCATAGCTGAATGGCTCAGGTTCCTTAGCTCCAAGGGTAAAATTTTCCATCCCAGCTAAAAGGTCCATTTCTGAGCTCACCAGCTGTGGCTCGAATACATCGGCATTTCTGTAATGAAATGTCTAATGGTGAGGGAGGCAGAGGGACAAAAAGGCAGGAGGACGCCCCAAAGAAGAGCCGGGAACGGATAGGAACCTGTCGGGGTCAGCAATTACAACAGGAGTTCTTGGGTTTGGCACAGCTCTAGGAAGGCATTTTACAGGTGAAGTTGAGGCACAGTGAGCTCAGTTAGGTAAATCGGCCAGAGTCACATATTAGACACACAGCAGAGCCTTTCTCTTTAAACCAAACCCACTGGGCTAAACTTGTCTCAGCCATTTCATCTCATCCTATTATTGGCTACGGCAATAAAAAAAAAAAAATCTAGTATAAGTTACAGGTGGGAGAGACCGGAGTGAAGAATAGGAAGGGAATGTTCTCCCTCTGAGCTGTGAAGGAAAGATAAGCAAGCAGATTCAAAGGTAGACTGTTAGAGCCGAGTGTTCACAACAGGAATGCCATGCAAGAGAGGATGGACAGCCAGATCCAAAAGACCATCTCCGGCCATATAGTCGTTGGGCATCTGCCAAGATCCATAAAAGAATCTGGCCCAAGAGTTGACCTTAGTTGAAAATAGTGAAAGTGCTCCCGGTGCTGGGCTCCTCTGTGGCCAGTCTGCTGGAAGCTGTTGTTGTGCAAAAGACACTGCAGGACGCCATGCAGATGTCAAGAACTCATTGTCCCAGCTACCACTCCCTCAGTGGTCACCTTGCCCAAGGTCACACCCATTCACGTAGCCCACGTCCCGTGACTGAATATTTTTGAGTAAAAAGATCTGGAGGTTGACCAAGGCTGTGGCCACGCCCACATCATAGCTTCTTCCTGCATCCAGTCCTGCTTGGGCATTCTGCCCTCCACAGTTAAGGACCGCAAGGACCCTCTGGAATAACTATCCTATACCAGAATTCTATCTCAGAGCCTGCTTCCTCAGTAGCCAGCAACAAACCACTTTCTATGAGCAAAGTAGATGCTCTCAATGCCTGACCTCTGCTCCTGCTGCCATCTACCAAGCATGTTTTTTTCATAAACCACAAAAGGTCACTAGGTCTGTGCTGGTTCTAGGACTTAAGCTGGTCTTCTGGGTAGCTGAGTTATTATCCAAACAGCCTCCCATGATAAGATACTCTTCTTGTCAAACAACTTAAAAATGATTAACAATACAAAACAGATTTGTGGGCTGGGGATGTGGTTCAGTTGGTAGAATGCTGGTTCAGCACACACAGAGCAGGATACAAAGTTCAAGGTCACCCTGAGCTACTGTCGTTCCTTCTCACGATCAATTTGGGATACAGGAGACTCTGCCAAGGTGGAGAAGGACTTATTTAATACCCATCAAGGCACCAGATAAGGACATTGAGACCAGAGAGGGTAAGAGACTTGCACAGTAAGAAGATTCAGAATTGGGAAAACATCCCTGTATTTACACACAAAAAAGCAGCTCTCACCTCAAAGGAGGCAAAAAGTAGTTTATTCTGGGGTCAAATATGAGTGGCCATGGCCCCAGAACACATAGTTAGATTACCCCAAATTCCATGTTCCTACATGGAAACAGCTTCATGAACTTTTTGTAAGAGAATAAAGAAAGTAATAAATGAAGACACCTTTCAAATACATGGGTAGAAACACAAGAAAGATGGGTTACAAGAGTGGAGAAATCTCAGCTATACAACTTACAAGCTATCTGAGTTGGTGGAAGCTGATGATCTCCCAAATCAATACATTCCAATTTTTTTTCATCTGGTAGTCACAGAGTTAGGTCTGGCATAGAGGTAGACAAGAAATGGCTATTCAGTGGGCTAAAGATAAGCCCCCCCCAAAAAAATTATAATTAGGCTCTGGATCTGCAACATTCTAACCTCTTCATTTTACTGAAGTTGTAATTACACTCAACTTTTGTGGACACAACTTTGTTCCAGGAATTCTTGTTTGCACAGCAAGTATGGGGCTCCTGGTTAGATGGGAGTTATGGCATCCAAAGTATGGAGTAGGGAGACTACAGTGGAAGCAAGAACAGTCTCCTGTGAGTCCTTGGTGGGTATGTCTGGAGCCTCAGGGAAGCTGTAGGAGAAACAGACAGCACACAGGGACAGCGTAGCCTTCCTTGTACACTTGGCCATGGCAGTGAGAGATCATCCCGGAGGGACTGTGTAGGTCTGATCATGCTTCATCCCTTTCTTCTTGGCTTCTTGATGTGTCTGCACATGGTGAGAGAGGAGAGAGCCTGAAGTAGTTTCTCTCCTGTCTGTTCTGATAATGACTCCAGACTCACCATAAGGGACCACCCTCAGGTTTCCAGTTAACCCCAACTCTCTCCTTAAGGCCCCATCTCCATCACCTTGGAGCCAGGGCATCAAATAAGACTTCAGTCTGGAGCAGCAACAGGAGAGCTGTGAGGATTCAATGAGCCAATGCATGCGGAGACCAGAGAGCAGGGGCCAGAGGCTCCCACAGGGCAATGCTCCTGAATAAGAGCTCGCGTGTTTTATTAAAGTCATATGAGCTGAGTCCCAAACTGTCAAGGGTGTCAGGCCTCTGCTATGGGAGCTCAGTTTCGTGGGGGGTCCTTTTGTTTCTCAAAGGAAGTAGGGGGAAATGAGCTTATTCCCCGGAATTAAGCCAGGCTTTTTTTCATGCAAATATTGGCTTGGAGAGTCCCTTTGCAATCAATTACCAAGGTGCAAATCATAAACCTCTTACTAGCCTCACTTCCTACCTTCTCTCTGCTCCTCCCCCACCCTCTCTTCTGAGATCAAATGCCTGACAATCTTAGAATTCTGCCCACTTAGGGGATTATTCTTGTTAGGGAGTATTTAGCCTTTAATCCCACAGGGCACAAGCAGGTTGAAATACAAGACATCATAGAAAAAGAAGAATTTAGCAGGGTTAATCGAGGGGTGAAAGGTGAACAGGGGTGAAATAGAATCTAAAGTAAACCCGCATCATCCAAAACACCAGCGAGCTTTAAGACTAGCCCTAAGATCGTGGACAGAAATCAGTCACATCTTTATTTGGTTTCCACAGCATCTTTACCCACAGAGGCTTCTGTGCATTTCCCGCTGAAGGCATTTTCAGATTCTGTTTTGCATCCTGATGTAGCATAAGTCCGTGATCAAGTACACGAAAGCATAGTTGAAATCATGTAGGGTGGGAAAGATGGGTCACTCCTCTCTTTGGAAATGTCTGTCTTATTACACTACTGCATTCTTTGGCAATTGTTAGCAAGTTTCTCTTGTTAACACTGTTGCTATCATACTGGGGTCTGCTGTTGTTAGCTGACCAGCTGAATATGGGTTGGACTTTTGGTCATGTTTTCTACAGAGGCCTCCTTCTTTAAGAAAAAGAGAAAGCCTGTGACTAAGATGGTGATGTAAGATCTGATCCTACTGTGTCATGGACGAGAGGGAGCTGGGAACTCAAATAAGCTCAGTTTGTAAAGGGCTTGTGGAGCAAACATGAGGATCGGGGTTCAATCCCCAGAACCTAAATAAAAACACAAAGCACTGTGACCTGCACGTGTAATCCTGGAGCTGGGGATGCAGGGTGGGGGGGATTCCTCGGCCTTGTTGGTAGGCCACTCCAGCTGAATTGGTAAACTCCAGGTTCAGCGAGAGACCCTGCTTTAAAAATAAAGAAAGTAAAGCTGAAGAAGACACCCAGCCTTGACTACTGCCCTACACACACACATACACACACACACACACACACACACACACATACACACACAGACACACACACACACAGATGCATACACACACACCAGCTTTACTGAGATAGAATCCACATATTATAAAATTGATCGCTTAAAAAGAAAACTACTACTCAGTGGCATAGCACAAGCACCCGTGCAAAGAGAATTCAGACATCTCCTCATCCCTAAATAAAATTGGATGCTCTTTTGCAGGTACCCCTTCTCCACCCCATGACTACCATCTTCCCTCCATTCATTGGTCTGTTCTAGATGTCACCTTACATGAGAATTACAGACATTGTAGCTGTGGCTTTCTTCTTTTACATCACACAGCCATGTTCAAGGTCTCATGCAGTCTTTGTTGTATCCGGGAAGGATGGTCAACTGGCTTGAGAGCCGGAAAGAGTGTGTCTGTATGAAAACTTAAAAGGCTTGAACTGACTGCTAGATACGACTGACTACCTCAGGAACATCTTCCCATCTTTAAAGACAGCTATAGTGAGACAGTCATCCCATCATGAACAGACTGGAAAAAAAGCCGAATTAGTGAGGAAGCAGGTGACATAGATTATGACTCAAGTCTACAGTGGCATTGTGTGTGGCCCTTCATGGCACACGCCAGTCCAGCCTGTGCTGGTATAGAATGCCCTCCAGAACCCATTCCTAAGTAAATAAAGGGAAACAGCCAAACACGCAAGTGTATAAATAAAATTGGCTTCTTTTTTTAAATTCTCCCCTTTGCTTGTATTTTTGTTTTAAGATATGCTCTTAGGCAGAAAAGTCGTATCTCAAACTTACTTATACAGCCAAGGATAAACCTGAACTCCTGAGATTCCTAACTCTACATCCCAAATACCAGGATTACAAGAATAAGCCACCATGTCTAGCTAAAGCTGGCTCATGCCTGTGTAAGGAAACAAAACCATGTGTGTGTGTGTGTGTAAAGCTAAACTTGTAAATTCACACACAAACACAAATATGTGAATTCACAAGTATATGTCTGTGTGTATGATTTACTTTAATATTCTTTAAAATCCATGAGGATGTAGATGCTGTACGTGCTCAGTAGAAGGCATACTTTGAGTTCAGAGTTTTGACCTTTTATCAAGCTAGAAACATAAAGTCACACAATTGTCTCTTGAGATTACAGGTGGTGACAGAGAGTGGATGCTCCTACCTAACCCTACTGGTGCTCCCAGCTAGCCTTATGATCACCAGTGGCAATGAGTCTCTAGAGAGGACTGTGTTTCTGAGGCCTGACATTTGGTAGTTTGTGTGTATTAAACACATGTGTCATGATATTTTCTAAATGACATAATCCTATTGTAAGTCAAGTGGTATGTTGGGGACAGAGGAACTACAAGAAAACCTATCTCTAGTAGGGTGCCAAAAATGCCTTCAGGAGGAAGCATACACACATCTAGGAGTGCAGAAGGCTCATCACTTAGGAATATATTTGAGTTTTGTTTAAATTTTATTTACCAAGTAATCTAGTCCTGAAAAATGGAAATGGAAATGAGGTCTTTTGAGTAGTTCCTGTGCGTTTTTTTAGTGTCTGGAAACCACAGCAGGAATTCCACAGCCTCTGCCCTAAGGGTTCTGTGGTTAGTAACAATCCCAAGACAGTTTTAACTAGAGAAGACCAGATACACTGGAACCCAGAGATTCAAAGCTGCTGGTTCTTATCTTCCCAGAGGCCTGCTGATACCTGCCTTGAATTTTAACCTGCCAATTAGAGGTGAGTGCACTCGTACACTTTGATGTCCAAGACCGACTGGAAGAGTAACTTCGGATGTGCCCACCTACCCCCACCCCAGTCTGCTCTTTGCAGCCAGTGACTCACTGGGCTTTTATGCCTTTTGAGAGAGGTTCTGAATTCTTAGTCCTGATACATTCTGAAGAGGATTCTCACTGTTTGGTCTGAGACCAGGCCAATATCTTAATGTACCCTTAGACTTTGGTGGAAATGATGTCATTTCCTGTCTGGTTTGCCCAGGTTGTGGGATAATCTTCCCCAAGTGTCTATGGAGCAAGGATCCCAGGTGGGAGAGAATACAAAGTTATGATCTCCACCCCAACGGGCAAAGTCAAAGTCACTGTCAGTTTTGCTTGCAGCCAGAGTTCCTTTCCTCCCACTGGTGTTGGGATGAAGTCAAAGACAAGCAAAAGATAGATTGTGTAACTTTTATTTTTAAAGGAGTGCCTAATTATGAAAGGTATGATTGATATTTTGATATTGCTTATAATGGCTTCATTCATTTTTTTCTAAGCCAATCAGAAGTGAGAAATATCAACCACCCCCCTCTCCCCAGCCAAAATCCAATAAAATTCATCCCTAGCTATCCAAAATCCTTCTGATGCAATCTAGAATAGAAATATCGATGCACCAAAATTCATCTGTGTCTACCTGACATAAGGTCTCTCTCCAAACTGCTTTAACAAGCTCTGGTATCAAAGTCTGCTGAAAAGATGTGGAATTTTCCTTCCTGTTTGAGTAACATTTATAAAGACAGGTAGCAATTAAAAGCAAATCATAATTTTTAAACCTTAAGGGAAATTATTGTGGTGTGCCGAATTATCAGGATGTCAGCTCCCACCCACTTAGGGTGTGGCTTGTAATAAACCAGCAAGCTTCAGTAGACCTTAAAACCCAAGCAGTCCTCCAAAGACTCTCTACCTTGGTGGTTTCCGATTGCTGTGATAACACACTATGACCAACTCACAAAAGAATTTGATTTGGGCTTATATTCTTAGGTGGCTAGAGTCAGTGATGGGGAAGCAAGGGTATGGTGGCAGAAAAGTTGAGAGCTCACTTTTTAATCCCCGAGTAAGAGGCAGAGAGGGAGAAAATGGAAGTGGAGAAAATCTTTTGAAACCTCAAATCTCAACCCTAATGACACACCTCCCCCAACAAGGCCACACCTCCCAATCCTTCCCAAACAGTTTTACAAACTGGGAACCAGGTATTCAAAAATATGAGCCTGCAGGGACCATTCTCATGAAAACCACTACAGTACCAGGGAAGTCAACATTCTGCCTACTCCTGTAGGAAATGTCATCCTTTCTTTGTAGCGTTATAACTCACTGCCTTTGCAGTGTTACCAAGCACTAACTCACCACTGAAATTTTGAGGAGATAGGATGTTTTTTTCCTGTAGCATGCAGAATATGCTAGAAATACCTCCATTTGAGCGTTGTAGCCCATCCATAGAAGCCATTATTCTCCTGCTCACCAATACACTTTGGGATTGAAAGCTATATGTGCTGAAAGAAAGCTCACCAAAGCTGACTCCATGAGGCTGAATTAAGTTTTCTTTCTATTGCTATGATAGACCACTGACCAGATGTGACTTGGAGAAGAAAGGACATAGGTCATCACTGAGGGAAATCAGAATAGGAACTCAAGGCAGAAATCTACATCAAACATAATGGAGAGAAACACTACCTGTTGTCTGACATTCTGGCTCAAGCTTGACCAGCTTTTTTACACTGCCCTGGCTGGACCACCGCTGGGAAAAGAGCAGTGAGTCACAGTGGACATGTCCTGCTCTGTCAATTAAGATACGAAGGACAATCCCTCACAGGCCGGCCCACGGAGCAATCTGATGAAGATGATTACTTAACTGAGCCTCTTTTTCTGATGATTACAGGGTATGTCAAGTTCATACCGGGACAGAATGTCAAACTGTACTTTTTTTTGTTTTTAGAAATATCACTCTTGAAACAGAGCCTGAACCCCAAACCGCTTTCCTTCCACAGTCCACTGTGGTGACTAGGGAGTGGTCACCAGTGTGTGTCACTAGAGTCACAGCTATGTCTGGTTACCTGTGTTCAATTTACCTGCAGCATGTCAGCTATATAATAGACCAGCACCAACACCCCTCTGTATTTTGGTACCAACCTAGGTGCTTCTAATACACAGTCAGAAATAGACACCAGCGCGCACGCTCAAGCCGGCTTCATTCTCACCCGATCAGGGCAAAACCCCAAAGTAACCTTCACCTATTGCCCCTCTGATGAGTCACCTCAACATTTCAGAACTTTTAACTTTTCTCCGCGTGATCCGAGTTTGACCTAGAAGAATGAGAAAATCAAAGAGGGCAGAATATGAGAAACGACCTCGCACTTGGCTGTCACCGTCTCAGAACTTTTGTTATCGGCAGAGATGTTTTCCAAACAGAGCTTTCACTGTGGTTGTTCCCGGATCGCTCTCCTCGGATGCACTTGTTGGCAAGTTTCCAGGTCAGTAAGTAGAGCACCCCACCCACCTGAACGGCGGCCTGGCCTCTGTGTGTGCCTCTACCCTTAGAAACAACTTCCATAGCAGGGTTGGGCCTTTATCCTCTTTGCTTGTGGGTTTGGGTTGCTACTTTGGTCTCTTTGGGGTTCTTCTGTATTGTCTTCTTTTCCCACCGTAAGTACCATTGAAAGGGGTGAGAGAGGACTAAGCTGGCACAGGTCCTTAGGATATGTTCCTAAGCACAAAGTTGCTGAGGCAGTGAGTGAGGAGACCCTAGAACTCTGATGCACATTGCAAATTGGTCTTTAAAACACCTTCCCCCAGACCCTGCTAGCAAGTACTGACTTTGAACCAATACTGGTATCACTGACTTTGTTTAAAAGAAAAATCTATTCGGTCTAGCAAGTAAAAAAAAAAAAATCTATGTGTTTCAATTTCTTTTAACTGGTGAATTTTGAGCATTTATTTTTACCTTCTAATAATTTGAATGCCTTCTTTTGCAAATACTTTATTCATGCTTTGGGTTTATTTCCTATTAAGTATGCTTTTTTCTCATGGATGTGTAAGAGTCATTTACATAAGAAGGCCACTAACTTTTTTCAATTTTGTCCCTTAAAAACATAAATCGCATTTGTTATTTATTTAGTTATTTAGTTAGTTATGTATTTCTTTGTCCATTTATTTATGATCATGTTGGGGAACTTGTGTGCAAGGAAGTCAAAGGGTCACTTGTTGGAACGGGTTTTCTCCCTCCATCATGTGGATCCTAGGACGGAACTCCCTCCGGTGGACAGCTTGGCAAGTGTCTTTATTCACTGACCCATCTCATCCATCTGTCCACTTTGTTTTTAAAACATTTTAAGCCTCTTCTGTGGTTTTTAAACTCCAATTTCTGTTGTACATCACATTTAAATTTTATATATTTATCTTCAACCATTTCTTTTATTGGTTCACTTTGGTCTTTGTTAATTTCATACTCATATCTAGAACAGTCTGTTTACTCTCAGCATCACACCCTTTTTTGTCTCTGTCTTACCCTACAAGTCCATTTTCCCATTTGTATGCTGTGTTTAGTTTGGTGACCCACGGATCTTCACGTACTCAAATCCGCAGGTCCTCTTTTCCCATATGGTTTAAAGGCTTTGAGTCACCACGGTAAAAGCCGGTTCCCTACTCCAGAGTCACACACTTGCCTGGTCCCCTGTTTCTTTCATGTTTTCTCTTTTGAGTAATTAAATCTTTGTGTCTAATTAACTTTAAAGCACACAGATGATCACACCCCCCCCCCCAGTTACTGCCACCCTCTCTGTTGCCTGTGGGACTGAGTTGGGTTCCTCCAGGCACGTTGGTTCATCTGGTCATCCTCCAGCTTGTTTCCCCTTTGATTTATGCCCACTGAATTCCTCAAACCCCAGCTCTGGAAGACACAAGGAGCCTTCACTCTCTGCAGAGAACCTACTACCTTCAAATTCCTTCAGAATTGACACCAAAACGGCTTTGATAAGCCCATTGCCCAACAGCATCTGGAAAGAGATACATACTATTTAATGTATGTTAAGAGGATAAATTAAATACGACCTCTCCTGAGAACCGTTTTTCCAGCAGGCTTCTGGGAAGTATTTCTTCTTTTGTGGTGTGTTCCTAAAACATGCTATTGGGAAGGCATTGTACCTGATGAAGAGATTTGGTTTGTTTAGGTCCAATAGCTTTTAACGCAATGTAATAGTATAGCTTGATATAAACTAACAGCCACCTTGCACAGGTGGACTGAGATGACCAGATTCTAATGAGGCCTTCCTGGCTTACATTCTGCCTTTGGTGTGCCCTGACATGTCCTTGTTCTTAGAAGCAATGAATATGACAGGCTCTAAACAGACAACTAAATTATTAGGTAAAGGCTACAATCACTGTGAGCACAAATGCCGGACCAGGAAAATGGTGTCTTTAGAGACACCCCGCCTGGCAGCGCTCTGGACACTACCCAGCATGCCTAAGGGTCAGGGAACCAGTGTGGCCATTTGTCTGAGTAGATTAAAAAATAGCAGAAAGCTGGTGGGAAATAAAAATGTGTCTTTTTCTCTAAGAATGTGATACTAAGCAATAGCATGTTTTCTTTCTAAAGGTGATGAGAATTAATTTACTCTGAGTGTCCCTTCAGCTGCCTCTAACCTAAAAGTTTGGTAGACTTCTGTCCTCTGACCTTCCATGAGGTTTTGCTTTGTTATACATTAATCACTTTATTTTGCCTCCCTTCCCTGTACCTCAAGTACCTGAAACCCTTTGTGTGGGTTAGTCATAATAAGGAATTTAAAAACTCATGTTCTTTGCCTAATTCTTTCTATATAGACTGGCAGCTCTTGACATCACATATCAGACATCCTGCACACCAGATATTTATGTTTCAATCCATAACAGCAGCAAGATTGCAGTTATGAAGTAGTCATGAATATAAAATATAACTTTATGGTTGGAGGTCACTATAACATGAGGAACTGTGTGAAAGGGTCACAGCATTAGGAAGGCTGAGATCCCCTGGCCTAGGGGTGAACACTATAATCTGAGATTTCAACATGAAGTATCACTTGGGCCTTTAAGATGGGCGTGTCACAAACTGGCTCCACCTCCAAGTCTGGGGCAGCAGTGGAGCTGGTTTCCGTTGGATGACATCAGCAATCATAATCAGATTGATCTTAGGCATGTCCTCTTACCCCTCCAAGATTCGATTTCCTTATCTGCAAGACAACAAGGAGGGTGGGCCTGTGATCTGGAAGGCTTCCCTCCTACTAGGTAACTAATCGTCTTTTCAGGTGGCAGGAATGAAGACCACCCAGGCAGCCAGAGAGAGAGAGAGAGAGAGATAGAGAGGTATCATCACTTCTGCTATCTGGCCCTGTCACCCCATCTCCTGTCAGTGCCTGTGATGCAGATACGGGGTAGGGGGATGGCTTCCCAGCAGCTCAGCTCACAGGACACCACTATGCCACTCACTTCGCAAGAGCCACGCCTGTTTGCGAGCCAGCCAAGCGCTCCCATGAAGGCGGGCGCGCACTGGACTTCCATGTGAGCCGTCCCACAGCTTTTCATACCTGAGATTCTACGAAGAAAGGGCCACTTAGGGGCAATTGACAAGAGAAAGCCTTTTATCTCTTGAGTTTTTAACAGTCAGAAATGGATCCTGAGACATGAATGATTCTGGTCTGTCAACCTCGCCACTTAAATGGCGGTTTTCTATTCCCGAGGAGCCAAGCCTCCTCTTTTCGTTTCGCAATACCCGTCTGCTCCAAGCCCACCAAAGGGCCTGCAAAGACAAGCAGGGGGACCATGACAACATGGTACCTGGCTTTCCACGAGCACCCAGGGCAACTACTCCTTTTCATACTGAGGTCCAGCCCTGGCTAGACAAGGAAGAGAAAGTAGAATTCTGTTGCCCCCGCTTCTAGCCGACAAAACCAGTCCAGACGGAGAATAATGGAAAACACGCGTGGATCCTCAGTGTTCCCGATACCTCTCACAGGACTCTCACTCGACCATGTGACACTGCGAGACTCTTGGGAACCAACAGAACCCCAGGCTGTGCTCAAGACCGTGGCGTAGTCCTGGAGGAACTTGAATGAGGGACAGTGATGAACCCGACTGAGCTGTGGTCCGACCCACACTGTCAGCTTTGGCAGCCTGCTCTGTGGACTTGCGTGAACTGTTTCACCTCTGCTCAGAGAAAGGGGGTTGTTGGTTGTTGTTATTATCTTTAAACAAGGGCGTGAGAGTGCTCCGTGCAAAAGAAGCCCTTTCCAAGCTAATGTTCTACATGCGTCAAATGGGCTCACATCGCTACCATTTATGTCCTAGAAGCTTCTCCCAAGATTCCTATTGGCATTCGTGGTTCACGCCATCTTTCTTCTCTTTTCTCTCAAGTAACAACTGGTGGTCAGTGTCGTCCACACAATGAAGAGGGAACAGAGGCAGAAACACCCGTCAGCAGCTGCCCTGAAGGCAGCTCTGAAGGAGCACATCATTGTTGAATAATAAAGATTTCATTAACCAATCACATAAAATACTGTCTCCCCCTTCCTGAAATGCAGGTCAAGTTGAATTAAAGTATCAAGACTCGAGGGTGAACTCACAATCACGTTTAGTCCTTTTGGCTTTTTTTCTTTTTTTTCCCTCACATACCCAGCCCAATTTTCATGCTGAATTTGCATGTGTTTATCAGCTGAATACTAGCATTATGCAAAACCAATGCATTTCTTTTGGGGGAATGAAGCGGGTCATTCATAATGCTTAATCAAAACAAAAAATTAATAGATGAAGCTAAGCTTAATGGCTCAGAAGGACTAACATGTGACCCTGATGGTTAACTAGGTCTAGAACCATGAGCGCATGAACCTTAATTTGCAAACTATCTCTCTGTGGCTAGGGAGGTTACGAAAGAGAGATGAATCCGATCACACGCTAATAAGGAGGAAAGGCTTTTACAAAAGGCTGCTAATTAGATGATTAGCCATTGTGGAGCATTTCAAGGTTCTCAGGCTGGGAGATTAGCTCCTTCACACAGATGTCTGCCCATTCCCAAAGCCTGCTGTTGCCCTGTCCGATTAGATGCAGGGGGCACTGAGCAAGGTAGACAGAGCAAGTTCTGTGGGGGACCTGAAACCTCAACTCAATGTGATTGTAGGTATTTTCAAATGCAAATAGCATTACTGGCTAGTGGACCCCATACTATGTATTGCATATGTAAGAGGTCTGTCTCCCCGAATGCATTAGGAAAAAAATAGTAGAGCAAATAATAGAATAGACAAAAAGAATGCAAATCCTTTAGACTGGTTTTCCTCCAGCAATCTTTATTAGATTGTTTTAAGGGTGCTACTGAACCCAGTTAAGGTTAGATTTGGCATCTAGTTAGGCCTCTATTTATATTCCTCAAGGCTATAAAAAAATCTTAAAGAGAGAACTTCAGGAGAGACTTTTTTTTTCCCTCAGCTTTTACGTATGCAGGATTCTAACATCATAAGCTGACAGCCTCTAAAGATGGACTGTCTTTGTGATCAGAGCATCCAAAAGAAAAATAAGCAAATAACTTGTGGAGTGTTTCAGTTCAGGAAGAACTGTGTCAATGTCACACTCCCCTGATTGATAGGTTGGAGTTCTGTCCATAATGTGAATTCCCTAACTTTCTTCTGCTGTAAGAACCGGGAATGGCATTAGCAGGTCCCCCTCAGCTCCCAGAGCAATGTGTAGATGATGAGCTGCGTCCCAGTATCTTTGCTGCTGAACTACTTTGATGGACAGAAAGAGGGAATTGTGGCCGGAACGGGCTGGAGAGGGCAGGAATAGCTAACATGCGCCTCATTTATGACCTTGTATTGCGGTTGTTTATGAAGCAGTTAAGAAGCAGAATGAAGGTCCTAGTTAAGTAGTATTCAGTTTCCACCTTTAATAGATTCAGGGGATGAGGAACCATCCAAGCAATCCACCTTTGCATCGTTGTCATGGCCAGAGTTGTCTGTTGTTCAAGGCACATTCGTCATCTCCTTATGGGAGGACAGAGATCTCTGTCTCAAGACATCCTAAAATAACGAAAGTAGAGAACCAGAACCACAGCAGGCTGGAAATGCCTGCTCTCCTGGCTCTTTGCTTTTCGTGAGTTCAGGCACCTGTCACTAAGCTATGTGGCTGTGGGTGGTCCAAATGGTAGGCTTTCCGAGCTTATCTGACCCCAGATAAACCTTGACACTTCTTAAGGGCCAGATTCATAACGTGTTGGACTGTACAGGGAAAGGCAGCTTTCTGACTAATTGATGACACACAGTCCTTTGATGTTACAGGGATGGGGATGGGGCTTATCACTGCTGTGTGGTGTGGAAGACTGCATCATCAACAGGATGTGGTAAACCATGCACGAACTGCTCACCAGCAGTCAAAACATTGGTCCGAAGATGGCTTTGAAGCTGAGGTTGTGAGTCACCAGTGTGGATGCCAGGTAGAGACTGTACTGCCTGAGGTCTTATCTTCACAGCCACCTTTAATGAGTTCAAAATTCTCCCTGTTTCCCAGATGGGAGTACAGAGGCTAGGAGGTTAAAACCTCACCCAAGATCACACAGACACAAAAATCACCCTGTCAACAGTCAACTTAAGTAATCATTGAGCATGATGGTGGTGTATGCCTATGATCTCTGTCTGTACTTCAGAAGGTGAGGCAGGAGGATTATCAGTTTGAGGGCATCTTCAGCTACATAGCAAGCCTCCCTTCTCTCTCTCTCTCTGTCTCTCTGTCTCTCTGTCTCTCTCTCTCTCTCTCTGTCTGTCTGTGTGTTTGTATACACACACACACACACACACACACACACACACACACACACATTAAGGTATATGGCAGACCACTAGGAGTATGGACTCTTTTCTTTGTCATGGGTCCAAAAAATGGAAGGGAGAATTTTAAGAGCTTGTCCAACTTTTTGCCACAAACCTTCACAGAGGGGAAAGACTCAGATACCCTGGAGTCACCTGTTAAACTAAGTAGCCACAAGTCAATCGAATTCATGATTCGTGAAAGGGAGTTTACGAGAAGTCCTTGCTTCCTGAGTGTGTTCTGGGCAAACTAACTGTTAGGAGATCTGAAACCAGTATCTCAGCCAATAGAAGAGGTGAAAGTGGTTTGCACCTAGGTTTTTTTTTTTTTTTTTAACCTTGTCAAAGTGTTTTTCCTGGTAACTGACCACCAAGGTTGTGAATACTTGTCTATTCTCCCCCATCAAAACTATCAGGCTTTCAGAAACATAACCTGCAGCTCCAGTTTTGGAAAGCCAAGAGACAAATGTGCAAGGTTAGTGCTTGTGGTCTCCCATAATAGTAAAGAGATACTAGCACCCCATCTTTCTTTGATAGGGAAATGACTTAGCAAGTGATGAAACATCGGTGAAGGACTAGACAACTGTGATGGTAGGTTTTCATCAACTTATGCAGAAAACCTGCGCAGGAAGCTCGCACTGGCAACCCCGGTGATCAGGAGGCTATGAAAGGAGAAGGTCATGAATTTAAGGGCAGCACAGGCTACTTGTTGAGTTCTAAGACAGCCTGAAATAAGAGAAAAGGGTAGGGTATGGGGAAATCCCAAAACTTCACGGTGGACCACACCTGCAGTCCCAGCATTTAAGAGGTATAAGATCAAGGTCATACTCACCTACATAACAAGGCTGAGGCCCTCCCGGCCTAAAAGACACCTAGCAGCTCTTCAGTTTTGAACTCAGGCTATGGCATTCCCTGGGGTTTGCTTACCTCCAGTTCTCTTTGTGACTTCCCCATGATAACTTTCACCTCTGAGGTCAGAGTAAAGGGTCACTCAGTTAGGAAGAGTTAAGTCTCTAATGTCTATACCTATCCTAAACAGAAATACATTCTTTTACCTTAGTCACTTTCTGATTACAAAGCAGCAAATGTTATTCAAAATAGTATTAGTTTTAGGTGAAAATCCCTAGCACAGCCTGAGAGAGGGGTCTCTACCCCGGTGTTTTTTGGCACAGGAAGAACAATGACCAAGAATAGCAGGAGGGCCAGGAAGGGATGCAGTTACATGCAACTTCAGAACGAGCTAAGCTTGATGTCATGGCGACTCGGGGTCCTGAACCATGTTGGCACTATTCAGCCCTGAATCAAAGGTACTCCCTGGCTTTTAAAGCCCTTACTCAATGGGCCCTGCAGAGCAGCCTCAGGAGAGTTCATCATAGGCATGGTCAGCAAGACAGAGCCTGCCATTGGAAGACAAGCCTCAGAGAAGGGTGCAGGTGTGAGTCCTTAGTAGTTCAAACCTCAAGGGTCAAAGGGTGTGCAGGAGGTATCTGTGGGGAGCATCCACACCTGTGTGTGAGATATTTAATCTCCCCATCTTTTGAGCTAGGTTTCTATTATTACAGTAATGACATGTTACAGGAGAAGAACTAAGGCGTCACGAGAGCGTGGAAGTTGATGGCATGCTCAGAGAATAATTAATTAACAGGGCCATCTGAGTCTCAGCTTGGTACCCGGTCTCTGCAGTTTACTCTTGGAGACTTAAAACAGCAAACAAGGACATCCTCCCTCCCTTACATACTCACCAGGCCACCGTGGCTAGCAGACACCACTCAAAGTTACCACATTTTACGAGCACATATTAAACATTTTGTGTTACTCCAGCATAAAAATCACTAAGACTGATATTTTGAGAAATGAGAAAATAAAACCTTGGTAGCAATGTGTTTGCACCTGGAATACATATATAAATTTCTAGTTTTCACTCCAGATCTAACTTCAAAGCAGAGCACACTCTATAGCTAAACATTTATTTCAACTTTCATGACTTCAGTTTTTGAGATTTATTTCTTTTGTGAACACACGTGCATGTAGATGTGTGTATGTGCGTGTGCGCACATGTGTGCACGTATGTGTGTGTGTACGTGTGAGGCCAAAGACAATTCTGCTCCCACCACACGGGGCAACAAGTTCAGGTTCAGGTGCTCAGGCTTAGGGTGTGGGCCTTTCCCAGGTGAGCCATCACAAGGGCTATGTGACTATCTCTTTAAAGTCCCAAACAACAACAACAACAACAACAAAGTAGTTTTTCCTCGAATTTGTGTTCTTTCAACATTTAGAAAACGTCTGTCAAGGAGCAAAACATTAAGTCTGTCACTTAGCGCCTCCTTTCTCCTGCCCTCTGCCTTTTTCCCTGGGGGATGAGACAGAAATGATACAGGACATAGCTTGATGCGCAAGTGTCTGAAGAACCAGCATCATGAATTTCGTGAGGGGTGAAGATAATTGTTTTCCTGTTGCCCCAAACTGGTGACCTGTCTTTAAAAAAAACCTTAGCCCGTGGACCGGTGCCACTGTGAGTCGTCATTCCTTCTGGGCAAGCAAAAGAAGGAGCAGGGGTATTGACTGTGCAGCATTTTGCCAACAGCTCCTCGACTGTCTGAGTGTTACTAAGGACACGGGCTACCCGAGAACAGCCCACCCTGAGATGCTAACACACTTCCTCTCTTCCTGAGCTGCTTCACAGCCCTACGTCCTCGCACAATACAGACTTGGAAATTAAGGAGCAGGGCCTCTTTAAATAAAGCTGAAGCAGGTTCTGTTCCACTAGCCTTGTCCTCTTCTGTTCAAAGTTATCCTTCGAGATACAGGCAGTCTCTCGGGGACCCCAGATCACGTGTTTCCTGCGCTGTCTTGGCTGAGCTCAACAAAGCCTAGGGTTTCACTAGGTGTTAGGTAGTAAGATCTACTGTGACAGTGTAGACTTCCCCTTTAGGGACCCATTAGTAGGTCAGAATACCTAGCAGAGCTCCCTAAAAGTGGCCCCCAGGGTCTGGAGAAGGTTAACCCAGAGCCAGCCTGGCTAGAAGAAACCAGCTGAAACAAATCAGTTGAAAGCCCCCGCGGGCCCCTTCGCTTAGATAAGCGAAGGCTGTGCAGGGAAGGAGAGAAACAAGGTCTACTTTCTAAGTCCCAGAGGGGGAGGAAGTTGGCTAATTAAATTTGGAAAGCCAGGTAAGGGTAAGACTCCTTGATTTGGCTACCCAGAAAGAAAATAAACTTGTTGAAAAAAATAGTCTATTGAAAGTCTTACTTCGGCTCCAGTTTGTTATGAATTCTAGAAGGGAAGATCGGTGGTAGAGAAAGAGCAGACACCTGTATTTGAGAGATTGGGGACAGTGTATTGGTTCGCCATGTTGCTGGCCTCAGTGAAAGGGGAGTTTTGCTTGGATCCCATCCAAGGCAGTGTCACTGTCAGGACACCAGGAGATCTCACTCCAAACGGGACATCCGGTCTCTATGTAACTCATCGATCTTGTCTCCTCCCAGATTCCGTAGCATCCATCCATCATCATCTCGCTCCTCCCTACCTCTTTAATCTCTGCCTCCCACCCACTCCTCTACCCCCACCCCCATAATTGATGAACGGCTAGTGAGCCATGCTCTCTCTTGAGTTACTGTCTCACTTCTTCCCTAACAGTACTCAACGCCAACTCCCTGTGCTTTTTCATTTCCTTACATTCCCGGCTTCTGCTGCCAGCATCCCCATCCACAATGCAAGTAAATGTGTCCCAAAGGTCCCAGTAGATAAGGCCGGTGGCTTCCCTTCTCCTCCCGCTCAGCTTCTGGAGCTGATAATGCTACAAATCCCCACCTTTCGAAAGCCTTCCTTCTCCTTCTCGCCTTTCCAAATAGAATGCTGTTCTCAAAGTGTCTCCTCGCTACCTGCCCCAATGTTCTGGGTTCCCGAATGAAACACACACACACACACACACACACACCATATTTTGATATGCCTAAAATAGCTCAATGATTGGGCCATTTCCTAACCTCTATGTGGCTAATGCACCTCCCTCCAATATTCCCCAGTTATTACCAAATCCTGTGCTCCATCTTTGCTACCCTGGAGCCAGTGGGGCAGTCTTCCTGAGCCACAATCCCCCGCTCCTATGTGGAAGCTATACTGTGTGTACCTTCTGGAGCGTGGCAAGTCCCCTCTTCTTTTCCTTCTCCCCACTCTGTCTGCACTGCGCAACCATTGGCTGGCAGCAACTTTATCTACCAATGAGAACCAGCAGAAGATAGGGTCCCTCAGTGTCTTAGGTGTGGGTTCTCATGCAAACAATTTTGGGGGCACAAACTAACATAAGAACAAGTAGCTTTAGACCAAACCCACGGCAGATCTCTAAGTCTGTGCCCAGCGTGCATGCCCTGCACAAACCACCCCACCCTCCATCTCTAGGGCCTTCTTGCTACTCCCACTGACCCACGTTAGGTTTCCAGCACACCTCTCACTAGAAGAGATGTGAGTCAGCTGGTTTCAATATTCCCTTCACTCTCCTAAAACCTGTCACTAACCATCCAAGTCAGTCAATTGCTAGCATTACCCCCATTTTCAGAAACATTTGGTGATCCATTGTGCTTTACAGAATCAGTCCAAACAGAACATCTGTAGTATATATTTTTTAATTTTTTATTGGATATTCTCTGTATTTACATTTCAGACATCACCTTTCCCCCAATCCCCTTCCCCCTCCCTCTCCCATTGCCTCCATGAAGGTGCTCCCTCTCCCAACCACGCTCTCCCACCTCAGTGCCTTGGCATTCTCCTACACTGGGAAAAAAAATCCCTCGCTGAACCAAAGTCCTCTTCTCCCACTGATCCCGGAGAATGCTGTCCCCTGCTGCATATGCACCTGGAGCCATGGGTTTCTCCATGCAAACTCATTGGCTGGTGTTTTAGTCCCTGGGAGCTCTGGTGGTTTGGTTAGTTGATAAATTTGTTCTTCCCGTGGGGTTGCAGACCCTTTCAGCTCCTTCAGTCCTTTCTCTAGCTCCTTCATTGGGGTCCTGTGTTCAGGCCAATGGTTAGCTGCCAGCATCCTCCTCTGTATCAGTATGGCTCTGGCAGAGCCTCTGAGAAGGCATCCATATCATGTTCCTGCCAGTAAGCACTACTAGGCACCAGCAATAGTGCTTGGGTTTAGTGACTGCATATGAGATGGATCCCCAAGTGAGGCAGTCTCTGGATGATCTTTTCTCTAATCCCTGCTCCCATATTTGTCCATTGATGTTAAGAGATATTAAGGAATAGTGATTGTTGTTTCCTGTTATTTTTCTTGTTAGAGGTAATATTTGCTTTTTCTTGCTTGGGGTTTCTTGAAAAAAAGATTAATTTTTTGCTTTTCCTAGGGTGAAGTTTCCCTCTTTGTGGTGGAGTTTTCCATCTATTGTAGGGCTGGATTTGTGGACAGATATTGTGTCAATTTGCTTTTGTTGTGAAATATCTTGGTAGTAATTGAGATTTTTGCTGGATATATAACCTGGTCTGGCATTTGTGTTCTCTTAGTTTTTTTTTTTTTTTTTTTTTTTTTTGTTTTTGTATGACATCAGTCCAGGATCTTCTAGCTTTCATAGTCTCTGTTGAGAAGTCTGGTTTAATTCTGATCGGTCTGCCTTTATGTTTTCTGTCCTCTTTCCCTTACAGTTTTTAGTATTCTTTCTTTGTTTTGAACATTTGGTGTTTTCACTCTTATGTGTTGGGAGAAGATTCTTTTCTGGTCCAATCTATTTGAGGTTCTGTGGGCTTCTTGTATGTTCAGTGGCATCTCTTTCTTTAGGTTTGGGAAGTTTTCTTCTATAATTTTGTTGAAAATATTTACTGGGTCTTTTAGTTGGGAGTCTTCACTTTCGTCCTTACCTATTATCCTTAGGTTTGGTCTTCTCATTGTGTCCTGGATTTCCTGGAGGTTTTAGGTTAGAAATTTTTTGGTTTTTGCATGTTCTCTGACTGTTGTGTCAATATTTTCTATGTTATCTTCTGCCCCTGAGATTTTCTCTTCCATATCTTATATTCTGTTGGTGATGATCTATGACTCCTGATGTCTTTCCTAGGCTTTCCAACTTCAGGGTTGTATCTTTTTGTGATTTTGTCATTGTTTCTATTTCTGTTTTCAGTTCCTTTACCTGTTTGGTTGTGCTTTCCTGTAGCTCTTTAAGTGTTTTGTTTTGTTTTTGTTTTATTTTCTCTTTAAGAGCTTCAACTTGTTTTCTTGTGTTCTCCTGGCTTTTCTGTACTTCTTTAAGTGTGTTATTTACACGCTTCTTAAGGACATCCATCATCATCGAGAAGTATGATTTTAAGTCTAAATCTTGTTTTTCTCGTGAGTTGGGATATCCACAGTTTGCTGTGGTGGGAGAACGGGTTCTGATGTTGCCAGGTTATCTTGGTTTTCGTTTCTTATGTTCTCGCGCTTGCCTCTTGCTATCTTGTTATCAGTGATGCTAGGTGATCTTGTCTCTGACTGGAGCTTGTCTCTCCTGTGGATCTGTGGGCGCATGAACTTCAGAGGAAGATTGCTTCTTGGCATTCAGCTCTCCAGGTAGGCTGTGAATTCCAATGGCAATGCTATGGGTTTGGTCCCAAACAGTCTGTTCCAGGCAGCACAGAGCTACCTGCGCCCTGAGAGTTCCGGGCAGTCTCTCCCCTGATAGTCAGTGGAGAGGGAGTGTGGACATACTTGTGGGCTCAGGATTGAGAGCACTTCTGAAGCTCCTCTGGATGCCCAGGAATCTGAGGGCAGGCCACCAGTCCTGATGAAACTGAGCCAACTCTTCACATTTGTAGTTTTTAATGTATTATTTTATGTGTATGGATGTTTTGCCTGCATATGTGTCCGTGCACCATGTGCATTAAGTCCTGGAGGAGTCCAGAAGAAGGCATTGGCTTTCTTGGGACTGGAGTTATAGATGGTTCTGAGTCACCATACATGTGCTGGGAATCAGACCTGGGTCCTCTAAAAGACTAGCCGTGTTGTTAACCACGGAGCCATTGCTCCAGCCCCACAGCTGCATCTTTTAGAAAGCAGTACCCACCCAGCATCCCCTATTCTCTCATACCCTAACACACACACACTGGCACTCTTGGGTCTGCTAGAGATCTTCTGAAGCTCTCTTGACTTTTCAGGGTTTTCTCTAAGCTTTAATATTGCCTCCTCCATAAAGTCTCTCTAGGGGGCTACCTTCCCCCATTCCATAAAAACTATTTTTATTATATCTCCTTCCTCTATAAATTGCCCTATGACTTTAAGAATATTTATTTTCAGTTTATTATATTTATACATATATTAATATATATATTATTTATATATATAAAATGTATATATTATTTATACATGTATATACACACAATTTTCAAATTGCACATATATATCATATTTTATATGTATACATTTTAATTGTACATATATGTATACACATATAATTATATATATGCATATATACACCATTTATAAACACACATGTGCACATATGTATAGATTTGTGTGCATATGTAGGTGACTGCAGAGGCCAGAAGCAGGGGTTAGAGTCCAGGAATTCTGCGTATGTGTTGCAGCCACACAGTACAGGAGCTGAGAACTGAACTCTGGTCATCTGAAAGAGCAGCAAGTGCTCTTAACCACTGAACCATTTCTCCAGCCTAGCACTTCTGAATTCTACCTTAACAATGGTTCCCAAATAGCCTCAAGGCAGCAACAATAGCTAGAAACATAAGTCCACAGGCCTGATACCTGAAATAAGAAGGGATGTGTGGAGTCCAAGATATGTATCTTAAGTTTCCTGATGGTTATGAGACTGGCTAGTACAAAGACAACTGCAGTTGAGCCCTAACCCTAGTGCCCACCATATGTGTTAGACCTTGTTTCCAAGAAGACTGTGAGCATCTTGAGGGCCAAGCTTGCCATATTGCCATCCCTTTTTGTAGCAGCTTAATGTAATTAATACGAGTGGATAATAGTGGGAAGTTAGTAACCATGGCGTAGTTATTGGATGTAAGATGCTGCACACAGGTACAAGAATCAACTCTTCAGTTGCGGTGAGAATACTGCCTCTGTCTTTCCTCCTCTGCTATGTTTAATGTCAGTGGTAGACAACAGGGAAAATCCTTTAGATTAAAATATAAACGATCAGGTCACCTTGACTTATTTCTGAGTAGTAAAAAATAAGGCAACGTGTAATGTATGCTATGATTATTTCCATTTTTTTTCTGACAAGTAAGGTGAGGCTCTGACGGGCCAGAAACTTGCTTATCATCATGCAACCAGGAGCTGCATCCAAACCATTCCATCAAGTCCCTTCAGTGTCTCCACGGCTCCATAGATCCAATCTTTTCACAGAAACCTGGGGATTCTATGTTCTATTTCCTAGCACAACTGTGAACTCAGGTTTTCTCATGCCTCTATATGCCCAGGTTTGCTTCTGGTCTTCACAATGCTCCCAGGCCTCCACAGCAAGTTCTTACCAGTTTTTGGTTACTTTGAGGTCAAGGCAATTATCACCTGGGGAGAGCCTCCCTCCTGTTGTCAGAAGTAGTGAGAGAAGATACTCTGGAACTTATTAACCCTGCCTGAGGTACTCTGAGTCATAGAGCTGCTGAGGTAGAGTAAGCAACAGGTTTTTATGGCAATGGACTCAGTACTCCCAGGGTACTTTTAATTAGCCTTTCAAGGCCTTCAAAATCTCCAGTTTTGGCATGGGCATGGCTATTCATAATTGTCCCCCAGATAGAGGGAGACTGACTTGAGACAAACAAAACAAAACACCTGTGCTAAAGAAGACTGTCTTCCAAAGCACTGAGGCACACCCTTGTCTAGAGTTATGGGCCAAGTTTTATAGCCGTGGGTTTGAGGGCTGAATAAAAAAAATACAGCAGACTACCGTCATCTGTGGGTTATTCTCAGCCATAGGCTTTCATCATACCAAGGAAAGCTAGCCGGGACACCTGTTATTGAAGAAGGAGGAGAGGAGATGAACCAGGGAGGGATAATAAAAAATTACTCTGTTTTAGTGCATTCTTTCACCCACCATCCATCCATCCATCCATCCATCTATCCATCCATCCATCCATCCATCATCCATCCATCCATCATCCATCCATCTATCCATCCATCCATCCACCCATCCATCCATCCATCCATCATCCATCCATCCATCCATCATCCATCCATCCATCCATCCATCCATCCATCCATCTATCCATCCATCCATCCATCATCCATCCATCCATCCATCCATCCATCATCCATCCATCCATCATCCATCTATCCATCTATCCATGCATCCATCCATCCATCCATACATACATCCAGTCACTAATTAACTCATTGCTTCCTCGACACATATCCATCCAGTGCCCACTAAGCATCTCATGTGTTGGGGCTTAAATGACAATGAAGAATCCATTGTCACTGTTCTTGGTGAATTCCTAGAATGCTTGTATATTTATCTAGGGTCTCCCTGGTCCCTTAGAGTCACCCCCTGGTGTAACCCTGCCCTATAATACCCAAGTGAAGTAAGAAGGAAACATCTTCGTAGCCTCAGGTCCAAGAGGTTCCTGGCAGCTCTCCCACACAAGCAGGTCTGGGCGGAGTCCTGACACCTGCTCCTCCCCTCCCACAGGGGGCCCCTGGCTTCCTGTCCTGACATTCACAGCCTCCTTTGCCCTGGGCTATTTCTGAAGCTACCTTTTCAGTCTCAGCCAAAAAAGATTTTTATCTTGATTTGTTTTGTTTTGTTTTTCTTCCCACTGCTGACTTTCCTATTCCCTCCACCAAAAACCTTCTCCTTTTCTGGAAAACCAGAAGAGGAAAATATCAACTTGACAGACACTGTCATCCCTGATCCCAAGCTCAACCACAAGCTCCACTTGAACTAGAAGTCGGAGTGGCTGGGGCCAGCACAGCCTCATGCTGAAACTATCCTCCAGACCGTTTAAAAATCAGGGAAAGAGCTGGCAGAACCTGTCAAGCCTGAGAACCAAACTGTGATCCTCAGGGTCCTCATGGCAGAAGGAAGAATCTAGGAACCCCCTGCAAGTTGTCCTCTAACCTTCACATGTATAAAACTCTCTCTCTCTCTCTCTCTCTCTCACACACACACACACACACACACACACACACACACACTCACACTCACACACACACACAGTAAATAAAATTAAAAGTCAGAGACAAAAAGGAGCCATGTAGCTCCGCCCCCATATTATCCTTCCTCACATATGGAAAAGCTGATGGAAGAGAGCAAAGACTAATAATGGTAGACTTCAAACAAAGAAAGACACTGAGCATCCTCAGAGGATGCCTTACAACCTGCTATGTGACTCTCTGTGTAAGAGATCTAGGTCAACCAGGAAAGGTCTTATTAGGCCAAGGTAGATGGGGACAAGAAAGCATCTGAGGTGGGAACACCCTTCGTGGGGCAGTCTCCAGAGACTCAGGCTGAAGGGACCAACAGCCTCAACCCCACCCCCACCTCGGTCTCGTGGCCCATAGGGCTAATTTGCAATGTAAAGGAATGTGAGCCAATGTGGAAACTGTGCTTGGGAAGGAAAGCTCTTGCCTCTTATACTGGGGATGGCACCAGCTTAGATGATGAGCCAGGCAGTAGGGAAAGAAGCAGGTTCCAATAGCTATGGAGTCTGGGGGCAAAAGATGTGAGTTATAAATAAATGGGAATAATTATGTTCTAAAAATAATGATCAGAAATAAAAAGGCAAAACCTCAAACTCCTGCATGCTGGCTTGCTGGAGAAAAGCCTGAGTTGTAGACACGTGTTGCTCTTTGACTTTCCAGCTAGTTTTGAGGTAAGCAGAGTCTGGCCATTTTTTTTTCACTTTGGATAACTGCTTTGAACCACATAGACTCAGGACAGATCTAAATCATAGCTGATTTTTATTGCACACCCCAGCTGCCACAGGACGTCCTCATCACCCAGTTCCCCATTGCTTGCCTGTTTAATCCTTCCTCCTGAGATACTGTGACTTTCTCCACCGGGCTCTGAGCTTGGTCAGGTCAGGCCTTTACGCCTCACAATGCTGTCTCCTTTGTCTCTTGCTTCTAGTTGGTTTGGATGAATGGAAGCAGCCCGATGGAGGGCCAGAAGAGAGAGACTCATTCTTTCTAATCATCTGTCTTTTCCAGCAGCCGCAGTCCATTGTCCAAGATATCCATTCTTGTGGTATGAGCATCCTTCTAGAATCACAGTTTCCACTGCACAGCCTCTCTTTTGGAGTCCAGTCCTGGATTGAAGAACATGGCTTCACTCTTGCCTGTCACCAGGAGGAAAATGGATCCTTTGCTGGTTCCTGGGTGACTCAAGCTCCCCATCCTGCACGCTCCTCTATAGCCAATCCTCAAAGTTATCTCCAGATCTCATCGGTGTGTGCCTTCTGGTTCTTCCCAGAATCCCTTGCGACCCTCCAAATAGTCTGTGCTGAAGTCCCTTTGCCCCAGCATCTACACTATCTAACAGTTAGTCCAGCTTCTTCTTATGCCCTCAGTAGGGGATTGAGAATTTGGATTTTTAGCAGTACTCTAACTAGACTACAAGCACCTGCACTAGTTTCTCTCCTGGTTGTACTTCAATACTAATAACAGACAGCTGAAGGTTGGAAGGGGTTTATTTGGATCAAGGGATCATGGCTGCAAAGGCAATGCGCGGCAGGGCTTTGCTCTCCACAGTGGGAGCTTGCTTGTGGCTTCATTTTGGCAGATCAAGGGGCAGAGAGCTCAGGCTGGAGCCCGGGGAACCCTCTAGTTCCAGCTCTACAGTCCTAGATCTATCTGCCTCTTAGGCCTAATGCCCTGAAGGTTCCACAGCCTCCCAATGTAGGGCCATAAGCCAGATAGCAACTCTTCAAATCTACTACTATGGAAGCATTTTATGTTTAAACGGTATCAGCACCTTTGTAGGCTATTTTGGGAAGAGACCAGCAAAGCAGAGGATAAGAGAGAAGCAGATGCTCTTCCTTGTACAATAGTATTGATCCTGTCATTTCTTCAATAAATTTCTCATGCATTTGACACTATGCTAGGACCTGGGGCTTACAGTTCAGCAGGAGAGGGAGCATGGTAAAGAAATAATTCTCATGCGATGTTGTAAAGAAAGGGCTTAGCCAAGTGAGAAAAGAGTTGCTGCTCAGAAAATCAGGAAAGGCCTCCCAGAGAAGGCACTTTCAAAGAAAGGAAGAATGAGAATAAGAATAAGAAGAAGAATAAGAAGAAGAGGAATAAGAAGAAGAAGAAGAAGAAGAAGAAGAAGAAGAAGAAGAGGAATAAGAAGAAGAAGAAGAAGAAGAAGAAGAAGAAGAAGAAGAAGAAGAAGAAGAAGAAGAAGAAGAAGAAGGCTTCAGGCAACAGGGGATTAGTTGGGAGAGAGGTTCATGTTGGAAGTGCTTGGGAAGCTTTCGCACATATTGATCTCTGACCACCCCAAGATTTACTCTGACGCAGTCATCAGTGCCTGAGCTCACTCACTTGTATAGATCCCTTTAAAGGTTGTAGGATAAAAGAGACGCTGAAAATATTGTACCCACGGAAGGATTTTGGAAAATTTGTGCAAGTGAGCTCTTATTTTGTTCATTTTAAAGAAATGGTTGTGTATTATTTATGTGTGGGGGTGTTTTGCCTCCATGTGTGTATGTGTACCATGGTACGCAGTGCTCACAAAGGCCAGAAGAACTAACTCTGGGGGACTGGGGTTACAGACAAGTATAAGCTGCCATGAGTGTGCTAGGAATTGAACTTGGGTCCACTGGAAGAACAGCCAGTGCTCTTAAAGCCAAGCCACCTCTCCAGCTCTGTTGGTCATGTCAAGAGCTCTCCGCATGCTCTTTGAGGGCCCTGGACCTGGAACAAGCCCTGGATCTAGGTCTCTGAATGTCAATTGTTGGGTTAAATGTTGGGGGGGGGGTCCTGTGTCTGTTCCATCACAGGGCTCAGGTCGCTGGGGGAGGCAGGATGTGGGAACTATGTCCACGCTAACCCCACAGGCTGGGGGGGCATGGTCTAAAGTGCAGGGACAGGGGCAGGGGGTAAAGGACAGTGTCCCTATACCTGCGACAAGGCTAGAATGTCCGGTTCCCAGGCTCTTGGACACCCAGTCGCAGCTGGAGGCCACAGAAGAGCTGAGAACGGAACGGGACCCATGGCTAGATCTTGCCCAGGGCTTAGAGAGAAGAGGGGGAGCTCCAGCTGGTCTCACTGTGGGGAATCCTGGTCTTGTCAGCTATTGGCTGCAGGCTTGGTTTGGTGGTGGCCACGGCTAGGAGCACAGGAAGGCTTTCTACGGGAGATTGGATGGTGGCTCTCTAGCTCTCGACATCCGGTCCAGGTGAAAAGAGATACTCCATGGTTTTAAGACATTTATTGTCATGGTAGAAAGTGGATGAGTAAAACCGCAACCCCATTCTCAGGGTGGGCCTGAGATTAAACACGTTTTGCAGGGAGGAGTGTCTGGGAAGAAAGGCTAATTGGCTAAGCCTCCAGGCCTTTGGGTTCCTCATTATAATGAAGATCTTGTCGTGAACCTACATGACCTGTGGTCACCTCCTCACCTGTGGAGAAGCTTGAGGCTTTCCTCTTACATAAGTGATGCCACAAATCTATGGAGCGCTGTGACTTCTGACGGGTGCCTGGTTTCGGGAGTAAAGGGAGACTCCTACTGTCCCCTAGTGTCACCGGGGTCTCAAGCCTCTCAACCAGGAACCAGGATACCTTCCACAGCCCACAGCCGACCACATCAGTGCACTTTGAAGAACGTCCAGAAGGGTTCAGTGTTTAAGAGCACTGAGAACATTGTGCATTTGAAAAGTCGGAAAAGATGTCAGATGTTCTAGTAAGGTTCTGCCACCTTACGGCTGAAATCGCCGTAACCCAGAGAGACGAGTGACAGGCTGAAGATCCCACAGCTCATCCAGGAAGATCAAGATTTGCACCTACTTCCCCAGCTCTGAATCCATACCTCCCCGTCCACCTCCCCCCTCCCCATATCTCGGTCTTTAGAGGCATGGGTACCACATCCCAAATGTAGAGGCTGCGCCTGCCCCGCCTTACTTCAAATCGCTGGCTTCCTGGCTTTGGCCTAAATAGTAGCATCTTGCATGACCCAACCGATAAGGGAGGTCTAACTGACCTGGGGCAGCTGGGGCAGGAGAGATGATGTGCATAGTGAGAGCCCTCAAAGGATGAAGCCAACAGGGAACGCCAATCCAGCTGATCCACCGTTTTTACATCAGTCTGTGTAATTATAACCTGGCAGAGGCTTCTCTTTCCACACAACTTTGTATTGTGAGGTCCATGAAAACCATGGGCATTCGCCTAAGGGTCCTACCAAATCCTCTGGTCTTCTTACTGTTGACCTGTGAGGATGCTTAATAAATTTTTTATCAAAATGTTATATTTTAATAGGCACTATCCATAGAAAATAAATGGTATTTCATTTATGTATCTCGCCCACATTTCCCTTTTTATTTATTCTTTTCTTATATGTTAATCCCTATAGCAGTTTCCCTTCCCTCTCCCTCCCCCAGTTTGTCCCTGCAACCTCTCCCTTTCCCCAGTTCACACCCCTTTGTCTTCCCTCAGAAAAGACCCCACCTCATAAGGACATCAATCAAACACAGCATAGCAAGCTTCAGTACAACCAGGCCCATATTATCACACCGAGGCCGGGAGAGGCAACTCAGTAGGAAGAATACATGCAGAGGGCCTAAGTCGGACACATACAGGCTCCCTGATCTCTCTGAAGCCACTACAGTCCTGGTCAGTTGACTCTGTGGGCCCCGTTTATTAAAATTTTGAGGGAAGAGCTTTACTGTGAATGGTATCTGGCCTCTTGCCAAAAATGGCCAATTTGCTGTGCACTTGCAGAATTCAAGAATTTGAGATCCAAACAAGATGGCCCTAGGAAAAAACCTTGAGCCCCCTAGCGTAGGAAAAACCTGTATGACCATACCTTTGTGATGTAGAAATGATATAATTCTAGGAGCATCTAAACTGCATGCTTCCATTGCTCCCTCTTAATTGATGAGATTAAGTTGAGAAGCTTCTATAGGAAGATTAAGTCGTGGTGTTTGCTTTTGAGAAACATAAATTTAGACAGTGAGAACAATAAACCCATGGGAAACAAAGGAGAACACAGCATGCAACATGTACTCAGACATAGATCCACCATCCCCCATGAGCTGAGAGAGGCAGGAACGCTGGTTCATTCTCTCAGGATGAGAAGGGAAAGACGGGTCTAGAGAAACATAAACATTTCAAACATTTGCATACAAACACACCACACATGTGTGTGTAACAATAATAACCAAAGACCAAGAAGAAGTCATGGTTCCAGAGGACATTATTGTGGGAAGGGCTGGAGGAATGAAAGGAAAAAAAAAAACGTAATTATATTTAAATTTAAAAACATTTTTTAGAGGCTGGAGAGATGGCTCAGCCATTAATCGCACTGACTGCTCTTCCAGAGGTCCTGTGTTCCATTCCCAGGACCACATGGTGGCTCACAACCATCATCTGTAATGGGGTCTGATGCCCTCTTCTGTTGTATCTGAGGATAGGTATAGTATACTGACACAAATTCTTCTAAAAAAAATTTTTTTAAAGTTTTAAAGTATAGAATTAGTCTTCTAGATAGTGACCAGCATTAAGTGAAAGCTTCCTGTGTGCCTAGTATTCTAATAACTATCACCTCTGTTGAACTTCATTGTGTTCCACTGTATAAATATTATTATTAGAATCTCGCAAGCACACAAAATCCCAGCAAGGTTAAGAGGCCTACCACACACCAAGGCCATCGAATCCTTAGAACAATCATCTTGACGTCTGTCGCACTGGAAGAAATGGACCATTGAAAAGTCTCTGCAGAGAAAGCTGAACTACTGCTTGTGACGTGCCCTCTGCATCACAAGCTGTCTACTTTCCTGGAGCTGCCTTGCCCGGGGTTGTCTTTTTCTTCAAGAATGTAGATGACAGCATCTCCACCTAGCCTTTGATAATTCTCATGGGTATAGCACTGAATCAAATCTGAATCCAGAATGCCCTTTCCTCTCCCTGCTCCTGTTTGCTCCCCTCTCCTTTCCTAGGTTGTCAGTGAGCAAAGTGTTCTAGAGAACCAAACATCAGTGCTCCTCCCCAAGACCTCATGTGCATATGCAAGTAGGTTCAAATGCCTACTTGTGTAGACTGGATACTCTTGTCTGGGCCACACCTTCCCCAGAAGAACAAGCTTTTCAATCCTCAGGATCTTTGGTTGCCTAGGAAGGCGGTGGAGCTGAAAGGCCGAGACCATTCCTTTGGACTCAAATGTAGCCTGAAATCATAAGCTGTGCTCATTTATGAGAGCTGAGTTTGATCATCTCAATGAAAACCTTCAGCGGTGGGTGGCCCACAGCAAGCCTTCAATAATTGGCAACTACTATAATTGCTTTCTAAGGTTTCCAAGTTTCAGGTCCAAACCACACACCCTCAGGCTAGCCCTGCCTCTAACTGTGAGACAGTCTCTGCTCCAGCTTCACCTTTTACTCTCTGGTCATCTGTAAGTGAGAGTTCTGCATACCACTGCCTTACTTCAACCTGCATTCCCTCCCCCCTGTGCTCTTCCAATGGTCTTCAGAATAGTTTCCTGCCTCTAGGACTGGATTCTCTTCTAAGCCATCCTAGACTTGCTCCAGAGAGTGTGCAGTATGTCTGAAATGTAAATATGATCTCTGTGTGGAAGTCTCAAATAACTTCCACTTCTGGCAAAGAAAATCACTGGTATAAAATATGTCAATCGCTGAGGAGCCTTTTCTGCTTTCTCCCATGTCCTAAACTTGCTGCGTGCCCTGTGCTGTTAGACGGTTCTGTCTTTGAGTGCCAATCTCTGTATCCCCCCTCACCCCTTCAAATCCTCAGACCTTCTTGGAAATTTCTATTTATTTTTCAACTCCTTGCTATGGACTGAAATCTTGTGTCCCTTCAAATTCTGTATGTAGAGCATGGGCTACCATCTACCCTATTATTATTATTATTATTATTATTATTATTATTATTATTATTATCATTATCATCATCATCATCATCATCATCATTTTTATTATCATTATTATTATTATCATTATTATTATTTCATTAGTGGTAGTGTTGGTGTTGGTGGCAATGGTAGTAAGCATTACATCTGGACTAGGGCTTTTACATGGAGATGAGGTCACATCACAAGAGTAGAGCCCACATAATGGGAGGAAGGCCTTTTACAAGAAGACTAGCTTTCCCTTTCTCTGTATGACTCTGTCATGAAAAGAAACATAAGAAGATAGCCATGTGCAAACCAGAGAGAGAGACAGAGAGACAGAGACAGAGACAGACAGACAGAGAGAGAGGGAGAGAGAGAGAGAGAGAGAGAGAGGGAGAGAAACAGAGAGCCTTAGACGTACTCTGTCTACCAGTACCTTGCAGTCAGCCTTCCCAGTCCAAAGAATTACAGTGAATAAGTCCTGTTTAAGCCATCCAGAGAGGCTATGAGCTTTTGGTACAACAGCCCATCCTGCTCCCAGTCACATCTTCTCAAATGGTCATCATCTTTACTTGTCAAGGGAAAATTGTATCTGGTATTACATTAACGTTAAAAGAGAGAAAATCTCACATCTTTGCCACAACATACTTATTTAGTTCTTTATTTCTATAATTTCTGTTTTTTTTTTTTCAAGATTCTATCTCTATGAAACTTTTCGTTCACATTTGAAATTGTTTCTCTAATTTTCCCCCCAAAATTTTTATTGGAAATTCTCTAAATTTACATTTCAGATGTTATCCATTTCCCACAATGCCATCCCCTCCCCCTCCCATTGCTTCTATAAAGATGCTGTCTCTCCCAACCACCCTTTCTCACCTCAGCACCTTGGTGTTACCCGACACTGGGAAAACAAGCCTTTGCTGGACACAAGGCCTCTCCTCCTACTGAAGTCAGGAAATGTTATCCTCTGCTGTAAATGTACCTTGGGCCATGAGTCTTTCCATGCAAACTCTTTGATTGGTGTTTTAGTCTCTAGGAGATATGGTGGGGTTGGATAGTTGATCATTTTGTTCTTCCCATTGGGTTTCAGAGCCTTTAGCTCCTTCAGTCCTTTCTCTAGCTCCTTCATTTGGGGTTCTCATGTTCAGTCTGATGGTTAGCTGCAAGCATCTTTCTCTGTATCAGTATGCCTCTGGCAGAGACTCTGAAGAGGCATCAATATCAGGTTCTTGCCAGTAAGCACTACTTGGCATCAGCAATAGTGCATGGGTTATTAGGTGCATATAGGGTGTATCCCCAGATGAGGCAGTCTCTGGTTGATCTTTTCTCCAATCCTTGGTCCTCTATTTGTCCCTTTATTTCCTCCCATGAACATTTTGTTCTTCCTTCTAATAAAGACTGAGGCATCCTTCTTTCTGGCCTTCCTTCTCTGAGCTTTATAAGTTCTGGGGATGGTTCCTTGGGTATTCCAAGCTTTTTGGGATAGTATCCACTTATGAGTGAGTATATACCATGAGTGTTCTTTTGTGACATTACTCAGGATGATAGCTTAAAGTTTCATCCATTTGCCAAGAAACTTCATGAAGTTTTTTTTTTGTTTTTTTTTTTTTGATAGCTGAGTAGTACTCCATTGTGTAAAGGTACCACAATTTCTGTATCCATTCCTCTGTTGAAGGACGTCTGGGTTCTTTCCAGCTTCTGGCTATTATAAATAAGGCTGCTATGAACATGGTTGTACAAGTGTCCTTGTTAGATGTTGGAGCTTTCTGGGTATATGCCTAAGAGTGGTATAGCTGGATCCTCAGGTAGTAAGTACTGTGTTCAATTTTCTGAGGAACCAATAGACTAATTTCCAGAGTGGATGTACCAGTTTGTGGAGGAGTGTTCCCCTTTCTCGACATCCTCACCAGAATCTGCTGTAGCCTGAGTTTTTGATCTTAGCCATTCTAACTGGTGTGAAGTGAAATCTCAGAGTTGTTTTGATTTGTATTTCTCTGATTACTAGGGATGTTGAGCATTTCATTGGGTGCTTCTCAGCCATTTGATCTTAGAGCATAAGCCATTGGTGTTCTGTTCAGGAAAATTTCCCCTGTGCCTATGTGTTCTAAGTTCTTCCTCACTTTCTGTTCTATTAGTTTCAGTGTACCTGGTTTTATGTGGAGGTCTTTAATCTGCTTGGACTTGAGCTTTGTACAAGGAGATAAGAAAAGATTGATTTACATTCTTCTGCATGCTGCCTGCCAGTTGAACCAACACCATTTATTGAAAAGGCTGTCTTTTTACCACGGAATGTTTTTAGGTCCTTTGTCAAAGATCAAATGATCATAGGTGTGTGGGTTCATTTCTGGGTCTTTGATTCTAGTCCATTCTATACCTGCCTGTCTTTGTATTAATACCATGCAGTGCTTTTTTTTTTTTTAAATCACAATTGATCTGTAATACAGCTTGAGGTCAAGAATGATGATTGCCCTAAAGTTTTTATTTATTGAAAATGGTTTTTGTTATCCTGAGTTTTTTATTATTCTAAATGAGTTTGCAAATTGCTCTTTCTAACTCTATAGAGAATTGAGTTGAAATTTTGATGGGGATTGCATTAAATCTGTAGATTGTTTTTAGCAAGACAGCAATTTTTACTATATTAATTCTGCCAATGGGCGTGCACAGGAGATCTTTCCATCTTCTGAGATCTTCTTCAATTTCTTTCTTCAGATACTTGAAGTTCTTGGAATACAGATCTTTCACTTAGTTAGAGTCACTCTAAGGTATCTTATACAATTTAGGACTATTGTGAAGGGTGTCATTTTTCTAATTTCTTTCTCAGCCTGCTCATCTTTTGAGTAGAGGAAGACTACTGATTGGGTTAAATTAATCTTATATCCAGCCACTTTGCTGAAGTTGTTTATCACCTGTAGGAGTTCTCTGGTGAAATTTTTGGGGTCACTTAAATATACTATTATGTCATCTGCAAATAGTGATATTTTGACTTCTTTCTTTTCAATTTGTATCCTTTTGTTGTCTAATTGCTCTGGCTAGGACTTTGAATACTATATTGAATAGGTATCAAAAAAGTGGGCAGCCTTGTCTAGTCCCTGATTTTAGTGGGATTGCTTCAAGTTTCTCTCCATTTAGTTTGATGTTGGCTACTGGTTTGCTGTAGATTGCTTTTACCATGTTTAGATATGGGCCTTAAATTCCTGATCTTTCCAGGACTTTTAACATGAAGGGGAGTTGTATTTTATCGAATGCTTTCTCAGCATCTAATGAGATGATCATTTTCTTTCCTTTGAGTTTATTATATGGTGGATTACGTTGGTGGATTTCTGTATATTGAACCATCCCTGTATCCCTGGAATGAAGCCTACTTGATCATGATGGATGCTTGTTTTGATGTGTTCTTGGATTGGGTATGAGAATTTTATTGAGTATTTTTGCATGGGTATTCATAAGAAAAATTGGTCTGAAGTTTTCTTTTTTTGTTGGGTCCTTGTGTGGTTGTGGCTTCATAGAGGGAATTGGGTAGTGTTCCTTCTGTTTCTATTTTGTGGAATAGTTTGGAGAATATTAGGATTAGGATTCTATGAAGGTTTGATAGATTCTGCACTAAACACATCTGATCCTGAACCTTTTTTTTTGATTGGGAGACTTTCGATGACTGCTTCTATTTCTTTAGGGGTTATGGCACTGTTTAGATGGTTTATCTGATCCTGATTTAACTTTGGTACCTGGCATCTGTCTAGAAAATTGTCCATTTTTTTCTAGATTTTGTTGAATATAGGCTTTGTAGTAGGATCTGATGATTTCTTAAATTTCCTCAGTTTCTGTTGTTATGTGTCCCTTTTCATTTCTGATTTTGTTAATTTAAATACTCTCTCTGTGCCTTCTAGTTAGTCTGGCTAAGGGTTTATCAATCTTGTTGATTTTCTCAAAGAACCAGCTCCTGGTTTTGTTAATTCTTTATATAGAGAAGAGACTCTTTCATAGCCCTGGCACATAGGATGTACAAAGCAATGAGGATGGAGTATCTGCTGTGTGTCCACTCCAGTAATGAGGGGGACAGGCACTAAGAACAGAATAGATATTTCTTCAGGCCTTGCAGGGTACCATACAGGCTTGGTTACTGGGGTCTTAGTTGGTCTTCAGAGTTTAGTAGATTTATGATGCTGGAATCTCTGTGATAACATGGTAGAATCCAAAGATGGGGACACACAGGGGTTTTTGACTCCCAGGCAGTATGCATTTGAATAACAGCTTCCTTCTCGGAACTGTGGCATCACTGGGAAGACTCCATAAAGCTGCCCAACTGTGCTGTAAATGAACAACGGTGGAACTTTCTAACGGCTGGCTTGCTGGTGTCCAACTGATACAGCTTGCTAATAGCCCCTATCCACCTTCTCCACTGCAGACAGGGACAAGGGCTTAGGTTGCCAATGTGTTTGTCTTTCTTCCTCTGCTGCCATCCTGCATTCTTGAGTCTGATAAGGTCCCAGCCTCTCCAGTTCTGAGATGCAGCTTCTTCCTTCAGTCATCAGCCTCAAAATGCAGCTACCTGCCAGTTCCCTTGGTTCTTCTTTGTGAAGAGCCAGTACTTGACATCTTTATACAACTATCATTGACCAGCATCTAGAGCATTCCAAGATCTAGATCACAGATCATGGGACAACAGATGTGTTGACAGAGGCATTTTAGTTTTCCCAAGCATTGTGTGATAGTTTGAATAGGTTTGGTCTCATAGACTCAAAGATGAATGTTTGGCCTATGGGAAGTGGCACTGTTAGGAGGTTTGGCCTTGTTGTGCGACACTGTAGAAATAGGTTTTGAGGTTTCCTTCTATGCTAAGGCTCTACACAGTGTGGAAGAGCGCCTCCTCCTCTCTGCCTTCTGATCAAAATGTAGAACGCTCAACTCCTTCTCCAGCACCACATCTGTCTGCAAGCTGCCATGATTCCTACCATGATAATGGACTAAACCTCTGAAATAGTAAGCCATACCAATTAAATACTTTCCTTTAGGCTAGAGAGATGACTTCATGGTTCAGAGCACTGTCTGCTCTTCCAGAGGTCCTGAGTTCAATTTCCAACAACCGCATGGTGGCTCACAACCATCTGTAATGGCACAATACATCTTCTGGTGTGTCTGAAGACAGCAACAGTTTACTCATACATTAAATAAATAAATAAATAAATCTTTAAAAAATTTTCCTTTGTAAGAATTACCTTGGTCGTGGTGTCCTTCACAACAATAAAACCCTAACTAAGACACAGGGAAACCAGAGCTTAAGATAACTCTTGAGCTGGATTGATCAATGCAAGGTGGACCTGCAAGACAACTGTGTTCATGTCCATTTGTTGATGTCTGTGTGTTTCTAAAGGTGTCTGTACTTGCACGTGCATTCGAAAGCTAGAGGCCAGAGACCAATATCTGGTATCATTCCTTGGGCATTGCCCATCGTGTGTTTTGAGACAAGGATTATCACTGGTTTGGTACTTACTAATTAGGCTAGCCCTAAGAATCTACCTTTCTCTGCTTCCCCATCCAAGCCACAAACTCAATATCACTACATACTGAGGAAGGAAGAAAGGGGGATTGCATACATTGCTACTGGTTCCTGAAGGGCAGTTTTCAGTCTCCAGCGCACCACTACATAGAGATCCATCAGCCAGCAGGAAGTGATGTTGAGTGGTCACTAATCTATCAGTTGGTTAATCTGGGGCTGGGTAGTTCTAGGTTATTATGTCTTTTTTTTCTTGGTCAACCTTGTAACCTATGGGACTTAAAAGTTCAAAAACTCATGAGCATCGTAAAGCCTCCAGGAGATGCCTCCTGGATCTCATAGTTGCTCTCAGGGCAGATCTTATATCTATGCTCACAGACTGTCCTTGTCCTCACTGGCTCTTCTGTCCCTCAAGATAATTCCCTTACTGGCCCGCCACCCCTTTTGTACTCAGAGGTTATGAAAAAAAAAAAAAAAGACTCCCACATTTACTCAATAATATTGTTACTAGAAGCATTAAGACACTTGGCACTAAACTTAAATTCTTCTTTATTTCCTCTAACTCCAACCCCCACCCCCCGCCCCCCAGCACAAGGTTCTCTTTGCAAATTACTATGAACTAAATTGCTCCGCTTAAAATTTATATGTGGAAGCCATAATCTTTAATGTAACCTTATTTGAAATAGTGCCTTTAAAGAGATAATTAAGGTTAAGTGAGCTTGTAAGAGACACAACACCAATGTCCTTAGGGAAAAAAGGAGGTACGGGGGAGGTAACAGTACAGGGAAGGCCATCTGAGGATACGACGGCCAGTAGGCTGCCATCTGCAAGCCAATCTGTCCACAGGAGGCATTGCTGCTGTGCCTCTATCTTGCACTTCTGGGCTTAAGAAAGGTTACAAATCTCTGTTGTTTAAACCATCCAGCCACATCAGTCTGTCACGGCATCCTGAGGAGAGCAATATACGAGTGGACGTAGAGTAGACTTGAACCTTTCCTGGCTCTTCCTGGTAAACGCGCAAGCTAGGAATGGCGCCAGCACTTTTGAGGACGCATGCGCAAGCTCAAAGTTGTGCCGCTCTGACATTTGCTGTACAGAATATTTAAAGAGGGTTGAGATCGCTGATGCTGGACAATCTGCAGACTATTATAACTCAGTCTGACAAATAAAAATAAGTGTCAGTTTTGTTTTTAGATATCCATTCATTTTGGAAACTTCCGTCAATAGTATAAAATGTTCTTTTTACATACCGTATTAGATTAAATTTAATCAAAATTAATGAGAACCTTCAAAGTTTGTAGAAGTAGACAAGGTATTTCAGATAATTCTCCACTTACTTTTAATCTGCTTCTGATGCAGTACGATAGAGAGACTTAACTCAGTCATGAAGTTATTTTTCCCCAGTGACGTGAGCTAAAGAGTCAATAGGACTCTATTTTCAATGGGGAGTATTGTTTGGCCCAAGCAGACACTACAGAGCCCAGTCTGACAAATCATAGATCTGACCAACACAGTTCCATGTGCCAAACCCCCATTCGCTTCTGTGAAGTTGCCAGCAAATCCAGATCTCTGGCTACCACGTGCAACCACACAGGCAGCTAGTGTCTGTCGGAAGAACTGTACATAGACCGGCTCATAATTAAACCCATGTCTGTGGCTAAGAAAGCGCAAGTTAGTGTGTGTTCTGAATTAGGTAACAGGCTGGCTCTGGCTTTTAGATCACTGGACACTTCCACTCTGTTCCCTGCTCCTCCGTGCTCCCTGCTCCACCCTGCTCCTCCCTGCTCCTCCATGCTCCCTGCTTCACCCTGCTCCTCCCTGCTCCTCTGTGCTCCCTGCTCCTCCCTGCTTCACCCTGCTCCTCCCTGCTCCTTTCTGCTCCTCCATGCTCCTCCATGCTCCTCCCTGCTCTTCACTGATCCTCCCTGCTCCTCTGTGCTCCCTGCTCCTCCCTGCTCCCTGCTTCTCCCTGTTCCTTTCTGCTCCTCCCTGCTCCTCCCTGCTCTTCACTGATCCTCCCTGCTCCTCCATGCTCTTTCCTGCTCCTCCCTACTCCCTGCCCCCTCTTGTTCTTTAGCCTCCTGCTACAGAGCAAAGCTTTCTGGAACCGGAATTTGAAGTGTTTCCATGGCGTCTCTACCTCTGGTGCTGACTTGGATCCCAGAAGTGTTACTTGAATCTAATAAACATGCCATAAAGTCTACGAGCAGTCAAGACCACCAAAGAGGAACTAGGAATGACTCACAAAGAGATGAAAGCACGTCGCTCTGTTTCACCAGTGACTCAGAGAATGACATGTACACTAGTTGTCACTGTGACAAATCCCTGCAAAAACAACCTAAAAGAACACTGAAGCCTCCAAAACCAGAGGCTCCAAAGTTCTGGTTTCAGAGGCCCCCAGTCCCCAGCCAGCTCCGCCACTGACTGCCAGATTGAGACAAGGCTGAACATTCTTATGCAGTTCGTCTCCTGGCTGGCAGGAAGGAGAGGACGAGATAGGAAGAGGGCAGGAACAAGTAATATCTTTCCAGGACAGGCCTTTCTTCAGTGGAGTCCACCTCACTTCCACCATACCAATAATACCATACCATGAATCCATCCTGGAGATAGTTCATTGATAAGCTCTCGAAGCCCTCATGATTCTATAACCTGGTATGACTGAGAATGTGGCTTAGGAAGGTGTTAGAGCACTTTCCTAGTGTGCACAAAGTCCTGGGTTTGTTTCCCAACATAACATGCACGCACGCACGCACACTCTTGTGGAGAGAAGAGTAACCACCTCTCAACTGTTAGACCCACTTTAGTGGTCTGAGTAAGAATGGTTCCCATAGACTCATGCATTTGAGTGCTTGGTCAGTAGAGAATATGACAGGCATGAGGAAGTGTGTCCTTGTTGGAGAATTTGTGTCACTGGGAGTGGGCTTTGGGGTTTCAAAAGCTCAAGCCAGGCTCGCTGTCACGTTTTCTTCCTGCTGTCTTCTGGTTTGGATGTAGAGCTCTCAGCTCCTCCAGCACCATGTCTGCCTGCATGCTGTCGTGCTTCCCACCATGACGTTAATGGACTAAGCCACTGAACTACAAGCCAGCCTCAATCTAATGTTCCTTATAAGAGTTGTATGGTCATGGTTTCTCTTCACAGACATAGAAACCTTAACTAGGATCCCTACCAACCTGTCCGAGGCAAAGCATTTAGCAATGAGCTTTTCAGGTAGTCAGTTCATAGCATGTTAAAAAGTAATGTTTACCACTTGTCCAGGTGACACACTGAATAAAATAATAGATATTGAACGTAATGCTCTTGGGTTCTATTATGTATTACCCAATAGTCCCGAGGAACAGTTTGGAAATACGTGTCAGAAACTTTGAAGTTGTTCATGTGTTTTCCACTTCCAACCAAGATGGTATAAAGGCACTAAATGTTTCCATTCTGAAATTACTGAAAAGAAAAAAAAGAATCAGTCTACAGGGATCTGACAAAAGAGTTTCAAGACCTTGAATCTCAGTCAACAGCATTATAATAATCCCTGAAAGACAGGAAACAAATCAAGTGAACCTTGAGATTTCTGAGTTCCCCTTAAGGATACCAGATCATCCCACAGTTCATGGAGGGCCTGGATGGACTCAGGACCTTCCTAAAGCTGAACAGAGAAAGATGGATGTTCATGGAGATCATAGCAACTTGAATCCTCAGAACTAGGTTCTGGACAAATCCTTCACCATTCAACAAAAGTGTGTGCCGAAACCTCCAGACTGGGGGCAAAAAATTAATGAAACTAGAGTTCAAAATACCTGGTGACCACTCAGGCCTAAACATAGAATATGTTCTCATGACAAATAAGGAAAGCTTCATAATTCACAGACACAACAAAGAACCCTGTCTCAATAGCAGAAAATATGCCCCAGAGTGAGCACTCTTCTAAGTGAATTTATATATTCATATATAGGTTTACATTTTTTAAAGGAGCTTGAACACATGTATGGATGGACAACATTGCTCCTAAACGACATTGGATAGTAAATAAAAATGACAGGACCATGCATGGGCTAAACCCCTATGAATTATTGCTCTGAGAGGCCCCGGAAGCCTCCCCCCAAAACAATAGAACGATTGTCATTGATCTTAGTTACCAACCATAAGTACATGGGAAGACCCTCTTGCAGAAGACACCATATGCTTCAGCTACAGGGAATAGGGAAATCAAGTTCAAACTTACCGTGAAGACTTCTTTCCTGTTGGCTAGAGCCATGGTGCCAGGATACTCTCTGAGAGCTGCTGACAGAGGATGCTCTTAAACATACCTTCCCACCTTCAACCCCACCCCAACAAAGGTGATGAGTAGGCAGACTGCAAGAACCTGGTCTAGGCAGCAGGGAACTACCCAGTGAGCTGGCCTTGGGAATGCTAATGAGCTCTTAGCATCCCTTTCTTTGCAGATTCAGGATCTCAGGAGACAGGCTTCTGGCCTGGGGAGCAGGACTTCTGTCACAGAGCACTCTTGATTTCTCACATGAATGACCATTTCTC